>NC_139221.1:53866125-54466125 GCF_055691185.1 Crinia signifera | reverse complement strand
CCTGGTTGTCAGGAAAGAACAGCAGCATTGCCCAACTTGCTATAGGTCTCCAGGTCTCCTCGCCAATACACTAGTATACCCTACTGAGGTCATCAGCACCAGCAGTCCAGATGGGCCTTTGGGGGCGCACACGTCCACACAACTATCCACCCCCCCCCCCCCCCTCCTCTCACACCCCAATTTCTCAGCAAACATGCGAATGAATGTTTAGCATAAACATCCATCTGCAGCCTTGCGTGCAGGGGCAAAATCATTCAATGGCCACTGACCATAAAATGATTTCTACAGCACCCGCAGATCTAATGGAGCCCGCACCGATCACACGCACCGATCCCAGCAATTACATTGCTGTGCACACTACACACAAAGCAATATTCAGGCATTTTCTGAGCAATTTTGTGAAATTATTCAAAATGCCTGAATATTGCTCTGTGTGTAGGGCTCATTAGTCAACCATCCAGCTCATAATATTCTCCAAGCATATAAGGACCACATATGTAAATTGCAGTAGCTTAATCCAAGCAGTTGTTGGTTTCCTAATTGCAGCCTGTTAGAGACATGTTAGGATCCTGAATGTAACGGAATACACGTAAATATAGGCAGAGAGTTTACATATTCAGGTCACAATACATACGTGTCCAGCTGTCTTAGCTCCAAACTCATCCCTTATTAAATCTCCCAGCTGTTAAGCTACCATCAGACTGCCATGGCAGAGAAAATATATAGGTGGTATCCAATTACCCCCGTTAAAACATCAGGAGCGAAAAACTAAATTTTTTTGCTAATTGTCCCGATATTTCGCAGATTTCTTTTATCTGATTGGTTTGCCTGATAAAAGACCCATTTTGCATAGAAAACACTGTTTCAGTGAAACCTGTGTGTTTTCACCTAATGTAGCTCCATTTTATTGCTTAAAACGGGGCTGCTTTTCAGGGATTTCGCTTGACCTGCCTTAGGCAGAAGAAACAAATCCCCGATAAGACAGGCATTCTAGATGAGCAGCGGTCCTGCTGGTCAAGCACGTCTAGCATCAATTTGATGATGAATTTCAATGCAAAAAAAATATATATTCTACAAGAAAAAATTGCAAGGTGGTCTCTTTACAGCAAAGTACTGTTAAGGCCCCCCATACATTACTGCGATTTGGGTCGACGGATCAGGCTGAATAATCGGGTGAAATCAGCCCAAATCATATGTGTTTGATCCAATCCAATGTGCGGTGCCAACCTCTGACTCGGACCCCCATCCCAGCGGTGGGGAATGGTGTCGCATGCCATACATCACATGTGAAAGGATGGCATGTGATATATCTCATGCGACACTGCCGCCCAGGAAAGTCCCAAGGCTCGAGGGGGATCGGAGGGCCATACACTGCTGTATGGCCAGCTTAAGACACACCATAAATGTCTCATTATGCAATAGAGATAATCTGCTGATTAGCACGACTGGTTCAGGTGGACTATATGAACTACGGGTTATTTCTGTGGAGGAAAACAGCTGTGAAAGTATATACTCAGGGACCGGCGGCGTGGCGGCAGGGACCCGGGGGGAGCTCCGTTAGAAGGGGATGCGTGTGTGTCTCCTGCACGCGCATCCTCTGGCGGGGGCTGGCGTTGCTGATTTGATCACCAGCCCCTGCAATAATGAAGGGCACTCCATTTGTACTTAGCTGATATGTGTGGTAGATACTGTAGCAACAACCAACACCTACAGCTGTGTCCTTGCTGATGTTACAAACAATGCTTTGTGAGGGCATATCTGTAAGTTAATGCACAGACTCCATAGTATCCGCTGCAATGTAAAACAGAAAAGTGTGGTCTTCTGGTCATAATGTCAGACATTCCTAAAATGCCCAGCGTGGGACTGAGTTTTCTTCAGGGTTTTACAGCATTTATTGGGTCAGCTGGACTATGAAATGTAAAACAACAGCAAACATTTTATTGTAATATAATAAAAACTTGTTTATCCCTTACCTCTGAAAAGTTTTCAATAAAAATGATTGAAGTTAAAAAAAAGAAAATACAGATGGGGTGCCTCTTGGCCAGCGCCGGGGCTTGCCAGAACGCTTGAGTATCTCACACGAACGCGTCCCAGATTTCAGGTGGCAGGGACAGAAACCCTGCCCGTCTCCGCTTCAGGGAGAAGGGGGGCGGGGGTGTGCAGTGAGGTAGCGGCAACCGGTGGGGTCCGGCGAGGACAGATGGGGAGCTCCATCAGATGGGTCTCGTACACGTGCACCCCCTTCCGGCCGTCAGCCCCAGCTGAATGAGAGGGGCTCCATCTGTACTTTATTCTACAGTCTTTGCAGCTGCTATTATCACAGATTTCTATATTTTGTTTCTGAAATATAGAATATCTCCAAAAATTATTTTCAAAGCTGAGATTTTAGAAACGACTATTTTGATTTGCATTGGAGAAGCTAAGTAATTGGGTAATGGTTTTATCCTTCCTCTAAAGTTTAAGGTCGAATGCATTGCAGTGTGCAGCTAAACCGGTCAGTACTGCTAACTTTATCAACCGTAATGCATCAGTAGAGATGTTCTTTCTCCAAGTCATTCCAAGAATCAGGTAACAGACTGGGCTCTTTCCAAGAATTGCTCCTGACTAAGCCACCTGACATCATTGTACAGCAGCAGGTCTTCATAACCAGCCTTATTTTCCTACAGAAAATCTGTCTTTGTTAACTACCTTGGTCATAATGTCTATAACATCTGTCATGTTTAACACTGTAGCATACACTGCATTTTGGTGAAAAACACATTGGGTGAAATTTAATAGGATGTGAGATTCAGAAAGTGAGAGATTTGGTAAGAAATCTCCAAGCGGCAATCATTTACACTTCAAAATCAAACTGGTTTTGCAGTGTAAATGATTGCCTCTTTAATAAAACTGGAGATTTCTTACCAAATCTCTCACTTTCTGAATCTCTCATCCTATTAAATTTCACCCAATGGATTGTTCAAAAATACGGAAAATCTTCAATGTATTTTTTGCAGGATGGAAGAAAACCATCATTTCATCCAACTAACCAGGAGGTTACTGGACACTGTAACAGTAGAGGACAGCGGAGAGTCGAGTTGTTCATCAGCTGGCAGTCTACTGATGGGAAGTAGACCCAAGTTCTGAAGAAACACAGGCAGATTTATTAAGCTTGGTGAAGTGATAAAGTGGCCGGTGATAATGCACCAGCAAATCAGTAGCTAACTGTCAAGGTACATGCTAGGTTTGAAAAATAACAGGAGGTGATTGGCCGGTGCAACCACTTTATCACTTCACCGGGCTAAATCTGCCCCACAATGACTTATCTCTGACAAACCCCCACAGAATCAGTACATATCTATACATTTTATAGAGGACACAAAGAAGGGAAAGGGAGGAATGGGGGCACATCTGCACTAGTGTATTTTATTTACTTGTGTTAGTGGGGCCCCAGTTGGAGTTGCTATGTTCATTACAATTACATCAAGATGGGAGTGATGCCATAGACAATACATTTATGCAAGAAAAAAATGAAAAGAAAAGGGATTGTCTCTTTTGCTGGCGCACTGATAGAAAGAAATATGAGAATAAGTTCAAGATAAACTATACCTTTTAATTGTAATTTACATAAAACCGTTTAAGTGAAATATATACCTAAATTTTATAAGAGATGGACGCGCTATTTGTGTGTTTATTCTATTGTGTTTTTAAGGATAAAGCATATATGAATGCAGCCTACTATGGTCCTGCCTCTGTGAGTGATCGGCCCATACAGGTACCAATGGTATGGGTTATCTATAGATTGTAAGCTACCAGCAGGGCCTCTAACCCCCAAATCTGTCTGTTGTTACCCAGTTTGTTTTATCACTGTCTACTATTGTAAAGCGCAACAGAATCTGCTGCGCTATATGAGAAACTAAATAAATAAATAAATTAAATATCTGGCAGTGTAAATTCTGTCCAGTTCCACTATTACATTACCATTCGGCTAGCTTATCTTATTCTACATCCTATAATTCTACTTTGGTATGTAGATTGATTATCCTTATACAAGTCAATTGGTCAGGTCAAGAGGATATACATCCTGGGTTGCCAATATACTATGTACCAGTTCTTGTTGTAAACTCAGCTCTTTAGCATGATATAGTTCAGTGGTGGCCAACCCGTGGCTCTTGAGCCTCATGCGGCTCTCCCCCTTGTAAAGTGTGGCTCCTGCTCCCACTGCTGCCCGCCGCCCACCGTCCGTCCCAGTCCCCCCTGCTGCCGGTTCCCTGAATCCCTTCTCCTGTGACTGGGCCGTCAGAGCTGGCGGGCCAGCAGCCAATCAGGAGCTGGCCAGCGAGCTTTGATTGGTGGACGGCCCAGTCACAGGGAAGTGAGGGGGAAGGAGATGCGCGCTGTGCTGTGCTCTCCTCCCATCGGTGACATGACAGGAGGACTGCAGGGGGACACCAGACTGTCCTCTCCCCACCTGGCAGCAGCAGCAACAACAGTGAGTGCTGCTGATGGGAATTTTGCACTGTGGGGGCATAGCAGTTTGTGGCACTGTGGGGGCATAGCAGTTTGTGGCACTGTGGGGGAACAGCAGTTTGTGGCACTGTGGGGGCATAGCAGTTTGTGGCACTGTGGGGGCATAGCAGTTTGTGGCACTGTGGGGGCATAGCAGTTTGTGGCAATGTGGGGGCATACCAGCTTTTTGGCACTGTGGGGGCATACCAGCTTTCTGGCACCGTAGGGGCATACCCGGCACTGTGTGGTGCATACCTGGCACCGTGGGGGGCATATGTGTATCTGGCACTATTAGGGGCATATGTATATATGGCACTGCACTATTGGAGGCATATTTGTATCACAATCACCCAAGGGGTCAAAATAGACTACGCCCCTTTTTTTGGCGCATGCGCCTTCGGCGTATGCATGATGTCGGCTCTTTAGCTTGACTACCGATATTTTTCGGCTCTTTACCTCTGACCGGTTGGCCACCCCTGTTATAGTGTAATCAGCCCAGCCTGTCATAGCCAAATGCTGGTAATGGTTGTTACTTTAGGACCAGTGGCGATTTTTAAATTTGGGCTGCAGGGCTGCAGCCCCCCCAGGTAAAATCCACCACTGTAGTGAAGCCAGATGCAGTCTATGAGACTGCACTGGCTTCACTGTGGCTGGCAGTGACTTCCAATTGGAAGCCGACCTGCCAGTCACCAAGGCAGTCCCATTGGGAGGTGTTCCCTCCCTCCAGGACGCCTTGGTGCGGGCTGCTGTGCAAAAACGGCAGATGCGTATGCGCAGTACCTGTAACTTACATTGTACAGGCGCCGGGACCATTGCCTCCTCAGACACCTCCTGAGGAAGCCGCTGACGTGAGAAGGCGGAGAAACGCGTAGATGGCGACGGGGACAGTTGGTGGCGACTGGACACAAGCTTTATGAGAGTACAGCACTCAGATATGACCACAGTGAACTGCTAAACAAACGGGTTGGAGCAACTCTCAGGTACCAAGAGCCGGATCCCCACTTTTTGAAAACGAAACCCTCAATGAAGAGTGAGTTATATTCCACTAACATGTGCACATGAGTGGGGGACATTTATTCCTAACAATTGGGAAGTTTTTAAAGTTATACTAACCGATGTATGCTAATACAATGGACTAACAAGATGAATGCAGATTAACATCCTACTAACAGATCTTAAACGGAGCATTGTTATATGTGTGTCTGTCCTGTTTGTCACAGTGACCACTTAATATAATTGTATGAAATAAATTTCTTATATATATTTTTTATATTTTAATAAACTGTATACTATTTTGCAAAGCGCAGCTCCACTGTCTTTTTTCTTTGTTACTCCTATTGGAAGTCCTACCTGTCAGTCACCCACATGACAGACAGTCGAATCCAGTCAGAATCTTAGGTAGGTTTCTTACAACTGGGGTCAAAGCTGAAACATACAGTATAACTGACAGATGTATTCCTTTAAATGTGCCACAATTACTGTATATAAACAGTCCCTTACTGTACTTAGCCTTTACTTTCATGCCCCTCCCTCATTATACCTCTAAAAGGACGGATTCCATTCTTGGATATGTGTATATATGTGGTGCGAAGGTGCAGCACTTAAATGCATATTTTATGCAAAGAAACACTTACGTCCAACTCATGTGTGAGTCTCTGTGTGGCCAGCTATCAGTAAACATCAATTGATTTAGGGCCAGATACACTAAGCTTTAAAAGTGATAAAATGAAGAGTGTAAACAGCCAGCCAATCAGCTCCTACCTGCCATGTCACAGACTGTGTTTGAAAATGTCAGGTAGGAGCTGATTAGTTGGTTGTTTATCACTCTCCATTTTATCACTTTTGAAGCCCTTAGCCAATCGTTTAAATACTCTTTGTCTTCCCTTCTTTGCATTGACTCTATTCAATGACATATAAGGAAACAGTTAGCTTGTGTATTATGAAGTACTTGCATTGTGCTAGCACTGAGGTAAATGGGTCTTAAAATAGAATGCCACCACACCCATTGGAGTTTAGCATCTTGTATTATTCATTGCATTTGCTGAAGACAAACCCATTGGGCAGACTATAGTGAACTACAATTACTCAAAACACTTTTGTAAGATACTAGCAACAAGTTAAGTTTGACCTGAGGTTTCTATGCAATTACAAAACCACCAGTCCTCATTCAATCAGAAAAGTGACTGACAATGCCAGGGGATCATCTAATGATCAGTTATTAGCAATACAATACAAATGTGGACATCTTTAATAAATCCAGGAATTTCCTCACACCATGCAACAGATGTAATGGCTTTTCATTCAACAGGCGCCATATTGTTTTGAAACCCGTTGATATCGATGCAGTCAACAGTTGTTGCACTACTTAATTTGGATTTAACAGGCCGATCACTAATTTCACTGTTTCCCAAGTATCTATATTCAAATATCATCCATTATTGCTATAATCTATATATGTCTAGTGTCCATTTGTGTGTCTTTGAAACACTGCCATCTGTTGGCAGAAAGTGAAACTACATCTCTTTCTCTCTCACACATGTACAAAGACAAGGTAGCAGACTAGCTATCGAAGCATTTGCTTTGAGTGGGCTTACTAGTACATCCCTAAATGTCCATGATGTTTTCAGCCAGTCTGTTCTTCCAGTCATTAACATTAGTAAGTAAAAGAACATGTTATGCTATCATCACTGAAAGTATTATCTGCCAGATGCATTTCTTTAGAAGAAAATATTTGCTGACATCATATTAGCTACAATTGGAGAGTGGTGAAGAATGAAGATATGGAAGGATAGATGTCTTGGAGCCAGGAATAACAGAGAATTTTCAGGATAAAATAAATGATAAGTCTGCTACTGTTAACGTGAGGGCTCGGTACTTCACAAAGGATTTTTTCCACACACATATATAAATATGGGACCTCGGGGAATGTAGGTCTGAGGAACACATGAAAGTATTTATGTACCCCTTTTATGAGGTGGTCACAGGAAAGGCCATCCAGCATGTAGCTTTAGATTGGCAGAGGAAGAAAGGATTTCTGGACTGCAGTGTACAGATAGGAATGGGCGGAATTTTATTTTTTGCTTTCTTTCCATATTCAAATGAATGATGTTTGCAGATGCTAACAGATACACAAAGGGGGTTTGGATACAATCGCACAAGATGGTGTATCCTTAAATTGTAAGGTTGAATATACAGGTGACCCCCTGTTTGTAATTGTGACAATCTTGTGTCTAATATAATTCAGGGGTGTGCTACCACTGACAAATAAGATAATTCACAAAAGCAGAGAAGAAAAAAGATTTGTCTTGGTGTGGTGCACCAATGAAAGAAATGGAGTCCTAAAATCTAACTTTTAATTGGTTTTATAATAAAACAAGCGAAATATAAAAAACACATATAACACATACAGAGGGGAAAAGGTATTTATAAAATAGCACGTGCGAGCGTGCCGCATGTGTCAATTTTTATTTGTATGGTGTTTTACACATACATAAACCCGCTATCTCTGTACAAGATGAGCCCGACAGGGTATAGTCATATTCCTGCAGTAATTCACTGCTGGGTATTTGTATCAATTCGTTACAGAGGGAAATATGTTGCCACTCATATAAGTTGATACTTTGTATTAATGCGAGAGGAGACTGAAAGTGTATGTCTAAACAAGCCTCTCTACAAGTCTCCAGCCCTTATAGCTGAATTAGCGTACATAGGAGGCAGGGACCTAGATGTGTGTTTATTATTATTGTGAATAATAATAAACACACATCTAGGTCCCTGCCTCCTATGTACGCTAATTCAGCTATAAGGGCTGGAGACTTGTAGAGAGGCTTGTTTAGACATACACTTTCAGTCTCCTCTCGCATTAATACAAAGTATCAACTTATATGAGTGGCAACATATTTCCCTCTGTAACGAATTGATACAAATACCCAGCAGTGAATTACTGCAGGAATATGACTATACCCTGTCGGGCTCATCTTGTACAGAGATAGCGGGTTTATGTATGTGTAAAACACTATACAAATAAAAATTGACACATGCGGCACGCTCGCACGTGCTATTTTATAAATACCTTTTCCCCTCTGTATGTGTTATATGTGTTTTTTATATTTCGCTTGTTTTATTATAAAACCAATTAAAAGTTAGATTTTAGGACTCCATTTCTTTCATTGGTGCACCACACCAAGACAAATCTTTTTTCTTCTCTGCTTTTGATGCTAACAGATAGCAAGGGCATACAGTCTGTATGTATAGTTTGTATTGGGAAAGGATAAATAAGGGGGTAATTAAGATCAGTGCTCACCCATTCCATGCGGGGTTGTGTGTGATGCGGCCACCGCCGCGTCACACCACGGGGAGGGGGGTTGGCGGGTGATGCGGCATGGGCCGCCAAGTCGCTCCACTGGGGGATCGGCAGGTGATGTGGAGAGGGCCGCCGAGTCACTGCACGGGGGGGGGGGGGTAGATGCGGCTGCCTTGTCGCTTCAAGGGGGGAGAGTTGCGGGTACTGCTCACCTTCATCCAGGGGGGGTCTGCTCCCAACTGCCACCCTCCAGTGTTGCTAGCGCCCCAGGTAAATGCCTAAAGCTGCCTAGTAGCGGACCTGCTGTGTAAATAGATGTGTACAGCTATCAAAACATTTGTTTCTGAGCAAAAATAACCAAAATCCTTTGTTACAGGCTCACCATGCAAGTATTTTTCCAATGGGCACAGTGATCGCAAGCTAGTTGCGGGCAGACACTTACTCGTCCACTGCGATGAAAACAGGCATACTGTATGCAGAGTGGAGCTGACGTCACACAACCTCCTGTAAAACACTAAGGCCCCCTTGCATTTTTCTAGGCACACCTGCCATATGAATTGGCAGACCTGCATTTTCTTAGCACTCCCACTAAACAGCTGGTTACCACCTCACAGATGCCGACTTCCTGTCAATCATTGTGCAAACAGCTGGCCAAGGAAAAAAGTAGCAGGATTTCTTTGTTAGCAGGTGTTGTGCATGCGTACTAGGGGCTGTATGTATGCGTAGTCTATCAATAGCACTGTACATAATAAAGAGTCTCATTTTCTAAATTCAGTTTGTCAATGAAATAGTCAAAACAGGAGCAGTGGCGTAACTACTGTATGGCAGCCCCAACAGCAGCTTGGGGGAGCAAGCAGCAGTGGGGTCTGTGTTGGCGACGGCACCCGCTCGACGCACTGATATGCTGCTGCCTGCCGCTGCTCACTGACTGAGCACTGGAGGCGAGTCAGCCACAGCAGGGGTGCGGCCATGGCAGAGATGAAAAATCCCCCTCACTGATTCAATTGACTTTATCTCTGTCCATTACTGTACAGTATATCCCTCTACAAGACATAGTACATAAATACTACCTGTTCTGCGTTCTGATTAGTGTTATTTTTACACTGCAATTTTAGTTTCAGTTTATATACACGCCCCACTCATATCTAATCTCTCTGCTTGTTTTACATTCCCCAGAACTGCAGCGCAGTATATATTTTTCCAAGATGCCCAGATAATTTTTCTATCTTACTTTATTCCCAACTCAAAATCAGACCCATAGCCTATCAATCACACAAGCCATATTGTGCCGATCCAAAAATGTCAATTCTAAGTGTAACCACAAATCGCAGAGTTTAAATTTCTCCATGTGTCTCAGCAGCGATCCCCGCATGATGTATGTGAGATTAATATGTGCTATAAGAACCACTTGCAATAATATTTATTTTCATTTTTTTTTGGTACATCACAGTGACCGTCCCGCTGCTGGATTTCATTTGCACAAAATCATTTCTTGATTTATAGCAGTACGCAGACAGATGATTTCCACAGAATGCACTAATTGAGAGTGGCACGGGCAGTTTTGCGGGCACACACACTATCATTACAGTAACATCACTGAGTGATTCATGTTAAAAGGGGAGTAGTGGTAAATCTTTATGATGTGGTTGAAAGAAATGTGCGTTTATATTCTGCAAATTGGCGAGGTTGGTTCTTGTAGAACTGCCAGAATAAACAAGGGAAGAAATAGAGGCATTCCTTATCAAATTAATGATCCATCCTTGAGAGGGGGCAAAGTATATTTTATATTACCTAATAGGTATGAATGTAATAATTGGATTATTACTATTACTACAGTTATTCTATTACTTAACATAAATGTGTAAAATAATTGTAGAGTGAACAGTGTTTAAATCTTAAAATTCCTATACTGTGGGGATTATTCTGGTTCACTCGCAAAGGCACAATCAGTCTCTAATGGGCAAAACCATGTGCACTGCAGGTGGGGTAGATGTAACATTTGCAGAGAGAATTAGATTTGGGTGGGGTTTGTACTTCAAACTGATATCTATATAGCAGTGTAAAAGTAAAGCAGCCAGTATTTACCATGCACAGAAACAAAAAAATCAAACTGTATATATATATATATATATATATATATATATATATGTGTGTGTTTGTATTTACTAGAGTGTGTGGTCACAGGCCAATGCACCCCATCCTGGGATGTGCGTGCTGTTTGCACCCCATTCCTAGGAATGGCGAGTGTGTTGGTACTTCTGTATCTATATATTTGGGTTGATTTTTAATTAACCTCTGTTACTGTGATCATAGCTTTCTCATGCACCCTTGATAAGCTCATTTACCTGAAACCTGTGACAGCTGCCCCTTTAATACTAATTCAAGTGCTGTGTTTGGGATGGTCTCACCTTTTAAAAGCCATAAGGACATGGCAGTTGAGCTTTAACCCAGGAAAATAACACATGTTCATTTTAGCTATGATGTGCAAACACTTGCCAGGTTCCCATGAAAATCAGTTGTTAGTGTAGGACTTGCAGTGAAATGGGGTCCCTTGGCGATGGGCTGCAAGCTTAAATGCATTGATCAATTCATGAACTAAAACCCCATTATTTATTTAATTGATTATTTGAATGTTAAGGTGAGTTAGTTTGTTGTAGTGAGTGCTGGGCCCCCTGTGTTTGTATTTACTAGAGTGTGTGGTCACAGGCCAATGCACCCCATCCTGGGATGTGGGTGCTGTTTGCACCCCATTCCTAGGAATGGCGAGTGTGTTGGTACTTCTGTATCTATATATATATATATATATATATATATATACTAGGTCATTCATCGCACCCTACGGGCGCTCTTCACACCGTCGTAAGGGGCTGCGCCCCCTTAATTTGTGAACATTTGTATATGAGAAAGATGGTTAGAATTGTATTAAAGATGGCCTGTATTGCAACTTGAGTTATAGGTGAAATGTGTTAAATAGAGAGCATATGATTTGGAAGGGGGTGTGTATTGTTTTGTTTAATTAAAAAGCGGTTACAGAGTAAGATGTACATTGATAGTGTGGATGGTACAGTGACATTTGTGGGTGTGGGGGGGGGGGGCTGTGTGTGCATGTTGTTTAGGTGTGTGTGTGTGCTAGTAGGGTGTTTTTGAGTCAGCGGCTCCCCACTGGCGGAGGTCACGACACAGGAAAACAGGAGGCTGGGTAGTGATAGGGGTGCGTGGACATAAGGGGGACTAAAGAGGAGGGTGGGAGATACTGTGCAGCTTCTGCCAGTGGGTGAGGGTCCAGCATGGCAGTACAGGAGTACAGGATGGTGGCCCTTAGTCAGTGTCTCCTCCTACTGGGTGGGAGTTAGGGTACATGAGAGCAGGAGGCTGGGCTATGAGGCATGATAGGGGCATGTGGGCAAAACAGCGTCAGCGACTCCCCAGTGGTGGAAGTTACGGTTCAGGAGAGCAGGAAGCTGGGTAGTGATAGGGGTGTGTGAGAATACGGGGGACTAAAGAGGGGCTTAGGGGTGCCGTGAATTGTGGGAGGGGCGTGGGGGGTGCCGTGAATCAAGGGAGGGAGGGGGCGCAGGTGTCCGCGAATCGCGGGAGAGGGCAGGGGTCCGCAAAGCGTGGGAGGGGGCGTGAATTGTGGGAGGGGGGGTTGCGAATTGAGGGAGGGGGGGTGTGCGGGGGGTGACGTGAATCGTGGGAGGGGGTGTGAATCGTGGGGGGGGTGCGCGGGGGTCTGTGAATTGCGGGAGGGGGGGGCACGGGGCGCGATAAATCACCTAGTTGGTTATATATTCTTGTAGAAGGATGGTAGGATGTTGCTGTCATTCAGAATGCATTTACATAAACAGTAATAGTAGCAGTAAAAGATCTGACTTAAAACACCTACAGTAAAACAGAACAGGTGTTATATATTATACAAAGAATTGGTTGATGATGTGTAGGTTGACACGCACATAGTTGTCACTGTAAAAAAATTGCTACAAGAAAAAATCAACACAGAAAGGTCAACACATGTAAATGTTGACATAAGTGTGGCACTTCATTGGTGTCCATGTCGACACATGAGAATGAATATGAAAACATTAAAAAAAGAAAAATAAATCTTCAAAAACTCATGTCAACCTTTTTCATAGTCGACCATAGCCGTGTCAGTGTTTTGCATGTGCCATTTAATCCTGGGGTTGCCGTGAATCGCGAGCGGGGGTGGGGGGGGGAGGAGGTGAGGTGTGTCCGCGAATCACAGGAGGAGGGGTCGTGGGTGGATGCCGTGAATTGCGGGAGGGGGGGTCGCGGGGGGGTGTGGGTGCCGCGAATCGTGGGAGGGGAGGACGCGGGGGGTTGCAGTGAATCATGGGAGGGTGGGTCGCAGGGGTGGGGGGTTGCCGCAATGACAGGGGGGGATCGCGGTAGGGGGGGTCGCGGGGGGTACCGCGAGGAAGGGGGGGCCTGGGGGGTTGGAACAAATCGTGGGAGGGGGGGTCGCGGGGTGCCACGAATCGCAGGAGGGGGTGTGTCACAGGGTGGAGCCGCAAATCGCGGGAGTCACCGCGAATTGGGGGTGTGTGCTGTGAATTGCGGGAGGGGGGTCGCCGGGGGGTGCCGCGAATCGCCACAAGAAAAAATCAACACAGAAAGGTCAACACATGTAAATGTTGACATAAGTGTGGCACTTCATTGGTGTCCATGTCGACACATGAGAATGAATATGAAAACATTGAAAAAGTGAAAAATAAATCTTCAAAAACTCATGTCAACCTTTTTCATTGTCGACCATAGCCATGTCAGTGTTTTGCATGTGCCATTTAATCGTGGGGTTGCTGTGAATGGGGGGGGAGGGACACATTGCTCTGTTTCTGGACTTTCTTCTTAATTTATGGATTACCATCACCTGTGCTTAAACACCTTTCTTATCAATTACCCTGTTTAAAACAGGTGATGACAATCATAAATTAAGATGGAAGTCCACAAACAGAGCATTCTGTCCCTCCTGGAGAGGGTCATGTTGGGAGGTATGGAGGGGAGGGGCGGGGCGCTCACCTGGTGTGTCTGGTGAGTAGCTGTGTCTTTGCTGTGTAACATGGAGAGGGCTGGTTCTCTGTCATGTGAGTCAGAGGCTCCACCCAGCGTTACAGCTTCAGACACACTTTGAGTGACAGATGTAGCCAAATATATAAGAGATATATATATATGAGGTGGTGAAGATGTAACCCACTCGGGGTGATGCATCACACGGCACTCCAGGAATTTAGGTGAATTCAAAGCAAGTTTATTGCAACAGTTTCGAGGCTACTAGGCCTCTTCGTCAGGCTTACAGCAAGATAATCGGGTCGACACTTGCTCATGAGCAAAGGAGAACATCAAGCACTGAAACGGCTGTCAGAGTACAAAGACATTGTGATACATCCGGCCGACAAAGGTGGAGCACTAGTGGTGCAAGATGTGGAAACATACAGAGAAGAGGCTATGAGGCAGCTATCAGACCAAGAAGTCTATGTCAGGCTGTCAAAAAACCCCACTGGTGATTATGCAAAAGACCTGCAAATCCTCCTGACAGAAGCTGTATCGATGGAATGGATCACATCAGATACATCCTCGGCACTACAAGAAGCACATCCTAAGACACCTTTGTTCTACATGATTCCAAAATTGCATAAAGACTCCCACAACCCGCCAGGCAGACCAATTGTGTCTGCAAGGGACTCCCTGTTCTATGGTGTCGCTAAATACTGTGATTTCTATCTTCAACCGGTGGTACAACAGGAAAAAACCTACCTTAAAGATACCAGTACTTTCCTTGAAAAACTAAGAGACTTGGGACATCTACCAAAGGACTGCTTTTTATGCACGGCAGATGTAAAAAGTCTTTATACGAACATTCCCATAGACAGAGGCATCGCAGCGGTATGTACTTTGCTCAGTTCATCTGAGATATATGCAGATATATGCAGGACCACATGTCCCATTCTTCATGAACTTATTGCGTTTAGCTCTGGACAGAAATTACTGTTTGACGGTGTTCTTTATAAGCAGATACAGGGGTGGCACCGGCCTATGCAAACAGCTTCATGTTTGTTGTGGAGAATGACCTGTTTTTTTCTAATAATGTGTATAATGACAACATACATTTCTTTACCCGCTATATAGAAGTGTTCATAATATGGCTGGGTACAAAGGCAGAATTTCTTAACATGATGTGTGCCATTAATGACCTGGATCCCAATATCAAGTTCACATTGGAGATAGATGACACCAGTGTACACTTTCTAGAAGTCACTGTAATCTTAAAGGATGGTGATCTGATCACGTCACTTTACACAAAACCCACAGACTGTAATACTTTATTAGCAGCAAACAGCTTCCATCCGGCACCCCTCAAACGAGGACTGCCGTTTTCCCAGTTCCTCAGGGTTCATAGAATTTGCAATGACCCCGCAGATGAACTATTACAGTTGAATAATATGAAAATGAAATTTCTTGAGAGAGGTTACCCTAATGCCTTACTAGATAGTGCCATCACTAGGGCACTTGCAAGCCCTAGAGCCCCTACACAGCAGCCTAAAAACAATAGTGAGCACATGACATGGGTTAATTCCTTTACCACGGCAAGTCCGACACTTAATAGGGTGGCAAAGAAACATTGGCCCATGGTGCAAAATAACCCTAATCTATCCTCACTACAAAATAAAAGTTTATGTATGACGCTGTACAATACTATGTAACCAATTATTGTCAATTACTGTCAATTCCAGTCAATTCCACGGCAGGCTTGCTTTGTTACCATGGTGATGGTTTGGTTTTTTTCTGTACTTGCACTTTTTCTAAAGGTGATGATGCGGTAATAGTGGGGCGGCTCACTGTTGCTGACTTCACCACCCCCCCGGGCGGGCCCCTGCACGCGGTTCACATTTGGCTGTTTGTCTATAAAAGGTACTGTTAATGTATTATGTGTATTCCTGATGACGGTTTAGTCTAATAAACCGAAACGTAGAATTCACACTGGATTAAGTGTCTTTCTTTTATATAAAGTCCCAAAGAGTGCCGCTATCTTCTATTTTGATACCTACTCAGCATTTGAAGGCACCGGGCGCAAGAACTTATCTAACATTAAGGCGAATTCTTCTGGAGGTGATATATATATATATATATCTCCTATATATTTGGCTACATCTGTCACTCAAAGTGGGTGTCTGTGTCTATAACGCTCTGTTCCTGGACTTTCCTCTTAATGTGTGATTGTCTTCATCTGTGCTGAACACCTTTCTGAGAAATTAACCTGTTTAAAACAGGTGATGGCAATCATACATTAAGGGGAAGTCTAGAAACAGAGCATTGTGTCCCTCCTGGAGAGGGTCATGTTGGGAGGTATGTGACAGAGAACCAGCCCAGTGAGCCCACAGACAGTGCCAGACACCCACTGCCTTCCCATGTTGCCCAGCACTGCTACTCCACAGCCACCAGGTGAGCGCCCCCCTCCCGCGATTTGCGTCAAACCCCCCCCCCCCCCGCGTGCCCCCCCCCCCCCGCGATTCGCGGCAAAAACACCCGCTCCCCCGCGACCCCCCCTACCGTGATTCGCAGCAAAAACACCCCCGCGACCCCTCCTCCCGCGATTCGCTGCAAAAAGAACCCCCCCACGACCCCTCCCGCAATTCGCGGCATAACCACCACCCCGCGACCCCCCCCCTCCCGCGAATCGCGGAAAAAACACACCCCCCCCGCGACCTCCCTCCCGCGATTCGCGGCAAAAAGAAACCCCCCTTGCACGATTGGCGGCACCCCCCCTGCGACCCCCCCTCCCGCGATTCGCGGCACCCCCCCCCCCTGCAATTCGCAGCAGCCCCAGGATTAAATGGCACATGCAAAACACTGACATGGCTATGGTCGACAATGAAAAAGGTTGACATGAGTTTTTGAAGATTTATTTTTAATTTTTTAAATTTTTTCATATTCATTGTCATGTGTCGACATGGACACCAATGAAGTGGCACACTTATGTCAACATTTACATGTGTTGACCTTTCTGTGTTGAGTTTTTCTTGTGGCGATTCACGTCACACCCCCCCCCCCCGCAACCCCCCCTCCCGCGATTCGCGGCACCCCCCGTGACCCCCCACCTCCCGCAATTCGCGGCAACCCCCCACCGGAACCCCTGTAAACCCCGCCCTCCCGCGATTCGCGGCACCCACCCCCGCGATTCGCGGCAGCTCCAGAATTAAATTGCACATGGAAAACACTGACATGGCTATGGTCGACAATGAAAAAGGTTGACATGAGTTTTTGAATTTTTTTTTTTCATTTTTTGAATGTTTTCATATTCATTCTCATGTGTCGACATGGACACCAATGAAGTGCCACACTTATGTCAACATTTACATGTGTTGACCTTTCTGTGTTGATTTTTTCTTGTGGCGATTCGCGTCACACCCCCCTCCCAACCCCCCCCGCAACCCCCACTCCCGCGATTCATGGCACACACACTCTTCCCCGCGATTCTCGGCACCCCACCCCGTGACCCCCCCTCCCGTGATTCACGGCACACCCCCCGCAACCCCCCCTACCATGATTCGCCGCAACCACCGCCCCCGTAACCCCCCTCCCGCCATTTGCGGCAACCCACCCCGCGACCCCCCTCCCGCGATTCTCTGCAATCCCTCCCCTCCCGTGATTCGCAGCATCCACCCCCCCACAACCCCCCCTCCTGCAATTCGCGGCACCCCCCGCGACCCCCCCTCCTGCAATTCGCGGCACCCTCCGCGACCCCCCCTCCCGCGATTCGCGGACACCTAAGTTGGAATACAGGGCATCTTTCATACAATTCTAACCATATTTCTCATATACAAACGTTCACAAATTAAGGGGGCGCAGCCCCTTACGACGGTGTGAAGAGCGCCCGTAGGGCGTGATGAATCACCTAGTATATATATATATATAGAAGAAAGAGAAACAGTCCGCCCCTATCAAGAATTCCACCACCAAAAGGCAATCAAACAATGGAAATTCCAGTCAAATGTTTATAATTAGCAATTTAATACAATTTTTAAAAACATGTAGTTTTCATCTGTATGGTTCGTACAAAACAAGGAAATACACCCATATATATATATAGTCTCTATGGATCGGCACTTGCAATAATTGCTGACAATGGCCAGGGTGCTCAATCAGATATAGTATGCATGTCCTCAAGGTTAGGGCCGCCAAGAGAAATCCTGGGCCCTGGTACAACAACGTAACAGGGCCCCCATGGGGGGTGTGACCACAGAAGGGCATTTTTAGCACATGAGTAAAACCCATTCCTCCAAAGATAGCTGCACTTGGTCAGCTTTCTTAAAAAAACGTCCTTTATTGGCCAACAGTTTTGGGGGTCTCCCCCCATCGTCATGGACAGCAGCACGCTGATGATGGGGGGAGCCCCCGAAACTGTTGGGCCATAAAGGACTTTTTAAAGAAGTCTGACCAAGTGACCATCTTTGGAGGAATATATATATATATATATATTTATATATGGAATAGAAAATTGAAAGTCTGCGCTTAGCTGTTAGTCCCTTAGGATGCCAGTTAGGAAGTCCCTTGTATATGACACAGAGGGACGGGGTACACCAAAGTCCAAAGTCCTGAGGACCTGCAAACTCTACTTTCTCAGGAAGCAAAAGACTCTGGAATCCACAGAGCAAGAGAAATCTAGAAATGGGCAGAAAGAAGGCGCTTCATGGTGTAATATTTCAAAGTATGAAATTTATTAAAATATATATTCCCAGGTGCAGGTAAGATTAAACTCGTACCAAATATAAAAACACTGTGGACTGGGTACCACAAGGCATGGGTTTTAAAACCATAGGCATAAGCTGCTCACACTGTACCAGGACCAGGACCTCGCTTGGACTCAAACGCCGCAGAGCTGGGTTGCAGGGAAGCGTAGAGGCTCACAGCACGTCGGGGCAGCCAGTTACCAGAGCAGATGGAGCGTCGTAAGCCACGCCCTGATGCGTTTCGTCACTGCGGACTTCGTCAGAGGGCGTGGCTACTACGTACGCTCAAGATGTTTATATAGGGCTAACCCCGTCAAGAGAACTCATTACTTAATGTTTACCCGCTCTTTTGACGGGGTTAGCCCTATATAAACATCTTGAGCGTACGTAGTAGCCACACCTGCACCTGGGAATATATATTTTAATAAATTTCATACTTTGAAATATTACACCATGAAGCGCCTTCTTTCTGCCCATTTCTAGATATATTTATATATATATATATATATATATATATATATATATATATATATATATATATATATAAATATACAGTGGTCGAAGTGGAGAATGTAAAGTGGGTGAATGGGAAAGTGAAGGTTGGTTTTATGTGCGCTCCAGAAAAATGGGCATGGTCACGTTAAAAGGGGCGTGTCCTTGAGGGTAGTGTGCCACGCATACTAGAACAATACACATGTGGGACATACCAAAAGTAGACAGGCATAAAAAATACATATACTTGCGGATGCCCTCCCAGCTACTGCTGCAATGCCCTGGAGTCCTACAGGACCTGGAGCAGCTGACTGCTGCCCTCCCCCACCAATGCCGAGGTCCCGCAACTTTTCAGTGCTCACCTCTCATTCTGCATAATTCTGGCCACTGCTCCAATTGCTGACAATGGGCATATGTAACCCTTGGCAACGAGCACTTAGGTAAAAAATATATATAATGTATTGGGAACCCAAAGCAGGGGGGAGCAAAATGTCTAATTATGCAGCTGGTGGGAGTGGTCATACTCTCAAATATAAATACAGAGGGAGGCAGAGAACTGCAGCGCTGACTCCCTCCCGAAATGACAGCTTTCTCACAGAGTGCAGACATGCCAGCGCGGATCCACAGTGTACAGGTCAGATGTCAGCGCTCAGCGCTGCTCTCTCTCTTTCTCCCTGCATCAGAAGGGATCAATGGACTCATGGGATTTGTAGTTTATCCTTAACTGCTTAAAGTGTGACCCAGTAAAAGATAAACTACTATTCCCATGATGCCACTGTTCCTGTTCCCTGGCTGGCCAGGTTCCTCTGCTACGTACGTACAGTGTCTGTGTCAGTAATGGAAACTGCAAAAGGGACACTGTGGCGTCCACAGCGGCCGCACCACCGCGAAACCTGGGATCCAGGGAGGAGTGAGGTGAGCCCGGGCTCCCCTGACATATGCTGTACCCTTTTACCCCTCCTCTTGTCAGCACTGGGCATAGTAGGCTGCCGGCTCTATGTGTGTCCCGAGACCCGGGCCCCGGTAAAATGTACCCGCCCCCCTGCCTCTCGGCGGCCCTGCTCAAGGTATTGGTACTCCCACAGACTTTTTAAATAAAACTCAAACACAGCATAAATGTGTGCTAACGTTTTTCAGTTGATTTTACCTGCTTTATCAAAGCACATTTTTGGCTTTGATAAAGCGGGTAAAACCGCAAAACGTTAGCACACATTTATGCTGTGTTTAAGTTTTATTTCCAAAGTCTGTGGGAGTACCAATACCTTGAGGACATGAGGACATGCTATATATATATATATATATATATATATATATATATATATATATATAGGATGATTGAATAAAATAATTTTTCACTTTGCAACAAATCCGGGAGTGCCGCCTGATTCCTACCTCTATACCAGGACTGCATGTCCACGCTGGAAGGCACCGGGTCAGTTATTGTTTGCATCATCCCTATTTGGAGTATATATATACACCTTTTTTTTTATTTGCAGTGGCAAATGATAACAGACATACTGTAGATGACACAGAAGCCCAGGGCCTGAAGCCTAAAGGGACTCAATGCCTCTCCATTCACACTGGAGGGCAAGTTTATCAAGAGTTAGTGGCAGCCTGTGGTACAGGGTTTTGTACTCCAACTATAGAAATATATTTGCTAAGTGTGTTCTGTTTGACATTTTTAAAGCAAATGATTAAGATAACAATCTACCAATAATGGGATACTTGGACTTATGTTTTTATTTCTAATATTTACTTACACTATTTCTGTACATCGCTTACAATTTACATAATATTTACCATTTATATTATGCCTATAGAATGAATTATAAAACATCAAGCTATACAGAGCAAGATTGCAATTTTACAAGTAATCTGAATCAGTATTCACTATGAATAGATTGTAAGCTTGCGAGCAGGGCCCTCCTACCTCCATGTCGGTTTGTATCTACCCAGTTTGTTTAATCACTGTTGTTTCCAATTGTAAAGCGCAACGGAATCTGCTGCGCTATTTAAGAAACTATAAATAAATAAATAAATAATAAATTAGTCTCTCCCACTAACTTTTTAGATAAGTATTTCAATTCTTAAGGTAAAATAATTGCAATCATTTTAATGTGGACTTCAGACACCATTAGATTTGCTATTTTTGTTTTCTCAAACTTAATGATTGCTAAAATGTTGGGAACGGAGAATCAATGAGTTCCCAAAAATACAACTGCATTTGTCACTTTGCACGTTTTTTATTAGTCACCTGTTTTTCATCCATATAGGATTAATGCCTGTTATAAAATGTTATTTGCTCTTAATTTCTAAAGCCTCTTGGGCTCCATACTTTTAAAAGAAACAATTATGTGTGACATGAACACAATTTAAATGTAATCTTGAACGGTTTTGTGGGACAAAAAAAGTTGCGATCCTTCTAAAAAAATATCACTTGGCAACACCACATGAGTTATATTGGATGGTTAAATGAAAGGTGTCAGATTTTATTTTAGAAGTAATGGAAGTATGAAAACTGTCTAGTGGTAAAACAAATGATCTGTACAGATAAAGTGAAGAATCAAAAATATACATCATTTTTAATAAGGTAAACCTAGCATAACCACATAAATAAATACAAAATTATTTGTACTGTGTGACATTAATATATTACAAATATGAGGGATTGAAACAAAGAAACACAGAATTTAATAGCAAGAAGCAAGCTACATACACTTCTAGTTTCTCTTCCCTTATGTGTTTTTTATTTTTTTATTATTTTGTAATGGGATTTTTTACTTTAAAGTTTCCCCTGATAAGTATTAAAATGCATCCTATTCCTCATTTTAGAAAAATAAAGACTCTAATGATTTCCTTAGCAATCAATGTTGCAACTAAATGAAAAAATCTGAATTAAACTAACAAACAAATAATTAGGTTGACATGTGGCTAAAACTTCCAAAAAGTGCAATGAATGTCAATTTCATAAGTAAATTGTAGGTACACTTTATTATTTCACATTACATATAATATAAACAATTAATACTAAGGGGGGCATTCAATGCCGGCCGCTATTTCCGACAGGGGAAATAGCGGCCCCCGCCTACGGGCTTGGATTGTCGAATTTGCGGCTGTTTTTCAATAATATGTGGCCGTTTACTCTAAATATGTTTCATTAATAATCGAGCAGTCTGTGATGAAGGAGATAACTTGACACAATGGGGGAAACTTACTAAGATACTGGGTGAAATGTAATAGGGTGGGAGAATTCTAAAGTGAGAGATTTGGGAAGAAATCTGGTTTTGTGATTTTGCAGTGTAAATGATTGCCGCCTTAAAAAAAACCCTGGAGATTTCTTACCAAATCTCTCACGTTACGAGTCTCTCAACCTATTACATTTCATCTGGGATGTTGCTATGGGAAACCAATAAGAATCAACTTCTTATTATTTAGCACCTTCTAGAAGATAATAGAGAACTCTCATATTAGTAAATTTCCCCCAATATTTCAAATGTGATTCTAGTTTATATTCTTAGAATATGGCAAGTTAGGAATGAACGAACACACAAAGGCTGAAGAAGACCACTGAGAAGTGAATGTTTATCTATTTTTCAGGCACAGGTTAAACAATTTTATATAGTTTTCAATAAATTAAAATTTTCCGAAACTGTCTTCCAATAAATTTCTGGGTTTATTATTTTTATTTATGCATGCCATGTGATACAAGAATTGTTCCATTATTGAAATTTTTTTTTGCAACAGAGGAGATGGGTCTAGAATAAGAGAATTTGCAGTCAAGTAGCCAGATTAAACCCGTTTACATCTCAGAGTATTTGATGCTGCTCCAAATAATTCTTCAGGAAAACTGGGTAACATTTTTTGGACTAGGATGGTACATTACTGGGAAATTAAATTGTATAAGAAACCATTTTGTCTGTAATTAAGTCTTTGTCCAGTAAATATTGTCACAGAATAAAGGGTAGATATATTTTTTCCTTGGGAACCAGAATTCCGGAGCACCTCAATTTTCTAGTTCTATTCTTTATTCGTGGCTCTCTCATTCGCTGAATTACTGCGACCACCCCTGCAATGCTATACAGTATCAGGAATAGGACGCACTGATGTGGATGAACAGCAGAATCCCACCTTGGCTCACCCCTCAACTGGTACCGTAAATACCTAGAAGGAATCTTACGCCATACTTCACTGGATCACCTGAAATCCACCCGAACTCAGAAGCTAAGCAGTGAAAGGCTGGATCAGTACCTATATGGGAGACCAATAGGGAATATCTGGTGCTGTATTCAACGACTAGGACAATAAGTCTGCTGGGTTCCTAAGGGTGAAGCCCCACCATCTTCCTAATCATCTGATTCCTCCCTCTCTTCACATTGCCTGATCCCAACTGTACTGACATCTAGTTTATAGGTCAGAAGCTAAAGTGGTGGTGGGAAGTGTCCTGTGTGAGAAACGTTTTCCACCCACTAATTACCAAATTATATATAAGCAAGGTTATTTGGCAAACCTTTGTCTAAATCATTTCGCGCATAACAATCCTTACGTGGTTAGCCGAAATTCGGCAAGATATATGTATGTTACTCACAAGGTGTGCTCATGTGAGTTCTAAATGCAATTTATTTTAAAAGCTTACAATTAAAAGTTATATTTTAAGATTTACCATCTATCATTCTATTACTACATGATTTATTTACAAGCGTGCCCCAAAAAACCTTTATTGCAGTAAAAAAAAAAAAAACACCTTCATTTTATTTTCATTAAAAAAAATGGCAGCTCCTTTGGTCTGATATGGGACACATGGGGCACCCCTGGAATTATACGGCACACATGCGGGCACCCCAGGACTGATACAGGACACATGTGGGGACCCCTGGACAAATACAGCACACATGTGGGCACCTCTGGATGGATACAGCACACATGTGGGCACCCCTGGACTGATAGTACTGGTAGCCAGTGGAAACAGCAGATTGGAATTATATACTGCAATAAATACTGGTAGCCAGTGGCAACAGACTGGAATTATATACTGCGATAAATACTGGTAGCCAGTGGAAACAGCAGACTGGATTTTTATATACTGTGATACAGTAAATAATACTGGTAGCCAGCGGCAACAGCAGACTGGAATTATATACTGCGATAAATACTGGTAGCCAGTGGAAACAGCAGACTGGATTTTTATATACTGTGATAAATAATACTGGTAGCCAGCAGCAACAGCAGACTGGAATTATATACTGCGATTGATACTGGTAGCCAGTGGCAACAGCAGACTGGAATTATATACTGCGATAAATACTGGTAGCCAGTGGCAACAGCAGACTGGAATTATATACTGCGATAAATACTGGTAGCCAGTGGCAACAGCAGACTAGAATTATACACTGCAATAAATAAAATACTGGTAGCCACTGCCAGTGGCAACAGCAAACTGGAATTATATACTGTGATAGGTACTGATAGCCAGGGGCAACAGCACACTGGAATTATATACTGCAATAGGTACTGGTAGGCACTAGCCAGTGGCAACAGCAGAGAGCAGACTGCAGCAGACACTAGGCAGTGCAGGGCAGGCAGTGGCACTAGCAGCACCAGTGGACTATCACACTGTGACTGACTATACAGGAGCAGACTCAGCAGAGGCAGGCCCCAGCACAAAGGAGAGACAGAACACAGCACCAGTCATCCTTGCAATGGTGATGTCTTGATCACAGAGCAGAGACACAGTACACAGCAGCACAGGCCCCAGCAGAGACCACACACAGCAGCAGCACACCCTTCCCTACCCTTCTCCGAGATTGGAGTGAAGATGGCGGCGCGAGGTTGCGGAATTTAAGGGTTCCGTGATCTCGCGAGAATCCGACGCCGGGCGATGACGTTTTGCCCGTGCGCCCGGATTCGAGTAAGGCGGGAAGCGCCGAGCGCTGCTCGTATCCGGGCCCGGATTGATGACGTCCGTGCTGGCTCGGATCTGAGGAATCCGAGCCCGCACATCTCTAATTCATATATATTTTGTTTCTGTGCTGGATAAATACTGGCTGCATTATTTTTACACTGCAATTTAGATTTCAGTTTTAACACACCCCACTCAAATATAACGTTCTCTGCACATGTTACATCTGTTTTACCTTCAGTGCACATAGGCCCTTATTCTAGTTGAATCGGACGGATGCGTATTTTCAGAAAGCAACCGAGTGTTCTTAGCCCCGCCTACCGTAACGATCGCTCACACCATTCGAATGCGGCAAGACTCCAACCGAACGGACCGCAAGTGGATTTTTAATGTGCACACCTCCTCCATCTGTGGGAACCTCCCACATCATTCGATTGTCGCCGACCATCGAATGCTGGACCGAGTGGTCAGGCAGCACCGAGTGCTTCAGACCACTCGGGCATTTCTCCGTGCAAAAGCAGGGATATGAGCGGGCAGCTGGCATCCGGCTATGTCATATGTCTGCCCACCACACGTGCCTCACGGCCGCATTACTATACGTACACCCAACGGTCTCATGGGAACACCCATGAAATGCGGGGCGTACGCATATGGTAATGAGCAAAATCTGCCCTTCACGCCCCTCTCCACCTCCTTCTCGGATGGTTCCGTACGAACATTTTCTGCACGGACCTCACGCCTTGTTCGGACGTGTGAGCCGTTTGCACATGCACAGATACACCTCTGCACATGCGCAAACACTAACCATCGTCCGTCCGCATACTCAATCAGAATAAGGGCCATGGTTTTGCCCATTTTGAGAACAAATTTGTAGTGTGATCAGATCTGAATAAGGGCCATTCTCTGCTGTACAGCACAAAATGGATAACATACAAAGAAGGGTTTTTAAAAACATAGAATGTGACGGCAGATAAGAACCACTTGGCCCATCTAGTCTGCCACTTTTTTAAACATGTTACCTCAAACCATATTTGATCCTTATTGCTTTGTAAGGATATCAATATGCCTATTCCAAACATGTTTATATTGTACTACTGTATTTGCCTCTACCACCTCTGATGGGAGGCTATTCCACTTATCTACTACTCTTTCTGTGAAGTTTTTTGTGCCTTCCTTTCTGTAGGGTAGCCCTTTTCTTAGTTGAACGTCTTCTGTACATCAGCAAAATAATCAGCACAGATAGACAGCCAGAATTTTGGTAACCATAATATTTTGATTATTATAGAGCCACAAAGTCTGTACATTTGCTAATGTTTTTTTCTCAGATCTGACATTCTATTATTCTATTGCATATGCTGCGTGTTTGGGCTTTGCCATAGAGTAAGAAAGCAATTTTATTCAAGAACTCCTGGTCAAAGTGTACATATACTGTAGTATTTGTGTCATAATGTAGTATTTGTGTCATAATGTGTAATAATCTATACAATATAAATACAATATACATAAATAGTAACATTTCAGGGTTATCAGAGAGAACATTGTAAAAATCAGTAAAAATAGAGAAATATAGAATCCAGTGTTCATCAGCTTGAGAATATGCATTATAACATTAACAATATATACAAAAACACCCTTACAAAGAAAAAATAACTATCTCTAATGGGAATGCCCCTTTAGATACCACCTCTAGGATGGATTATGTGGTAAGATTAACTGTCTTCTGAACAAACTCTTTAATAGAGGGTGGTACAATATGGATATAAGAAAGGCAAATAAAGAATAATGTTTAGGCACAAGACTACATCTAGAGAGCACTCAAGCCA
The DNA here is from genome assembly GCF_055691185.1 of Crinia signifera. Classification (NCBI taxonomy): domain Eukaryota; kingdom Metazoa; phylum Chordata; class Amphibia; order Anura; family Myobatrachidae; genus Crinia; species Crinia signifera. The sequence goes on along the minus strand of NC_139221.1, from coordinate 54,439,377 downwards.
GTCCGTTTGGTATATAGATACATAAAATAAGGTAACATAAGTGAAAGTGTAATGGGACCTGAATGTATGCATTGAGATAGAACCATTTTCTTTGAGATCGCAGTGACACAGGCCTAGAAAAAACAAAGTTCATGATGATGATGATGAGATTTCTCTTCTATTGTATAATGATTCCAAAAAGCACAACTCATGTGGATCTTAAATGGCATACCCAAATCAATATTAACAATTGTTGGACAGAACTCCAAAAATTTGTATCTACAGGGCATAACCACAACCAGTGTATTAAATCTGCATTCGGTGCCATGCATTTAAAACAATTGTAAATGTCAACAAGCCTCATGAGAAAGAGTCATTTATGTGCATAGAATGCCCTATGTAACAGTTTGTGATGCATTTCAGAATATGAGAAGGAGGTGGTTTATTCATTTTATAAATAACCTTCTTCAAATGGGGTGTGGTATGCGCCTCCAACAGTCAGTATCCCGACTGCCGGTGCTCCGACAGGGAGGCGAGCGCAAAGAAGCCCCTTGCAGGCTCGCTTCGCTCACCATGCTGCGGGCCCGGTGGCTCGCTACGCTTGCAACAGGTTCTATTCTCTTTCTATGGGGGGTCGTGGCCCCCCACAAGGGAGAATAGCCACTGTGTGTCAGTATCCCCTTGTTGGAGTACCGGCAGTCGGGATACTGACTGTCGGGATCCCCACTGTTGGAGCGTCATCCGGCATCCCTTCAAATGTATCCCCAATGTGTCATTCTATTTAGGAATTCCCACAATTATATTAATCATATCAATTTACATCTTGTGTGACAATAAATAAAAGAAGCAGGGAATGGACTGTGAGGCCTCCAAGTACAGTGCAATACAATACAAGGGCCTAGACAAATGTGCAGCAGGAAGTTGGTAGAGTAATATAGGGAAATATAACTGTGAACTTGAAAATAAGCAAAAAGTGGAAAATCTTGATGAGGCTATTTATCCTTAAGCTGAGACAGCGAAAGTACTGTAGAGCAATCCATATCCTACATGTAAATACAGAAAGAATACCCCGGAGGTTCAGCACTAGCCTCACCATTTTGAAAATCCATGTTAGACATAAGAAAGAGAAGTAATGAATCAGATAAAGATAAGCTTAGCCTTATTATCTCATCTCTTATCCCATTATCATTCCATACTTATACCTTTTATATTGTTTATTTTTATGACACTCAGGGCCAGACTGGCCGTCTGACAGTTCTGGCAAATGCCAGAAGGGCTGATGGCCTTGTGGGCCGATTTTGTGCAGAGCTTTAGCCGCAGTCATACGGCACCTGTGCCCGCCCCGCTGCCTCCCTGTCAGTCACTGTGTCCGCTGCCAGTCCTTGCTGCGTGGCCGTCACAGTTTGCGCCGCCCGCCTCACCCAACATTACCATGACATGGCGGCAGCCGCTCCTGAGCCCCCCGCTGCCTCCAGTCCTGGTCACCTGGCCGTCACAGTCTGCTCTGCGTCGCCCCGGTAGTCATCACCATTTTATCGTCATGGCACCGCAGCATCATGACATCATGACGCCGCCGCACATGACCTGCCGACGCCACCACATCCACAGTGACAGTTCTGAGGAGGCGGGAGCTGAGGGGCTGGCCAGTCACGTGAGTCAGACAGACTCATCAATGCATTATTTCCAGTGGCGGTAGAATCTGCAGCAGGGCGCCACGGCGTCGGGGTGCTATTTAAGCAGAGGGCTGGGCAGAGCCAGTCACATGGTGACTGTAGTCAGATCCAAGAACGTAACTACCATAGGTGCAAGGGGTGCAGCTGCTATGGGGCCCAGAGCATAAGGGGCCCCATCTTTACTATCTAAGTAATATGATTTACATACATTTATCACCATCAGTTGCTAAATAGGGGGCCCTTACAAACATTTGCTATGGGGCCTACGAATATCTAGTTACGCCCCTGGTCAGATCCATCCTGCAATGTCAGTGGCACAGTGCAAGCCAAGACTAGTAAGTGTCCTGCTCTTGTTTTTTGTCTATGGGCATAACTGTGTGCAGCATGTTGTGTAATGGTCATAACTGTATGCAGCATATTGAGTAATGTGCATCACGGTGTGCAGCATATTGTTTAATAGGCATCACGGTTTGCAGCATTTTGTGTAATGGGCATTATGTTGTGCAGCATTTTGTGTAATGGGCATAGTGGTGTGCAGCATTTTGTGTAATGGGCATTATGGTGTGACGAATAATGTGTAATGGGTATTACGGTGAGTGGCATAATGTGGAATGGGCATAACTGTGTGTGGCATAATGTGGAATGGGCATAACGTTGTGTTCCATAATGTGTAATGGGCATAGCGGTGTGTTCCATAATGTGTAATGGGCAGTGTAATGCCTCCTTTTTGTGATGCCACGCCTCCTTTCCATGAGGCTACCCCCCTTTTCGCCGCACAAGGGTCCCGCCTACTGCAGGTGGGTCTGTGTGCTCAAAATGCCAGGGACGATTTCTGGTCCCAGTCCTGCCCTGATTACACTAAAAGAATTCAAGCACTCCTTGCAATTTTCTAAAACTCCGCATTTACTGATTTACTGACAGACACTCAATTTTCAACTGTCAGTAAGTATGTAAAAATAAGTCAAATGAGTAAGTATTTAAAAAGTTTTTGAGCTATTATATTGAGGCCTCTTTTCTCATGATGATCCTGTTTCGACTCAGCTGCACAGTAGATAGATTTTAAAACACAAATGTTGTAACAATATATAGCTTAGCTGGTTTGTGGCCTGATTCAGAGATGTACACAAATGCATTCACATCTGTATACTTGTCGATTGCAGTAACTATGCAAAATTCACAGCCAACAGGATTTGTATTGAAACAGCCACAGCACCTTTGCAAATACTAGTGGCTGCGTACAAAGATGTAGAATCTGTCACTAAACAGATGATTATCGATAGTCTATTGGTGGCATAACATGGCCGCAGAAAATAAGATGATGGAGATATTTCAACTGCGTACACAATCACCCTATCAAACACCCTCATAACAGTGAGGGCATGTCTGCGTTTGTGCTGATACTCCCCATTGCCTCCACCAAATGGTCCCTTATAGTGTGTACACACGGTAAGATTTGGCTACCGATGTTCCCGATATAGGGAACATCGGAAGCCAAATCGCATGCAAATCGCATGCTTTTTTAGGGCTTGCGATCCTGATGCGCTGCCGATGCGCGCTCCCGTGTGAGCACATATTGATAGATCTCGTTTTCTATCTCACAGCCTCTGTGTGTGAGAGGCTGATCACATAGATACTAAATATGTCCTGGAGAATTCATGTATGATTAATACATGTGTAGTGATTTTAAATCATATAACTTTATTTTATTATTTGTGGGTGTGGAGTATGAGTTTATGAGTATTAGAATGGCTGCGCTCAGGGTTTTCACAATTATTCCTACTTGTTTCTATACTCTATTTACGTAACTATTTGAACCAAAATGGCGGCCATACTATGCTAGTGTGGCGTGGATGCAACACGACTTCGACAGAACACACACTGCGTTCCAAATACTAGAACTGCATTATCCAGCCAACCCGGAAGTGTTCATTTGCCGGAGACAAATACAGAGCTTCTAAGTAAAAATAGCTCACTCCGCAATATGGGGCAAATTAGCACTATAACATCATCCTTATTATTTAACAGGTGATCTCTGTAGATAAATATATAATTAAAGGTTCAATTTCATTTCCACGGGTGCCGCCAACCGGAAGTCTATTTCCATAACTTTGGAAACGTTCCAGCTGTCCAATTCAGTGCATAGTTCCAGTTTTCAGCCAATCAGCATGCTGACAGCAATTTACTGTCTGGCTGCAGAATGAGAGGCATGTAGGCAATGCTACTTACCCCGCTCTGATTTTGGGTAATGCCTGGCAGCATTCTCTATCTGCCTTCCATCAAGGTCTGGAGGCACCGGCCCAGGGGGCAGATGGGCTGAACCTTAGTCACTACCTGTGACTGATGGTTTAAACTCCTGCTTCTGTCTGTAATGGGTAATGTGATAATGCTATAATTGCAATGTGCATCATGCTAGTTTTGTAGCTGCATGCAATAATATAGATCAAGGCTTATTTGCATGTGCAGATTTTATATTTAATATATTGGGACTCTTGGGTACTCTTTACCTAGAAGGGCGCCCATCGCGGCCATCACGGGCATCGCATGTACCAAAAAATCGCATGCGATGCGACGACGCGATTACCGCGATTTCCCATAGGGAACAATGTTAAATGTCCCAATTGACCCGATTTTCCATAGGGAACAATGTTAAAAGGCCCACAGAGGCCAAATAGGCACCCTGAAGTGTGAAATGGCCCCCCCAATTGTTAACGCCACCCCACGATCAACGTCAACCCGAAGCGTGGCGAGCGCAGTGAGCCCGCGCGGGGCGGCGGTACGCGTCCTACGACCTTTTCATACCCCCACTATCCACGTCGGCGTGGAGTTGAGAATAGAAAGTGTGGCGAGCGCAGCGAGCCACCGAGCCCGAAGCGCTGCGAGCGCAGCTAGCCCTGCGAGGGGACGCGGACACCTGTGAAGCCCGCGAGGGGACGCGTATACCTGTGAAGGTGTCCGCGGCCCCTCGCGGGGCTCGCTGCGCTCGCCACGCTTCGGGCTCGGTGGCTCGCTGTGCTCGCCACACTTTCTATTCTCAACTCCACGCCGACGTGGATAGTGGGGGTATGAAAAGGTCGTAGGACGCGTACCGCCGCCACTCGCGGGCTCGCTGCGCTCGCCACTCTTCGGGTTGACGTTGATCGTGGGGTAGCGTTAACAATTGGGGGGGCCATTTCACACTTCAGGGTGCCTATTTGGCCTCTGTGGGCCATTTAACATTGTTCCCTATGGAAAATCCGGTCAATTGGGACATTTAACATTGTTCCCTATGGGAAATCGCGGTAATCGCATCGTCGCATGCGATTTTTTGGTCGCATGCGATGCGACCGACGCAATTTTTTTTCCTTACGATGCCCAAGACCAAAATCGTGGGCGCCCTTCTAGGTAAAGGGTACCGACTCTTGTGTCCCAAGGTAGCACATCCCTATGGTCTAATACATATTACTATAGATCATCCGCATTAGGGGTCCGCAACTCTGAAACAGTCATCTTGTGCGATTGACCCAACCAATCCCTCTACCTTTAATATATTCTATCCAGAATGGTAATGAAATATGTTGGATGCCTATTATATACAGATGCATTGCACTAATATGATGTTTATACATTGGTACATGGAATAGACATCTCGATGAATGTTCAACTCTAATATACTACAGGTATAGTTGGGGAGTCCCACTTAAAATGAGTATTGTCATGGGACTGGAATTCCCCAAAAGCAAGTGACAGTCTTGCATATTTGTTAATAAAAATGTACAATGACAGCTGAAATGTAATAGAAGATCATATTTTGCCAGCAGGGGAATATTTTCTTCTGTAGTAGTATAACATTATTTAGAAGACATCTTCCACCTGTGAAAGTTTTGCCAGAAATAACCGCCTATTGAAATATAACTACAGCATGATAGTTGATTTTGGTGTACGTGCAAATGAAACGAATTTGCTAATACTTTGTAGGACTGTGCTCAAATGTTTCTCAACTTTCCCTTTATAAGAAAAGATCTTCCTATTGGTAGGCAGCAATTTGAGCAGTGACATCTAGTGGATCAAAAATGCAACTGCAATTTATAAAAAAATTGGAAAAAGTCAAGGCTGGAGAGGTTGTCAGTGGTTGGAGAGGATTTCATGTGTCAGCGATTATGCAGGTCACTGACATATGTGTTTCCCACATGCCAAAGTACCATATTTAGCATTTTCCAATCATAAAAACTTTAAAGCACAACCATAAGCTAATAAAATGCAAATAATGCAGGAAGCCCCAATGCTTCAGTAAATGCATCACTTTTACACAGTAACTGGCATGTTACTATGGGATTCAGCCTCAGTGTTTTCTGAAACATGTAACCTTCTGCCCTTGCAGTTCAGAGTGTGAGCCACTGTTTAAGAAGGGAATGCATCAATACTCGTTTTCTTCCCCCCAAACAAGTTTGCACCTTCTAGGCTGTGATGTATATATCGTTTTACAGAACACCGACTTGAGGCATGTACCTCATGTTCTCTGATACCACCCCAACCCCCTTCCTTACACTCTGCTTATTTATTCTACTTCACTCATCTACACCCCTCTTGTCAACTCACATTGTCATTACACAGATACTGGTGCAACTTGTGTATTACTTTTAGCGCAATGCTATAAAAGCAGACTTTTGCCATTGTAATTATAAGTGTAATGAATTGTGACATACTTATATGTCTTATCACTTCTTAGTACAGGTGGAGTATATTAATTTTTTACAAAAAAAAAAAAAAAGGATTTAAAAAATGCAAAAAAAAGGTAAATTGCAGCATTACTGTATCTTATCTTCAGTTATTTCTTGCATTTCTTGAATGCATGTTTGTACTGTATAGCTGTGCTTGCTATTTCATTTATAAAACCAATATAATAATAATAATAATAATAATAATAATAATAATAATAACAATAATAATAAGAAAATAATTTAATATTCTTATTCTTATTATTATTATTATTAATAATAATAATGATAATAAAAAATTATTATTACTACGAATAATATTATTAATAATAATGGTACTTATGTATTATCTGGGCTCCCATGTTAAATGCACCCCATTTTTTCATACCCCTACTATCCAACTACGCATGGAGTTGATTTTATATAGTGTGGCGAGCGCAGCAAGCCACCGTGCCCGAAGCGTGGCGAGCACAGCGAGGGGACGTGGTCTCATAAGAAAAACGGGAGCCCAGATATTACATAAGTGCCATAATAATAATAATAATAATAATAATAATAATAATAATTTTATATATATTGTTTTGTCCTGACGACGGGGGAGACCCCGAAACGTAGACCACCAGGCAATAAATTTGTCCTACGTTCACCAGCATCTAGTCCCTGAGTGCCCTTCTTTCTTCAATTGTGTCTTCACGGGCTGCGAGGCCCTTAGGGTGGCACCAGGGCAAGCTACCTCTCTGGACTCAATATAAGTCCTGGGTGCCGGTCTTTCCCTTGGATATATATATATACATATATATATATATGTAAAAAAGAAAAGAATGAAGCGCACCAATCAGCAATAAATTTAACAAATTTTACTTATATAACTGCTGACATACATAGGGTTAAGAATAGAAGGCTTGCCGTGTGGACAGGGCTATACAGCCGGACCCAGCATCGATGGAGAACCGTGAGCAGTGATCAGTTGCAGACGGGGCTTCAGGACCGGAGCAGACAGCCAGGGAACTTCCACAGGTACAGCACGGACCAGACCAGGACGTCACCACGTCGGGAACAGGTAACCACGCCCAACGCGTTTCGTCACAGCTACGGACTTCGTCAGGGGGTGTGACTATCCCCTGACATCCACAGTCTTTTATACCATTAATACAGGTGCCGCTCGGCAATCAATAATTGATTAAAAGGTACAAGATCAAATTTGAAACAGTCTAAAAACCTAATACAAAGTATATAATACAAATATCCTGCACGCTGATACATATCAAAAAGGACCACTAATAAATATAAGCATAGAAAAATAGAAAAATATATATTTTATATTTAATAATTAATAAATACAAAAGTGAAAAAAAATTTTTATTTTTATGTAAAGTGAAAAAGTGCTATACTATAAAAAATGTATATATATATAAATATGAAAAAACATTCATAATATTTTAAGAAAAAGTGCAAGTGCTTTGTATATAAGAGGCTAATATTAGCTTACTTGACTTAAATAATTTTGTGATAAACAAAAAATTAATTAACTTTTCGAGCCGTATCAGCACGCAGAATTCACAAATTCTGAAATGAAAAACATTACAAATAAAAAACATTAAACAAGGAGACAATGTACAATAAATACATAAATTCAATTAAATACATTTACATATATAATACAATAAACAGATTTTAATAAAATATTTTTATGCATATAAAAAGTTATTAAATATATTACTAGTATATCAGCCTTAATAGAAATTACTAAAATGACATTAAAAAACTTAAAATATAGATGAGATGTCTTAAGAGAATAAGCAACGTTAATAGCAGTCATGGAATAACATGGTGATTATCCACTAAGTCGCGGCAAAGAACAAGGGAGAGTCACAACCCTGCACGCTGGTGTCATCAGGAGCACCCGTCACTGTGTCGACGAGCGGGGTTACTCACCCAACAACACTCATCAACACTACGGGCACCCCCAAACAAACACCCTCAATGCAGGAAAGGTGTGATCTCGCAGCCCTCGTTCATGCCAGCAGGACTCAGTGTACCTAAAGTATAAATCCAATATGTCTCACGTTTTCCAAGCTTCAAGCTAAGATCACCGCCCCTAGTATCCAGGGTAACGTGCTCAATAGCTTTAAAAGAGAAATTCTTTAGATTAGACTGGCAACAGTTAAAAAAATGTCTAGGAACACTATGATGTTGTACATTGTTTTTAATACTTCTCATGTGTTCAAGAATGCGGATTTTTAGTGGACGTTTTGTTTTTCCAACATAGCGTTTACCGCAATTGCATTCCAGCACATAAATAACGTTATCAGTGGTACATGTAATTTTACTTTTTATTTCAAAGGATTTCGTTTTGTCTTTATTCCATACTTTTTGTCTTTCTTTACTAGCGTATTGACATATCTTACATCTAGTACATGGGTAAAACCCTTTCAATTTTTGCAACCAACCGATATCTTCATTAACTTTCAAATTGCTGGGAGCTAATACAGATTTTAAAGAATTAGCCTTTTTAAAAACAACTTGGGGTTTTTCAGGTAAAACCTCCTTCAGGAGTGGATCGAGTAGCAAAATGTCCCAATGTTTACTCATGATCTTACGTATCTCTTTATCACAAGAGTTGAATTTTGTGATAAATGGAATGAATTTATTTTCATTAGCGGCAGGGGTAATTTTCTCTTTATAGATTAATAATTCCTTTCTATCAAGGTTTCTGGCTCTCTCTTTACATTTGTCAATAAGTTCATCAGGATATTTCTTTTCCTTGAACCTTTTAACATATATCTCAGATTGTTCATCATATTTTTTAATCGAGTTACAATTCTTTCTGATGCGTCTGAACTGTGAATAGGGGATATTTGAGATCCATTTGTTATAGTGGCTACTGTCATGATGGATATAGCTATTACTATCGACAGATTTTACATGTGTATATGTGGCCACCTCTGAACCCTCAAACCATTCATGAGTGTCCAGGACCAAGTCCAAGAAATCAATTTTATCAGGACTACATTTTGATGTAAATTTTAGATTGTAATTATTTACATTTAATTTTTCAACAAATAGTTCAAACGATCTCATATCCCCATCCCAGATGATTAAGAGATCATCTATATATCTCTTATAACACTTAATGTTGGATTTAAAGGTGTTATTAATCTCAACATTATTTTCCTCCCATTCACCGAGGTATAAGTTTGCTAAACTCGGAGCATAGGGGGTCCCCATAGCAACCCCCCGCTTTTGTAGGTAATATTCCTTTTGGAAGGTAAAGAAATTATTCTCCATTACCAATCTGAGACAATCAAGTAAGAAAATACAGAATCGACCATCCATGTCGACATCTTTTTCCAGATAATATCTAACACCAGCAAACCCGCCCTCATGGGGTATAGAGGTGTAGAGCGCTTCTACATCAATCGTACACCACAGGTAACTCGATTTCCATTTAAAATTTTCAAGAAACATCAGTACCTGTGTTGAATCTCTAAGGTACGATCCAAGATTAACAACATACTTGCGAATGTGGATGTCGACAAATTCAGAGAGAGATGCCGTTGCTGATCCAATGCCAGCGACGATAGGACGCCCAGGGGTTTTTTCAAGTCGCTTGTGAACCTTAGGCAGGTAGTAAAAGATAGCAGTAGTGGGATATAATTTCACAACATACTGTGACTCCTTTAAGGATAAACATTTTTCCTTTACACCTAGGTTCACAAGTCTTACAATTTTTTCCACCACATCAGTAGTGGGATCAGCACTCAATTTAGAGTGAGTAGCGGCATCATTTAATAGACGGTATGCCTCCTCCATATAATCACTTTTATTGAGCACTACAATCCCCCCCCCTTTATCCGCCTGTTTTATAATAATATCATTATTTGTTTCCAGTTCCCGAATGGCAGCATATTCTTTTTTGGACATATTAGTCTTTTTATGTTTATCATCTTTGCATAATTTCTCAAAATCTTGTTTTATTAGATTTGAGAATGTATCAATATAACTGCCACGAGATTCAACTGGATAAAACGTGGATCTGGGTTTCAATCCTGACCCTGATCCATTATCAGAACATTCAATTGAGTTCACAGGGACATTATTACTTTTAGCAAAGTGTCTTTTTAAAGTTAAAGATCTACTGAATTTATTAGCGTCAATAAATAGATCAAACCCATCAGGGCTTTTAGAAGGGGCGAAAGAGAGACCTTTAGACAACAGCATTTTTTCATCAGGTTTCAACTCATAGTCTGAGAGATTGAAAATACCTGTAATATCTATGGGTTTTGACGTCTTATTTTTTGTCCCCTTTCCGCCTCTCTTTCCACGTCTAAAGTGTCTTGTTTTCTTTTGGATTTCACAACCGGGCTCTCCCATCTGTTGTTTTCCGATGGATAACGGCCCTTCGATTGAATTCTGTCTAAAAAAACCTCATTTCTGGAGCCATGTGCTTCAGTGTTACTCAAAGCTTGATATCTATTAGTTAAAGGAATATCAAATCTATCATTTCTTGTATTATTTCTGTATTTATTTCTATATTTAGGTTGTTGCCAATCTGAATCACGCCTTTGGCGCCATCCTTCATTACGTTGTCCCTGCCATTTATTTCTATTACTGTAATTATCATCTCTATTTTGTCTATTTTGGGGCCAATTCCGCACATTATCATTACGGTAATCAAGCAGGTCTCTTTTAAATTTCTTTACTTTGGTTTCAATAACTTCATCCTCAATTTTATTTATTTTGAGGTCGCTTGCTCTTTTTAATACCAAAAATTCTTTTAATTCTTTAATGGGTTCAGTTTTTTTCTCTAAAACCGACATCTCTAAATCTACATCATTAGTCTCCTTTTTCCTTTCACTGACAATTAGTCGCATTAATTCAAAAGAACATGAGTCTAAAATTTTAAACCACGCATCTAAAAACTCTTTACGTTCATTACCAAATGTAGGATTTTTTAGGATTCTCAATCCTCTAGGTATGCGTTTAGATGCTAAATAATTTTCGAGTGTAGTTATTTCCCAACTGAGCTTCATTTCTTTCAAAGCTAATTTTTCTAATTGGGCACAGATGGAATCCAAATCACTGCACTCATCAGAAGCAGGATTAACATTCTGCTGTCCCACATCTAGGGCTTCATTAAATCTTTTATGGCAGTCCTCAAACCTTTTAAACCTTTTATCCATAGTGGATGTCAAAGGATAGGGGTTACTGTTAAACACCAACAAATATAACAAATACAGTGAATTACCACATAAAATGAACAATAACTAATGGGCTAAATGCAGCACTTGGTAGTAAGTAAAAGATAAACAGGAGAAAGTATACCCAGCGCAAAAAGTCCAACAGTCTATATGTCAGGAATGATCCGAATGTCCCATAAATGTGTGCAGCTCCAAAACAAGGATCCAACCACGAATCCAATACGGGTATGCTTGTAAAAAAGAAAAGAATGAAGCGCACCAATCAGCAATAAATTTAACAAATTTTACTTATATAACTGCTGACATACATAGGGTTAAGAATAGAAGGCTTGCCGTGTGGACAGGGCTATACAGCCGGACCCAGCATCGATGGAGAACCGTGAGCAGTGATCAGTTGCAGACGGGGCTTCAGGACCGGAGCAGACAGCCAGGGAACTTCCACAGGTACAGCACGGACCAGACCAGGACGTCACCACGTCGGGAACAGGTAACCACGCCCAACGCGTTTCGTCACAGCTACGGACTTCGTCAGGGGGTGTGACTATCCCCTGACATCCACAGTCTTTTATACCATTAATACAGGTGCCGCTCGGCAATCAATAATTGATTAAAAGGTACAAGATCAAATTTGAAACAGTCTAAAAACCTAATACAAAGTATATAATACAAATATCCTGCACGCTGATACATATCAAAAAGGACCACTAATAAATATAAGCATAGAAAAATAGAAAAATATATATTTTATATTTAATAATTAATAAATACAAAAGTGAAAAAATTTTTTTTATTTTTATGTAAAGTGAAAAAGTGCTATACTATAAAAAATGTATATATATATAAATATGAAAAAACATTCATAATATTTTAAGAAAAAGTGCAAGTGCTTTGTATATAAGAGGCTAATATTAGCTTACTTGACTTAAATAATTTTGTGATAAACAAAAAATTAATTAACTTTTCGAGCCGTATCAGCACGCAGAATTCACAAATTCTGAAATGAAAAACATTACAAATAAAAAACATTAAACAAGGAGACAATGTACAATAAATACATAAATTCAATTAAATACATTTACATATATAATACAATAAACAGATTTTAATAAAATATTTTTATGCATATAAAAAGTTATTAAATATATTACTAGTATATCAGCCTTAATAGAAATTACTAAAATGACATTAAAAAACTTAAAATATAGATGAGATGTCTTAAGAGAATAAGCAACGTTAATAGCAGTCATGGAATAACATGGTGATTATCCACTAAGTCGCGGCAAAGAACAAGGGAGAGTCACAACCCTGCACGCTGGTGTCATCAGGAGCACCTGTCACTGTGTCGACGAGCGGGGTTACTCACCCAACAACACTCATCAACACTACGGGCACCCCCAAACAAACACCCTCAATGCAGGAAAGGTGTGATCTCGCAGCCCTCGTTCATGCCAGCAGGACTCAGTGTACCTAAAGTATAAATCCAATATGTCTCACGTTTTCCAAGCTTCAAGCTAAGATCACCGCCCCTAGTATCCAGGGTAACGTGCTCAATAGCTTTAAAAGAGAAATTCTTTAGATTAGACTGGCAACAGTTAAAAAAATGTCTAGGAACACTATGATGTTGTACATTGTTTTTAATACTTCTCATGTGTTCAAGAATGCGGATTTTTAGTGGACGTTTTGTTTTTCCAACATAGCGTTTACCGCAATTGCATTCCAGCACATAAATAACGTTATCAGTGGTACATGTAATTTTACTTTTTATTTCAAAGGATTTCGTTTTGTCTTTATTCCATACTTTTTGTCTTTCTTTACTAGCGTATTGACATATCTTACATCTAGTACATGGGTAAAACCCTTTCAATTTTTGCAACCAACCGATATCTTCATTAACTTTCAAATTGCTGGGAGCTAATACAGATTTTAAAGAATTAGCCTTTTTAAAAACAACTTGGGGTTTTTCAGGTAAAACCTCCTTCAGGAGTGGATCGAGTAGCAAAATGTCCCAATGTTTACTCATGATCTTACGTATCTCTTTATCACAAGAGTTGAATTTTGTGATAAATGGAATGAATTTATTTTCATTAGCGGCAGGGGTAATTTTCTCTTTATAGATTAATAATTCCTTTCTATCAAGGTTTCTGGCTCTCTCTTTACATTTGTCAATAAGTTCATCAGGATATTTCTTTTCCTTGAACCTTTTAACATATATCTCAGATTGTTCATCATATTTTTTAATCGAGTTACAATTCTTTCTGATGCGTCTGAACTGTGAATAGGGGATATTTGAGATCCATTTGTTATAGTGGCTACTGTCATGATGGATATAGCTATTACTATCGACAGATTTTACATGTGTATATGTGGCCACCTCTGAACCCTCAAACCATTCATGAGTGTCCAGGACCAAGTCCAAGAAATCAATTTTATCAGGACTACATTTTGATGTAAATTTTAGATTGTAATTATTTACATTTAATTTTTCAACAAATAGTTCAAACGATCTCATATTCCCATCCCAGATGATTAAGAGATCATCTATATATCTCTTATAACACTTAATGTTGGATTTAAAGGTGTTATTAATCTCAACATTATTTTCCTCCCATTCACCGAGGTATAAGTTTGCTAAACTCGGAGCATAGGGGGTCCCCATAGCAACCCCCCGCTTTTGTAGGTAATATTCCTTTTGGAAGGTAAAGAAATTATTCTCCATTACCAATCTGAGACAATCAAGTAAGAAAATACAGAATCGACCATCCATGTCGACATCTTTTTCCAGATAATATCTAACACCAGCAAACCCGCCCTCATGGGGTATAGAGGTGTAGAGCGCTTCTACATCAATCGTACACCACAGGTAACTCGATTTCCATTTAAAATTTTCAAGAAACATCAGTACCTGTGTTGAATCTCTATATATATATACCTTTGTCCACAAGCTATTTATTTATGAGTATAATATGCAATTGGTCAGTAAATACTACATTCATTACTGTTACAACAGTGTTTAGATTTATGCTGTTAAAATAATAAAAAAAATTGAAAAAGCTAAAAAGTAAAAAATATAAAACTGAATTTGTTAAATAAGACATTTTGTCCCCTGCAATGATTGGGGAAAGCTGCTCTGATGATTGTTGTCTTTTCTTTGCTATTCAAGTTTGTACATTAACAGTAGAAAGTGCCTGAAGGAGAGCATTTGAAGAATAGTGAAAGAAGTGTATATATTATCTGTATCAGGGCTGGAGGGGAAGGATGTGGCTTCCTGTGTCACATATTCCCAGCTTCTGTCTGCAAGCAGGTACACAAAGCTTCCTTTAATATGCCTGGGGAGAGCGGTAAGATGAAAGATGCCCAGTGATGGTTAACAGACCTGTCCCTGTAGAGTCCTTCCCTTATAAGTTGGCATTTGTTTATACGATGTGAAGCTTTTACCATTTGAAGGCCCATAGGAGAGTTCGACTTACAGCTAATGTATAACATGGATTGTCATACCCCACATCTAGATATATAATTTAGCAATCGTGTTTATTTCATCCACTTACACGTTTTTCCTGCTAACTGAGTTGGGAAATGAATTGGGCCAATAATATTTGCATTATGTTATTTTAGCTGCAAAGTAGTTTGAAATTGTTATCATAATTTGAGTGTGTGAAACTTTTTTTGTTCAATGTACTACATTGTATAACAACATTTAGTAATGTACTACAACAATAAAAATAACTGCAATTAGAAAGTTTAGTAGTCAGCGATCCATCCACAAAGTTTCGTTTCTTAGTTTAACCCTTTCAGTGCCTACATCTCTATGAGAGATGTGCAAAATATCTGCTAAAAATACCAGCGTCGCTCATTTGTTTTATACATTTAAATAAAAAATGCTCTGTAAAAAAAGATGATATTTCCTCCTTTTTTGACAAATTCACTTGGCACTCAAAGGGTTAAGGTATCTACCAGAGGCGTAACTCTGGGAGCCAATGGAGTCATCTGCCACCGGGCTCCTGCTCCCAAGGGGGCACCTCTCCTCCCCTGTGAGTTTGAATCAGTTAACTGAAAGCCATCGATACCACTTCTGCGGCCGACTCCTCTTCCTAGTAGGACAATAGACCTCACACTTTCATTATTTAAAAAATAATATACTTAACATACATACATACATTCACATTTACATACATAGTTATATAAGGTGGTGTAAAAACAAATTATACCAAGCCACCTGCGCTTATGCAGGAACTGCAGCAGGGAAAAACAAATGGGGTACCAAACCCAATATCACATAAACACAAAAGAATAGCAATTCCACTGTGCTTTTCCCAGGATTATGATGAGAATCTTCCTAATGAGGAGCACTGGTGTTCCTTATCTCCAAATACAAAGGAAGAAATTCTCATTTTAGGAGACAAACTTCTTTTCAGTTTTCTAGGTGGAAAAACCATTCAGGGTTCACCTAAAAAAACTTGATGATGTTTACATAAAGGTACAGTATCTTTTTATAATTCTCACGGTATCAACTCCAATAAGAAATAAACTCACCTAGATGGTGGTCCCTATGTTCATACAAAGGTATCTTTTATTCTGCAATTCCAGAACTCCAAACAACAGGACAGTTCATCCAGAAATGGTAACAAATTTATTCATAAAATTCCATAAAAGATTTCATCCAAAACGGGACACCACACTACAGTATATCACCCCCTCCAAACTCCACACCCGGAATGAAGAGCTGTAAGGGAGGTGTCTTCCAAGATTATTACAAAGGATAGTGAAGGGTCCCGAAGTGTTGGAAAGTCCAGTAAAAACACCAACACATTTCAAACTTGTAGTTCTTCCTCAGGGGGAAGTAAAGGCTTGTACAAGGACAGACAGAACAGTACTCTCTGGTTTTGGGGGCACAACTTATTTAGAATTTCTTTAAAATTGTACTTTTAATTATATCTTAGATAAAGATTTAAATTAACTAACAGCACATATACAGTGACATACAAATACATGAAACAAAAATTATAATCGCCACTCTTTATAAATATTGGGCGGTTTTGGAGCAACTGACAGATAAATTAACTTTTTGAGTTTTGTGAAAATATATACTTTTTGGTTAATGTATTACTCCAATATTGCAAATATCCTCTTGTGACTTTCAATTTCCTTGACTGTGTGTAAAATCAATAATCAGGTTAGTCACAGGGATTCAGTATTGAATCCCGGCGGTCGGGATCCCGGCGTTCAGAATCCCGACGCCGGAATCCCGACAGACGAAATGCCGACAAGGGGGTGACGTGGATCGCCCCCCCCCTTGCGGGCTCGCTGCGCTCGCCACGCAGCGGGCCCGGTGCCTCGCTACGCTCGGCACGCTATTTTATTCTCCCTCCAGGGGTGTCGTGGACACCCCAGGAGGGAGAAAGTGTCGGCATTTCAGCGGTCGGGATTCCGGCGTCGGGATTCTGAACGCTGGGATCCCGACCGCCGGGATCTTAACTGCATCCCGGTCACAGACAGAATATTGGTGCATGCCCTGTGAGTTAGAGCACAGTGGGAGATAGCACAATATCTCTCCCTGCGTTCAGTGACACTTTTCTATAAACTTTTGTCTCTGACTGCATATACTGTATATTAAAGAGTCAGGTTTGCAAATGCAAAGGATAAATAAATACTAGTGCATGCACTTTATATTAGAGCACAGTGGGAGATAGCGGAATATCTTTCCCTGTGCTTAGTGACACCTTATAACAGATATTTCTAAACACTGTTTGATTGCAATGTTAATTGGATAACAAAATGGGTAATAGATTAATTATATTGAAAACCTGACACCGACACAAGAATAATGATATATTCAAATTGCTTTCTGGTTAATACCAGTGTATAAGATAAAGGCTTGTCTGCCTATGGGGGTTTATATACCTACACCAGATTGGTCTCTAGTAAAACCTGAAAGACGCAAGTAAAAAATTTTTCCCATAATCAATGAATATATACATAATGCACACATTAACAAGAATCCAAAATACACATACATACATTACATATATTGTCAAAAATAAACGCCTCATAAATGATCCATGCCGGGACCTTCAACTTGCTGTACAGATCGCGGCAAATGTCCGGAAGTCCTATTTAATGCCGGTATTGATGACTACATCCGGTCACTCCGTCCCGGAAGTTGCCGGAGGTGAGGGTGTTTCACCCTCACCTCACCTCCGGCAACTTCCGGGACGGAGTGACCGAATGTAGTCATCAATACCGGCATTAAATAGGACACCTCCCTTACAGCTCTTCATTCCGGGTGTGGAGTTTGGAGGGGGTGATAAAGGCCCTTATTCTGGTTGGTGCGGTCGAGCCGCATATGCGGCTCCGACCGCACCAGACGAATCCCCGCCCACCCTACGGATCGCCACGGCCGTCCGTACACGGACGGCTGGCGATCCGCATAAAAATGGTGGAGGCTACGCCTCCACCATGGTGGGAGCTGCCCCCTGCATTCGATGGTCGTCGACCATCGAAGGCAGGTCCGCACGCCGCGGCAGCTCCCGCAAGCTGAGACCACACGGACAATCGTCCGTGTGGTAGCTTGTATGGGGGCTGAAAGCTGACATCCGGCGACGTCAGCTTTCCGCCCCCATGAGTTGCGTCATGCCCTCATTAGCATGCGTACGCCCCGCGTTTGCATGGGAACGCCCATGAAACGCGGGGCGTATACATAGGGAAATGAGGGCATGAAGCCCCTCACTCCCCTATACGCCCCCTTTGCGGCGTAGTAAATTTATGTGCGGCGAATTCGCCTGCACATGCGCAGATTGACCTCTGCGCATGTGCAGACGGAAAACATCGGCGGTACGGCCGCACGCGGGCCGTACCGCTCGAATCTGAATAAGGGCCATAGTGTGGTGTCCCGTTTTGGATGAAATCGTTTATGGAATTTTATGAATACATTTTTTACCATTTCTGGATGAACTGTCCTATTGTTTGGATTTCTGGAATTGCAGAATAAAAGATACCTTTATATGAACATAGGGACCACCATCTAGCTGAGTTTATTTCATATGGGAGTTGATACCGTGAGAATTATAGAAAGATACCTTTACTGTATATGAACTTCGTCAAGTTTTTAAATGGTTTTTCCACCTAGAAAACTGAAAAGAAGTTTGTCTCCTAACATGAGAATTTCTTCCTTTGTATTTTGAGATTAGGAACACCAGTGCTCCTCATTAGGAAGGATCTCATCATAATCCTGGGAACAGCGCAGTGGAATTGCTATTCTTTTTTGTTCAAATAAGGTGGTGTGTTCATGTGGAGGGGGGGCACCAATATTTATCTTGCCTCCGGTCAACTGAAACAAACTTACGCCACTGGTATCTACAGTCATGGGGGTTTTAGGTGCTACCATAATAGTTGTGTCATTAGATAACAGAGGTTAAGAACCACATTTTGTACAATGTTGTCTGAGGAGAAGCCACTTTGACTTATATAGAGTTATGTATCCTTAGAACTTCATGGCTTGCACATATCATTTGGACATGATTAAACATTGGTAGACTATTTTTTTTATATAAGTCTGTAACACATTTGGAAGAAAATGGCTTAGTTAAATTCTAAAAAACTCCATACTGGCATACCAGTTTCTGGAGGTGGTTTTGGTACTTGTGGAGTATCCCAGCTCCCACGACCTTGATCGTATGCTGATCGTATGCTAAAAAATCGCATCGCATCGCATACGATCAAATGCGATCGCACCCGATTTTGCACTGAAATGCATCAAAATGCATTGAAATGTGTAGTAAACTTGTGAAATGCCCCCAAATGACATTTTTCATAGTGTACCACCCCCACTATCAAAGTCAACCTGAAGCGTGGCGAGCGCAGGGGTGGCGGTACGCGTCCTATGACCTTTTCATACCCCCACTATCCACGTCAGCGTGGAGTTGAGAATAGAAAGCGTGGCGAGCGCAGCAAGCCACCGAGCCCGAAGCGTGGCGAGCGTAGCGTGCCCCGCGAGGGGACGCGAATACCTTCACAGCTATACGCGTCCCCTCGCGGGCTTCACAGATATCCGCATCCCCTCGCGGGGCTCGCTGCACTCGCCACGCTTCGGGCTCGGTGTCTCGCTGCGCTCGCCACACTTTCTATTCTCAACTCCACGCCGACGTGGATAGTGGGGGTATGAAAAGGTCGTAGGACGCGTACCGCCGCCCCTCGCGGGCTCGCTGCGCTCGCCACGCTTCGGGTTGACGTCGATAGTGGGGGTGGTTCACTATGAAAAATGGCATTTGGGGGCATTTCACAAGTTTACTACACATTTCAATGCATTTTGATGCATTTCAGTGCAAAATCGGGTGCGATCGCATCGCATCGTATCGGATGCCATCGTATGGCATCCGATGCGATCGCATACGATTTTTGACCAGAAATTATCAAAAATCTGTAAAAATCGAATCGCATCGTATACCATCGTATACCATCATATGCCACTACATATGGCATACGATGCCATACGATGGGAGCCGTGATACTCCACAAGTACCGTGGTTTTATTTGGAAGTCATTAACATTCAATTTAGTAGCTTATTATTATTATTATTATTATTATTAATATTATTATACTTTATTTATACAGTGTCACAAGGGTTCATAAGTGCCTTACAAAGTAAATGAGTCAAACACAAAATCTGTGACATACATTACAAAACAATGCAGGACAAGAAAATGATTTATAAAAATTAATACATTAGCAATTATAACACTCAAATAAACTGTAGGGTGGCAGCAACCAAGGGTTGTAGGAAGTATTTAGTAGATGATAATACAAGTAAGGGAAGGAGAAGCACATTATGGAAGTAGATCCAGTTCAAAACTGATTACATTCTAAAGAGGATGGACTTGCAGACAGCTGTGACACAGGTGACATCGATGGGGAGGAAGGAGCAATGGATAGCGGGTTAGAATGACAGCTGGATAGCATTGATGAAGAAGTGTCTTAAGATCCCATTTGAAGTTTTGGTGAGATGTGGAAAGACTGAAAGGTAAAGGTAGATAATTCCATAGGTAGAAAGAAGCACACAAAAAATCTTTGAGGTGTGAGTGGGGTTAAGGAATCAGTTGGTTGGCTGTCATCTTTATAAGTGAGTACGAGAGGCTTGCATTGGGCTCTAAAGTGGAAAATGGGAGCCAGTGTATGGCTTGTAAAAGAGCTTTAGGAAGATGGGCAACACAATTAAGAACAGATTGGAGTGGAGAGTGGTGGAAGTCTGTATAGCCAGATAGGAGGAGATTACAGTAGTCCAATCTGAAGATGACCAATGAGTGGATGATGGTATTAGTAGCCTCGAGTGTAAGAAAGGCTAACCCTAGAAATATTTATGTGATGGAAATAGCAGCATTGCCAAAATGTGTGCTTTTAAGGATAACTCCAAGACTGCACACTTGGGGGCTCAGTTATGCATGTAACTCAGGACCACCTGAGAGGACAAATGAGGTTCTTGCATGCGCACAATGCCACAGAAGTCACAAATGGCAGTGCAACACATGTAATAAGGCATTCTAATCTTTTTGACCAGTTTCTGAATTATAAAGAAATAAATTACAATACACTTACATAATTTAAATACATATCATAATAAATACAGGATTGAAAGAATGTTCAAAGTAGCATTAAAGAATAGTAATGACTTAGCAGTACCCAATAGGTTGGACAAAAGTGGATCATGTGATTCTATCTAAATTGCAATTTTTTTCTACGTTTTAGTTCAAAATATGTCTTATTGTAACATATATTGGCTAAAGGTGGCCAGCTGTGAGGAGTTTCCAGTTACAACATTTAGCCTTCATTGGTAAATTTACAGTTGACCCATAGATCAAAGACTCCAGCTATAGAATAACCACTAGATAAAGAACAATTGTGTACTGCTTGTTTAAGTATCAGAAGTTACTTTCTAAAAATAATGAAACAAATATATATATATATATATATATATATATATATAAATATATATATATATATATATATATATATTAATGGTTTTGAACATGCAAAGTTCAAAAGTGCTGCTAAACAATATATACATTTCATCTCAATATACTGTAGCTTGTATTTTCTTGTATAATTATTCTTAAAGATTTGGGAAAAATAAATGTCTCCTAAAACCCTATTATACAGGTTCAGACACATCTCCGCAGCAGCAAATTCTTGACTAATAATAATAAGAAAACAATTAAGAGGTCACAGCACAGTTCTAAACTTTCAATGCCAATTTTTGTACACTCATTTGCAGAAAAGCATTGTTCAAAAAAAAAAAAAACTTCAGACGCACTCATTTCATGTCAGTATTAAATAAATATTGTCAACCTTCGTTCCTTTCACATATCTTTCAAGTCACCTGATACTTGTGCAGACTAAAAACATCGGCGGTACGGCCGCACGCGGGCCGTACCGTCCGATTCAGAATAAGGGCGTCTCTATTTTTAGGAAGTTCTTTGACAAAGACAATTGAATTAGACAGGAGGACTAAGTCAAATCAACAAGTTTGTATAATGTTTGAAAAAAAATACGCAATGAAGACAAAAACCATATCTAATTAACACCAGGCAGGTGGTCTCAATGGAAAATGAAAATTTCAGTTCAAAACAGAATTAGCAATGAATGCTAAATTTGGCAGACAATATTGTAATTGGAAACTTTTCTGAACAAGCCAAGTTTTGCTTGAGCCAATGTACAATTTTACAATGGAACATAGCTGCCAACCATTTTTTTAAGAAACAAAGAAACTAGAAAAACTACTACATTGCTCAAATTCAACTATAAAGTTTGTGATGTGCAGCTGCAGGTCAAATAACATATATAAATGGTACAATTGTATAAAATGTATACATATTTTAGCATTCCAGTTGCAAATTGTTGGAGATATTATTTAAAAACAAAACATTTTTTATTGAAGCTTTTACATCAGAATAAGCCATACATATCATAAATTCTAACTTGCATACATATTAACCCTTTCAGGTCCAAGGTCTAGTCAGGCTACACAGCCTTAGCATGTTTGAATTGCCAAAAAAAATCGGACTACAAAGGGTTAAAGGTACATAAAAAATGTGAGCAATACAATTGCAATATCAAAAACTCAATAAGGGCTTATTCAGGTTGCTTTGCAAAGCAAACTCCTTTAATGGATAAAACCATGGGCACTGCAGGTGGGGCTGATGTAACATGTGCAGGGAGAGTTAGATTTTTGTGGGGCGTGTTCAAACTGAAATCTAAATTGCATTGTAAAAAAAAATAAGGGAAAATATCGGCACTCACCTTTTCTTTTTCTTTTAAGACATGTTTATTGGACATAATAACATATACAATAATCCAAACAACTAAGAGAAGATTCTGCATCAATACAGTGGAATCATAATAAATAAATGCGGATATCAGAAAACCTTCATAACAGTGGATTTTTTCGATATGTGTAATACGTAGAAGCAGAAGAGAACTTAAGGTCCAAGAAAGTCTGCATCACCAGCAGACATGTGGACCTAGAGATGAAGAGTATAACAAGAGAGAAGTGAAGAGAAAAATAAGGAAAGAGGAGAAAAAATAAGAGAGAGGAGGGCAGATCCTCTGCAAAAGTTCTTAAAGAAAGGGGAGTATGGATAAGTCTAGCATGTTTTGATAACCCTCTTATATGGAAGGGAGAATAAGTTTGCTGGGTGGTCAGCAGCGGATCCCAAGTTTTATGAAAGGATTTGGAAGATTTATTGATAATGTTAGTCATAAAATCCATATGATAGATAAGCCACATACAAGATATTATAGATTGTAATGATGGGGGGTTAGTTTGTTTCCAGTCCACAGCTATTTGGTAGTCATTTATTTTGGTGCCCAGACAATGAAGGTAGGCTCAAAGGAATGGGAGTTTTCAATAAATTTGAGGCGAATGCTCTAACTTCTTTCCAGAGGTCAGTTAGCTTAGGGCAGGACCACCAAATATGAAAAAAGGAACCTTCAGAATCACAGCCTCTCCAACATCTATCAGAGGCACCAAGATACATATTTTATTTTGATGCAATTTGAGCTAGATGCGGCATTGTCCCAAATCTCTACCCAGTCCTCATCAGATAAGGGAGAATTTAGGTATGTTTCCCATGCGCTCTCACTTAAGTTGCATTGAAGAGAAGAGTCCTCGGTCATTAACGTATACAGGAGGGAGATTAAACCTTTAGTAGAAGTGCAATGAAAGAATTGCACTTCAAAAGTAGAGAGAGGTCTATTGGATAAAACATGCCCCATTTTAGAGTGAAAATGCCTGACCTGTGAAGTTGAATCCCATAAAATCTCCATCTAAGATTATGTGTCCCTGTGCAACCTTTTCTAGGTGTCGGTAGAAGGATTTAAAAATATTGAGATTGATCCTGATTAGGGGCATAAATGGAAACAAAGGTAATGACTACTGAGGAAATAGAACCTATTGTTATGAGACAGCGCCCATTTGGGTCTGTTATGGTCTTTAGATGGACAAATGGGATGTTCTGATGGATTAAAATGGCTACTCCCCTTTTTTTTTAAATCAGTAGAGGCAAAGAAGGTCTGTGAGTGGGAGCTTACCTAGAAGCTGTGAGTGGGAGCCGGTAAAATGGGTTTCTTGAAGAAATACTATGTCAGCCCTGAGAGTCCTGAGAGTCCTATGTGCTCTGTCGCATAGGCAATATTCATCAGAGAGCTCTGGGACCAAATGTTGGAAGAGTTCTATCAGAAAGGAAAGTAGAGAGGTGCCAGAAAAAGATTCAGATACATTCCAGATCTTAAGATTATTCTGGCGGGAGCAGTTCTCTTGATTCTCCTGCTTTTCTTTAAAGGATTCTAATTTGTCATGCAGTCGAGTAAGTTCCACGTCTAGGCAGTGTTGCGAGCAGCATAAATGATCAGTTTTGGATTCCAGGACGTCCGTTCTGGAGCCTAGAGATGCAATTTCAGATTTAAATTCAGTGATTGCTTTGGAAAGCTCTTGGTTAAAAGCAGTTTGTACCGCTTCCAGAAGGCTAGTTATAACAGCTTGGATTTGAGGATCAATATTTGAGTTGGAAGAGAGGGATAAAAGAGTAGATTCTGGGAGGGATCCTTGAGTATGTGAGCCCTTAGACTTGCTCCCATAAAAGTTTGTAGAAAGTGCTGAAGCCTTTTTTGGGGTTTTTTTGTGACATTATAGATAAATAAAATAAAAAGGAAGGGGGGGCATTGAATGAGAATAAAATTCCACAAAGAAGTACAGTTATGAGGGTGAGGGGGCCAAGCTATCAAGGAATAGCTAGCAGTGCATTATAATATCGTAAGATCTAGGATGTTCTGGTAACAGATGTTAAGTTTAAACCAAAAAACACTCAAAACCTTGATTACAGGACTAATAGTGCTTTATAGTTGATTTATAAAATACCAGAGGGCTGTGCAGAGGGGTAAGCAGTGTTTGATGATAAATTGCGTGTTGGTGCAGGATGTTTGGTGCTGTCTACCCAGAGAGGGCCAGAGAAGCTGAATTAATGAATGCCAGATCACTTTCTGTAAATTACTGAGGTGGCAGAGAGTCATGTCACAGCCACTAGCGTGGTCCCTAAGACAGCTGCGGGCGTCCCCAAATATAAGATCCAGGCTGCGAGCAGCTAAGAGGGCCTCAACCTACAGGTGACCCAGAAAAACCCCCATCAGCGCCGCCATCCGCACTTTGAGCGGGTGCTGGTGCATGATGAGGCAGAAATAGAGCTGCACAGTACCTTAGAACAGGCGGCTGAGCCGCTGGAGGCAGGAGTCAAGCACCAGCATGGCAACTAGGCACAGCCACCATCTGTAAAGCGGCAATCAGAAGTTCTTCTGGGCTTGGGCAGGAGGTCACTGCACCACTTTCCCCCACAGAAGGGCTCAGGGCAGCATCAGGGAGGTGCAGGGAAATGGGTCCCGAAGCTCAGATCACGGCCTTACCACGATTAGAAGGCCACAACCTGCAGGAAAGGAATTACACAGTCCCCCGGCTCGGCGGCATGCGTCTACACTGTCCAGGAAGCACAGGCAGTCTGGTAAGGGTTATTAGAGCCCACTAAGTGTCCAAAAAGCCACTTTTATATTAGTTAAGAGTAGGAGCACTTCAAAGGATGTAGCCTCTCTATTCCACAGTCAGACCACGCCCCCCCAGCACTTACCTTTTCAATGCTGCCTTTAACAACAGCATTGAAGGCTGTCAGATCTGACTTTTTAAAAGTCGGATCTATTTTGTTGGAAACGGACATGGATTGTGGAATTCACGGACGTTTTTCGACAATCAGCGGCCGTTTTTGACGATCCACGGACTTTCCGACACTCGACAGTCAGAACATTGAATTCTGACTGTCAAGTCAGTGTCACATCAGATGAAAACGGCCCAGGAGTCCAACTGCCGGGACGTTCTGACGGGCAGAATCCTGGATTGTATACCCCCCAGGAGTGTTTCAATATATATACTGTAACCAAAATAATGCATAGCTTCTGCACTTTATTTTCTTTTTTTGCAAACCTTAGCAAATGAACAGGAAACGTTTCTCCTATGGCCCAAGTTTCAACCTATATCTAAATTATAGTCTAAAATTTATTATATTAAACAATCAAAAAGAATCTGACCATGTCATATCAGATGAGGGTGGGAGGACTATACAAGCGCTAGGTATAGGAAATATAGGGGGTATTCAATCCCTGCCGCTATTTCCGATTGGGGACCTAATGGTCAACAGTGACTGTGTTGACACCTCAGAATGGTCGACATACCCAAGGTCAATATTTCAGAAAGTCGACAAGCTTAAGGTCGACATGGGCATGGACATGGTCAACATGAATAAAATAGACATGAGTTTTTCACACTTTTGTTGTCTATGTTGGCATGTGTTAACATGTACAACTTAGAAGTGTATTGCATGCTTTGGGCACGGTGCCTTGCTGTGCTCGGTACCCTATTATATTCTTACTCTATGACCGCTTGGATAGTAAAGTATGAAAAACCACCTTTTATTTAAAAAAAAACTTGAAAAACTCATATCGACCTTATTCATCTTGACCATGCCCATGTCAACCCTAAGCTCATGTCAATGTCAATGTTGACATATGGTATGTTCACAATTCTTAGGTGTCGACCTAGTCACTATCGTTACATACATAGTTATATAAGGTGGTGTGTTTATGTGGCGGGGGGGGGGGGGGGGCACCACTATTTATCTTGCCTCCGGTCAACTGAAACAAACTTACACCACTGGTATCTACAGTCATGGGGGTTTTAGGTGCTACCATAACAGTTGTGTCATTAGATAACGGAGGTTAAGAACCACATTTTATACAATGTTGTCTGAGGAGAAGCCACTTTGACTTATATAGTTCCATAGTACAGAACAGAGGCATAATTGGATATGGCCATCTCAGCAATGTAGTAGGAGCAAATATTATTATTATTATTATTATTATTATTATTATTAATATTTAGATTTTTTATAATAATATAACAATGATGATGATGATGATGGTAATAATAATACAAAGTAAATAGTGATGATGATGGTGATACTACTATTACTATTAATACTACTAACAACATCAAACAACAATATTCATATAAAATACATATCCCCAAAATATTCTTTCATGTTTGCTTGTTTTGGAGAATCAGTGGTTTAAGATGACAATGTTTCTTTTATACTTACAGCTTTGTGTTTTAACTATGAACATTTTTACTTGCATTTTGAACTTGACTTTGTGAAATTTGACACATGAGCACTACATTTATGGTAAGCAGATATACTATATTTTACAAAAGCAAACTGCTATAAATACATTTACTGTATAGCACAAATAAGAGGTAATTAACATTTGATGTAAAAACAATACACTTTTGGGTACTTGTTTCCTAGCACGGCGCCCCCGATATTAAGTCGTACGACATATAATTGCATCGCATCGCATGCCATACACCCGATGCGATGCGATTTAAAATTGTATAAGCCCCTTATACGATTTTTAATTGTATAAGCACCCTAATGGGGGCTTACAATGTTAAAAGCACCCCCACGCCACCCCCACTATCAACGCCAACCCGAAGCGTGGTGGGCGCAATGAGCCCTCGAGGCGCGGCGGTATGCATCCTTCGACCTTTTCATACCCCCACTATCCACATCGGTGTGGAGTTGATTTTATATAGTGAGCCCGAAGCGTGGCGAGCGCAGCATGCCCCACGAGGGGGCGCGTATTACTTTACATGTATTCCGCATCCCCTCGTGGGGCTTGCTGCGCTCACCACACTATATAAAATCAACTCCATGCCGACGTGGATAGTGGGGGTATGAAAAGGTCGGAGGACGCGTACCACCGCCCCTCGCGGGCTCGCTGCGCTCGCCATGCTTCGGGTTGGCGTTGATAGTGGGGGTGATGTTGGGGGTGCTTTTAACATACTAAGCACCCATTACGGTTCATTATCTTATAGGGGGCACATTTAACATTGAAAACACCCATTAGGGTGCTTATACAATTTTAAATTGCATACCATTGTATATGCCATACAATGGCATACAATGCAATGGTATACAATTTAAAATTGTATAACATCGGCTGCTTTCGCGTAATATCGCACCGCATACCATCGTATGCCTTATGGTCTGCGATGCGATGGGCGCCGTGCTAGGAAATAAGTACCCACTTTTGTTATGTTTTGAAATTTGTAACACAAAATAGATGTCACAAAACATTAATATTGTAACAGATTACTTCATTCTGCACTGTATTTTGAGTTACATAAAATTCTAAACCATAAATATATATATATATATATATATATATATATATATATGTGAAAAGAAAAAGAAGGAGCGCACAATAGAGCCACAGGTTAAAGATTTTACTGAAAAAATCTGTATAAAAGCTCATACAATACAGTATAAATAGCCAGCATGAGAAGTATAGTCACCGACAATTAAATGCACGCTGTAGGTACGGGATCTGGGGACTCCAGGTATTCCGTCCAGAATGTATAGCGGCAATTGGCGTTCTCTGAATGAAGAGATGCGTGTGGCACGGGATCTGGGGATTCCAGCAACTTCCGACCAAAGTGTAAACGGTAACAGTATACACGGCACACCAAGCTGAAGGCACGGGACCTGGGGACTCCAGTCTGCCCCTAACCAAGATGGATCAGCGACGGCAGCAGCGGCAGCGTTCTCAGCACGGCAGCAGCGGACAGGTAAGAATCAGCACAGGAGCTCTGATACCTCAGGAGGACACGCCCCAACGCGTTTCGTCGTGGGACTTCATCAGGAGGCGTGTCTTGGGTAAGTATGGTCTCACTTTATAAAGCCCATTCATTAGCGTTAATCAAGAACAGCCTATGCTAATTCAGATGCTTGGGAAGGCTTACTTATAATTGATATTGTTGGTGTTTATTCATAAACTGAAAAGAAAAATATGTAGCTACTGTAGTTTTTGAAAAATATTTTTTATAAGTACAATGAAAATGGAACCGCATATACTGTATGAGTGGTATTACGGTATTGAGAATAAAGTGCAACAAACTAAATTTGACCCCACATAATTCATTTAATTGAATTTACTTAGTGTAGAAAAAGCAATGTTCAATGAAAATGAGTAAAAATGTCCCAATACTGTATGTGACTCTTTAAAAAAAAAAACTGTAGCTGTGAACCTGTCTAGCTTTTACCTTTTGACCCCGTCGTCCTTTTGCATGTAAACCCTTTGGAGTCAACATGTTGATCTTTTGACCCTTTTGACCTTCTGACCATATTGACAATCTTTTTTACTGTAGATCTATCAAACAGATATCAAAAAAATAATATAGTTGGTGAAAGGTATTAAGGAGAGAGAATCAGAAAGTGAGAGATTTGGTATGTAATCTCCATTTTTTTAAATAAGCAATCATTTACACTGCAAAATCAAACTGGATTTACAGTGTAAATGATTGCCGCTTTAAAAAACTGGAGATTTCTTACCAAATCTCTCACTTTCTGATTCTCTCATCCTATAACATTTTACCGAGAGTTTTTATTTGGAGTTGAGGAGAATTATCAAATACATTTTTATTCACAAAACAGTGGTGGTCTTGGCTTGTCCTATACAAGGCAACTATTTTTGTGATATTATGTTAGGATAATTGATACATTTTTCTTTATATTGAAAAACTAAGCCTAGTTGGCATTTTAATATTACATCCATCAAAAAATAACTTCCTCATGTTGGAATTGGAATTGTGGGCATTCTTTTCTTTCAAAGTACTGACCAGAACTAATTTTTCTTACTAATCCTGCATTACCGGCCTGCAGGATTGGGACGGATAAGTTCCCAGTAGGTTTTGCTCTCTGGCCTATCTCAGAAATGGATGGATTTGAGGTGGATATTATTTGGGGTATTCAATGTCAGGGGTACGGCTGTCGAGCAAGCTCAACAGCCGTGCCCCTGTCCCGTTCTCGGATTGCTCGACTGGAGCTCGGCGGTCGGGATTCAATGTCCCGGCCGCCGAACGGCGAGAAGTGGGTGTGGCCGTGAGTTGAGGGCGGAAATAGACGAGCTCCGGCCAGGAGCTCGCCTATTTCCGGCTTTTCTCGGCAGAACAAGCCCGACAGCTTGTGATGTCGGGCTCGTTCTACGGAGAAACCCTGTTCAATGCTGTCGGGGAAGACAGCATTGAACAGGGTTTCTCCATAGAACGAGCACGACAGTGATTGAATACCCCCCTATAACTTTCAAGAAATCAAAAGCTACCTTATACTCTCACCTGTCTGACCGTCTGTATAGACCAAACATAACATGCCCATTCATCCAATGAAATCATCTATTCTAAAAACGGAAGGATGTGTAATCAGTGAATACTAAACACAAAAGAGAGAGCACCTGGCTCTGTTTTACAACATTTTGGTTTTGTGCAAATATCAGTTTATTTAAACACAATGGTATTGGCAGCTCAGCCCAAATGGAAAATAATATAGTTTTAATTATGAGTATAGTGCTACTAAGCCTAAAGAAATGAAATCAATTAGCCTGTATGAAAGTACTAAGGCGCCTCCTCAGCCTCTTTTTCTTACTATTACTGAGTGGGTAATACGAGACGCATTTGCTCATAATGGGGATTTTTCACACACTAAGCACATTTAAATCCCTCACCTGCAAAACACTGATGCAAAAAATATACCTTCAAGTTTTGTATTTTATATATGAGTGTGTTTGTGTGTGTGTGTGTGGGGGGGGGGGTGAGGGGGTCTAAATTTAAATAATTTTGCTAATGCTTTTCTATGAAATAAAGTTTGTCTGTTATACATGGAAGAGGCATGTTTAGTTTCCTTACTGTGTAATTTGAGCATTGCCTTATCATTAATCATTTTCCCTATTGTTTAGCAGGACAATGTCATTGTCCAAAGTCTAAATAGCATAATAACCACTTACCATTATTCGGATTATAAGAAGAAAGTACATTAAATACTGTACAAATCTCAATGCGTTGTGGGTAACATGTAATCCCTAAATGGTTTCAACGCTATTATGTAGATATAAAATAAATAATACACTTGTATACCTTTGTTGTTACTTTGAAGAGGTTTGGAGAAACATTTTATTATTATGGGGTCTATTTATTATTGTATATGGCCTTGCAGTGTTGTCATTGGGATGGGTGTCACCCAGTGTGACTGCTCACCCTGTCATCCTCATTGTAAGGCACCTTGTGCATACGGAAGAGCACGCCCATGTAAGAAAGGTCATGGTTACATGTTCACAAAGCCACGCCCCCTAGTTTATGTTATTTTGGGGCACAGCAATGTATCATGTTTGCATTTTTTACATGATGGGGGCTTGCCCAGAGCTCACGGAGCGGCTCCACCAAGTCTACACCAAGTCTAAAGCTGGGTACACATATATACAATCGTCGGGCCGTTCTTCCGTTCTGGGTCGGACGGCCGTTCAATTGTATATGTGTGTACGCTGTCCCGACTCACTCTGTACAATTGATAAACGGCCAAAAACGGTCTTGTCCGTCCATACTCGGTCGTTGAAGGTTCAGTGCTGTTTAATTTTCATCCGACAGGACAGGCCCATATCGGAAAAAAAAAGTGCAGTGTGTACGCACGTTCGATCGATATGCTGGCCGTTCTTGTGACTATACTGGCAAAGCTGGAATGCCCATGTGGGCGTTCCATAGCTGCATGATCTCTCCTACAGCACAAGAAGCGTTCACCTCTCCCCATGTGTATTTAAAGAAATAATAATAATATACATGCACCCCAAGACGGGGGAAAGCATTCTACAGTCAGCCAGCAGGGTGACTATGGACAGATACCGCAAACTGACTGTAGATGCTTTCCCCCGTCTTTATAGCAGTTTGCATATCTGTCCATAGTCACCCTGCCGGCTTCTGTCGAATGCTTTACCCCATCTTTATAGCAGCCGGCAGGGGACTATGGACAGATATGCAAACTGCTATAAAGACGGGGGAAAGCGTCTACAGTCAGTTTGCGGTATCTGTCCATAGTCACCCTGCTGGCTGACTGTCGAATGCTTTACCCCATCTTTATAGCAGCCGTCAGGGTGACTATGGACAGATATGCAAACTGCTATAAAGACGGGGGAAAGCGTCTACAAGTCAGTTTGCGGTATCTGTCCATCTGTCCCTTTCTTGCAACTGTTTTGACGGGAGTACATCAGACGTCGCAAGTAAAATTGTACAGGTGTGTACGCACATATAGGCTGTTGTTTGTGGATGGTCCATTGCGTCTATGGTCGGTCAAACGGTCGCAAGAAAACAGGGATTGTATATATGTGTACCCAGCTTAACTGCTGCTCACTGACACCATTTTTAGGTGGTGACACAAAGCAACAGAGGAATTCTGCTAATTTGGTGGCACCCACTTGGACGGTGTCAACTGGAGAGTCCTGCAAACCCCTGCGAGACTTTTTTTTGTCGCCACTCCCGCACTGCATGTAATCACTTATTAAGAAAAAATACAAATTACAAATAAATGTTACTGACCCTATTGGAAGGGATGAAGTCCCGGCTTTGTTTGTCAATTTTCCATACATGTGTGAATTTGTAATCCATATACCTGCCCATCTATTTGAATTAGTTTATTCATATCTGCTTTCAATGTATTATAATTTATTATTATACATTTATTTAAACACAGAACTATTTAAAAGCCAGATAGAGATGGTAGAGAGTTAATGTACAGTTAATGCTTAGATAAGAGTATTCTGTGGTACAGCACTTAGGGGGTAATTCAAACCTGCATGCTAGGCTGCGTATATACGTTGCTTAGCGAGCAGGTAAACGCCGCCCCACTACCGAGTGACTGTGCGTATGCTGAGACTAGAGTGGCCAATCCTGGGATTGCAGTCTAATGCCGGGCAGTGTCTGAGCACTCTCTCAAACGCTGCCTGGCTGTGCCGACCCGGCGCGTGGCTCTGCACAGCGTGACATGATGCTAAAGGTAACGCTGCACAGCTGCTGCTGGGTCAGCCGCTCAGTGTGGCACCCCCGCACTCCCTACCTCGTTTACCGCCTGCAGCCAGCACCTGTCAAGCTACCCAGCCACACTGCCTGCTGCACCGGCTAAGTAAGTAAATGTGCATGGCGATCGGTTTGGGGGGGCGTGGGAGTTTTTAAAAAAATTAGGGATGATAAACTCCACAGTGGCAAACAGCTTGGTCAGATCGAATATGCAGGCACAGTCACAGGTCCACCAACCAGTCCGGAACAGGGGATGGAGTCCGCATCTGTAGCACCGCGATGACCGATTAGAAGCCTTTCTCCGGGGGGGGGGGGGGGAATCCTGGTAACACTCAACGCATTTCGGATGTTCCTTCAACCAAAACTTCAGAGAAACAAGATGATGATAAACTTAAATGGGCCTTTATAAGTCAATTTAACTTGAGACATAAAGAAATTGAAGGTGTCTTTAAATCTAATTGGAAACTCCTATTAAAATATCCTATTATTGCTAATTTATTACCAGATGTACCGAAGTTTATATATAGGAGAGCGCCATCCCTTTGTAACCACCTTGTTAAATGTTCATCTGATACAGCGATACGGAAGAGTACTCGAACCAATGTTTTTTATCGGCGCGGCACATGCTTGATGTGTAAAACAGTAAAAACACAAACTAGAAAATTTACTGAGTTTACTATTAATGAGGCTCCAATGCAATGCTCACAGGACCATGCATGGCATCGGACCTTATGTCAAACACGTGCGATTTTGACACTTTTCATCTGATTTCTCCCCAGAATCAGATGAAAAGTGAACAAATATTATGGAATCGCCCTAGTGTATGGGCACCTTAAGAGAAAGGGGGAAGAAAACCATGAAATAAGTATCTCATCCTGCTTGAGTTCTTTACTTTCAGGTACATGTCAGATTAACTTGAATATTTTACGGTTCTTGATGGATTATGATTTGCCAGATGCACTAATCTTCAAAAAGTAATAAAGGGAATAGTGATACTCTACCAGCCAACCAGAACCTAACTGCCATGTTACAGACAGTGTTTGAAAAATGACAGTTAGGAGCTGATTGGCTGGTAGAGTTCTGCGCATCACCCTTTGCTTTGATCTGGCCCATAGACGGTCATTGCCGCAATGCAGGGTGTCCTAGAAATATTTTTTCTCCGTGCATGCTCAGGCCTGTAACGCCAAGCATGGGCATTATTTACAAACAGATTTTTCCAGAGATCTATTTCTTTTTGAAAAGCAATGAATAAGCTAACTATACTTTTCATCACTTTATAAATAGCCAAAGCAGTATGGCAGCTACAAGACTGCAGCAAATTTGGAATGCATCCATGGTGTAATCAATTTTAAATAATGTTAAAAGAAAAAGTGTAAGGTGGTGTGGGAGCCAGGGGAAGACTAAGGCTTGGAGGGCCCCGGGGCACTTAAGACTTGGGGGCCCAGGTAAAGGGGGTGGTATATATAAGACTGTGTATCCCTCCTGACATAACCCATTTGTCTTGAAGAGGGACAGAAGACACCAGTCATCATTATCATTACAGTTTGTTGATCACAAATGTAAATTTACTATACAAAAAATGGTTTATAAACATAACAAAATCCATGGTAGGAGGCCTACAATCAACTAACCAATAGGGGGGGGACTTCCTTCTGATTGGTCAGAGGCAAGATTCTGTATAGTATCTAACCGTAATGCAATTCATTGTATAAAAGAAGGTCATTAATGCAATTTACGAACATTATTATAACTGCTCATCCTGATGCTGAATGTCACAAATTGCATTGTATAATTCTACAGCTGTGTTGTGAAACCTTAATTTCCAGTATATTTAGTAAATCAGAGGGCGAATGAGTGCAACATAAAATGATAAACAAACACAAATCATGCTTCATGGGCATATTGATCTCTATGTTTCTAGATTTCCATAAGCAAATGAATTATTATAGTTATGCAAACTTATACATCAACTCATAAATCAGGCCTGAAAAGCAGCGTACACAAAGCAGCTGGGACACTGTTTTTACAGATACTTCATTAAAATAATTTTAGATAAAACAAAACATTTCTTTGCATGATTTAAACGTTTTAGAAAACAAATATTTGTGGTCCAGGTTGATTTAAACAGTGCATTAAATAAACACATGCAAAGGTAATACCGTACAAACTAAATTATATTTTTATTAACATGAGCAATGATTATGATCTGAATGGCTAGCTTTCTGAGACAAAGGCAAAGTATATGTCAGATTCCCACTGAGTCCAAGCAGGGCCGGCAACAGAAATACACTGATATTTCTGGGGGCCCCCACCCCCTCAAGCACTAGTAGTTGTGTGGAGTAGGGAGGAATGGTGGGCATATTGGTGGCAAGGAGTCCCATATAATTGCGGGCCCCAGCGCAGATAGTCTCACTTCTGAATTGACAACTAATACACATTATGCCACAAATCGTGATGCCTACTACATATTATACCACACAACTTAATGCCCATTAGACAATTGATGTTACGCACCATGGAAACCGCCGCACGATGATGATGCTAACCAGGGTTGCATCACCTTTCAAGTGGCGTGAGTTAAGGTGCTTGGTGTTACACGCGTTTCCATACTAACCGACAGGGTAGGATGACGTCATCAGCGGGCGCATCCACTCTGTACGGATGATGCGGGGGCGGTGTTCTCACTGGTGCTGGTATGATAAAGGTATGTGATTTTCACCCGTGTATTATCCTGATGACGATGTGGTAAAATACATCGAAAACATTTGAACTTCAACTGATTTCCTTCTTTCTTATCCATGTGCGGCCTTTGTGGAGTGTATGTATATATATATATTGTTTTTTCTGTACTTACACTTTTTCTAAGGGTAGTGATGCGGTAATAGTGGGGCGGCTCACTGTTACTGACGTCATCACCCCCCCAGGCGGGCCCCTGCACGCGGTTCACATTTGGTTGTTTGTCTATAAAAGGTACTGTGACTGTATTGTATGTATTCCTGATGACGGTTTAGGCTATTAAACCGAAACGTAGAATTCACACTGCATTAAGTGTCTTTCTTTCATAATAAGTCCCTAAGAGTGCCGCTCTCTTCTACTTCGATATCTACTCAGCATTTTGAAGGCACCGGGCGCAAGAAGCTTATCTGATACCAAGGCGAGAGTGCCAGTCTCTTGGAGGAGATATATATATATATATATATATACACACACACACACAGACACACGTGTGTGACCAAATTCAGATATTTACTGCCAGGTTGAAGCCATACGTCCTTAGAGACCAATTCAAGTGCAGTATGTTAAATCAAAGCATTGACAAGAGACTGCTATCCAGACCTGAGCTAACACTAGACATGGCCCCGAGAAGCAGCAGTAGAGACCCAAAGTGCACCCCACATATAAAGATTTCTCACCTTCGATGCTGATGTTTATAATGAGCACCCACAATGGTCTGGGGACATTCGCCGGGCCACGCAGCTCTTGGCTGCCGCGCAAACAGCCTGTGGACGGTCCGCCGGGACACGCAGCTTCCGGCCGCTGCTTAGATACACTGACAGCACCGGCTCATGTCAGTGTGTGTAAGCGCCGGCGGCCGGAAGCTGCGTGTCCCGGGGGACCGTCCACAGGCTGCTTGCGCGGCAGCCAAGAGCTGCGTGTCCCGGCGAATGTCCCCAGGCAGCCCCCATGTACTGCAGGCTCAATTGTCTCAGCGGCACCACGGCCACGCTAACAGTCAGAGGATGAGTGGCCCGGCGGCCAAGCGGGGGCTGAACTTGGGGCCCCTCTGATACTCGGGGCCCGTCACAGCTGTACCCTTTAACCCCCCCTGTCGCTGGGCCTGAGTCCAAGTCTGATAACATCTTATAGGATATTTTTATAATGTATAGAATTTTTGATAAGTAAAACTGGGTACTTATGTATTATCTGGGCTCCCATGTTAAATGCACCCCATTTTTTCATACCCCTACTATCCAACTACGCATGGAGTTGATTTTATATAGTGTGGCGAGCGCAGCGAGCCACCGTGCCCGAAGTGTGGCGAGGGGACGCGGTCTCATAAGAAAAACGGGAGCCCAGATATTACATAAGTACCTAAAACTGATATACCGTATTTGCCGGCGTATAAGATGACTTTTTTTCCCCTGAAAAACATGCCTCCAAGTGGGGGGTCGTCTTATACGCCGGGTGCACTTCGTTGGGATAGACAAAGCTGCCCCAGGGGTACACTTGTATACATTTTGCTGCTCTCTCCTCGCCCCCTCCCTTCTTATGCATACCTTGATACGCCCTATCCAAATTTCTTATCAGGTCATATAAGAGACCTGGCAGTGCTGCCGATGTCCCCACTGCCTAAGCCGCCTGTCACATTCAGCAGTGACGTCGGCAGCAGGCTCGGGTATGGTCGGCGCAGATTAGGGGGGACTCGGGAGCGTTCAGGCACCCGAGTCCTCCCGAGCCGCCGCGAACATCCCCCAGCCTGCCGCCGACGTCACTGCTGAATGTGACAGGTGGCTTAGGCAGGGGGGATAGTGGCAGCACTGCAGGGAAGCTCTGGCGTACTAACGCCAGAGCGGAGGTGAGGCTTACAACTTTATGTGGTGGGTTTTGCTGGGGCAGGACAAACCTGCCCTGATAGGTTTGTCCTGCCCCAGCAAATCCACCACTCAAGGGGTATGAGAAGGGGGGGGGGGGAATGTATAAAGGTGTACCCCTGGGGCAGCTATGTCTATAATACTGGTACTATCCATAATATGGATTCAAGGGCGGACCAGACTGCTGCTAGTGACATGGAGACAGGGAGGGCAGACAGGGAGCAGGGACCAATCCAATCAGGCTTTGTATACAGCCAACAGCCAACCACAGCACTGCACCATTGTACAGTACAGTATAGCATAGAAAATGTCCAGCAGTCAAAACCCTATCAACCCTATCATGGCACCAGCAAAAAGAAAGAAATATGATGCAAGTTTTAAACTTAAAGGTGTAAACTTTGCCATGGAACATAATAATTGTGCTGCTGCAAGACAATATGGAGTAACAGAAAAGATGGTTCGGGACTGGAAATCAAATAAAAAAGCATTAAAGAGCATGCCAAGGGGTAAGTGTGCATTAAGAAGCGGAAGAGGGGGTAGTCTTATACGGCGAGTATATAACAAACTCTATATTTTGAGTGGAAATGTTGGGGCTTGTCTTATACGCCGGCAAATACGGTATTTCATTTTACAATAAGGCATACCTCCCAACTGTCCCACTTTTTGTGGGAACGTCATGGTTTTTTAGGACACTTCCGAGTCCTGCCCGGGGTAAGCAGTGTTCCGCAGCAGGGGGCATTTGGAAGTCCCCCCTGTCACCCGTGACACAGCATCTATTCCTGGGGCTTGGGGCATAGCCTGTCAGCAGCGGTGACAAGCTTGCTGCTGCAGCATCGTCGCAGCAGCGTCCCAGCGCCCTTACAAGGGCGGACCGGGTACTTCCACCCGGTGGGAGAAGGGGAGCTGAAGACAGGTTCGCCCGGCTGGGGGACTCTGTTAGTAGTCGGGCCGCGTCGCCCGAAGGTTGCTCGGCAACCCAGGGACGCCGGGTGGCGCTCGCCCGGCCAGCTGCTATAAATGAATCATTCAGGGGGCTTGGTCCGGCAGCGGGGGCAGATTGGCCAGTGCATCCCTTTTAAGGGATCTGGCCCAACTCAGCCCTGCCGATGATATTGTTTCCTACAAAGTGTCAGCTGCACTCTGCTGTCCGGGTCCTGTCATGCCCTGGTCCTGTGGTAGTCCGGTCCTTTCCTAGTGATCAGAACAATCAGCAGGTAGGTCCAATAATGGTGGTCAAGGATCTGAAGGATTATTATTGGACCTACCTGCTGATTGTTCTGACCACTTGGTCCCCATAAGAACAGGATGTCTTTGGCTCAATCTACATGGGACTATTGGATACAATCTGCTGCGAGGTTGTAGGTGGGCTGCAGCCATCTAACAGCCACTCCCTCGGACAGCTTCCAGGGTAACTTATGCCGTGTGGACTTCATTAAAGACTGGGACTGCTGCTATTGTGGACAGTGCAGGTTATATACTCTGGGTCATTCCTATTCATTTACAGGATCTGGAAACCTCTGCTGCTATTTTTAATTATGATAATCATAGGTGTAAATTGTTGATTATGTTTTATTAAAATTATTTACTTAATATATTCACCCCACCTATCATTTATGCGCTGCTTTCCTTTTTTGATTTAGGCCCTTATTCTGATTGAGTCGGATGGCTGTATGTAATGTGTTTGCGCATGTGTAAACCATAATTGCCTACTTTTAAAAACTAGTTTCAGGGAGATAATAGTTCGTAATAGAATTTTGCAAGGCGTCCCATTGAGGGGACCTGTCATGCTCCACCCCAACGGCATGTCTAGTTTGTGAATGCGGCCGCTAGAAGTGCCGGTGTGCACTGCTACATATGAGAGGAATCTTTTAAAATGACTTATATCCAAATGTAGATGAGCCCCAAAGCAGTTAGTAAGAGTTACTATACTTGGTAAAGTGCTGGGAAATGGTGCTGATGATTCAATGTAAATGTATCTATCTCTCATTCCTTTTTTCCAAAAAAAATTTAACATGTAATGTGGGCTAGGTGACATGAGGGAGATTGCTGGACTAATGAGGGAGAGAGGGAGATTGCTGTTATTTCAGGGAGTCTCCTGTAGAATGCAGGAGGGTAGGTAACTATGGTGTTAACACTGCGCACGTCCGAATGTGACATGAATTCTGTAAAGAAAATGATCGGTCAGAACAATCCGAGCAGCGGGTGGAGAGGGGCGTGAAGGGCTGTTTGGGCGTTCCCATGCCAAACGCTGGGCGTATGTATGGCAATCCGGCCGTGACGCATGTGTGGGGGGTGGACAGCTGACATAGCCGGATGCCAGCTGCCTGCCCATATCCCTGCTTTCACACAGAGAAATGTCCGAGTGGTCTGCAGCACTCTGAGCTGTCTGACCGCTCGGTCCATCATTCGATGGTCGGCGACCATGGGAGGATGGGGGAGGTTCCCAAATATGGGGGAGTTGTTCGCATGAAACAACCACTCGCGGTCCATTCGCTCGGCATCTAACTGCATTCGGACAGTGTTAGCGATCCGTATGGTAGGCGGGGCTAAGAACACTCGGTGGCCGTTCCAAAATACGCATCCGTCCGAGTCAACTAGAATAAGGGCCTTAGTTCGTACACCGAGATCGGCCTATTGCTATAATACATTTTTGCAGAGATTTTTCTCATTCACTTTATCGCTTATTTCCATATTACCTAAGCCTTGCTTCCACTATTCATAGACTCAGCAATCTCTGTAAATCAGCCTGTCTGAGTAATAATGTTTTACAGCAAAAAGGTTAAAAGTTGATATAATCGCAATTCTTTCAGGTACTTTTAGATTGAAAACTGTAAATGCTTGGATTTCCGCTTTTATATACTAATAGTGTGTTTTATTAATATAGTAGGCTGTCATTATCTACCTAGGAAATCATTAATATTTATACATGGCTGGAACGCAGAACAAAAATTGTTAGAACACAATGTGTCATTTTCATAGCTTTGATGAGCAGGATCAGGTTCCAGATCCTTGGCGATGAATTGGAATCCAGAGCGTAAGCCAGATGCGTCGTTATGGCTTCTTTGGGTATTAAGCAGCGTGATATGTTTTCTTTTCATTAATATTTTCTAAAAAGGCTGTGACAACTTAATGTGATTCTCTACCATCAAGCAAAAAATTATTTTCAATTAAAAACTCATCTCAACAGATGGTTTTGGCATTAGAGAGAGACGTTATTTGAAGAATCAGAATTTGCTAGGTTTTGGCTGCTTCAAGGACTGAATTTTTTTTTGAGCAAAATGATTGCTATGTGAGCTTACCATATTCTACCTTTAAACTGGGACTCTTATGAATTACACAGGGTCAGTGGCTGGTTGACTTCATGCCTGCATATCATCTGGGTTTAATGAGCCATAGAACCTGTGTAATCTATATGAGTCCCAGTTTATAGGGAGAGTATGGTAAGCCTATTGCTACACGATGAGCCACAGCTGAAAATGCAAAGGTGCGTACACACGGGGCAATATGATCGCTGTCAATATATTGCTAGCAATATATTGCTCAGCAATCATATTGCCCTGTGTCCCGTTTTCATCTGCGACCCAAATTTAAACACTGCTGGGTGAAGAGGGATGTCGCATGGTCATTCAGGGGCTGAAAACGGGAGCGCGCACCCGGCGATTTATCGCTGGTGCACACTCCAATCACTGGCAATATGGTCGCTCAGCGACCATATTCCCAGCGATTTCAGCCCCTATCGCCCCCGTGTGTACACAGCATTAGACCTGGCCAGGGATTAATTCCAAAATTGCCCCCCCAGTATTGCTTTGTAGAAAGACAATTGTTGGTGGAGTTTATTACCACCAAAGTGTGTCAGTATGGGTCAAGCATACAAAATTATGAGGAAGATGCCAAGTATGGATGCTACAGTATATGGATGTTATAGGCAATTACATATATGATTAACTATTCTCCACTATTTATTTCCCCCCCAGAAAACCAGGAGTAAAGGTACCCATAGACGATCCGTTCCCGGACCGTCCGTTTTGTACTATGCGATGCGCGCTCCCGCGCATCACATAGTACGGTACAAAAAGTATGTGCTGCACATACTTTTTGTACTAGCTAAACATCGTATCGGATCGCATTGCATGCACTAGGCATGCACTAGGCATGCGATCCGATACGATGCATGCTAATTAAGACCAAAACGGATCCGTTTAACGGACCGTGTATGGGCCCCTTTAATGTGGAAGTCGAAGTGGAAGGTCGATGCTTTAATAAGATTCAACCACATAGATGGGTAGACCTCTCAGTGAGGTGGACTGGGGGCCCAAAGGAGTGACTTATGCTGGCCACACATCAGAGCAACTTTCCTCCAACCATCCAACTAGTTGCTTGGATGAAATAAAAATCTGGTACTGGATGGGAGCAAAGGACAATCAGAAATGTGAAAATGGACAAAAACATTCAGTCAAATTGTTTTAATCAAACAGGTTCAACTACAGGGGATACGGTTATTGGGTCTACAGCAAGTTGGTCGACAAGCATTGGGTCGACACAAGCATTAGGTTAACAGGGTCTAGGTCGACAGTCAAAATGTCGACATGGGGTTTTTCACTGTTTTTTGAGCTGGTCTGATGTGTGGCCAGCATAAATATCCAGACTTCAATGTAGGTGAGTGTAGTACAGGATGTCATCTCCAAGCACCGGCTCAGGAACCGCCGCCGGTGTAAAAAGGTAACAAACGCCGGGTCGCACCCGGGTTGAAGCTGGGTCCAAAAACCTGGGTGTGACCCGGCGTTTTGGTGTATAAGGGGTATTATTAACCCTACATATATATGCTACTGCAGAGTAAGCCTCTATCTGAAGCTACTCATAGCTAGAAGTTATACAAGAGCAAATAGCTATAAAGTAGCAAATAGCTTCATCAGTAAGGTCAAAAAGCAAGAAGAATACTGACAGTTTTCAAGCGATCCTCAATGTAGAAGTATTTCTATGTTCAATACCACATCTTTAAAAGTCCACTATTATGTAGACCTTTAAAAAGAAGTCCAAATCTGGTTCAGAAAATGGAAATTTCAGATGCTCTACGCTGCTGAATAGGTG
The DNA here is from genome assembly GCF_055691185.1 of Crinia signifera. NCBI lineage: Eukaryota > Metazoa > Chordata > Amphibia > Anura > Myobatrachidae > Crinia > Crinia signifera. The sequence goes on along the minus strand of NC_139221.1, from coordinate 54,396,674 downwards.
TTTAAATAGGTCTGCTGGTTAAAAATGATTCCGGACACACTGTTCAAATTGTAGCAATTTTGTATTATTAAAATGTATCACACAAATATAATCAAATACATATACAAAATAACACATATCAAATATCTAAAATATAGCTCAATTTATATGAGATAGCCCTTGAATAAAGAGGTCTATATTATTTAGTCATGGAAAAGCAGCATGATATTTAGTGGTAGCAGTGAATTGGTGTATAGTGGTCAAATCCGCAACCCTGCACCCTGCACTTATATCAAATCCAAATCAGCCGACTTTCGTAATTCTTTGGATCCTGGAAGTATGGGTGGGCTAATACTGTATTTCAGAAAACCAAATCCGCTCATTGCTCGTTATGAACCCCCAAAACCTGATTGCAACGTTACCTATAGTAGGACAACATGGCAAAACAATTGAAGTTCTAGATAAAGCTGTATTTTTTTCACAGGCTGAGCCAAAGAAAGATTTCCAGAGAATGATTCACTGAAATGATTAGATCAGTGGCTCAGATTAACTCAAGACAAAATGAAGGTTATTCCCACCTCCATACACTTCATTCCATTTATTTACAGGTGCTTAATAGATTGTCTGTGCTATAAGGAGTCCAAACAATGTATTGTCCTTGATCTTTTACTTAAGAAAAGCTAGAGATTAGGAGCTAATCCTAAACTATATAGTGAGGAGAATGGGATGAGCACTATAATATTTACTGCTCCGAAAAGTACGGAACAGCAAGCCAGGTGCTTCGTCCAAAGGATTCTGCACCATCATTTTCAATTAAATATGACCATCTGGCTGCCTTGGTTTTAGCAGCTGGGAAAGAAACCTTTAGAAATCACACAAACATCCAAATGATTAGGTTTTCTGCTCATTTCTAAGCTTATAATAATGCCAAAGCTATGATAACAAGGACATCTTCTGCAAATTAATTTTCTACGTTGGATGAGCCTTTTGCACATTACAAAAATTATTAGGTATTTTTCGTAAGCAATTAAAAAATACAATATATTGAGTCAAGGGAAGAGCACAAAATGATGCTTACCTAAGACATATGTTTTGGCTTTATTTACCCGATACCCCTGGTAATAGGTAAATAATGTCTGTAGTGTCTCTTTTTATAGTGCACCATAAACTCTGCTCTTGCTATCTGCAATTGCAGATAAATCGGGCACCAGGCCATCTGATAAAAACAGGTAATAGGAGGGATAACTGGAATAAAGATACTTCTCCTCCAGCACAAAACATAATGGTTATGTTAGATCATTTATATCTCGCCAATGCCTCCTGCCTAATAATAATATCAGTTACATCACACCACAGTAGGACAACTCTACAGCACAGGCGAATCTAGAAATATGGTAATGGTTAATCCCAGATTCAACTACTTAAGTGGTGAATAGGGGCATGGTCTCATGGAAAGGAGGCATGGCATCACAAAAAGGGGTATTACACATTATACCACACACCATAATGGCCATGGCACATTTTAGCAAACTCCGTAATTGCCATTACACATAAAGCCACACAACATAATGCCAATTACACATAAGGCCACACACTGCAATGCCCATTACACATTATGCCACACACTGTGATGCCTATTACACAATATGTCACATACTGTGATGCCCATTACACAGTATGACAGGATTCAACAATGTTTTTTTTAATGTTTTCTAAACAGGGACAACAGGGACAGTGCGCACCAAGGCGAGCACCAAATATGTACACCGTAATGCCTATAACACATCAAACACCCATTACATAGTATACCACATGCCATAGTACCCATTATGCCACACACCATAATGCCCATTACACGTTATACCAAACACCATAATGCCCATTACACATTATGGGCCTTATTCTAGTTCACTCTTTCTGACAAATTCCTTCTTAGATGGACAAAACCATGTGCACGGCAGGTGGGGCAGATGTTACTTGTGCAGAGAGAATTAGATTTGGGTGGTGTTTTACTTCAAAGTGAGATCTATATTGCAGTTTAAAAATAAAGCAGCCAGTATTTTCCCTGCACAGAAACAAAATAACTCACCCAAATCTAATTATCTCTGCACATGTTACATATGCCCCCCTGCAGTGCACATGGTTTTGTCCATCTAAGAAGGATTTTGTCAGAAAGAGTGAACTAGAATAAGGCCCTATGCCACACACTGTAATGCCCATTACATGTTATACCAAACGCCGTAATGCACATTACATATTCTGCCAGGGCTCTACAATTTTTCTTATTTTTCTAAATAGGGACAACAGGGACAGTGCGCGCCAAGGCGAGCGCCAAAAATGTACACCATTACGGTGTACACATTACACACCCATAACATAGTATACCACATGCCCTAATGCCCATATACATTATTGTACACAAACTTTGTTTTATGTTTTGGAACCTTGTTTTATGCACAAATAAAATATATTTGTGTTTATTTCATGTGTTTGATGTAAATGTACAGCATAAATTCGAAATACCTCAAGATACATCATTGAAATATAAAAATATTCCGAAATACGGAATAATCCGTTATCCAAAATTCTCCTGGTCCTGAGCATCTTGGATAAGGGATACTCAACCTGTAGCATAATCAGCCGCATTGGGTCTGCTTTTGCAAACAAAAAAGAGGGACTACAACAGATTCTCCCTTAGAAAAAGCTGCAGATAGCAGTGAAACGCGTAAGGTGTTCCTGCAGGTGTGCCGCACAGTTTGTATTATGGATTTTCCACCCCTGTTTCCACCTGGAATTTTAATAATATTTGTGAAATACCACACTTTACTGGAAGCCCATTGCTGTTGCTCCAACACGTATCTGTATCCTTCCAACATGGAAAAGGAAACCAGCTTGCAGGAGTATTATGTCCTGGGAATGCAGATACTATACACTGCACTGGGGAAAAGAAAACCATCTTGGAGGAACGCCACCTCCTTAAAGGCCCGGTATACTGATTATACAGGTGGATCTTCATTTCAACCTATTCCATCCATCATTGTGATTAAACAACACGAACTTCACCAAGGGGTGACTATCCATTTCAATACCCTTTTATTTATCATTCAAACATAAATGCACACTGCAGCCTTAATTGTTTTTATAATTTTATTTTATTATTATATTGTCTTTTATTACATTAAAATGAAAATGTTAATGTATTGCCCCAAGCATGATGCCTGTATTTGTTACATTTCTATTGAGTCGGACTACCCATTATTTCCAGACTGCTGCTTGGCACAGCACACTCATACCAAGCACCTTTCCCCTTGATATCTTGATATCGATCCTTTGCAAGAAACATAACTGCCCGAATAATAGATCCATTTACAATAAGACCTTAGATCAGGCATTCCCAACCACGGTCCTCAAGGAACACCAACAGTGCAGGTTTTAGTGATATCCAGGCTTCATCACAGATGGCTTAATCAGAGTCCCTCAGATACTAATTAAGTCACCTGTGTTTAAGCCTGGATATCTACAAAACCTGCACTGTTGGTGTGCCTTGAGGACCGTGGTTGGGAATGCCTGCCTTAGATCAATGGTGATGGTGTCTCCTCCACCTGTGGTCCGATCTGGTCCTATCTATCACTTAGAATGTTTGCTGTTTGTTCTGATTGGTGGCTAGATCCAGCCATCTACCAATCCCTGCTTGATAAGCAACTGCGATTTGTGGATGGCCAGCATAACCCAATAATCAGCAGTGCTAGTGACTGTGGTATGCTGTGCTGTGATTAGTGGAGCATAATTTGTCTAGCCTCTAATATCAAATGGCTGCTCCCAACTGTTTGCGGCCAGACACAAGAAATGCCAGTGACAAATTTATCACCTCTACGCTTGCTGACATGATAAAGTTAAGTTCAATAATTAATGGGCAATGTAAAATTAACTTCCACATAAATAAGTTAGAGAAAAGGGTCACTATCATACCCCTGTTTTGGGAAACTAAGCACATACTTAGAAACTGTGGGCACTAAAAAGTTTATTTCTGTGAGAATAGTATTTTAAGAATTTCCCTTCGAAATCTATAGAGAGAATCAGATTTTCCATTCCAGAATCCGTATTAGTAAGAAAAATATAAAGTTAAAGCGGGAGAAAACAAAAGTCCACCTGGTTTGTCTAGGGGACATATTTATCAGTGCATAAATTACACATATTTCCATTCTCAAGAATGATTATTTGAGGGCCGTTACCTCCTTGCTGACAGTATAATAATTCTAGTCAGCCTTGAAAAATAAGCACAGGGATGCAATAATATCTTCTAAGCTACAGGGAGGATTGTTCCAACAGTCAGAGGAAACATTTCTTATGAATATACGACAGAAGTTTTCAAAACCAATACAATTTTGATGTCTTTTTTCATTCCTAGGGACAGACCTATTAACAACTGTATCAATGTTACAGGGATCTATGCTCAGACCTTCTGTGGGGACGATATATGCTAAAAATTGGATTTATGCCAGATCAAATGCATACTTTATAATTTACATACCTACTTGGTGTTTCAAGTCTTTAAAACAAACAAAAGTTCCTCAGATGAACATAAAATTGTTACCCAGATAAGCAACAATTAATAAATTTAGTACAGTACATGTCTGATAAAATGCTGACAAGTTGTGGCAGTATAATAGATATAGAAACTTAATTTGTCAATAACTGGTTCTGAAAAAATAAATATATCGTACTGTTCCATGGTCTCAGGCAATTTGAGAATTAAAGTGATTTCTTTACTAGAACCTTATTTAATACCCTAGGAGATAAATGGTCTTTGTTTTCCAAGAAATAATAAAGTGTTACCAGCAGGAGAAGTGAAAACCTTCTTTAAATTTTTATCCAGGTTTTCTTGTAGGACATTTAACTTTGTTTCAGAAAAAGAATAAATCTAAATAAATGTATTGATACTTATGGCAACAGAGTAATCAGACCGTCAATAATGAGATCATTTGTTTGTTTTGTCTTTATTGCAAACACCTCAATTCTCTGTATTATGGTGGCAACTTATCCAAATATTTAAAAGAAAGTGAAATATCTTTGTGGATTTGAGGATTAAAATTATTCCGTCAGACCGCACTCTCAAACCAGGTATTGTCGTGTAGTTATGTCACCGACTAGGGTCAAGGTGCAGTGTGAGAGAGCCACACATGGTTGAGCAATCTGGGATTTCAACCCTGGTCACGACCAAGGTTGAACATGGCTCTGACCTGAGTCAAGGAGCAGTGTGAACAGGTGACCCAGTCGATTGACCCGGGTACCATACATAGTAGGGAGGAGGCAGCGCTGTCAGCTTGAAGCACTGCCTCCTTCACACTCCTCATGATGATGTGCTGCTGCTCAGCCCCACCCCCATGTGACATCAGCGACCCAGCAATAAGCCAGGTTGGACGTGGAGCTTACAGGACGCAAATACCAGGTTGCTCTTGGGATGGACCCATGTCCTACTCCCCGTGCGAACCGGCATTTGCGGACTGAAAAGGGTATTACAAAGTGCCAGGCCCATAGACAATATGAAAGAAGAAATATATTGGTGAACAATTTCCCTTGAGCTGATCAGGAAAGATATTGTGCATACACAATGAAAATTAATGAGCGATATGAAAGACAAAAGATATTGGCTAAAATTGTCTGTGACTCTTCAGTGACTAATTTAAATAATGTGCTGGTATAAAAGCATGAAATTTAAATAAAGAGATGGCATTACAGGGAAGGTGGGAAAATCCTTAGGCTGCTTATACGTAATACCCACACCAGTTGGCAACAGTAGTAGCGCTGCTTAAATGTACTGCCCAGCCGGGCAGGAGCTTTATGTGCTAAGTCCGTTGCCTGACATGTTGTGGCACAGGAGTAGCGGCAGCCAGCAGTTACAGGTGACTTCACTGGAGCCCAGGGAGGGCCCGGGCAGTTGCTACATGTTACTATCGCTCATGTATACCCCTTTTCCATCTACAAGCTGGGTCGCACCCGGGATTTTACACCTGGCTACAACCTGGGTGTGACCCGGCTTGCAAACCCATTCACACTAGAGTCCCCACCAAGCATAATGTCGGGCGGGTGACGTCATCGGGAGGTGGGGTCGGGAAGGCGCTGGGAGATGAAAGCATCTCCCAGCGCCAGCTTTTGCACTGTAGTGAACAAGACCCGTTTACACTACACAGTGATCCAGGTTAAACACATGTTCAACCCTGGTCGCTACCTGGGTAGAAATGCCGGGTCTCACGACCTGGGTTATTTCTACAGGGAGCGTTTCCACCTGCCTAAAATCCCAGGGTTTTGCGTGCTCCCGTGCAAAATCCTGGGATATTTAGGCTAGTGGAAAAGGGGTAGTAGTTTCACTTGTCACTGCCACACACTGTGCAATGTTCAAAAGTGACATTAACGATATTGCCCAAATTGAGCTGCATGTCCAGAAGATACCGATGCTCGTTAATGATGTGCAGGGGCATGCATTGTTAGCGATATTAAGAATACACACTAGGCGATATTGTTATCAATAGAAGCCCTTTTCTGAGATTGCTAACAACATCTTCTAGTGTGTATGGGCCTTTAGTATCCTATTTGAAAGAATGATTACACTACTCAACAATAGTTCAAGCTTCTCTGCATCTGGCATATAAATATGTGTTTTTGTCAAATTAACCTTTGCAGTCCAAATTTTTTTTTTTTTGCAATTCAAAGAGTCTGGTTTAAATTTTTGAATTAATTGTAATTTTTGTTTTTATTAAAAAATGGTCTACATTGAATGTTGAACCATATTAATGTTCTTATTTTAAAGTGGATCACCATTGGATCTGCTACTAGCGCTAGGGCTATTTAGCCTGACTATACTTTGGACTTGAAAGGGTTAAAGGGTTCTTAATTCAATGGGAAAAAAAAATTCCTATCACATCGCATTTATAAGATTACCCAATTAATAAAAGCAGTAATTGCTGTATCTAAAAGTAAAATAAGTGAAAAATTTCAATTGATCATTTAGAATTGAAATATTCTCATCATATTCATTACAAAAACACTTAAAAACTGCAGAAAATACACTTAAGTAACAAACCAAATTAGCTGTATTGTAATTGTTAATAAAGATAAAATTTAGAAATCACTTTAGAGAAATACAATGATGGTGCTCTCCATTTGTACAGTTTCATTGACCTCCCTAAAAAGTAGCCAGCAATACACCCCCAAAGCAGGGTCCCAGTATCCCAATGTCTTGATGAAATTGTTTTCCCTGTTCATCACTTACACTAACCAGCTTGTCAGGGAAAAGTCTACATTGCAAGGTAAAAAGCCTATTTTCTCTTACCTATGAATCTACAATTATTGTAGCTTTAAATATTACACTTGAAACCCATTTCTTTATTTGGGAGCCAACAAATATGCTGTCTTTTAGCTTTAGTTCCCTTTACTTTGGAAACTTTTTCTGAAGATAGCTAAAAGCCTGACCTTCCTTAGCCACGTATTTCATATACATTATTATAATGTGAAGCAGAGAATAAGGAAGATGTTGAGGGAGGTTCTGATGACACATAGGATGAGGAGTCTGAGCAGAGAACAGGCAGAAGGGATTCTTGTGGAGTACTTACTGTGATTAAATACTTTCATTTTTAATTGAATTTCAATTTTCCAAAATATCCCAAAAAGCTTACGTGATATCAATTTCTTATGGTATATTTGGTTTCTATATGCACAAAATGACATGGTACTTGATATATACCATGTATATACATCAGATTTAAAATGGCTGTTGAGTAGTGTTATAAGTTAATAGCAGATTCCAAGAATATAATAATGGGAAATTTGGGTTGTGAACGTTTACTGTTTCATGATATCTTGGCTTTGTAATTTTGTGGAGTTAAATAGTTTTGTGACAGCCCATCTAGCATCACAAAAATGTGCACTTTGTTAATGTTGGAGTGGAGTACGATCCTGTACTGTTTCCTATGACCTCATAGTGACTCTGGCAAGGCACCATTACGAAGATGATCATAGGTGCACTACTGTGCATTCGCAACGCCATGCAACTCACTGTTTGGATTGTCGCAGTGCTGCAGAAAGTTCCAGTTCCTTTTATCACTGCTATAACCACCACTGTATGGTCCTAAACAGCTGTGTATTTACCATGGTTACTTATGTTTCTTAATAAACCTTCAAACCTGGTTAAGGATCACCATTTTGCCTAAACTCCATTTCACTGTTCCGCTGATGCCTATTGTAAACTTCCAAGGTTCTAGACCAGTTGTTCCCAACACCAGTCCTCAAGTACCCCTAACAGTTCAGGTTTTTCAAGTCACTGTCTATCACCAACTGTCACATTTTGAAAATCCATAGGTGACTTGGAAAACGTGAACTGTTGGGGGAACTTGAGGATCGAGGTTGGAAACCACTGTTTTAGACCAATAGGACATATCAACAGTTGAGACCATGATTCAATGTGGTCATTCTGTGTACGATGTCCACAAATATGCCTCAGCACTAAAATCAAATAGACTACAATAAAGTGTAATTGGAAAGGCAGAATATGATTGCTGAGGGTCAGTGTCTCCTTGAGCAAGGGGGAAAAGTGAATATGAAACCTAATAGACTGGACTCCTTGAAAAGCACTGAATTGAGGTACATTTTTAGCTAAATGCATAAGGTCCACACTACAACAATATAACCAAACTTTCTCATCACAATGTTTCAATTTTATTTTAATAATAATGAGAGACTTCTGAATAACTTTAATTTGTATGGGTTCAGATAAGGCTCTAGAATTAATAGTGGGGCTTTAACCTTAATGCATACTCCTGGCTCACTTGCACCACCCTTTTCCTATGTGCTTGTATAAATAGATTTTTTTTAAATTAAGTAACTATAACAATGGTCAACATTTTTTTTTTGTGCGAAATAAATCATTGATAGATAGATAGATAGATAGATAGATAGATAGATAGATAGATATTGCTGGTTTACATAGTCTGATAATTCTGTGGATAAAATAACATCATTCAATTTTTTGTGAAACTGCAGAATTCTATCATATACTGTGTAGTACATGGGACAGAAACTTAATTTTCTATTTTTAGAGGAAATCATATTATCTGATCCAAATAACATGAAACAGTCAATAATTTACTTTTGAAATACACAAACAATCCACTCGGCACTAGATCATGAAACAGGCAAATAGCATTTTTAAAATGAACAAATACAGTACAAGTGTTGGGTACAATGTTTTATTTAACTGTACAGTAGCATCCCTTTAATAATAGTTTTAAAAAGCATTCTCAATCAATATGATCTAGATTTAAAAAGAAATGAAAAAAAAAAAGACAAAAAGTTTGATTAAAAAAAAAAAAGTTTGAATGTGAATTCTAAACATAGTTGAATTTTTTCAAAATTTTCTAAATCATTTCGTATGATGTTTTAATCATTTAAACCTACTCACTCCATTTTATGTAAAGATTTATCTCACTGGTGTTTGAAGAACAAAAAGATATCTGCAGGCGTTAGCGTGCAGCCCCTAAAACCACTAAGATGGCTATTACGATTGAAAACATCCTTTTCTCTTGTAAAATATTTAAACTAATGCTTCTAACATCAAGAAGATGTGTTTGCTAATAGACTCTTGGCTGGATTAACCCTGCCTCCAGTCACATGTCTTTTGTTTACCTGTTCTTTTGAAGCTTATGAAAATCTATGAGAGTGTTAATGGCTGCCAGAGAAACACATGCCGATATTGGCAATGAGACAGAAAACAAAGGCTGAGAAACATTGTTTTTATTCTTTCTAATGTCACATTCTTCCCTGTAGCATTTCTCGGGGACTGGAAGAAAAGCCTGCTTTAAAATAAAGATTACACGCTCCTGTATGAAACAGTAGAGTGTGAGAATGACCTGTACTCCCAGACTCCATGAACTAGCAGCCTCAGGTGATGTTGTCTGTTGGTGTGACAGGTTGACAGCTAATCTCCTATTAAACCTTCATTTCAGGATGTAAAGGATTTATTATTGCCATCGTGGTCTAACAGTGTCTTCCAGGGATCGGAAAATGATATCCGCATGCGTGTAACTAAAGCTTTCTCATTATTTTTTGGACGGCTGATAGCATCAATTAATATTTACTAATGTACGATGATGGCAATATATTTATGTACCAGTTAAAAATATATATTTTGGTACTTGTTTCCTAGCACGGCGCCCATCACATAGCATGCCATAAGGTATGCGATGGTATGCGATGCAATGCGATATTCTGTAATATGACCCTGAAAGTACAATTAAAAATCTCATAGCATCGCGTGCCAGCAAATGGCATGGTATGCGATGCGATTTTTAATTGTACAACCCAGATGGGTGCTTACAATGTTAAATGCACCCCCATTGTCCATGCCACCTCCAATATCAACACGAACCCAAAGTGTGGCGAGCGCAGCGAGCCCACGAGGGGCAGCGGAACGTGTCCTCCGACCTTTTCATACCCCCACTATCCACGTGAGCATGGAGTTTATTTTAGATAGTGTGGCAAGTGCAGCGAGCTCGAAGCATGGCGAGCGGACGCGTGCTCCCCGCGCTTCGGGCTCGCAACACTATCTAAAATCAGCTCCACGCCGATGGGGGTTATGAAAAGGTCGGAGGACGCGTACCGCGCCCCTTGCGGGCTCACTGCGCTCGCCACGCTTCGGGTTGCCATTGATAGTGGGGGTGGCATTGACAATGGGGGTGCATTTAACATGGTAAGCACCCATCTGAGTGCTTGTACAATAAAAAATCGAATCGAATCACATCGCATGAATCGTATACCGCTATATTGTATGCGATGCGATGCGATTGTATAAGATGCAGTAAGATCAAAATCGTGGGCGCCGTGCTAGGAAACAAGTACCTATATTTTTAGATTCTATTATGGCATGGAAGTCGCATCGGCTCTAGTTGCATCTCCATTCAGGTTGTGCTCCCAATTCATATGCCGTGGGGATGACTACAGTATGTCGACAGTAACCATGCTGACATTCGCAATGACAACAGAGACATGTGAACATGTTCAGCATGCCGACACTAATAAAATGTTGACTAGGTCACAATTAATGATAGCCCTAACACTAACCCTAAACCTATTTCGAACCTTACCCATAATGCTAATGTCGACCTTTTCACTATGTTGGCATTTTCCAGATGTTGACATTTTAACCCTGTTGACATCATAACTGTCGGTATTGACATTATGAACATGGACATATGGATTATTGACATACAGTACTGACTGCATATCCCCAAATTCTAATAATATTCAGGGTCCTATTCAACAAGGTTCCTGCTGAGAGATATATATCCTCTCAAAGTGTTCCAGAGCCAATCCATTGTCAGACTTTTAACCAATTATATCCATTATCCAGGTCTGCCTTTCTCACTGCTGCTGACCCTGGTCGGACCCAGAAATAACCCTGGGATGCAAGACCTGGGATGCAAGACCAAGGTCAGCCCATTCACTGGCAATACCCTGGGTTCTCAGATCTTTGTAAAAGGGGTATCCGTTAAACTGTGGTTTTTTTCTTCATAGAAAGTAACATTAGAAAGGAGTGACAAAAGGCTCATCACTTGTTGTTCAATGGGGCCCTTGGTTTTGTGGAAACACTGCAACAGCTCAGACCTTATTCATTACAAAGTGATGCAGGTGGTTTTCTGAAAGAAGACTATGGGCGGGATGTACTAAAGGGAAAATGCGTTAAAACGGGGGTTTTACTGCATTTTCCTATGTACCATTACTCGTCCGCCCCGTCTCCGCCTGGCAGGGTATCACCACCCAGAGGGCTTCTATCGCCGTCCGCCGTCCGCGCGACCCCCCCCTCCCGTCCTCCATCGATCTCTTCCTCCCCCAGCAGATGTCACAGCCGGGAGGACATCTGGCTGCAGGGGGGAGGAGGAGACGCAGGGAGACACTGACAGCCGCCGGGATGTGACAGAGACCCCCGCACACCACATTACAGGTATCGCGGCGGTCTCCGTCAACGCAACCCGATGCTAGCCGCATGTGTTAGTACATATGCGGTAGCTTCGCGGCAGTTGGCAGGCGAAGGGCGGTGATGTATATTAATACATCCCTCCCTAAAGCTGGTTGTACAGTTAATCTTGTCGAACACTATGCACAATAACTATATTGTTAACGATGAGCCTCCCGCGGGTAAAACTGAGTGTGTTGCATATTACTCTTTTCTGGTACAAAATCTTTGTCGTATGTTATAAATTGAGGGATAGCAGAGAGAGCACGAATGCATTGTCCTGCTATCCATTAGCTTGTACGTGTGCGACTGTCTGTGGCATACACTGCTACTGTATACGCAGCATAGATGTTGCAGCACACATCTGTAATGTCTTTTTCAGTGTGGCTCACAACCCAGCCCCTATCCGTATGTTACCTGCAAGGGCACCGTCAGTTTTGCCAGGCACCATTAAATGTGGGGACGTGGCCAATGAGAGGGCGCACAGCCACACCTCTGTAAAAAAATATTTAGCAAGGGCGCTGGTGCATAAAGTGTGGGTGTGATCACAAAACCACTCAAAGAGTAGGAGGACAGGCTGCCCCAGCACTGAGCAGCGTGTGCTGGGCTCGGGAGAAAGGCTGTGCTGCAATGGCAGCCTGTCCTCTCTCACACACTGCCTGGCTCTCTGCAACAAGGGAGGGGATAGTGGGCCCCAGGCCCCTCCATTAGAACCAGGCCCGTGTAAAGAGTACCCACTTTCTCTGTATCTAGGAGGTGAGTACATTTGAATGGCAATCTAATTGTACTACACATATATATGCTACTGAAGGGACTTGCAGAGATTTGGGATCCCCTGACCATACCTCCCAACTGTCTCTATTTTTGCGGTCACGATTTTGTGTCCCATGTACCACCCGGGGCCAGCAGTTTGGAGTACCCCTGTCACAGCAGTGAATGCGCACAGTGTCTGTTCACAGGATTGAGTGACAGGGTGTGTGGCAAAAAGCTCTCAGAGCTCTGGCCATGCCCCCACAGGGGTGAAAGCACAGACATCTCTGTAAAGCCACGTGCCCTAATCGTGAGGCCATGCCCCTTTTTGATTGGTAGTGTTAACTGGGATGGACTGGAGAGGGTGCTGTTCAGCTAGGCTTTTCAAGCTGCAAGACTGACCAATTATGTAAAGGCCCTTTTAATATTTGCCAACAGTACCAGATAGCCAATCCAGTCCTGAGTGGTAGTCATAAGCAGTGGTGATCTTTACCTATGGACTGCAGCCCCTCCAGGTAAATCTGCCATTGTTCTCTGCCTAATGAAAGCCAGATGCAGTCTGTGAGACTGCTCTGCCTTCACTGTGAGTGGCAGTGACTTCCCATTGGAAGTCTGACCTGCCAGTCACCCAAGGCAGTCCCATTGGGACACCTCTATACGGCAGTCCCATTGGGAGTTGGTCCCTCTAGGACACCTCTATACGGGCTGATGAGCGGCAACCCATAAAAACCGGGTTCTGCGTTTTTTATGCAGTAAGAGGACAATACTGCACATGCGCCAGACCCGGGACCATGAATATGCCTCTGTGTGCTGCTGCAAAAGCAACCCATAGAGGCTGGGGCCAGACGTATCGAAGAATCTACTGTGCATGCACCGACCCCTTGGAGGGGACAAAGACCAGCGGTCGGGAACGAGACCGGGAGCATGGCAGCAGAAGCGGTGGTAGCAAAGGGTGAGGGTCCACATTACAACAGCCCCTCCTCCGCAGAGGTAGGAGCCGCCGCTGGTCATAAGTTTTGACAACTGGTGTCTTAGTGCTTTGCACTCCTATATGGCATTAATATTGCAACACAGCTGGTACCATTTACAGTATTTCTCTTCTGCAAATACAAACTCCAGTTAAAAGCTCCTAACTTCATCCTCTTTCTTTGTAAGTCACATCTATAAACCTGCCCCAGGATTGTACTGCTGACTTTTGTATATAGGCATCATAGCTGCTGCTCTTTACAAGGACAGCATAGTTGCTTGACAGACAGTTGTATCATCCTGCTGGCAATACCCAGCACCATCAAAAGATTGTTGGGTACTCTTTACCTAGAACGGCCACAGCAATTTAGATCGTGGGCATCGCGAGTAAAAAAAAATCGTGTCGGTCGCATCGCATGCAGCTAAAAACGCATGCGATGCGACCGACGCGATGCCAGCGATTTTACATAGGGAATAATGTTAAATGGATAATTGAACTCAATTTAAATAGGGAACAATGTTAAATGGGCAATTGAACCCAATTTACATAGGGAACAATGTCAAAGGCACCCTGAAGTGTGAAATGGCCCCCCCCCCCAATTGTTAACGCCACCCCACGATCAACGTGAACCCGAAGCGTGGCGAGCGCAGCGAGCCCGAGGGGAGGCGGTACGCGTCCTCTGACCTTTTCATACCCCCACTATCCACGTCGGCGTGGAGTTGAGAATAGAAAGTGTGGCGAGCGTAGCGAGCCACCGAGCCCGAAGCGTGGCGAGCGCAGCGACGTGGATACCTGTGAAGCCCGCGAAGGTACGCAGATACCTGTGAAGGTATCCGCGTCCCCTTGCGGGGCTCGCTGCGCTCGCCACGCTTCGGGCTCGGTGGCTCGCTACGCTCGCCACACTTTCTATTCTCAACTCCACGCCGACGTGGATAGTGGGGGTATGAAAAGGTCGGAGGACGCGTACCGGCGCCCCTCGCGGGCTCGCTGCGCTCGCCACGCTTCGGGTTCACGTTGATCGTGCGGTGGCGTTAACAATTGTGGGGGGCCATTTCACACTTCAGGGTGCCTTTAACATTGTTCCCTATGTAAATTGGGTTCAATTGCCCATTTAACATTGTTCCCTATTTAAATTGAGTTAAATTATCCATTTAACATGTAAAATCGCGGCCATCGCGGTCATTCTAATTTAACATTATTCCCTATGTAAAATCACGGGCATCGCGGTCAATATACATTTCACATTATTCCCTATGTAAAATCGCGGGCATCGCGGTCATCGCGCATGCCATTATAAATTAGCCGCGATGCCCGCGATTGTGGCCGTTCTAGGTAAAGAGTACCGATTGTTGTACAAGGGTCAGATCCCCAGTACCCATGCATGTTCTGTCCCCCACTATGAAAGCCCCGGAGTATTATGTAGGATGAATAAGATAGCTTTGCAAAAGTTTAAGAACGGTTTTTGCAGACAGCTCGACAGCTGAAGAAATAACTGGGCATCCTGCCTAAGTGAAGGATAACTACTGTGCCTTACGCCAAGTAAAGAATTTACAACATGTCCAGGACTGAAAGGGTATTATATGGACTTTCCATCATAGTGAATTATTTCATCCCCCCCTGTTCCCAAGAAATAGCTGCTGCTGTGACATATTCGCTGTCAAGAAAATAAATAACAAAACCTTCGAGTTTTTCATGGAGTCTCTCCTTGTGATCTGTTCATGGGCTTATACGCTATGAAGGAACTCTAGATTCCTCCAACGTGTCCAGTGCCTAAATACTGGTCTTATATCCTCCACATTCCTGCCTGTCTGTAATCAGATTTCTGACTTTTTTAAAGTCTCTACCATGCTATTAGACCTCACAAAGAGATGGACAATTTTAAATTAGTAAATAAATTGACAGCAGGTGATCCACTAATTTGTTACATAGAAGAGGCATAATGCATTGCACCTGTGCAAATATGACCTTGTAATTATTAGAAAGTACTTCTTACATTGAATAATTTGTGTTCTTTTTTAGATTGTTTTAATTAGTGGAAAGGAAAAATAATATTTATTTTGATTTCAAATGGTACATATACCTTGCCCATGAGTACCTAAAAATATACGGTACTTATGTAGTAGCCGGGCGCCCAATTAGCATACGTACGCTAGCTTAGGGAAATCGCATCGCATTGCATGGCCCGTTTAATGGGACGTGCGATGTGATGCGATTTTCCTATGTAATTTATTCACTGCTCTCTTAGCCCCGGCGGATCGCATCGCACCTCCTGCAAAATCACATGCGATCGCATGCGATTTTATAGGGTGTGATGTCATTACATTAGCTATACACTTGTATGACATACAATGCGGTTTTAGGCAACCCCCCCCTACCACCACCACCACTATCCACACCACCCCGGAGCTTGGCGAGCGGCGGCAGAACGCGTCCTCCGACCTTTTCATACCCCTGTTATCCACGTCGGCGTGGAGTTGATTTTATATAGTGTGGCGAGCGCAGCGAGTCACTGAGCCCAAAGCGTGGCGAGCGGATGCGGATTACTTTACATGTATTCCGCGTCCCCTCGCCACGCTTCGGGCTCGGTGGATCGCTGCGGACGTGGATAGTGGGGGTATGAAAAGGTTGGGAGGACACGTTCCGCTGTGCTAGCCACGCTTCAGGGGTGGCATGAATAGTGGGGGGGGGTTGCCAAAAACCTCATTGGATGTCATACAAGTGTATAGCTAATGTAATGGCATCGCACCCTATAAAATCGCATGCGATCGCATACGATTTTGTGGGAGGTGCGATGCGATCCGCCGGGGCCAAGAGAGCATTAAATAAATTAAATAGGAAAATCGCATCGTACGGCCCATAAAAAAGGCGATTTTCTTACGCAGAATAGCCCACTAAGCAAATTGCTTGGAGTTGAGAATAGAAAGTGTGGCGAGCGTAGCGAGCCACCGAGCCCGAAGCGTGGCGAGCGCAGCGACGTGGATACCTGTGAAGCCCGCGAAGGTACGCAGATACCTGTGAAGGTATCCGCGTCCCCTTGCGGGGCTCGCTGCGCTCGCCACGCTTCGGGCTCGGTGGCTCGCTACGCTCGCCACACTTTCTATTCTCAACTCCACGCCGACGTGGATAGTGGGCGCCCGGCTACTACATAAGTAGCAAATATATTTGGCAAAACTTAAAAAATGTTCTATGGTCCAGTTTGAACTTTGATTTGTTTTGGGCCTGCTGAGCATCTCTGCTGGGTTTTTTTTTAAAAGGGACTCAAACGTGGATCACTGCTGTAGGAATTATTCTCGTATTATATTCTACTTCATTTGATTTCATATAATTTATTTTATTTTATAGGTGATTTTACATAAGTAAATATACCCCCAAGAAAATATTTAGAAACACACTGAGGGCCAGAATTATCAACTAAAAAAGTGATAAAGTGTAGAGTGATAAACAGCCAGGCCAATCAGCCTCCAAACTAGAGTGTTACAGGCTGGGTTTGAAAATGTTAGGTAGGAGCTGATTGGCTGTTTTTTTATCACTCTTCACTTTATCACTTTTTGAAGCTAGATACATCTGGCTCTAATGCAGGAAATGTGTTGTAACCATACTTACTGACTTCTTTTCTCTCCTCTCTGCGAGACCAGATACTTCTGCCAGGAAGGGTAGGACATGGCTGATGTCAGCAAACTCCACCCCCATGCCACTCAAACGTGGTAATTCATGGTTCCGCAAATTGGGAAAGAGGCTAAAATGACACAAATCCCCTTTGCTGTGGACCCGCAAAATCCCGGACTTGGGGGGTTATTCTGGTTCCCTCCTTCTTTCAAATTCCTTCTTAGATGGACAAAACCATGTGCACTGCGGGTGGGGCAGATGTAACTTGTGCAGAGAGAATTAGATTTGGGTGGGGTTTTTCTTCAAAGTGAGATCTATATTGCAGTGTAAAATAAAGCAGTCAGTATTTTCCCTGCACAGAAACAAAATAACTCACCCAAAACTAATTCTATCTGCACATGTTACATCTGCCCCCCTGCAGTGCACATGGTTTTGTCCATCTAAGAAGGATTTTGTCAGAAAGAATGAACTAGAATAAACCCCTGGTGCCGTGGGTAAGGGATGTGAGGGGGCTGTGGGGGGAAAGCAGGAAACTTGCCTACCTTCCCAGGGGGTGGGGAGGGGGACACAATTTTCAGGAGCCTCCAGGGCATTCCGGGAGGGTAGGCAAGTATGGGTTTCAACATTACAACTATTCAGATTACACAAAAGACACAACAAAGCAGAACTGCGCAAGGGTTGAGGTAAAATTAAAACAGTGAATTTATTTATGAAAAATTCATAAAAGAAATATAACATTGTCACAATTGGCCTTTATATGCTACACATACTAAATATATATCCCCAGGGAAATAAAGATGGCTCCAAATTTGGGCAGATTTAATACAAACTCTTATGCAGGGTTTAATAAGCGATGTTAGTTGCCGAGGGTTGGGAGAATTGAACGCTGATACCACGGGTGAAATGTAATAGGGTGAGATATTCAGAAAGTGAGAGATTTGGTAAGAAATCTCCAGGTGTTTTTTAAAGCGGCAATCATTTACTCTGCACAGCCAGTTTGATTTTGAAGTGTAAATGATTACACTTCAAAATCAAACTGGCTGTGCAGAGTAAATGATTGCCGGTTTAAAAAAAACTGGAGATTTCTTACCAAATCTCTCACTTTCTGAATCTCTCATCCTATTACATTTCACCCCACGTGTCAACATAACAGGTACCTTCCACACAATGTCTGGCCAGACATACAAACAATAACAAAGGATTGCTATACTAACTTTCAAGTCTGTACTAACCTCTGCCTATACTAAGCAACCCTCGGCAACTAACATCGCTAATTAAACCCTGCATAAGAGTTTGAATTAAATCTGCCAAAATGTCAGTGGCAAACGCAGGATTTTCAGAAGGGGGTTTCCAGAGGGGCGGAGCAAAGCACGGAGATGGACGCTTAGGTGACCCAGTATATGCCGGGTCAGTTAAAGTATTATAGATAGACCAAATGTATATAAATAATAATAAAAAAAAAAAATATATATATATATATATATATATACACACAAATACATACATACAGGGGTGTCAACAGCAGTGCAAGACCCGGGTCATAGCAATGTATTGGGGCCCCTACCGATCCTCCAGCGGTAGGGGTGGGGGAAGCTTTGATGTCCTGCGGGTGGTAGGGGGTATTATATCAACCGCTCTGCATGTAGGGCCTGGGTCAGTAATTTCCACTAATTACCCCTTTACTGCACAGATGGTGGGAGAAGGGGGCATTGGGCTGAATGAAGGGGCCCTGATACATAACTTCCAGGGTGGTAGAGGATGTTTAATATGCAGAGGAGGGTGTATAGTTGAGTGTGCTCATTATTCATAATTTTCTGGTGGGTGACAACTTGCTTGACTGCAGATATCTCCAGTTCCCGGAAATAGATTTCTTAGATTTTAATGGAATTAAAAACTAGAGAATCCCACCTACCAAATGGTATTGGGGACTAGGGGATCAGACTTCAGGAGACAGAGCAATCTGCCCACAAGTATATAATACTACATATTAGGTGTGTGGGGCTGGAGCAGTAACCAGCTGCTGGAAGGCTGATATCTCTGGTTCTGGGAACAGTAGAGACAAGCTACTAGTGTCCCACACAGCGGAAGAGTCCCAGCTTTTAGAATATACCCTCAAAAAAACTCTAAGTCAGAGAGAACCTGAAATATCTGACTGGGAATAACAATTAACAGGTTTGGATGGGGACCACTGCTTTGAAGTCAGATATCTCCGGTTCCCAAAGGCCAATTTTTACAATTCTTGTACCCATGGAAAGAGGGGACCCTCAGCTTTCAGCTGAGGGCCCTTATACTCCTGGGGGGGGGGGTTCTGGGTATTCAGAAACCCCCCCCCCCCCCCTGCGTGCGCTACTGAATGTGGAGCCATCTTTATTTCCCTGGGGATACATATTTAGTGTGTGTAGCATATAAAGGCCAATTGTGACAATTTTTTATAAATAAATTCACTGTTTTAATTTTACCTCAACCCTTGTGCAGTTCTGCTTTGTTGTGTCTTTCGTGTATCTTACTCTGATGAGCCCAAGAAAACTCCTCATAAGAACAGCAGCAATGGGTTGTAGAAACTTTTTATTGTAAAGAGGTTTACTCAGATATATAGCACCAGACCTTTGGTTTTCTGGTATTCAGATAACACTTTGATAAATATATTGCCAAACGTTTCATACATCCATTTATGTTGCTTTTCTTTGGTCTACATTTTTGGTCATAGGTCTGTTGGGAAACAACTTCTATACATACTGCAGATAAATACAAATGGATTTCACTTAGCGGCAACATGACGTCAGTCAGTAGTTAACAGGCCATTGAGTGGTTCTCATAATTAGAAAATGCACGTCAACAACAAGAATATAAATAGCTGCAGTGGAGGTATGTGACAGGCAGGCAAACAAGCAGCAACATGCTCATGACTTTGTGTTGAAGCTGAGAATCTGTTGGCGGGTAACTGTTTACCAGTTTGTTTCTGTACACATCAGAATTTATGAAATGGCTAAAACATGTGAGTGTGCTTCAAGAAAAGGAGAGATTGATATCTGAGTACTATATGGCATGGTGCTGCCTATCATGTATCCAGTTACACCACAGAAAACTCAGAAATGATGGAAAGTGATCAGCAGGGAGACGTTTCTCATTCAGAGATCACAGCTGCTCATTTCAAATAGGATTTCACAGGCAATAAAGGCAAATATATAAATATATACATATACACATATATATATATATATATATATATATATATATATATATATATACATACACATCCACAGTATGCCGGCACTCGCCAAAACAAGCAACAGGAGGTGCATTCCCTTAAAATTGCATACACAATCCAGCTGGTGGGCGACACTCTGAAACACAGAAAAAAACACTCAGGGTGCATCAGGCAAAAAAAACGTGTATTGAAGCGCTTCAATACACGTTTTTTGCCTGATCTCTACTTTATCTCCAGTTTATCTCTTCTCCAGGCCCATCTGCCCCACTGTCTGTAATGTGTCTGTTTTGAGCTGATTGGCTGGTAGTTTATGACTCTCCACTTTATCAATTTTTGAAGCCTGGTTGCCTCTGGTGTGCCAACCGTGGCTATTTGGCACTACTGAACCACAGTAAAAATGGATGCCATAAAAAGTAAAATCTTATGAATGGGAGTGCCCATTCATATGCTTCATGCAAAAATGAGCACCTCGAATATTGGTTCACATCTTTTTTTGCTTATATACAATAAAAGAAAAGCAAAGGTCGGGCAATTACACCATAACCACCATTCTCTGAACTACTAACTTTGGAAACGTAAGTTAAAATCACTTTTTGAAAATCAATGAAAATAAATAAAACTGAATAAACAATCGACATAAAACAGAAAACGCCTTTTATGTTATCATTAAAAATATTCAGTTACTGTTTATTTATTTTTAACTGATTATACTATTAAACTGTCATCAGGACCTGATCTTTAAATAGGTCCATTAGGAGTAAGCCATTCTGTTCCAGCACAGGAATTGACATCCATGGGATATTAGATGAGTGACTAAGATACCCATATAAGCTTGTTCTAAGGGGGTACTTTATTTTTGATTGCAACCATACCTTCAGTGTAATATTATCATAGCAATAAAAACAGGTACATTAGTGAGAAATGTAAGTGGCGCACTCATCCTTTCATCAGGTTCGATTCTGGACTTTAATCTTTTTGAAACCACTTATTCAAATTTATTTTTTCTATCCATCCGAAGTCAGTGTAAAGTACAAATTTCTCCATAATAATACTTTTGTTATTTCTGCATGGAAACAATTCTGCTGGGATCATAGTACGAAGATGCAATTAAAAAGGTGGAAGAGCCATCACACTTACGCTTTCAGAAAAAATAAATACTTTATTAAAACAACATACGCAGAATTTTTCGACCCAATGGAAAGAGTCCATACAACGTGTTTGCACAAATCCCCCATAAATCATTTCATTTGCTTAGTGTCACATCTGTTTATTTGTGTTTAGAATGATCCTTTGATCATGCTGATCAAACAAAGACCTCTTGTCAAGGACTGCTCTGTGTTAAGTACTCGTTCTCAAATATTGAATATATTGATGTTATAAAAATGGCTGCCAATAATTGTGGTTCGCTGTAATTAAATATTTGATTTAATCCGGCACTTTTATCAATCACTTTAGCTGTTTTTACAAGGTCAGGCTCTGTTTTGCTCCTACGGTTCAGTAGGGGAGTTCTGAGATGGCAATTTGCATGCTAACTGAACTCATGCCTTGTGTAGATGACTCGGGAGACGGACATCTGTTTCTGATTGTTTAGTGCTCTGCTCTTCAACCTAATGTATGAAAATGCAAAAAGGTAAAGGCAAATTATTTGTCCAGGCAGCAACAATATGATCAGGCTTAACTCCTTCGCTAGCAAATCTCAACTATTGTCCTGGCAGATCGAAGGGCAGTTTTTTCCAAACCACTGTTTAAAAGGAACAGTATTACTCCGTTTTCACACCGTGCAACGGCTCCAACTATAAGTCGTAAATCAAGTCCAATCGGCAGATCACAAAGCACAGTGCTGGTTTTGTGGGTATGCTGCAATCACAATGTTGACAGTGACTTTAAAGACAGTCATAATGTTGACACCACAATGTAAATTGTGGCAAGACAACATGGTTAGATTGCTCAGAACACTTCAGCAAGATCGCCCAGCACACAGCAATGTGTCAGTGCTCTGTGCTGAGCATTCTGTCGGGGCCCGTGTTCTCTGGGGAGATGTTTACAGGTATATCCAGCATGCTGGATATTAATCGCCGGCCGATAGCAACTCGTGGGGCCGTACATCGTTATCACTATGACCCTACACACGGAGCGATATAGGAGCATTTTCTAAAGGAAAAAAGGACAGATACGTAAATATCTTTATTGGGCGCCTGTATTTAAGCTGCGTTGTTAAGCTGCAACAAGAAAAGAAGGGGAGTCACCCCCTTTAGAGTTTAACAATATATGTACAAGGATAGTTGCTCTATAGAGGATGAATTCAGTGCAATTGTTAAAAATACATATACATTTATTAAATAATATCACTTGAAAAGTTAATATTGTATATTAAAACCTCTTAGCCCAACGGTAGGCAACTGGCGGACCGCGGTCCATCTCCGGACCGCCAAGGACAGAAAAGCGGAGCGTCTGTAGAATGTAGATTAGTGCTGCACCGCTTCAGTGGCATGGCAGCTGCGCTGTAATGACGCAGAGAGGCCAGATTGTCCATCTTCCTTCCCCTCCTTGGTGCCAGTATTACAGGGATTGGTTAAATGTGTCACGTAAGCGGGCTGAGGCGGCATCCCGGGAAGTGACTGATGTGGAGGTTGAGGCGCTGAGAGGATCCCAGTCCTCCGTACACCGCAGCGTGGAGGAACCCCAAGGACCCAGAAAACAAACATAAATGCACAGGAGATGGACTGACAGCTCTGTCCTGCCCGAAGGGAAAATCGAGCTAACCAGCAGTGCAGGTTCGTAATGTCTAGTAAGGTTTTAATCCTCAAGGTTTTATTTTGGTGCTGAAACTTATACTTACATTTTAAAAGGAATGTAGTATAAGTTTCAGCATAAAAAAAAAAAAGTGTTATTATTACATTACAGATATTTGATTTTGTGGACCTCGATCAAAATAATTAAAAAATATCCGGACTCCATAAAAAATTATTTGCGTACCTCTGTCTTAGCCCATTTAGCCTGCCCTTTTTCATTTATCCTTTTGGCAAGTTCAACCCCATTTGTTCGGGATGCGGTCATTTGGTCTACTGCATTATGGTAGAAAGTCATTAGGTCGAATCCATTAGGTCGACATGCTAAAAGGTCGACAT
This sequence comes from Crinia signifera, assembly GCF_055691185.1. Taxonomy (NCBI): domain Eukaryota; kingdom Metazoa; phylum Chordata; class Amphibia; order Anura; family Myobatrachidae; genus Crinia; species Crinia signifera. Next base: position 54,373,032 of record NC_139221.1, on the reverse strand, counting down.
GACTCTAGGTCGACATGGGAAAAGGTCGACATGATTCTAGTTCGAAAGGTCATTAGTTCGACAGGTCATTAGTTCGACAAGGTCATTAGTTCGACATTGTCTATGTCGACATTCACAAGGTCGACATGGAGTTTTTCACTGTTTTTTGAGCCAACATGTGCCGACAGGCGGTATTTCATGCCCTACCATCCACTAGGGCGTGGTGGGAGAATAAAATAGTGTGCCGAGCGTAGCGAGGCACCGTGCCCGACGCATTGCGAGCGCAGCGAGCGTTGCGAGGGGATGCAGTGCACTTTAAACTGTGTCCATGTCGACTGTGTTGACATTCAGGTAAAAAAACAGTGAAAAACCCCATGTCGACCTTGTGAATGTCGACATAGACAATGTCGAACTAATGACCTTGTCGAACTAATGACCTGTCGAACTAATGACCTTTCGACCTAGAATCATGTCGACCTTTTCCCATGTCTACCTAGAATCATGTCGACCTTTTAGCATGTCGACCTAATGGATTCGACCTAATGACTTTCTACCATAATGCAATAGACCAAATGATCCCAACCCATTTGTTCCTTATGTCCTTCTTTTCTAGAACTGTGATTCCTTTGACGAATGTCTCCCTCCTTTACCTTGTTAAAACCCTCGATATACTACTAATGTAAGACTCACTGGTTGGTAGTTGTCCTCCATGCTTCCATCTTGTGCAGTGGGATAACATTTGCACTTTCCAGTCCAGTACTTTTCCAGTGATCGCTGTCTTTTTACTGGGGAGGGGGCTTCTGCTTTTGGTAGGTGGATGTCACACACGCACTCACACACTGTCTTGCAATCGGCATTTGTGAAAAGATTGGGAAGTATCACCCGCAAGAATGGCTTTTATTCCCACCCTGTTCCGAGTCCAAATGACAAACTCAATGTTGAGCAATTTGTTCTTGAATTCTTAAAATTCTTAAACAGTTAATTTTTCTTTACTAATCTGCACATTGGATGGATGGATGGATGGATTATTATGGATTTAGTGACGTCTCCCAATAAAGAGATAAAGAAAGAACACTGTACATTTTTTTAAATGATTTGGAACAACTAAATAATCCATTTTACGCCATCCTGTATAAGCTAACTATTCCAATAATGTTTCAGATATTATTTTCTCCTTGTCAAATAATAGTTACATCTGCTTCTTTGGTTCCCTTCAGAAAATCCGAGACAGAACAAAACTTGTTAAACAATAATCTGTCCCCTATCATCTTTCCGACAGCTCTGGACTTGGCAGCAGAGAAAGCAACTAGAAATTCCAAATTGCACAAATGTAAATTCTTATTTAAGGTGATGATGGCAAATGTGTGATGACATTGTGCTGTGCAGGGCACATGGTAGTAGCCTGATACATCGTGCTGTGCAGGGCACATGGTGTAACCCGGCTATATTGTGCTGTGCAGGGCACATGGTGTAAGCCTGATATATTATGCTGTGCAGGGCACATGGTGGAGGCCTGATACATTGTATGTGCAGGGCACATGCTGGAAGCCTGATACATTGTGCTGTGCAGGGTACATGGTGGAAGCCTGATACATTGTGCTGTGCAGGGCACATGGTGGAAGCCTGATATATTGTGCTGTGCAGGGCACATGGTGGAAGCCTGATACATTGTGCTGTGCAGGGCACATGGTGGAAGCCTGATATATTGTGCTGTGCAGGGCACATGGTGGTAGCCTGCTATATTGTGCTGTGCAGGGCACATGGGGGAAGCCTGATACATCGTGCTGTGTAGGGCACATGTTGGAAGCCTGATATATTGTGATGTGCAGGGCACATGGTGTAAGCCTGATACATCGTGCTGTGCAGGGCACATGGTGTAAGCCTGCTATATTGTGCTGTGCAGGGCACATGGTGTAAGCCTGATACATTGTACTGTGCAGGGCACATGGTGGAAGCCTGATACATTGTGCTGTGCACAGGGCCGGTGCAGCGCACCGCAGCGCCCCAGGCTTCTGATGCTTACACAGTTAATTTTATTATTCACCTATCCAGCAAATCTCTGTCCCCCTTTAACTTCATGTATGTGATCACTGCTATCTTGTTGCCTGACAAATGTAGGCGTCATGAAATAGAAGACTTGTATATCAATAGCGCATAGTATCACAACTCGTATGTTACCTGCAAACACCTGATAAAAAGGCTTCTAGAAACTTGGATGTGGCATTTATGAGCTAGTAATATACAAGTGTATAACATTTTTTAAGACAAATCTGATTTCCCCTATTTCCCCTAGTGCTCTGCAGCAGCCACTGGTCATGTTTTCAGTGTCTGGCAAAACCCCCCCTCTACCTGGATATAATCAAGCAGAGAAGAGGGCTGAGCATTCGTTAGGACATCATCATTTATCTGTATACTGGGCAACCGCACAGGACGTTACTGTAAGTGGGTGTGTCATGGGTGTGTTCCAGATTTATGCTGCATTCTTACTGGATGCCAATTTCGAACCTGATCTCTTGCACCCAAAGAAAAAGGACTGCGCAATATGTATGTATGAAGATGCGCATATAGTAGCATTAGCATAAATGCATTCTGAATTTGGCTGCATACTGCCCTATGAATAGAAACTAGTAGCAAAGAAGGGGTTAAGCAAGGGATGGCTAGACAAACAGTATGGAAACCAGAACGCATTAGTAAAGTACTTTTGTCTAGCCACCAGAATGAAAATTGCATCACATGGGCGGAGGTAAACCTGATCTTTATAGTAAACTATCTGGAAAATTAACTAGATATGTTTCTATGGCAAATCAACAGCAACTGCTTTAGATAAATCAAAGCAACTGAAATGTGCTTGGCATCCATAGCTGCAGAGTCAATTTGGCTCAACCTTTGCAGAAAATAAACTTTGCTTTGAACCATAAATGGGGGAGTAGGATAAACAAATAAAGCTGTCAGAAGTTAGTTTACTCTATTTGTAAAATTCAAAACAAATAGAGGACTTCACAGAGCTCGCGCTCATTAAAAAAGATGCATTTGTGGCCCTTTGCAAAGTGGTTACTTTCTTAAGACGAGCACCGGTTGACAGCAGTAGCCTATGCGCCTGATTTTGACAAAAAAACCATCGCAAAGACATCCAACTTGCCCTCATGTTTTTAATGATGTATTATATTTGCAAGCAACACATTAATGGGCTTTTGCTCATCAATGGGTTTTCAGGAAATAGTAGTCATTAGCCACTAATCGTACTTAGCATTAATATAGCTTTCTCATGCTCATATATGTCTCTCTGTAGTACTGGAACCTGCACTGGAACAACCTCCCGCCACCCATCAGGCTTTCTGATTCCTTTACCTCCTCCAAGCGCTCCCTCAAAACCCACTTCTTCCGACTAGCCTATCCCTCCTCCTCCTAACCTCTTTCGCTCCTCCTATCCTGCCTACCCTACCCCTCCACCCGTTCCTACGATCCTATTGTTTTTCTTTCGTCCACCCACCTCCTTTCTGGTCTGTTAACTCTTATGAGTAGGGCCCTCCTTCCTCACGTACTCACCCTACCTCTTTACCTCACCAGCGCTCCTGCCCTATTCTTCTTTTCCTCTACTTCATCTTCAGTCTCCTTGACCCTTTCGACACCTACTTCAGAACTGATGCTGACTTTAGTTCTAACAGCTATACCCCTATTTATGCTGTATTTTATCTACACACCCTATACGTTACCTTGTAATTTGTTTTTTGTTTGCTATGTACGGCGCTGCGGACACTTTGTGGCGCCTTATAAATAAATGAACTACTACTACTACTCTCTCCTCTCTTATAACGACTACACCCATTTTTCACCAGTGTCGCATATCCAGTATCCAGTATCCAGTGTCACATAGTAGTGTTTTTGTCAGTATGCAAATTATACTGTGAAGACAAATGCAGTGTGCCCATTGCCAGGGAGGATTCATTCTCATATATATATATATATATATATATATATATATATATACCAAAAAGTGTCCGGCACTCCGCTCTTAGGAAACAACTGCTCCGGTGCTCATCCTAGTGATAAGTAAATATCCGCAGAAATGGATGTCACTCGGAATTTCAATAAATAAACAGACAATCGTCTTATGAGCCAACGTTTCAGGACCAATGTCCTTTTATCAAGACCTAAGAACCACAAGTGAATACAGAACATATATAGCAGACAAAAGACTTACAATAAGGTGCGCCCTCCACCAGCCTCGCCTCCCATTCGGAGTCCGGTGACGTCATCTGAGTGCGACTGCAGAGACGACCAGGCACCACCCCGGGGGGCGCGGCTTATGACGAGGCCTCCGGTAACCATGGCGCCGCAAGTTGTATACCTAAGATACAGTACGTACTACCCGGCTTAGAGATTGGAACGCTCTGTGTGACCTGTCACCTGCAGCGCTGACGGCCGGATTCCTAGAGGATTAGTGACACGGCTTGGTTGGAGAGCCTCTGTGGATGAAACAACAAAGTGAATAAACATGAGTGTAAATGCAAGACACGGAATAAGTAAACACGGGGCAGGCAATATGCAATTACAACAGGCAACATGAACAATGAATAAAAGGAGGGGGAGCCAGCTATCAGGTCGTTGCTATGGGTAACTGGTTCCAGAGCCAAAAGAAACTGCAAAGAGAAAATTCAAAGAGAAATTCAATACATAAATGCATCATATGAATAGTATGCCAAAGGAAACACACCCATAGGATTGGTTCCTGTGCGTGCGACCTAAATAGCTGGTGTTGATGATGTCCATGGGCATGACAGAACATAAACGGCAGAGGGATGGGATAAAGGTCCTGTGATAATACAGTCAATGCAGGTTTATAGAAATGCTGAGTAAGAGAGCATTTCATTGAGGCCCTTCGGGTGCATGGTTTGTAGAGTGTGTATCCAATAAGCTTCCCTCTGTAGGAGTATTCTTCCTCTGTCACCACCTCTTTTTCTTGCTGGGATGTGGTCGATCATCTTCATTTCAATATTGGTAATGCTATGATGGGCATCCCTCCAGTGGCGGGCTACAGGCTGGTCAGCCGATTTACCCTCAATGGCTGCTTTGATGTGTGACCTGTGTAGCGCTAATCTCTCCTTGATTTGTCTACTGGTCTTGCCGATATATAACATGCCACAAGGGCATTTAATTTGGTAGACAACGTACCGGCTGGAGCAAGTTAGAGGGAATTTGATGGAATAAGATTTGCCTGTCTGTGGGTGACTGAACCTGTCACCAATTTCCATTGTACTGCACGTTGTGCAGCCCGTACATCTGTAATTTCCTGGTTTGCGGGTTAGGAAATGGCTGGGTTTCTTCTGGCTCATCTCGGTGATATCATTGTGTACTACTATGTATTTTATGTTACGGCTTCTGCGGAAGGAAGGCAGTATTTTGGTACCTCTCAATGCTGGTATGGATTGGTCCTCTGTGACGATCGGCCATATAGCTTTCGCTTTACGCATTAGCGTGGTACTTGCCGTAGTGTATTCTTGCGTCCAAACAATGTTTCTTTGTTCCAGATCTGGTCTTTTGGTTGTCAATGCTTGTTCTCTGGACATTTGTAAAGCTCTCTTTTTGGCTGATTGCAGTAGCTTGTGATGATACCCTCTGCGTAGGAATTTCAGAAGCATAATGTCCATCTGTTTAATGGCATCGGCTGGATCACTGCAAATTCTCCTTACTCTCAGGAATTGAGAAAAAGGTAGAGATTTCTTTAGGGGTTCAGGATGATGACTTCGGCCCTGCAAGCAAGTATTTCTGTCAGTTGGTTTATAGTAAATTGTACTCGATAGCTGGCCTGATTAGATCAGAACGTTATATGAAGGATAGGTGGCTGGTTCTGGAATTTGGTAAGCTGGCCTGAAGAGGTGAGTTTTCAGGGAATGCTTGTAGGTTTGCATACCCTCCAACATGGCCCATTCCATTAGGTACAAAATGCTCTGCTCCTGGACTTCCTCTTAATGTATGATTGTCATCACCTGTGTTGAAACATCTTTTTCATCAATTACTAGTTCAACACAGGTGATGGCAATCAAATGTTAAGAGGGAAGTCCAGGAGCAGAGCATTTTATACCTAATGGAATGGGACATATTGGAGGGTATGTGTTTGGAGACTGAAAGAGAATCTTATTGTGCATGGGAGAGCATTCCACAGAATAGGTGTAGCCTGACAAAAGTTCTGGAATCGGGAATGTGAGAAAGTAATGAGTGTGGATGAGAGACGTAGATCTTGTGAGGAGCGAAGAGGTCATGTTGGAAGATATTTTGAGAGAAGAGAAGAGAAGAGTTGGTGTAGTTTGGTTTATGGCTTTGTGTGTGAGTAAAATAATTTTGTATTGAATACCGTAGAATACAAGTAACCAATGAAGTGACTGACAGAGTAGATTTGCAGAAAATGAACGTCTGGCTAGGAAGATTAGCCTCGCAGCTGCATTCGTGATAGATTGTAGTGGTGAGAGTCTGTATTGGGGAAGGCCAATAAGGAGACTACAGCAATAATCAATGCGTGAGATGATGGCAACATGACAAAGGATTGTCTCTTCCCAATGAAAATTGAAAGCAGCCATAACATTATTGCAAATTGTGTGTATACAAGCATTAACATCTTGCTTAAATCATTTCTTTACCAGTTTACTAGTGTGAAAAGTAGAAAGGTATTTAAAAATTACATTTTTTAGGCTATTTGGATCAAACTCTATATGTAATGTTATTTATCGACAAAATTGCCATATAAAGTTATATACTGTATAGTAAAAAACAGAAAAAACAGGCATAAGCCACCAAGAGAATGTAAGTCAAATGTCTGAGTGTGACATAGTTCATGATTACAATATGTGGAATGACTGATGTAAGTGTTTATTCTTGTTCTGTACACCACTTCTTTGTAAATAGCTACCATGCCACTTAAGCAGCAGAAGTAGGAGTGGTAGGCTTGGTTGAATGTAGTAAGGATATTCATATTCTGTAGGGTCTACTGTACAATGAAAGTAAATCCCTAGATCTTAATGAATGGGAACAGCATGGGAACCAAAGAGATTTCCGTAAACCGCTTTTTTCTCCTTGTACATACCCGAAGGATGAGGTCATGCCTATAATCAGCGTAACCAGGTAATTTGTTATGTGAAAAAGCACAGAATGAAAATGTAGGGTTTATTATACATGTTTCAAGTACAGGGTGGTAAATCCTTTGATTAAAGGAAAGATTTCTCATACACAGAAGGATGACTTAAATAGCAGCAATTTTTAACCCTCTTTTCTATTGAAGCACTTAATCACAGTGATGCATTTAGTCATTGGTAGAAAATGGAAAATGACAATAAAATAGTATTAACTTTAACAATATGAAAATGACTGAACTTTCACAAATATAGGGCTATAATTTCCATATTGTAATTTTTCTTTATTACCAATTTTTGTGATCTCTTTTTTCATAAACACTCAACACCTTTATTTACTTTTTTAATCCAACATTTTTTAAGAAACACATTTTTTTTATTAAATATAGTTATACTGTAATTTAAAAAAATATATTTCTAAGTGTAGTATAGTAGATCTGCAATGTCTAGGTAAACAGTAAATAAGTCCACCATATGATGTCAACATATGACATCACAGATCTATCATCTGAATACATTTTATTTTATATGGATTACATTGAAATGAAAGTACATTTCAGCCTGGATATCACTGTTTGAAACAATGAGCAGATTATGGAGTTATAAATCCATCCCAAGGTTTTAGAATGTTTTGCACACAAGCTTCTCTAAAAAATACCATATGCATTATGGGCCTTATTCTGGTTCATTCGGTCCTCTGTGCATTCATATGGAGGACCGATGTTGTGCATCTGTGCATGCGCACTTCTTTGCATAATATGCATGTCTATGCAGCAACATTCTGTTCGCCGGGTGCACGCACCATGCACGGTGAGCTGGGGGCAGAGAAGGGCAGCGGTCACCAGGCAGCTCCATTACCATATGGGAACGCCCAGCGTTCCATGGGCATTACCATGAGAATGCTGGGCATTCTCATGGTAATGAAGCCGTGACGAGGGTGCGGGGGGTGGGCAGCTGACATAACCGGATGTCAGTTGCCCGCCCATTTCCGTCCCAGCGTGCATGCATATGTAAGTGACTTGAAAGTCAGTTTTATATGGGTGCACCTTCCACATCTTTTGATGGACCCCAACCATCGAAAGATGTGGGTGTTCCCCACAGCATGAGAATGCTAAATATCAATTTGTTGCCTGTACGTGGGCACACATGCTGGGAGGGGGGACAGACGGCCGGGGCATTTGCCGGGCATGGTTTGGTGGACTTGCAAGGCTGCGAATTCGAGTCAACCAGAAAACCCCTATATTTCCAAGAGGATGTGTATGCCACTGAATTAATAAGCCAGTGGTTCCCAACTTATTTTGAATCGCGGCCTAGATACCTAGTGTATCATATTTTATTCATGGTACCACCAAAAAGATTTCTTTATTGAGAGGTTAAAAAATGAATTAAACTGAGTTTATATGTAATCTTTAGGTTTAATTATGTGGTAGGGATGAGATTCGCTTACAGTATGTTTGTCCACATATTTTATGATTGGCAGCCATCAGCACTGGTTTTGCCTATTATATTGACAATAAATATGTTGATGCTCCATCTTATCTAAAACACTTGCCCTGTGGAGGCTTAACTGCAAAAAGCAAAGTTAAAAAATATATTTAATATAATATAGTCACACGAATGAATGTAAAGGTATTAAAAAAAAATGGAAAACTCTACTTTAAAGATGAATGTGGGCTATGGGGGTTATGCGAGTCCACCAAACCCCGCCTTGCAAATGGTGGCCTGTCCGCCACCCATTCGCAGCGAGTGTCCACACATACTGTATGCAATTGGATGTTTTACATAAACATCCATTTGCAGCCTGTGAAGGAACACCTGCATCATTTAATGGTCACCGCTAAGAGCAACCTTAGAAAGCAGAGGAGGTTCTGGGTTTTTCCAATTGACTGCAACCAAATACTTAGGAGTGGGGGGGGGGCACTTATGACTTGGGGCCTGTACTCATTCTTGGCAGCACTGGTCCGACTGATTCTGTATAGCCAAGCGCTCACATGTTAGCGACGGGCAAGGGACCCTGCATGCTGCCACTGGGGTTGAAGTTTTGCAAATCCTCGCAAAACTATAGTCATTACTGAATCAGGCCCATTTTGCAGAACCACTGAGCTGAACTGAGTAGGAGCAGATTGAATAACGTGTTGCTTGTTAGTGGTAGTTAGATAGTGGTACTATTTTTAGATTTTAAAAATAAAATACTTCCCTTTTATAGAACTGAATGAAAAATCAGACACATTGATGCTCCGGTGTGGTGTCGGAGGGGTTTCTCACACTCCCCCACAAATGTCATCATACAAATCATCCAGCACCTGTTTTTCTTCAATGTGAAAGTAATAATGTAGTGTAGATATTGCAAGCACCGCCACATCCAAAGCATAGGGGGTTTCCAGGAATGAAATACAGGCCCTTATTCTGGTTCACTCGCAAAAGGCAAATTTATTCTCAAATGGACATAACCATGTGCACTGCAGGTGGGGCAGATGTAACTTGTGCAGAGATAATTAGATTTGGTGGGTTTTTACAGTACTTCAAAGTGAAATAAAGCAGTCACTATTTTCCAGGAAAAAAATAACTCACCCAAATATAACTCTCGCTGCACATGTAACGTCTGACACCCCCCCCCCCCCCTGCAGTGCACATGGCTTTGTTCACTTGAGAAGGAATTTGCCTTTTTGAGTGAACCAGAATAAGGACCACAGTGTATTCTTTCAGATCATATTTACAGAAGATATTACATTAAATGTTGAAGATAATAGTAAGAAATGTCACATAATCAGTTGGAAGCAATATTATATCTAACAATCTTCAATTCAGCACTCGTATTAAAACCTTTTAATGTATGCTTGTTATTTTTACCGCAGAGTACCAGGAAATGACATGTCATGTTTTGATTGGCAGAACTTACTCCATGTACACCTTGTTGCTAAGTGATGAATATTTGAAATGTTGTCTTAAAGTCAGAATTCAGGGGCTTTCATCCTGACATATTTACTCAACATTCTCTATCCATAATCAAATGGTTATCTCAAGTAATTATACTAAGTCGGTTGGCACAAACAACTATTTACATTATAACAGCAGTCACTACAAACCCTGGGTGACTAATATCCCCAAGAACCAACTGCTAAGGGTTCGCAGAAACTGTACATTGGACAGTGATTACAAACTCCAATCGAAGTCTATGCTTGGACACTTTAAAAGACGAGGATATCCTGAACCTCTACTTGAAGAGGCCTCCACTGTAGCAGAATCTACTGCAAGAATTGATTTATTAAAATCAAAAGAATCCACCAGCGCAATAGCAAACTCTAATCAAACCCCCCCTCTCTTTATATCTAAATTCAACAATAAATCAACAGAAATAAAGAAAATTATCTTGAAAAATTCAGAACTCCTCAAATACGACAAAACTCTCCCCACCACATGCTCAAAACCCAGAATAATTTTTAAAAGAAACAAAAATATTAAAGATTACATTGCCCCTAGCCTTCTACCCCCCCTCCCGAAAGCATCTCAGTCATTTTGGATACCCAATAAACCGTTGGGAAACTATAAATGCAATAAGAATGTATGTCTCACATGTAAACACATGTGCAATAAAACCAACAAAATAACATCCTTTCACAATGGAAGGGTATTCGATATCAAACACTTTATTAATTGTGAAACAGAATATTGCATATATCTTCTTGAGTGTCCGTGTCAGTTACAATATATCGGGCGAACGACCCGTAGTATAAAAACTCGCTTTAGGGAACATCGTAATAATATTTTGAGGAAATTAGCTAACCATAGTATCCCCCGCCACTTCTCTGAATTCCACAATGGAGACCCTTCTGGCCTCAAAATAACAGGCATTGATCATGTTGGGAATACCAAAAGAGGTGGCGACAGATTTAGAAGACTCTGCACTATGGAATCTTCTTGGATTTTTAAACTTGACACCTTGAGTCCGTCAGGTTTAAATGAGACTCTGGATCTGACCTGTATGGACTGACGTTTCTGGTGGCCCTGGAGAAAGTGCATGCGTATCCATTTTTGTTTTGGATTATCCCCCTTCTTTCCCTTCTTACCTTTCCCCTCTCCCCCCCCTCCCCCTTTTTCTTTTTTTCTCCCCTCCTTTCATATTCTCTTTCATGCTTCTTATTCTGATAAGAAATATTATAATAACTAAAGAGGGTTACTGTGTTGCGACTGTGGAGACTTATGTCTACCCGGGACACTTGGAGATCCATGATGCCCCGGGTTTGCAGACGTGACTCCCCACATTCCCAGCACACTGATCGCTCCATTCGTGCCTATATAGACAGGGCTATATGTACAGAAATAATTCACTATGGATAGAATTTGCTAACCCCTTAAATATATAGTACAACATATGTACAAAGGTCATCTCTATATATCTATCTGACTCTAGTTGCTGCCTTTCCCTCGTATCCCCTTTCCTCCTTCCTGTTTCCTACTTTTTCTTTTCTCTTTTTTTCTTTCTTCTCTTTTCCTTTTCTGATCCTCTCCCATTGAAAGAATCTCCCCATTTGGATTAAATAAATAAATAAAAATCAAATGAATAAATAAATAAATAATTAAATATAATTACAATTGATGTGGAGTCTCGAGAATATAATAGTATCAATGTACTAATTGACTGTGGGCATATACACAAATACAATTAATATACCTGTCTTTCTATATACAGAAAAAGCATATTAAAAAAGGAGTACTATAATGTGGAATAGACTGAAGTTTGCTATTAAATGCAAACAGGTCCTCAGAATATTAATTCGCTGCAGACTAATATTTATCTCTCTCTTATATGAAATTTGCAATCGTGATTGAATTGTTTCTCTCTTAGAATTTACAGTTTTAGTATTATATCATTTAGTACAATCTACCTATATACCTGTTTCCAATAAAATTTCTGTGTTTATACAAAATGGTGCTAAATGAATCAATTAATGAAATTCTCTGTATATATATAAAATGCTGTTGAATATGATTACCAATGAAATATTTATGCAGTCTCTGTGACATCGCTATATTTAAATACAAATGTTTCTCTATGTATATTGTATGGCTCTGACACCGGGCACATTCCTTGTATATTAATCTATTAGACTATTCAGTTATTAAAGTGTTAATTGAAAACAGATGGCAGATGCCTATAAATACCATATACTAGGTCACATTACTATCCGTCTTGAAAAAGTTCCCGTTGCTAGGGAACGAAACGCGTCGACGTCACACGCCAGCACGCCAGTGAGAGATCACGCTACAGCACGCTACAGGTCCATCGACCCAGAGTCCGGCCGCATACACTCTGGCTTTCAGCGGCAGACTCCCGCTTGTTACATTCGGCCGCTGTGTTGCCTTATAACCGGTTCACACTTGGACAGCTATATACCAGGAGAATAAAGGAGGCCAGCCACCATCTACAGCGGGTAGAGCCCACTGTCATCTGGGCTCCCCGCCCCACCGTCTCCGAAAACATCAAGGAGGGTGAGCATACTTTAAAGGAAAGTCTCTGCGCTACCTAACTACATACCACCTGGCGTTTCAAGCGCTTAAACCAGGCTGATCGCATTGAGCTTCCATCCTAACAAATTGCTTCATTATTCCTGGCTTCATTATTCCTGGCTTACTAAAATCCTGCTTCATTTTGTCATTAACCCAATCATCCCTGCTATTTATTATCCGGCTGATACTAATATATACTAACTGTGCTGCTACACTTATTTGCGGACTTCATCACCCCACTGGTGCTGCTGGCTATTTTAAAACCCAATAATTTCTGTTCGGGGACCTCATTTGTATATGAGTAACCCCTGACCTTTCTGAACATATGTTGCTTGTCTTTGCATTATATATTGTCTAGACCTATTTTTAAATATATGTATATTTGTATTTTATATTCTTTTTCCATATAAAAAATTGTTATATCATTCTGTGCCCTGGTGTCCTTCTGTTCAGTGTGAAATCGCAGGTGAACAATAGACCAGTTTTTTTGGCAGCGCAGGTGCACACAATTTTCTATATTTACTCAACACAGCCGCAGTTTGTGATTTTAAAATACTGACCCTGGGATCTTAAATTGTTTTCTTATGTTAAATAAATGTTCTCTTTCAGTCATTCACACATTTCTGACATGGTCGAAAAGCGAATACACTAATATAATGTACTTCCATATTAACTTAAGTCAAGTGTATATATTTTCCACGGGATAGCAATGAAGGATTATCTTCACTTACCCTTTAAAGAGGAACAACAAACCAAAGTTTCTGTGTGAGGTGTTTCTTTCATCTAGTTGTGCTAAAAGAGCACATTGTTAAGGTTCTTGACACACAGGTTCCTGTCTGATTTCTCTCCACAGCAGCACAATTCAATAAAAAATGGGGGGGGGGGGGGGGGGTTGGCTGGTCCAGCCTAGAAACTGGCTTCAGAGGTGAATAAAGCATGCTGGCCTCATCTAATGTGCTAGTAAGCCCACTCAAAGCAAATGCTTCGAAAGCTAGTCTTCTACCTTGTAATTGCCTCTGTGTTTGTACATGTGTGAGAGAGAAAGAGATATAGTTCACTCGCTGCCAACAGATGGCAGTGTTTCGGAGACACACATACACTAGACATATATACAGTATATACACACCTTGGACCCGTGACAGTCTTTCAGGACCCTTTCACACTGACCAGTTTCCCAGGTTGTTGCGCATTCATGTGCAATAACCCAGGACATATTTGTCAGTATGAAAGGGGTATTATTAGAATTAGCATGTTCCGAGGAAATGTTCCGTAGTAAATCACACCTTATTCACACCTTATTCTGCTGCGGAGGATTTATTATGTAAGACGAATGACTTTGTCACCCACATTGGTTTACTTTTAACCGACTCTAAGCAAACAGTGCATTCAGTTTTCTGGATCCTAGTGGTACTTTGAATTTGCTTAAAATTTTCCTATGGTTGAACTGGCCAGAAATACAAATAAGTATTTACATATATTTTAAAGCAAAACATTTGTCCTGCTATAGATTGTAAATCAGCAAATCATTTGGATTCATCCACGTCTGTCTTTTTTTTTTTTTTTTAAACATTGCTACTTTGTAAACAAAGATGTGTTTCTATTAAGTTTCCACAGGGCTGGATACTGACAAGTGCCAGTGAGCTACAGGTAGAAATGTAGGGGGAAATTTACTAAGGTGGGAATTCTATTGACGATGGGATATTGCCCATAGCAACCAATCAAAATCTACGTCTTATTTATTTATCGCCTTCTAGAAGATAATCGATAGAGCCTGATTGGTTTCTATGGGCAACATTCCATCTTCAGGTGCTTACACTGCTATATTTTCTGTATTTTTTTTCTACAGGTGCATGGCCATGCCTCCCACAAATCGGCCACATACATCAAAAAGTACCTGGGCCTGGCCAGGCTCTCTACTGCCCTGTACACACACACACACACACACACACACACACACACTATAGGCCTGATTCAGACCTGATCGCTGCTTTTTTAGCAAATAGACAAAACCATGTGCACTTCAGGTGGGGCAGATGTGACATGTGCAGAGAGTTAGATTTGGGGAAGTTATTTTGTTTCTGTGCAGGGTAAATACTGGCTGCTTTATGCTTACACTGCAATTTAGATTTCAGTTTGAACACACCTTACCCAAATGTAACTCTCTCTATACATGTTGCATCTGCCCCAGCTGCTGTAGTTATTGTGTGCATAAGCATCATGGCGATACTCCTGTGGGCATTATGTATGTAAGGGGCACTACTCCTGTGGGCATTATGTGTGTAAGGGGCACTACTCCTGTGGGCATTATGTACATAAGGGGCACTCCTCCTGTGGGCATTATGTATATAAGGGGCACTACTCCTGTGGGCAATATGTGCATAAGGGGCACTACCCCTGTGTGGATTATGTGCCCGCAAAAGTACCTGGCATAGTGTGTCTACCTATATCTGGTGCAATGTCTCTTAGGGACACTACTCCTGTGGGCATTATGTGCGTAAGGGGGACAACTCCTGTGGGGATTGTTTGCTGCAAAAGTACCTAGCACAGTGTGTCTACCTATATCTGGCGCAGAGTTTCTAAGGGGCTCTACCTGGTGTTGTGTGTCTAAGGGGCACTACTCCTGCGGCATTATGTGCCCATAAAAGTATTGTCACAATGGGGGTTATTCTAGTTCACTCTTTCTGTCAAAATTCTTCTTAGATGGACAAAACCATGTGCACTTCAGGGGGGCAGATGTAACTTGTGCAGAGAGAATTAGATTTGGGTCGGGTTTTACTTCAAAGTGAGATCTATATTGCAGTGTAAAAATAAAGCAGTCCCTATTTTCCCTGCAGAGAAACAAAATAACTCACCCAAATCTAATTCTCTTTGCACATTTTACATCTGCCCCCCTGCAGTGCACATGGTTTTGTCCATCTAAGAAGGATTTTGTCAGAAAGAGTGAACTAGAATAAAGCCCAATGTGTCTATGTATATCTGGTGTAGTGTATCTAAGGGGCTGGGAGGCAGGTAGAGAATGCTGCGTGGTCACTAGCATTTCTGACCAGTGTGCCTAAACACTAAGATGGCCCTGAGTCATTGTATTGCCAATTGTAGTGGAATAGAAGGGCCACTGGAGAGGATGGATGGATAGATAGATAGATAGATAGATAGATAGATAGATAGATAGATAGATAGATAGATAGATAGATAGAGTATCATAGTGATTCCAATGTACAACATCAGCGCCTGCGATCATATCTGACAATAAACAGAAGCTTAAATGCTGACAATTTTGAAGGTTGTCTTTCACACCACAAGTACATTGTTTTTGCAATGTAATCCCTGTTTTCTTTAGCGCTGCTTTGTCTAAGTTCTCTTCCACTTTCAGTATCTCAACACCTCTCATTTTTCTTGCTATGCTATTTTTGGACTGCAGCACCACAACCTACTACAGCAACAGTGGCCAATTGCTAGAAGGCACGGAATGCCATTATTATAGCTTTACTTTTCTATTTTTATTATTAAGAATAAATACAGGCAGATCCAGTATGTAATATCACTTCTACAAATATAAGCGTACCCTTGGTATCATTACAGGCACCAGAGGGCAGCGGTACTGTCACGGGCTATTTTCATTGCTTTCATTGTTGGTAAATTTACTAAGATAGGAGTTCTATTGAAGATGGGATGTTGCTATGAGAAACCAATCAGATTCTATCTCTTCTCTTCTAGGAGCTGCTAAATAAATAAGAAGTAAAATCGGTACTTGTGAGTTATCCGGGCGCCCGATGTGGTCATCGCATGCCATTATAATAAGCATACGATGCGACGCGATGCGACGCGATTTTCCATCGCGTCGTATCTCGTCGCATCGTATGCTTATTGTATGGTATACAATGGGATGCGATGCGACGCGACGCTATGTTTACACTTCCCGCCCATTTTTAAACCCGCCCTCTGGCACATCTGGCAGAATATCAGTGTGAGGTAGTTTCCAGAGGAGAGAGCAAGTGTTTTACAGAGAGAGATATTGATTTACAGCGTTCTTGTATATTTGTGAGGTGAATTTTTGAACATTTACCCCAATATTGCCCCATTTGGCCCCTTACACCTGCCCCATTTCGGCCCTTACACCATTATTGCCAAAATGGCTTTGGTTGATGGCATCTTCAGCCTCCCAAAAACTGAGGAAGAGACAGTCGTATTCCTGCAGGAGAAAGGGCTACTCCCATTGACTGCCACATGCCCAAATGGGCACCCTATGCGCCTGTCCCTGACAGAGCGCAAATGGCGCTGCTATATTAAAAGTTGCAGCAAAAAACAGAGTCTGCGGGCCTCCCTATTCTATCCTGGGTGCAGGCTCCCATTCATGACTATCCTGCGCTTCATCTGGTGCTGGTGCGATGAACTGACGTCAATCGAGTTCTGTGCTAAGAATTTAAAACTATGCAATAAAAGCACCATTTTCTATAACGCCTTGATGCGGGAGGCATGCCAATGTGACTTAATGGCACAGCCTCAACGGCAGATTGGAGGCCCAGGGCAAATGGTGGAGGTTGACGAAACCCTGTTTGTAAAGCGCAAGGCCAATGTTGGCAGAGTACTCCCACAGCAGTGGGTGTTCGGAGGAGTGTGCCGGGAGACAGGGGACTGTTTCATGGTCGCAGTTCCCAAGCGAGATGCACCCACTCTCCTTGGTGCAATTGTGGAGCACGTGGCACCTGGCAGCACCATCGTCAGTGATTGCTGGCGCGCCTACCAAACTACTGAATTGGAGCGGGCTGGTTACAGCCACTTGCGGGTAAATCATCGCTTTAATTTCGTTGACCCAGAGACTGGTGCACACACCCAGAACATTGAGAGACTATGGGGTTGTGCAAAATGGCGCAACAAACGCCAGCGGGGCACAGCCCGCCATCATCTAGATTCGTACATGCAGGAGTTCGTGTGGCGAAAGTGCCTGGCGGGAGACAACGCATTTGAGCGCATTCTGCATGCACTCACGTTACTTGATAAATCATGATGTTGATTGATTATTGTGTGCTTTATGATTGTTTGTTATTCTAATTTATTTCATTCATATGTTAATTACACAGTTATTACCTTTAATTCAGTTGTCCTTAATGTGTCAGATATGCATGATATTGATGAATGATATTGGATGCTCACAGCCACTCCACTATCAACGTGAACCCGAAGCGTGGCGAGCGCAGCGAGCCCGCGAGGGGCGGCGGTACGCGTCCTCCGACCTTTTCATGCCCTACTATCCACTAGGGCGTGGAGTGAGAATATAATAGTGTGGCGAGCGCAGCGAGCCACCGAGCCCGAAGCGTGGCGAGCGCAGCGAGCCCCGCGAGGGGACACGGATACCTTCACAGGTAAACACGTCCCTTCGCGGGCTTCACAGGTGTCCACGTCGCCATGGACACCTGTGAAGCCCGCGAAGGGACGCGCTTACCTGTGAAGGTATCCGTGTCCCCTCGCGGGGCTCGCTGCGCTCGCCACGCTTCGGGCTCGGTGGCTCGCTGCGCTCGCCACACTATTATATTCTCACTCCACGCCCTAGTGGATAGTAGGGCATGAAAAGGTCGGAGGACGCATACCGCCGCCCCTCGCGGGCTCGCTGCGCTCGCCACGCTTCGGGTTCACGTTGATAGTGGAGTGGCGTTAACAATGGGGATGGGACTGACATTGTGTCACTTTTTGGGACACTTTCTGGGGGGTTTTACACTGCAAAAATCGGGTGGTATCGCATCGCATCGCATGCCATGTGGTTAACATGCGATGCGACGTGATCACTTTACATGGTACCCGATGTAAAATCGGGTTCGGGTGGTCATCTCGTCGCGTCGCATCGCATGCCATTTGGTTAACATACGATGCCATGCGATGCGACGCGATGCGTATACGACCAAAAATCGGGCGCCCGGATAACTCACAAGTACCGTAAAATCTGATTGGTTGCCATGAGCAAAATCCCATCTTCAATAGAACTTCCATCTTAGTAAATTTACCCCTATGTGTCTAGTTGAATATTATCCTCTCCTATTTTACCCTTCTTGCTGGTCTTTCATCCGCGTGGGGTGTTTTGGTTCTGGATTATGAACTCTGTAACTATGGGGCAGATTTATTAAGCTCGGTGAAGTGATAGTGTCAGGTCTTTATCACCGGCCAATCAGCTCCTACCTGCTATTTTTCAAACCAAGCCTGTAACTTCACAGTTAAGAGCTGATTGGCTAGTGATAAAGTACCAGCCACATTATCACTTCACCGAGCTTAATAAATCTGTGAAATCTGTGGAACCCTTGTGGCTCTAAATGTGCATATAAATAAATCATAATAATGTGTCACTTAATGGTTTATTTACTTTTATATTTCTTATCATAGATGCCAGTTTCCCCCTGCATACATCACATGTGCTGGGGTGCTTCCTGTTAGGAGCACACACGCATCTTTCACTGGACTCTGGTCCTAATGCGGAGTCGAATGTGCACTACTTTGCTGAGTGTATCTTCTGTGGTTTTGCTCCAGAACTGAGGGCACACAAGTATAGGTAATACTATACGACTTAGGAGGAGACACTGTAATACACCCAGTTAATATTACACCACACAGAACTCCCAGTTTACATAATGCAACAGTGCCCCCTACACTGGAGATGTAGCATAGATACAGCTGCTTCCATGTGTATTCTTCTCCTCAACTGTAGGCTTGTGCCACTGCACTCTGATGAGAATGACAAGTATCAAACCAAATGTGCAGATGGGGAGGGGGGGAACCTCCACCATTGTTATATCTCTGCCATAGGCGAATCTAGGGGGTGGTCCGGGGGTGCACAGGAACACCCATTAGCCCATTTTGTAGCTGAGGACCAGGGCTTTCCAACGAGCCCATCCCCATGTCTCTAGCCCCCTGGGAACCGGAGATACGGCCAGGCAAAGCTGGAACGTTTTCCCTATAGGATAACATGGGACCCGCTAATTCCGACCCCCACCCAGTTCAACGGCTGCCATTTCCCCCTTCGGCATCACTGAAGCTGGAGGTTGATCTCAGTCGAACCCAAATCGCTGGGCCTTCAATCTGATACCAGGCTGGATCCATATAGGTTAATTGGTTCCAGGGATATTGGTTCCAGGCATATCCTCTCTTATCTCAAAATATCATCCAACACGACCTCTACGCTCCTCCCAAGATCTGCGTCTCTCATCCACACTCATTACCCGCTCCCATTCCCGACTGCAGGACTTTCTTCGGGCTGCACCCACTCTGTGGAATGCCCTCCCAAGCACAATAAGACTCTCCTCCAGTCTCCAAACCTATAAGCGTTCCCTGAAGACTCATCTCTTCAGGCAAGCTTATCAAATTCCAGAACCAGTCATAGAACCTTGCGTTCTGGTGGAATCGATGCAATAAAGAATACAGTATCTATCCTTATGTATCAATGCCTATTTCCCTATAGATTGTAAGCTTGCGAGCAGGGCCCTCCTACATTTTGACTGTCTGTAAATACCCTGTTTTGTTTCACTGTCTGCTATTGTAAAGCGCAACGGAATATGCTGCGCTATATAAGAGACTGTTAATAAATAAATAAATAAATAAATATTGAGGTTAAACCGTTTTTTTCATTTCTTAAATGTAATTTCATGGCTGTTTATGTTCTTTGAGGGCAGATTTCTCTAGAACCAAACAGCCCAGTTTCACGGGACCAAAATCATTCGAAGCCAACTCAAAAGTTCTTCAATATGATACTGGTCTCATGTAAATGGGTCAGTTGGTTCCGAAGATATAGCTAGTTGGTTAAAGGGGGGTAGGGAGAGGGGAGTGGTTGTCTCTCCTCCTCACACCAGAAAATGCAGGGACTAGGCTGGTGTATAAGGGGTCAGCCTGGGAATGTCCCTGCATGATCCTGGGACCATATTCCCGGGTAAATCCCTGCATTTTCTGTGAAAGGGGTATTATTTCAAATAGCCGTGACCTGCAGTGCTCTGAATACAGCCGGGCCGCCCCCTGCTCTCTGCCCAGCTGTCAATGACTGTCACCCCTGCAGCTTCCGCTCCAATTCTTCTCCCCGCTTTCACCTCAGCCCGACCCCCCCCACCTTAATCATGTGGCACCGGCGCCCGGCATGCTCCCCCGACGTCATGCACAACAACAGCACGCACAATATTTCAAATGTCCACTCGGCTAGAGGGGACACCAGGAGGGGAGAGGGAGCGTGCTCTGCACTGCGCTCTGCTCCTCTCCCCATAGAAGCAGCTGCACCGCTCTCCATCTCTCCCTGCAGCAGCAGCGAAGGCTCATATAAAAATTTACAGGAAGTGGCACATTTGGGGGCATTGCTTAAGGGACGCTACAAGTGGCGGTATGTGGGGGCATTACGCATAATGTGTGGCTTAATGTGTAAGGGGCATTACGGTGTGCAGCATCATGTGTAAGCGGCATTATGTGTGCAGCATCATGTGTAAGGGACATTTTGTGTGAAGCATCATGTGTAATGGGTACTATGGTGTGCGCGGCATCATGTGTAATGGGTACTATGGTGTGCGGCATTATGTGTAATGGGTACTATGGTGTGCGGCATTATGTGTAATGGGTACTATGGTGTGCGGCATCATGTGTAATGGGTACTATGGTGCCATCAAGCAAGCACCCCCTAGCAATGAGCACGTAGGTAAGCAGCACTTATGTGGCAAATATGTAATGGGCATTACGGTTTGTTATATAGTATGTAATGGGCATCATGATGTGTGGCACAATGTGTAATGGGCATTATGGTGTGTGGCCTTATGTGTAATTGGCATTACGGCGTGTGGCTTTATGTGTAATGGGTATTACGGAGTTTGCTAAAATGTGTAATGGGCAATACTGTGTATGGTCTAACGTGTAATACCACACCCCTTTTGTGATACCACGCCTCCTTCCCATGAGGCCATGCCCCCTTTTTGGCGCGCGGCTACGCCGCGCAAAGGTCCGCCTTCTGTTATATCTGGATCTGGGACCACCCATTACCATAATTCGAGATTCGCCTATGATCTCTGCATATGGGCAAAGATTCATTTAGCTTTGTGCATGCAATGCAGTAGTATCCACAGCTGTATTTGACAGCATCAGACCCTATGCCTGCAGTCTTCAATATTATCTCCACTGATGGTCAGTATATAAGTCCTTAGTTGACACACTCTGTTTGCCTTAGGTATATGAAATAAGTAAAAATTATTGTGATTATCTGACCTTTTGATAGTCTCAGCTTTACTCTGACCTTGAAATCCAGTGGCCATGACCTTTGTTTGTCCCTCACTTGCTGCTGATTGTTTTTTTATCATTGCCCAGTTAGTCCAGTTTGCCCAGTTATCCTGCTGCATATTAGGACTAGCCAGTGGATAAAGACTTGTGGACAGCTTGAGCAGTACTTTAAGTTCTTTTGCCGATGCCTCTGGTGAATACTGGTTAAGCCATTGGACATGGGGTATAAGGCCTACTGAATGTGCAAAACAGTAACATCAGCTGTTACATAAGCGCTGCTTTATTTAACCCTTTGCAGTCCAAATTTTTTGGGATCTGCTACTAGCGCTAGGGCTGTTGAGCCTGACTAGACGTTGGACCTGAAAGGGTTAAACCATCGCTGTTTTGAAAGAACGTATCAGCTAGCCACTAGTAGCCTATGTTTGCTGCTATTCTGTGGAGACAAAACTATCTCTCTGCACAAAACCTATTGGATAAACCTCTATATACAATCAGTCAGAGGTTTTACACATATACAATATATGACCAACAAATCAAATAAGGAAAATTATGTTACAGTGTCTATAGATTTACTCTTTTGCTTGATTGAGAGGGTTTTGTAACCTGCGCTCATTAGGACATATGACAGTTTGTGTTGGATAATTGGTATGATGTATGACTGGTTGTCAAAGGGTTAACAGTTATGTCACCACTAAATCGGTTGCCAATATTCTACCAATAAATTGTATGAAAGATGGATTGGGTGCAAACATCAATTTATTAAACACCACATTAATAATCAAATGCAGATGGCAGAATGAATATGGGGGGGTTGGGGGCGGTGAAGGGATGAGTGATAAAGGATTAGGTGTGAAAATAGCCCTAATAGGGCTATAGTAACAGTGGGGGAAAATGCTGCTTGGTTGTCCTGAGTGGTAATACAAGGGTCTATGGAAAGCACAGTTTGTCGGGGGTTGCGGCAACGTGAGACTACCGTCACCTGGCATCACAGTCCACGCGCAGCTTCTGCGGGTTCTATTCCCGGCCGGGAGGAGACTTGGTTTTCAAGGTGTCAGTCAATGGTGATGATGAGGTGAAAGAATCTCAAACGCATGTCGGCTTCCTTGAGCCTTCTTCAGGGAGTGCTGGGCCTCTGTAAAGGGGACTTTTTATAGGGGTCATGGCCATCTTGGATTGTGTATAGCGGTGGCCATCTTTGATGTGGGAAAAATTCCATCTTGGATTGTGTATAGCGGTCGCCATTTATGATTTGGGAGAGAGTCTATTGTTTCTAATGAGACACCATTTTTACTAAGGTATATATGAGAGATAGTGTCTAAAACGCAATCAAATAACCTTTTTGTGAGGCAGGTCTCCTCACCTGTTACCCGCAGCCCCTACACTACAAGTAACCAATTAACAGTGAGCACAAGCTAAAATACCCCCTTACTCTTTTGCTTGTAAACTCTCTAGTGGTAAGCTAAGAGAAAGTAGACTGCCGACAGCCAGCTCTCTGCAGATATTCAAGGGGAGGGGGCCTGGACTGCTCATCTTAGCTACTTATAATGGGATTTGCTATCTAGCTAAGACAGTGCTACAACAAAGAAAAAGGATAGCAGTGTTACATTGCCCTGGCCTGGGCGCAGGAGACAACAACGGGTTCCAGAAGGCGAGGAAATCAGGCGTGAGCCCGCAGCCGGGACCGCCGGTTTGGACGGCCACAGCGGGTCCTACTCTCTCTCTCTGTTGAGTCCCCGAGGCAGATGGCTTCACCTGTGGCCGCCGCGTCCGAAGGAGCGAGTTAGGCCCGCTCCGACCCCGATGCAGCCAGGTCTTATGTGATGACAAGGGGTAAGTGATCGCCACGGGATATCTCAAGAGGATAAGCTGACTAATGGACCTAAATGGAAAAAGGCCCCTAACTGCCGGCACCAGGCCAAGACAGGGAGTGCGACCAAGTCGCAGACACCAGCGGATGGGAGGGAGTCCCCAATAACACACCAGAGGGACCGTGACTCCCAAAGCAGGGATCTGGATGAAGAAGCGACACTCCTGCCTAAACAGAATACTAATGACAGACTGGGGCAAGGGAACATATACCGAAAGACGGGCTAAAGAGAGATAACCAAAGATAATCCCACGGAGGGGCTCAGCCACGGAGGGCCAGGAAACCAAAGAAGGAAAAGCCCAGGGCTCCACTGGAGCACTTACGTGACCCACAGAAGATGGAGACTGTGGGTCCGATGCAGGCTCGCAGGCTAAGGATGGAATTCAGCAGAGGAGTCCAGGGAAAAGCAGGAACAGTAATATCCACAGGAGGACACAAGCTGGCAGGCTGGGAAACCAGGAGGGCTGCAGCGGAGAACCACAGCAGGGGAATCCAGGACCAAGGACCTAGAGGACCGGAGGGAACAGCAGTAAAGCTGGGGAGCAGTAAAGCTATATCCGGCGTCTGTGCCCAGCAGACGCCGGCTATTTATTAAAACTTTGCGCCGCCTGACTAACGTGCGTTCCTGGCCGCCGGGCGGAAGTTCGGGGACGTTGCTTAGCAACGCCCCGACGCTTAGCCTCAGAGTGAGGCTTGGGACACTGCCCGGCAACGTCCCCCACCCCGTCAGATGACGCTGCATCTGCCGCGTCAGTTGACGCTGCACTCGCCATCCGTCCGGGAGCAGGGATTCCCGGACGGCGGCGTGCAACAAGCAGGGCACCATACACCATCAAAATTTTAATTTATAACATCTATATAAATGTCTAGTGTCCATGAGTCTCCGAAACACTGCCATCTGCTGGCAGAGAGTGAAACTACATCTCGTTCTCATGCATGCATAAACACAGAAGGTAACAGACTAGCTTTTGAAGCTTTTGCTTTGAGCAGGCTTACTAGTATAAAATATGAGGTTCTTGGCATAATATTGGCATGAGCCTGCCCACCACTAGGTGACCTTGCCGGACAGGTCCCAGACAGCTTTCTGCAGACTCAACTTTCCTCAAACTTACTGAACATTGACCAAAAGTAGTTTACTGCAATCTGCAAGACTAATAGGTACTCTGTAACTATGTAGATAGAACAATTCTATTGTATACTCATGAGTTAAAGTGAGAAAATAAAAGATCACATTGTCCTATATAGAAATTTTGCATATGAACAGGGCCATTGTCAGCTCCACCGGGCCCCGGTAAAAAAGGGGGTGTGGTCAACAGGAGAGGCGTGACCAACACGAGGGCCACGCCCCATTAAAAATAGCAGGGGTGCGGCTGTTGATCATCCAGCGGGTGGGACACCCACTCTGGGAGAGAGAAGACAGGCACGTGGCACTGAGCAGCATGTGCTGAGATGGGGAGAGAGGCTGTGCAGCCTGTCCTCTACTCCCTCTGCACGGCTCACTGCAGTGGGGGGAGGGGGGTTCGGGACCCAGGACCCTCCATCAGACCCAGGCCCAGGTAAAAAGTACCAGCTCCCCCACACACACCTCTCGCCCTGTATGTGAACATTTTAACTGTTGCCCTGATAACCAAAGCCTCATGTAAGTAACTGAAAATAAAAAAGACAACTTCATTTTAGTTTTGTTTCTGCTACCAAGTCCTGTGGACCCTTTTTGTGAGTATTATTAACCAGCACAGTTAGCAGATATAAAATTTGGCTGGTCCAAAAGACCTACTCAGTTATATACCCATTCCTTCGCACCAATGCTGTAAAATACTCTGTACTGTTTCCTCACACCTGAAGAGTAATCCTAGAGCTAGAATGAGATAATCCTAATTATCTATTTTGATGATATAATCAGGTCATACTGCTATGCTAGTCATTAGCTCATAACAGACCATCAAAAAAGTTGTCTTAACTGTCAGGGATGTCTACTTATATTTAAGAAGGAATACATTATCTTGACAGTTTCAGATACAGGTCCTTATTTTCCATAATCATCTGACACATATGTAGATATATATCATTCTTCTTTTAGATGACAATGCCAGCCCAGTGTAAGGACCTTTTTGCATGTTTTTTGGTCTATGAAAAACATAAGGAAATAAAATATACAAATGTGTAATTGTCTAATAAGAATGCTTAAATTATTCAAACCTGTTTAAAATGGAAAATAATGTTTTTGCAGTAGATCAATTCATTGGATAGCTAAAAAAAAGTTTATAGAAACTGTAAAATGTTTCCAGTTTGAGCTTAACCATTTAAATGCCAACATCTCTGTGAGAGATGCTAAAAATATTTGCAAAAAATGTCAGTCGCTCACATTTGTTCTATGAATTCAAATAAAAAATGTTGTGTAAAAAAAAAGATTATATTTCCTTTATAAGGTAAATTTTACAGGTCATTATGATGAATAAAAATGTTTGCTTGGCAATTTTCACACCAATTTTGACAAATTCCCTTGGCACTCAAAAAGTTAATTGTCAGCATCATTTGTGGTACTTACATTTGTATTTTAATTCAAATGACAAACATTACTTTGTTTGAGTACAAAGATTGAATTCACATTAAAACTATTTTTAAAGAAATGCAAAAACAATTTTTAAATTAATTTATAGTATCTGTAAAGCAGAAAACATTAATATGTTTGAGTTAATGTTCTAATTCAGACAAAAAGTCATTTAATTAGAAAAGGCTTAGTAGTGTTTAAACCCGATATTGCCAAACCCATTTGTATTGCTAGAATTTACAAATTTAGAGAGTTTGAGTATCTTGAATTTTCAAACTATACAACTAATTCATCTAAGTGATGCCAGAAATGGTTTTAGTTTCAGTTTTGGCAAAACCACCCTCCGTGCCCTGCTTTAGTTTTTGGTTTTGTCAAAACCACCCACACGTGTTTTCTTTTTGGATCTGATTTTTTTTAAATTATGCTAAAACAAAGCTAAAATCATGTTACGTAGGCCTGTGTTTGTTTCTAAAGTATTAACATCTGACTATCTCACAGCTCACAATATTGTATTCAGTTGGGGATACACTTCTGCGAGAAATCGCAGTAATGTATGCCCATTTTAAGTGTTCATTTTTTTTGTCATTGGAGCACTGATTTGTCTGTTTTGAAGGTGACACCTCCAATAGACCCATGTGTGTGCCTTATGTTGGAAATTGTAAGTTTTTCGGCACTAAATTTTCCTTTTATTATTAGAGGTGATGTTTTCTTTAACATTCTGAAATATTGTTTATATTTCAAATGCTCTTTCTTAAATACTGTACCTCCTCGTCCACCATTATTAGATGTTGAAATACTACCATGATAGAAGTCACAACACCAATACTGGGTTACTGTTTCTGCTCTTCTATCATATGGTCCTTCTACTTTGACTCACAGTGATCCTAGCAATGGCAGTGTACCATGGTGCCTGGACAACACACAAGTTTTATTTTTTACATGGAGCTTTAACTCACAACTGTTCAAAAGACCAACCCTGGCACCCCAATATGGAGAAACCCGACCTGTGCTCCGTAAATGACCTAACTCTCTCCCCCCTACCCCACTAATCCTCCCTGCTTGCATCCCCCCCCAGCAGCCAAACCCTAACCCTTCCCACTAGTGCCTACCCCTGTACCCCACCAACAGAACCTAAAACCCCCTCCACCCTGCCTGACCATATCCCACCCCGGCGTACTTACATTCTGTGTTGGCATACTCAATCATGTTGAAGTTCTGGTGCCGGTGTTCAGATGACAGTCAGGATTCCAACACCAAGATATACCTGATCTCCATCACAGAGCTCAGGGAGATCAATCACACATTCTCTCCCTTTGGTCATTGCCATTGGCATTTGTCCTGTCTGTGTGGTTATTTTTACTGACTCAGTGTCATCAGTCACACATCTTCAACTTCTAGGAATATAAATTCTCTAATTTCTACTGAAAATGATTGTCTCTTTGGCCCTTATTCTGATCGGTGCGGATTTTACCGCATGCGGACGTCCCGCCGATGTTGATCGTCTGCGCATGTGCAGAGGTCAGTCTGCGCATGTGCAGGCGAATTCGCCGCACGTATTCTTTATACGCCGCACAGGGGGCGTAGAGGGGCGTGAGGGGCTACTTAGCCTCATTACCCTATGCATACGCCCCGCGTTTCATGGGCGTTCCCATGCAAACGCGGGGCGTATGCATGGTAATGAGGCCGTGACGCGTGTGTAGGGGGCGGGCATCTGACATCGCCGGATGTCAGCTGCCCGCCCCCATACATGATTTCACACGGACAAGTGTCCGTGTGGTCTTGTGTGGCGGGACCTGGTGGAGCAAGCGGCCCTGCATTCGATGTTCGGCGACCATCGAATGCAGGGGCAGCTCCCAAGACGGAGGAGGCGTATCCCCGTCCAATTTCATGCGGATCGCCACATATCCGCGTACGGACGGAGGTGGCG
Organism: Crinia signifera; assembly: GCF_055691185.1. Classification (NCBI taxonomy): domain Eukaryota; kingdom Metazoa; phylum Chordata; class Amphibia; order Anura; family Myobatrachidae; genus Crinia; species Crinia signifera. Next base: position 54,344,854 of record NC_139221.1, on the reverse strand, counting down.
ATCCGTATGGAAGGCGGGGATTCGCCTGCACGGACATGGCCGCATATTTCTGATCGGGCCGCACCGATCAGAATAAGGCCCTTTATGACTTGCTTTTCCTGGTGTAGCACTGAAATCCCAGTGATCTGAAATCTATACTGTACTGCATACAGTATGTGCACGGTCAGGGCTGCCATCAGAAATTGTGGGGCCTGGGACTAATAATACAGACAATGCCCTAAGTGGTGGCTTCTGATTGGCTGTCAGTCCATGCCCACTGACTGGTTTGCAGTCGGCACCAAATTAAAAAAAGCATCTAGTGCTCTCTCCATGAACTGTGCACCAGCGGCAGCCTAATGAGACCACGCCTCCTTCAGCATAAGCCCACTCTTTTTCAGGTGCCTCCTAAGAGTCACAATTCCCCCAAACAAACTGTTGGGGGTATGCACCTGCATAATTACTATTTCCATTGATCCTAATGCTCTTAGAATTATTTTGATAGACATATGGGGAAACGTGCATCCTCCTCAGGGCAGTTTACAATACAGCTCTCCTGATTGTCAAGTTTCGGGAAATACACCATAGGTCTTGACTGAGGAATATTGGCATGCATCTACATGATTAATTGCCATGTAAGACTTCCTGACACATCATTACTTAATTTTTGCATAATTTCAGATGGCCGTTATTGGAAACAAAACTGGAAAAAGAATGACATCTGTTTGCGATTATATACACATAACAACTACAAACAGCCACACTTCACTTGTCCCAGTACTTCTAACTGAAAGCATGATCACAAAATCAAATAAGAGTGCATTTGCTCACTATTATAATAATGTCATTTTTCCAACAGCTCAACCACTTACCGCAGGATGCGTCAGCTGGCAAGAGGCTGTCATAATCTTTATTTAATCTATGGCTCCTTTGCACTCTTTCTTATATTTGTTTTGTTATGGATTGAGGTTTTAGTTCATGTCCTTATGTGGTTCATATTTGTAGTTCTTAAATATGTGTGTACACTCGAGAGGAAATGGCTGGGCAGCTGACATCCGGTGATGTCAGCTTCCCGCCCCCCGGCGCCCACATCACTGGGTAGTTTCCCAGTGGCGTAACTAAGTTTTGGGCACCCCCCTGCCGTTAGGGCCCCTCCCCCACCGCCGCCCCACCAAGCACCCCAATCCCCCGCCACCCATGCAAACCCCCCTCCCCCCAATCCCCCGCCGCTCCGCGGCCCATGCAATCTCCCCAATCCCCTGCAGCGTTACCTATCGCGCTGGTCCCGGCGGCTCCGTTCTTCTTCTGCTGAGGACCACCACAAAATGGCCGCCCCCATACAGCAGACAGTTTCAGAGAACTGTGCGCTATATGGGGGCGGCCATTTTGTGGTGGTCCTCAGCAGAAGAACGGAGCCGCCAGAACCACAGAGATAGGTAAGTCTGTGGGGGATTGGGGGGGGTGTAACTATAGCACTGCAGCCCCAGGCACCCCCACATGCACAGCGCCCCCCCCCCCCGCGGTGGCGGGGGCTGCGGTGCTATAGTTACGCCGCTGTAGTTTCCATGGGAATGCCCAGCGTTACCATGGAAGCGCACATGAAATGCTGGCCGTTCCCATGGGCTGGACTATCCGCGGTCGCCCCATGCCCCCCAGCCCGCAGTCTTGGGTGCACCCGATGAACAGTCTGTCCGCTGTGGTGCCACGCACCAGGCGTACGTACATGCACAGAAATGCAGCTGTGCATGCACATACAGTGAGCATCAGTCCCCGTGTGAGCGAACAGATCAGAATAACCCCATAGAGCTACATGAACCGTTGGTAGATCTTGAGGACAGGTTTGGCCACCCTTGAAAAACGGGGTAGACTCCTCTCTTAGTGCCTTATTCTAGTTCACTCTTTCTGCCAAAATCCTTCTTAGATGGACAAAACCATGTGCACTGCAGGGGGGCAGATGTAAAATGTGCAGAGAGAATTCGATTTGAGTGAGTTATTTTGTTTCTGTGCAGGGTAAATACTGACTGCTTTATTTTTACACTGCAATATAGATCTCACTTTGAAGTAAAACCCCACCCAAATCTAATTCTCTCTGCACAAGTAACATCTGCCCCACCTGCAGTGCACATGGTTTTGTCCATCTAAGAAGGATTTTGTCAGAAAGAGTGAACTAGAATAAGGCCCTTATTACTGCCTAAGTGCTAGATTAATGTCAAATACACTACAGGACATTAAGCGTAATTACGGTAATTGTTGATACAAAATTTCTTGCTTAATAGAAAATACTAGGAAAGTATATTTTTATGTCAAATGTGAATTTCATGCTATTGGGAGGCCTGTCCCTCTGATCTTACCCAAACCTGGTCCTACCCCATACTTCATCTCATGTTCCAGCTCCAACTTTGGGGTATTACACATTTATCAGCATGCACTCTTTCCTGTACTCCATTATCACAGAGCAGCCTATAACTCAGGTGGCTGGGTAGGAGGGGGGAGTACCATGGGGTTCATGAGGCGAGAGGAGAGCCAGGTCTGTCTCCCCTATAATAGTGCCACTTGGTATGATGTGTTTACCTCACCTTATGGGAGGAACAGCTCTGTGTATAAAGTCATACAAATCAGCTTTGTTTCTAAACTAATATTTGCATTGGCAAATGCTTAAGCCACGTACTCTCCGCATAGCTTCTTCTTGTGTCTGATGACAGCAAAAACATTGCTCATTGGAATATACATGAAATTATCTTGCAAGCTCATTTTGGGCTCTATTGAAGAATGGTATTCTTTTCCAGCAACATATTTCATCAATTATCACTGCACCCTGCAGCCCCATAGGATTTAATCTGCACTTAACGCTATTTAACTGGGGCTGTCCCCTGCAATCCCCCCAGCAATTAGTGGCAAGGGCGATGTATGACTAGCCTCCTTGACATACATCGCCCGTTAACTGCCCCGGCCACATATCCTGCTCAGGGCTAGCGTTGTCCTATCCCCACTGCCGGGACAATGCTAACCCTGCTGCTGGCTCCGGGCTGCGCTGCGTACTCACCCTACCTCTTTACCTCACCTGTGCTCCTGTCCTGTTCTTCCCTTCCTCTACTTCATCTTCAGTCTCCTCGACAATTTTGACACCTACTTCTGAACTGATGCTGATTTTAGTTCTACCAGCTATACCCCTATTTATACTGTATTTTTCAACACACCCTGTACGTTACCTCGTAATTTTTTTGTTTGCTATGTACGGCGCTGCGGACACTTTGCGGCGCCTTATAAATAAACGTACTACTACTACTACTACTACTACCGTGTCTCCTCGCATGGCGCGCTGCACTTTTGACCTTCCCATTCTCGACATAATATTTGCATGTCAACCTATTTCATGTGTCGACCTTTAGTGGTCAGCCTAATATATGTCGACCTAGCACCCGTATCCCGATGGAGAAAAGCCCGTCTATTTGGGAGCAGATTTGTGTGCAGCAATTTCTTTCTCTTAGTATGGGCTCTCAATTCCATTGTGCTTGCAAGAGCCATCGGGTCAACGTGTCGACAGTGTTTAGGTCAGCTGTAACTAGGTCGACCACTAATGGTCAACAATGATTAGGTTGACACCTAAGATTGGTCGAAATACATTGCGTCGACATTAACCAAAGATCGGCAATAGCACAAGGTCGACATGGACATGGTCAAAACAGGAAAATGTCCACATGAGTTTTTCATGATTTGTTTTTTAAACCGACTTCTAGTGGCCGTAGAGTCAGATTATAATAGTGTTCCCGAAACACGGCGAGCGAATTGTCCACAAAAACACCTGAAAAAGTTAAAAATTTCTGTCGCCCTTTTCCTGTGTGGACCATGTTCATGTCGACCTTTTGCTTGTGACAACCTTCTGTCAATGTTGACCTAGCGTATGTCGACCATTCTTAGGTATTGACTCAATCACTGTCAATCATTAGTGGTTGCCCTAGTGACTGTCCACTTAGACACTGTCGACCATATATACCACAACAATCCACCCACATCCAAGGCCATCTTAACATATAAGCACACTGGGCCGCTGCCCAGCGCCCCACAGTTTTGCCTCCATATCTGTATGTGTGATGTATATCTGTACTGCCATTGTTGCTCGTTCTGACAACCCTTTGTATTACAGTATGTGCATTATTTTTAATGTCTGTAAAGCGCCTTGTGTCCTGTTGGAGAAAGTGCACTATATAAATAAAACTTACTTACTCCAAGCTGGGGTGGGCAGTGGTCACAAAATCAAAGTTGCGAGGCAACATTCTCCTGCAGAATGGATGTCAGAATGCTGATTGGTGGATGGCCTTCACTATACAGTAATCAGAGTGCTGACAGCCAATCACTGTATGGAACCATGTGAATAGATGGTTCAGAAACGCAGGAAGGACATGGTAGGATTTTTTTTTATTAGTTCCCATGAATCGGTGTGTAGGGACCCACAGCCTATAATGCTGTTAAGATGGCCCCGACTAAGCATATTTTTCATACAGGTGGTAAGGTAAGCTTTGCCTCACAGAGCCAGAATTGCTGTGACAGCAACATTTTATTGGAAAACAGTAATCATATCAGATTGTCTGTTGCTTTGAAAAGTGTTATATTGTCACGGGCCTGACTCAAAGCTGGACGCAATGTCAAAGCTGTACTCGGTGGAGTGATTTTTTCCAGAGCTCATACATCTAAGCCGCACTGCACATGTGCTGAGATCGCCTTATGTTGGAGGTCGCAGTGAGGATCTAGTCGCAAAATGTTTGACAGACAGAGAACATTTGTGGGCGGTAATGGGGGAGTGTGACTTCACCGCGAGTCTGTTGCAACCATCCTGGGGGCGTGTCATAGCTTGGGATGCAATCCTGTACACAGTGGAAATTGCTTTGACGTCCTATTTCCCCCATAGCAACCAATTACGTGCTAGCTATGATTTTCTGTTAATGTGCTATACTGTTAGTTGTAGCAGCAATCCGATTGGTGCTCTGGCCAAAGCTTTAGTAAATATGCGCTGTTTCTCTCTAAAATGTTTTCTCCCTTGTGTATGTAAGCACATTAACCCTTTCAGGTCCAACGTCTACTCAGGCTCAACAGCCCTAGGGCTAGTAGCAGATCCAAAGGTGAGCCACTTTAAAATAAGAACATTAACATCTTTCAACGTTCAATGTAGACCATTAAAAAAAAAAAAAAAAAATGACAATTAATTTAAACATTTAAACCAGACTGTTTGAATTGCAAAAAAAAACCATGTGCACTGCAGGTGAGATAGCTGTAACGTGCAGAGAGAGTTAGATTTAGGTGCGGTGTGTTCAAACTGAAATCCAAATTGCAGTGTAAAAATAAAGCAGCCAGCATTTACTCTGCACAAAAACAAAATAACTCACCCGAATGTAACTTTCTCTGCACATGTTACATCTGCCCCACCAGCAGCGCACATGTTTTGCCCAATAAAGAAGGAGTTTGCTTTTGCAGACCAACCTGAATCACCCCTTAAGTCATCCCACTGACTCTAATTACATTCAAAGCCCCTTTATTATATTTATTATAAAGTAAAAGCTCTTGTATAACAGTGTGCCGCCTGGAGCCGTAATAATACTTTCAAGTGGATGTATCGAGATAAAACACAGAGCAGCACCTTGAAATGTCAGATCTAAAACTAAAAGTTCCACACAAATGTTTTGATGTGGAGTCTTACAAACAGATTTGTCATCGCATTGGGCTTTTACGAGGAATATGCACGTTTTCCCCTTATTGTGTATGTAACAATAAAAGGTGGGGACCATCAATGCGCTATTGAAAAGCCTTGGAACAATGGTCAAGTAAAACGAGGCAGTGACTTGACTGAACTTTCCGAGACATTTAAATAAAAGTCTTCACGTTGATAAATTATCCGGCTTTTTTTAACTTCCTGGAAAATTCTTGTAAAATGCAACTGAACCGCATTACCCTTTGTCCTGAACTTTTATACCACTAATAGACAAATTGAGCCGCGGCTGAGAACAAATGTGCTATTAATTACACAGATGACTTTTTAATAGAATCATGGCTTATTGCTCAGTCACTAAACATTGTGCAGAAAATTTCTTAATAATGCCGGCCAAATAGCATTCCTTCTGGAGGGAATAAAGATAGCATTGACCACAAGTTTAAGTTATGTTAGGTTAGTTCAGGAGATAGTAGACAAAGACAGCGTATTGTTTGCGATCAATGCCATGTCCTATGGACGTTGCCTAGCATCCCTCCACAATGACAGATTTTTTAATTCACTGCAGATTCTCATAAAAGTGGGTGGTCAGCGCTCGGGGAGTTACACAGTGCACCTATTCATACTGGGTGGGGAAAAATGCAAGTCAGACTTAACCTGGGCTGATTTAATACAGAAGAAAGTCAAGGTAGTTGGATAAAATTAGGATTACTACATTAAATGTTAGGGTCAAGATGTTAAGTCGTCCGCTGAAAGACATCAATGTAATAAAATGGGGGCAGAGACACAAAGGGATCGCCTGAGCATTTAATGGATATCTACAGGACCATGAACTGAGGATGCAGCAGAATTAAAATCAACTTGGAACAATTTGCGGGAAGCCCTGGCATAGGTTTATTTATTAAGGCTACACTGTCTTTTACGTTTTCTGTTTATTACGTACTGGACATATAAAAGAAGAAACCACAAGCACCATGGTATTAATATAAGAATTCTGTATACACCGGTGGATGCCTTTACAATTACAAACAGATCAGTTACTTAACCAGTGGAGTGGTTTTATTAGCTGTACTCACTGTTATATACACTGGTAGACTGGGCAATGTATCAGCTCACCAGCCAGTGAGTGTAAGTGCAGGGTGTTGGAACAATGTTTAAGACAGCAGAGCAGATTTCATTGAAGCTAAGTAGGACTTTGAGCTCCCTGAAGAAACTACTATCTCCTACCATGTCACTTTTCCCAGTAAAGACACAATGAGGGAAATTTACTAAGGTGTGTATTCTACTTCACATGTGATGTTGCTATAGGCAACCAATCAGATCCTATCTACTATCTTCTAGAGGGTGCTAAATAAATAAGAAATAGGTTCTGATTGGTTGCCCATAGCAACATCACATGTGAAGTAGAATACACATCTTAGTAAATTTCCCCCAATGTGGTCTAATTAGGCCTGGGGGAAGCCGTCCCAGACCCCGACAATCTGAGGGGCCCCAAAGCCAGACCCCTGCTCAGCAGCGTGGCTGGGTTAGGAAGGGAGTTCAGTGTGATAGAGTGCAGGCCGCAGGGTGAGGGAGGGAGTCAGTGTCATAGAGCGCAGGCGGCAGGGTGATGGAGCGCGTCAGTATGAAAGTGCTTAGGCCGCAGAGTGAGGGAGGGAGTCAGTGTCATAGAGCGCAGGCCGCAGGGTGATGGAGTACGTCAGTGTGATGGAGTACGTCAGTGTCATAGAGCACCGGGTGTGGGAGTGCATCAGTGTGATAGAACTCAGGCCACAGGGTGAGAGAGTGTATCAGTGTGATAGTACGCAGGCCACATGGGTGAGGGAGCACGTCAGTGTGATAGAGCGCAAGCCACACAGGTGAGGGAGCATGTCAGTGTGATAGAGCACAGTGGGCTGGGTGAGGAAAGGAGGTCAGTGGGATAGAGCGAAGGCTGCACGGTGAGAGAGGGTGTCTGTGTTACAGCGCAGGCTCCAGGGTGATGGAGCGCGTCAGTATGATAGTGCTCAGGCCGCAAGGTGAGGGACGGTGTCAGCGTGATAGAGTGCAGAGGGCTGGGTGAGGAAGGGAGGTCAGTGGGATAGAGTGCAGGCCACAGGGTGAGGGAGTGCATCAGTATGATAGTGCTCAGGCCACAGGGTGAGGGAAGGTGTCAGTGTGATAGAGCATAGGGGGCTGGGTGAGGAAGGGAGGTCAGTGTGATAAAGCGCAGGCTGCAGGGTGAGGGAGTGTATCAGTATGATAGTGCTCAGGCCGCATGGTGAGGGAAGGCGTCAGTGTGATAGAGCACAGGGTAATGGGTGAGAAAGGGAGGTCAGTGGGATAGAGGTGCATGCCGCAGGGTGATGGAATGCATCAGTATGATAGTGCTCAGGTCGAAGGGTGAGGGAGAGCATCAGTGTGGTAGAGCGCAGGGGGCTGGTTGAGGAAGGGAGGTCACAGGCCGCAGGGGGAGGGAGTGTGTCAATGTGATAGAGCACAGGCCACAGGGTTAGGGAGGGCCTCAGTGTGATATAGTGCAGGGTGAGGTAGGGCGTTAGTGTGATAGAGCACAGGCCACAGGGTTAGAGAGTGCATCAGTGTGATAGAGCGCAGGGTGAGGGAGTGCATTAGTGTGATAGAGCGCACGGACCACAAGCTCCAATTGGCTCACTAGTCTGCACCATATTTCAAATGTCCGTCTGCAATGGTATGAGCCGCTCAGCAGCATGGGAGCTGAGTGTATACCACGCCAGGGCCATGGCGGTGAGCACTCTTCTCTCCTCTTACTGTATATTGCATTAATATTGGAATTCTGTAAGGGCAGTAATGTGGGCAACGTTTAAGGTGCACTACTCCGGGGAACTCTGTTTTTATATGGTTGTATGTAACTTAAGAAATAGTATATCAGTTGCAACATCAATGAGCAGTATGGAATGGGACAAATTGAATCTGCTTTTGTGATAGACTGCAGAATCCAGTTATACCTGAGCGGTCCAATGGTGGAGACCAGTCTCAAGCATCTGATCTATAAATACATCAATATAAAGGTCATGGGTTTTCCAATCAAGTTTTAAAAAAATCATAAATTCCCTTAGTATCTCTCCAGCAGCCATCCAGCAATTATCATGCTTCCAGCCACTAGGACAGTTGCCTAGTAGGCCCATATGTTAAGATGATCCTGTAATGCCCCTGTAGTGCGATATACATAATGCCTCCCATAATGCCATATACATATGTCCATCATAGTGTCATATTCATAATTCCCCAGTAATACTCACCAACTCTGCTGCTGCAGCCCCTGCCACATCTTTCCTACTCTGCATGGAGGAGAGCAGATTTCGCTATGACTATTTCCAATATGAAGCAGGAAAGGACACAGACAGGATGTATGAACATCTTGTCTGCCGGAGCAGGGTAGTGAAAACTCCCCCATTGGTAAAGCCTCTCTACTGCACACACTGCTTGGTGCTGCCGGGCCAGCTCACTGGACATGTGCAAGATCTCGCTACTTGTGCAAGATCTCACATGAAGCCATAGCCGGCACCACTGCAGTCAGGGACAGTTCTGTCCCAACTGTGGAGACTGAGCAACACCAGCAACTCTCAAAATGAATGGCTACAGTTGTCGGAATGGTCAGTGCCCTGCATATTGGAGTGATATCTTTTATAGCAGCGCCAACATAGTCATGCACCCCCGTCTTTCAGCACGTACCGTTTGGGGGGGGGGCTCTCTCCCCTATCGCCACTTCATACATCTACCTCTATGTTTCTGAGATTCTTGCTATTTGCTAAATCTAATACCCTGTACATTTATAAATGATACCTGGAATCTGATTGGCTGCTATGGCCAAATTACCCACTTGTTCTCTTTAGATGGTTTGATGTCTCAAATTACCCACTTGTTCTCTTTAGATGGTTTGATGTCACTCAGTAGTGCCACAAGGGATAGGGGTATTCAATCTGTGCCGATATTTCCCGACAGGGGAAATATCATCACTCACCTATTCAATGCTGCCGTTAACGACAGCATTCAAGGATATTAGATCCGATTTTTTTTTTTTTAAAGTTGAATTTGTTTTGTCGAATTGTTGAATTCACTAACGGTTTCCGAAAATTAACAGACTTTGCGACACTCGACAGCTGTAACATAGAATTCCGACTGTCGAGTTAGTGTTGGATTAGTCCAAAATGGCTGGGATTCCGACTGTCAGGATCTTCCGACAGTCGTAATCCCGGATTGAATAGTGTAAAATATGTAACAGAGCTAATATGCCACTCCCCATTCTGCCACGTGACATGCACTAATATATATTAGCAAGAAACTCTCTATTCATATTTTGATTTTGCATTTCCTCAGTATAAAGTTTATTTACTATATAAATTCGGTATTTTATATAATTTAAAACTTTTAAAAAAAAAAAATAATTATTATTATCATTACATTGTAGAGGGATGATATATGCTGATAAACGTAGGTATCCCCAGGAAGCATGAACCCATACTTATACCCATAAACCATTAGTGTAGGAAAGGCTAAATATCTCCAAGGAACTACTGACACCTGTGGGTAAAGAGGCCTTTTGTAATTAGTTTATGTGACCTCCACTAACCTCAGCTCCCAGCAATGATAAGATTGAACTGAAATGCCACCTGTCTGCTCTGAAAGACAAAGCTCTGAAAGGTTTTAAATCACCCAGCTGTGTATTGTGAACCTTGGTCTATGGGAGCACGACCAGAAAAAACATTAATTTTGGAAAAACAATGTAACTATACACTCAGAGAGATGGACTCGGAGGGTCATGTCAAACACCTTCCCCAATACCCAAGGGAAAAAAAACATAAACAAAATAGAGACTTACAAAAAGCTAATTTTATACCTCCAGTGCTGCTCAAGAAATGATTTACTCACGTTCATCCTGCTAGTCACCATGAAGCTGGATGGAGCCCCAGCAGCTGTTTACGGACTTATATTTCATTTATCTTTTTAATTCGTTTTTTTGTGTCTTATTTACTATTTTTACTATAATTCTACAACACTGTACATGTAATATATTTGCACAGTGGAGTGTACGGTCTTGTTTTTAGTGTCAGGTACAGAAAGAGACAGATCATATGCCTTCAGTCACAACTAAAGGCCCATACACACTTGGCGTCTTTGAGCTGAAAGCCGCTCAAAACAGCAAATTTGAGTGGCTTCCAGCTCAAAGCCGCCCAGTGTGTATGGCCCGGCGATGAGCGGTGATGCGCGCTGCCGCATCATCGCCGGAAAAGCCGCTCACCTGCGCTATGCAAAGCCATCCTGTCCCCGCTGATGGCGCCTGGCAGGGGGAAAGCCGCCCAGTGTGTATGGCCCGGCGATGAGCGGTGATGCGTGCTGCCGCATCATCGCCGGGAAAGCAGCTCATCTGCGCTATGCAAAGCCACCCTCCCCCCACTGATGGCGCCTGGCAGGGGAAAGCCGCTCAGTGTGTATGACAGCGGTCATCGCTGTCCGTACTTGCTGGCCATAATCACCTAGTGTTGTATGGACCTTAAAGCTGGGTATACACCGAAAAATGCATCTGTCCAATCTGTCTGGTGTGAATGAAAATCTGGTAATATATGAAAGCAGAATCATTTACTCCCAAAGCTGGAAAATTGACATATTTGGACAAATCAAATGTTAGATCATTTGTTAGATCAAATGGATTTAACCAATTTGTCTGAACAACCATTGTCTGTTTGCCAGGGTTTGGGAGCAAATGGTCGATTGTCATTTGTTCCCATACATTACCAGATATTTTTTACCCACCAGACAGATTGGACGGATACATCTTTAGGTGTATATTCAGCTTAATAGGGTGTAGAAACGGTTCGATGTAGTCTATTTTTCTTAACGATTTTGCTTATATAATAATTTAATCGAAATCCAATTCAAATTGAATGCATTCGATTGCGATTCGATCCCAATGCACGGCCCCGCGGCATTAAAATTTAATGGAAAAATAGATTGTGCAGGCAAGACTATATAGTACAGATCTATACTATATAGTTTAAATCAAATGTGAACACCGCACTGTGCGATTCGATCGCGATCGCAATCAAATCGGGATTGAATAGAAAAAGGTATCCCACCGTGTGTACACCCCTTAGGATTCATTTAGCAGAATTTCCCACTAATTGGATGGGATAAATTTTCAATATTAAATAACACATTTGCAAATCACTGAGTTAATTGAGACTCGGGCAGATTTATTAAGCTCGGTGAAGTGATAAACTGTCTGGTTTTTATCATCAGCAAATCAGCTCCTACCTGTCATTTTTCAAACCAAGCCTGTAACTTCACAGGTAGGAGCTGATTGGCCGGTGATAAACACCAGACAGTTTATCAATTCACCAAGCTTAATAAACCTTCCCCTAAGTTACAGAACAATTAGTATGAATAATGGAATCAGTTCATTCATTGGGTATAATTATAGCTATTTAAACAGCAATTAAACATTATTTAAAATGCAGCTTTGTTTTAAGGTGACTGGAATTAGAATGATGAATATTATCAGGGCTGCTTTTAGAGAAGGACATCCAGGTTCCCGGAGTCCCGAGCCTGGACAGACAGGGGTGGGCTCATTAAGGGCCAGATGCACTGGTTACGGTACAACTGTTAGACCAGACTTAGGTCAACAGTCATTAGGTCGACCACGGAAGGTCGACATGGGACGAGGTCGACAGGGTTAAAGGTCGAACTAATGACTGTCGACTTAAGTGTGGTCGACAGTCGACCTAAGTGTGGTCCCGATGCACTATGCTTCAAAAGTAATAAAATGGAGAGTGATAAACCACCAGACAATCAGCTCCTGCCTTTCATTTTGCAAACACAGTCTGTGACATGTCAGGCAGGAGCTGATTGGCTGGTGGTTTATCACTCTCCATTTTATCACTTTTGAAGCTTAGTGCATGTGGCCCTCAATATGCCCCTGCAGCCACTGATACAGTCACAGCCATCACACTGTTGGAGCTGCAGAGAAGTGTTGGCCTGCCAGCTGCCATCCGATGGTATATGAAGTTGCAGGCTGTAGGGAAGGATGTGTCAGGCATATGGAAGGAAAATTAATGGCCTTATTCAGACCTGTTTGCTAGGCGTATACTAACAGCCTAGCAAACAGGTCAGTGCCACCCCGCGTAATGACACACACACACACACACCTCGCATTTCCTTGATTTGCATGCGAAAGGTTGTGAATGAGAACAAAGCAAGGGGAGAGAAATCAATTATTGGTCACCGACTAACAAATTATTTTTCTCCCCTTAAATAAAAGTCAGTGAAAAACGAAGACCACAAAGGGGGCGGGTGCTGACACCATGTGACGTCAGCCGCCTGTCCCCAATGTTTTTACGGGGAGGCCCATAAAAAGACTGGACGTTCCCCTGCTCCGGCCCCCTGTCCGCCCCGACCAGCCCCCTCTGGAGCGAATGGCTCGTGAGCGTAAAAGTCATCAAAGCCGCTTGCCGGTTTTCACATGCGCATAAACAGAATCTACTTCACATTTATTTAGCACCTTCTAAAATATTAGATTGCCCATAGCAACACCTCATGTGAAATAGAACTCCCATCTTAGTAAATGTCCTCATATATGTCATAAAGACAATGAACATGTCCCCCCAGTATCATAATTATATTAAACAACACACAAGTTTTAACCACTTAAATGGCTATTATTTTGTCCATAACAATGTGCAGGAATTGTCTGGTATTTATGACTGAATAAGGCTAAGAGCATCTATTTAAAACTTATCCAATACAATTTTAGGTACTTCTGTAGTTTCACGGCGCCAGCATGGCGCCGTGCTACTTCCGGGTTCTACGCTCGCCACGAAATATGTCAAAAAGAGTAACTTAACTCCATGCCCACATGGATAGTTCATACCCCCACTATCCATGTTGGCATGGAGTTGATTTCAAATAGCGTGGCGAGCGTAGCGAGCCACCGAGCCCGCAGCGTGGGCGACCGAAGCGAGCCCCGCAAGGGGACTCAGACGCCATACTGGCGCCGTGAAACTACAGAAGTACCCAATTTTATTAAGAAAAAAAAGTCTTAACACTTGTAAAATGTAGAGATGAGCGGGTCCGGATCCCCGAGATCCGACAGATCCGAATATCGGGGATCCGGGCCAGATCCGAGCCGGCTCGGGAGTTCCCGCCTGAATTCCGGACCAATAACGAGGCCGAACGTCATCATCGCGCTGTCGGATTCTCGCGGGAGCGGGATCTTATAAAAGACGCACGCGCGCCCCGCCATCTTCACTCCAATCTTGGAGAGGGAAGAGGGTGGTTGGGAAGCTACGTGTGCTCCATGCTGTGCTGTGCTCCGTGACCTGACCTGTGCCCTCACTGCCCTTTGCTGTGCTCCGTGCCATGTGCTCCGTGCTGTGCTGTGCTCCGTGACCTGCCCTGTGCCCTCACTGCCCTGTGCTGTGCTCCGTGCCATGTGCTCCGTGCTGTGCTGTGCTCCATGACCTGCCCTGTGCCCTCACTGCCCTGTGCTGTGCTCCGTGACCTGCCCTGTGCCCTCACTGCTCTGTGTTGTAGACTTGAGAGTCAGTGACTGTTTATAGGCCTGAGCCCTGTAGTGTGATTTAATTAACTAGGTGCTGCAGTGCTCACACGCAGGGGCTGCAGTGTCCACTGTCCAGGGGCTGTCCTGTGGCCCGTGCCCTGTTGTGATTTATTTAGCCCTAAGCCCTGTGTTGTGATTTATTTAGCCCTGAATCCTGTGTTTTTTGTGATTTAACTAACTAACTCAGTGCTGCAGTGCTCACACGCAGGGGCTGCAGTGCTGCTGAGTAGTACACTGTGTACAGGGGCTGCAGTAATACAAGGGGCTGTGTCCAGTGTGACGGCCTATATCTCATCCATTGTCCAGTGTCACGAGTCACTCACGACATATATTCTGTGTCCTGTCCTGTGTGACGACTGACGACATATCCTGTGTCCAGTGTGACGACATATATCCTGTGTCCAGTGTGACGACATCTATCCAGTGTCCAGTGTGACGACATAGTACCTGTGTCCAGTGTGACGACATATATCCTGTGTCCAGTGTGACTACATATATCCAGTGTCCAGTGTGACATCTAACCATTGTGTGACGGCATATATCCTGTGTCCAGGAGTTACATATATCCATTGTCCTGTGTGATGACATATAGCCTGTGTCCAGTGTGACGACATATATCCAGTGTCCAGTGTGACATATCCTGTGTCCAGTGTGACGACATATATCCTGTGTCCAGTGTGACGACATATATCCAGTGTCCAGTGTGACATATCCTGTGTCCAGTGTGACGACATATATCCAGTGTCCAGTGTGACATATATCCATTGTCCAGTGTGACTACATATATCCAGTGTCCAGTGTGACATGTAACCATTGTGTGACGGCATATATCCTGTGTCCAGCGTGACATATATCCATTGTCCAGTGTGACGACATATATCCTGTGTCCAGTGTGACGACATATATCCAGTGTCCAGTGTGACATATCCTGTGTCCAGTGTGACGACATATATCCAGTGTCCAGTGTGACATATATCCATTGTCCAGTGTGACTACATATATCCAGTGTCCAGTGTGACATGTAACCATTGTGTGACGGCATATATCCTGTGTCCAGCGTGACATATATCCATTGTCCAGTGTGACGACATATATCCTGTGTCCAGTGTGACGACATATATCCAGTGTCCAGTCTCTGCACAGACCGGCGACTGCGCAGGAAACTCATACAGGGGAAATTGGGCCAACTACAGTAAATGAAAACAATTTTGTGAGCTGTTGAAGTGATCAAAATTGACTAGAAATGAGTGGAAACTAATGTTATTGAGCTTAATAACACTTTAGGGGCAAAAACAAAAAAAGGGTGGTTTTGCCAAAATCAATCCAGATCCAAAACACGAAGGGAGATCCAGATCCAAAACCAAAACCAAAACCCGAAAAAGTGCCCGCCGCTCATCTCTAGTAAAATGTAACTTTTATCAACCATCAGTACCTGACATCAGGGGCGGCGACAGGTCGGCCAGGCCTCTGTAAAGTGAAGGGGCATGGTTACAGCCCGTGAAAGAAAAAGCATTGTTTTTGCAGGCAGGCGGGTGCCAGTGGGGGTCTGGGTGGGAACACACACCACCACCAGTGCAGGTAGATCGCTGTGTGCTGAGCTGTGGAGGAAGGCTGCGTTGCTTTGGTGGCAGCCTGTCATCTCTCACCTCACTGCCCAGCTCCCTGCAATGGGGGAGGGCCACAATGCGTGTGATGATGCCGTCCAGCAATGAAATCCTACTTTATTTGAATGCTAATTGTACGCAAGGAGATTGACAGAAAGCCGACATTTGAGGGCTGCGGCCACGATCAGCCTGTTTCCATCACAGCTGCCGAGTAAGTCCTCGGCTACTCAGTCCTTGCACATGCCCGCGCACACTGGGAAAATCATTACATAGGGGTTTATTCTAGTTCATTCTTTCTGACAAAATCCTTCTTAGATGGACAAAACCATGTGCACTGCAGGGGGGCAGATGTAACATGTGCAGAGATAATTAGATTTGGGTGAGTTATTTTGTTTCTGTGCAGGGAAAATACTGACTGCATGATTTTACACTTCAATATAGATCTCACTTTGAAGTAAAACCCCACCCAAATCTAATTCTCTCTGCACAAGTTACATCTGCCCCACCCGCAGTGCACATGGTTTTGTCTATCTAAGAAGGATTTTGTCAGAAAGAATGGACTAGAATAACCCCCATAGTGAGCAGCTTGTGAATAGATTTGGAAATATTTGCACAGCTGCGAATAGATTTGCAAGCTGTGCAAATCTATTTGCAAGGTGAGATTTCACACTGGCAGGGCGGCACTTACCTGATGGCTGGCCACAGCAAATTAGTAGCTGTGCGATCTAATCTGAATCAGGCCCTACCAATGTGTTCCCAGAGATGTGACAAAGTGTGCCTCCTCTGTGTTATTCACACACTGTTTTTGGATGTAAAACCAGTATGAGCCCTCACTTCTTACATGATTTATTATCACAATATAATAATGTGTACTTTGATTGATTGATTTCAATGGAATACAGTTCTTAAAAGCAAAAGTCTTTGGTAAAAGGTATTGCTAGTGGCAGGGCCGGATTAACAATGGGCCTGATGGAGCTACAGCTCCAGGCCCACTCTCCATTTTGTAGCTGAGGACCAGGGCTTTCCAACAAGCCTAGCCCCACATCGCTAGCCCCCCGGGAACCGGAAATACCACCAGGCAAACCTGGAACGTTTTCCCCACTGGATAACATGGGACCCACTAATTCCGACCTCCACCCGGTTTCAACGGCTGCCAGTTCCCCCTCCGGCATCACAGAAGCTTGATGTTGATCTCAGTCTAACCCAAATCGCTGGGCCTTCAATCTGATACCTGGTCCATATGGGTTCATTGGTTCTAGAGATATTGCGGGTAAACCAATTTTTTTTCATTTCTGAAATGTAATTTCATGGATGTTCATGTTGTTTGAGGACAGATTTCTCTGGAACCAAACGGCCCAGTTTCACGGATCAAATTCATTCGAAGCCTACATGTAAATGGGTCAGCTGGTTCCGAAGATATAGCTGGTTGTTTAAAGGGTGACGGGGGTGGTTTTCTCTCCCCCTCACACCAGAAAATGCAGGGACTAGGCTGGTGTAAAAGGGGCCAGTCCGGGAATGTCCCTGCATGATCCTGGGACCACATACCCTCCAACATGACTCATTGCATCGGTACACAATGCTCTGTTCCTGGATGTCCCTGTTAATGTATGATTGCCATCACCTGTGTTAAAACACCATTCTTATCAATTACCTAGCTCCACACAGGTGATGGCAATCATACATTACCAGGGAAGTCCAGGAGCATTGTGTACCGAATGCAATGGGTCATGTTGGAGGATATGGGACCATATTCCCAGGTAATTCCCTGCATTTTCTGGTATAAAAGGGATATTATTTCAAATAGCCGAGACATGCAGTGCTCTGAATACAGTCGGGCAGCCCCCTGCTCTCTGCCCGGTTGTCAATGGCTGTCATTTCTGCCTGGCGGCGGCTGTCCCCCAGTTGCCACGAGTGTGTATTCCCCCTTGGCAATGAGCATGTAATCCTACATGGCAATGAGCATGGAACCCCTGGCAATGAGCATGGAACCCCTGGCAAAGAACATGGAACCCCTGGCAATGAGCATGGAACCCCTGGCAATGAACATGTAGCTATGCAGCACTTATGTAGCATAATTTTTAATAGGCATTATGGTGTTTGGCATAATACATAATGGAGATTATGGTGTGAGGCTTAACATGTAATGGGCATTATGGTGTAAATTTTCAATGCGCGCAATGACCCTATTTATGAAGCATATTGTGCATTATTGCTCAATCTGTTTGGTATAGTGCAGGCATGTCCAAACTATGGCCCTCCCGCTGTTGTGAAACTTCAAGTCCCATCATGCATTGCCACAGTTTTGCTATTAGGGAAAGCTAAAACTATGTCAAGGCATGATGGGACGTTTAGTTTCACAACAGCTGGAGGTCTACTGTTTGGACATGCCTGGTATAGTGTGTATTTTGGCTCAATCTGTGTAGCATAACGTGAATTTTTACTCAATCTGTGTGAATTTTGGCTCAATCCATGTGGCATAATGTGTAAGAGGCAAGTACAGTATAAGGGGGTTACTATTGTGTTGCATGATTTGTATAAGGGGTATATTGTATATTGTGTGGTAAATTTAGGTGACCACATAATTGGTGCTGAAATGTTTTCTACCAAGTTTTGGCTTTCAGTATTTTTTTTATGACTGGAAAGCCGCCTCACCCCGCAAGTATCTTAGGACATCGGCATCCTGCGGGTGCACCTTTGGAGGGCACCCACCAATATATCTCCCTGCATTTTTCCTATGCCAGCTCCAGGCCCATTTAGACCTTAATCTGGCTCTGGCTAGTGGCAGAAAGGTGTTATAAGGTTGGGCACAGCATTAGGGTGTGCATGTGCACCCCCTAGCACTCTATGTTCGCGCACCTATGTGTGTATGCACCTTAAGGGCAAGATGTATCAAATGGAAAATGCGGTAAAACCCCGGTTTTCCTATGTATCAAAAATGATACCGCACTGAAGGGTGTCGCCACCTTTGGGTGGCGATACCCTATAGAAGCCTATGGGCTTCTTTTCACCGCCCGCCGCCTACGCAAACCCGCCACCTCGCCGACCCCCCCTCTGGCTTCCCTACCTGAAGGGTCCTCCTGGACCCTGGAAGGTAAACCTCTCCTCCCCCTAGTGACGCAGCCGGACGTCCTTCCGGCTGCAGGGGGGAGGAGGAGGCGCCGGGGACAGCTTGCTTAGCTGTCCCTGGCGTGACGCTGTGTGAGGTATGCAGGAGCCGGCTGGGAGGTGACGGAGACCCCCCGCACACCACATTCCAGGTATCGCGGGGGGCCTCCGTCACCGCACCGCGATGCCAGCCGCATATGTTAGTACATATGCGGCGGCATCGTGGCGGGGGGGTATTTTAATACATCCCGCCCTAAGTAAGAGAAGAAAGGAAAGAGGACCCTGCTGATGGGAGCTTATATTCTAAAGGGGAGAGGCAGACAGACAGGGGTGACACAGATGGGGTAGACAGCATGAACAGAGGGTTAAGGTGAGATTTGCCTGGGTTTGGTGAAGAAGTGGGTCTTGAGAGCCTGTTTAAAGTTTTGTAGAGAGGTGGAGAGTCTGAGGGAGCGAGGTAGAGAATTCCAGAGAAAGGGAGCAGCAGATGAAAAACCTTGGAGGCAGGAGTGGGAGGAAGTAATCAGTTGGCAGGAAAGGCTGTATGCATTAGCAGAGTGAAGAGGATGGGTAGGAGTGTAAAGGGATCATGGGTCACTCCAGCCAACTGATGGTGCCAGGGAAGATCTGATACAGGGCCATCTTAATGCATGGGCTTACTGGGCAACTGCCCTAGGGCCAAACAATTCTAGGGGTCTTTGAGCAGGAGTTTGCTGGGTGGCAGATAGTAGACCTCAGGAAGTTGTGTTGGTTTTTTTTTTACTTATGTAGGGATTGTGCATTGCTTTGCCTAGGGTCCTTAAGAATCTGATACTGATCTGATACTGTGTGCTTGGATGCAGGTCAGATCAGTGATGCAGTAGGATGTTTGACACCTCCTGCTGCATTGCCACATTAGTACTATCACTGCTGCTTCTATGTAAGCATTGTACACAAAATACCAAGGTATTAAAAAAAGCCTGTTTCCGGTTTTCCTTAAATATCTTACATTCTAATAGTTAACAAATCACAATCTACTATGAGACTCACTCCCGATAGTCATTCAGTGACATACAACTGTTGCAGTCTCCATCCATTTATCTCCCTTCAAAATGCTCGTTCCTCTAAAGTATGTGAGCTCGCAGGCCTTGTCTGAGGAGCTATTGTTGTGAATTTAGAAATGGTAGAATAGTCTCATGAAAGATTAATGACTTCCTGTGGGCCTCTTGTACCTGTAATTACCCAAATATGCACTAGGAGAAGAGGAAGGATGTCAAAGATTCTAGGCCAGGTATTTGTTGGCGTGGGGAGGGGGGAAAAAAACCAAGTAGTCCCAAATCAGCTTTCAATGCCAGCAACACATCTGTAGTGAGCTAATACATCACACTTTATTTTTCATCAGCGGTAATGTTATCATTTGTGTGCGATGTAGCTAACGCATGCCTTTCCCTGAAGAACCGAACCAATGACTCACCTTATGCATGTGGCACAATGCTGACATATTGATCACTAGGATGCAAATTCCCACCGCTCAGCCTGACATCTAACTCCTTTTGATTTTGATAGCCATTTTATTGTTGCTTCTGATTGATTTTGTACAGTTCGCTCTACAGTCAACTGCAAAGAGATCTCCGAGGTCTGCGGGAAACCTTAGATGATATTTGTGCTTAAGATGTATCATCCATCATTTAGCAAGGTTACATTGTAGTCACAGTTCCATTGCAGGGGGGGGACGGAAAAGATCTCTTCTATCTCTTTAATAAAGGGTATACAGTAACATCGGCATTAATTCCAGCAACAAAATGAATGATTCCTATAGGGTGGTATTAAAGCGCTGCGTGTGTGTTACATGATTTTCTGATCTCAGGCTAAAGCCATCCTAATGTGCCTTAACATTGTCACAGACTGACAGTGTCTATTGTCTTCTGTGCTGGGACGTCTGGAGAACACATTATAGCAAAGTAGCAAATAAAACTGGACGTGTTTCGGTGGAATGCTTTGTTTTAATTAGCATGAAAGGTCAGCAAAGAAGCAACATTATCCCCTTACACCATTGCCCAGCTACTGTATATCATGGCGACATACTAACCCTCGCTCTGTGCTAGACAAATGCAGCCTCTTATTCATTTATATGACAGCAATGTTGGGTACTTAAAACAGTGGGGCTTACTCAGACCTGATAGGATGGCTGCGAATTCGCAGGCCCTGCGATTATCATACGCATAAGTGCGGATCGTAGCATCAGTGGCGTAACTATAGCTTTGCAGCCCCTGCAGTGGTGGGGAGGCGCAGAGAAAGTGTGGGCACCGGGGATCTGCAGGGCTATAGTTACCCGTTGCTGTCTGCCGGTACCTGGCCTGCCGTCACGGTCCTGTCTCTCCTGGCGCCGGCTCCTGCTGCTATAATGAAAACTGACCCTTAGAAAATCTTTGCCCCCATACTGCAGACAGTTTTTGAGGATGCTAGAAGAGGCGACGGCCTCCTCTAGCATTTTTAAAAACTGTCTGCAGTATGGGGGCAGCCATTTTCTAAGAGTCACTTTCCATTATAGCAGCAGGAGCCAGCGCCGGGAGAGACGCAACTGTGACCGCAGATGCAGTGGGTACGGGCATGGGGGAGGCGCCGAGGGGAGGGGGAGCGTTGAAAAATTTGCGGAGGGTGGGGCGCAAATTAGGTAGTTACGCCACTGCGTAGTATGCATGCATGAGGAAATCCGGCGATAACATTCTGCTACTTTTTGGATTGCTGGCTTTACACACGTTGATTGACACAAAGCCGGCATTTGCGGATGGTAACTGGACGTTTTCCGTGTCAGAGAAAACAAAAACGCAGAAGTGCCCAGTCGTTTGAGGGGAAGTTGTGTGGCGTCAGCTCTGGCCCCGATGTGACTGCTTCCATCGCAGCCACTGAGTAGGTCCTGGACACAGTGAAAAAAAAACATTCAATGGGGAGTGCACTGGGTAAGATACATTCAGACTGGTCAGCAGCGATCAAATCGCAGGGCGCACTATCAATTGTGATGCACCGATCAGGTCTGAATAACCTCCTATATTAACATCATTTAAGTAACTCCGATAACTATAGCGAAATATACAAATATATTCAAATTGGTCTAAAACATAATAATTAATAGACATGTCCCCAAATTGGGAATCTTCTTTACTGCACTGTTACAATATGAACAGATTACGACAGCCGCATCTCAGTAATGATTGCATACATGAAAGGTTTCAGACGCATTGTTTAACCAAACAGAAGTACTATAGATGCTGAGCATCATCATTGGTGATACACATGACAGGGTATTGTCTAATCGCTGTGCCCAACTACCCCCCACAAATGACATAACTCTCTTGTTGGATAAAATTGGCCACAGCAGCCATCTTTATTGAAACAATACAATTTTAAACAATAATCCAAAACATTCCCACGGAAGGTGGTCCCCGAGGCCCTCAATAAATATATATCCACACCTCTAAGCACTTCCAGGAGCTCTTACCCCCAGCCGATAGCGATTGGCTCGAGGGCACCAATTGTACACACCCAGTGCTTATTAATTAACCTCACCCAGGGGAGTCCAGCCCCCTCATGGGGCCCTCCCCGCCGCATAATTAAGCCTCAATGCCACCAACCTCGAGGACCCCCCTCCGCACAGGCCACTGTGACAAAAAGACATCCTATCAAATATTCTACCTAAACTATAAAAAATAGGGAAGGGTGGGTGGGAGCTGTTGAGAAAATCTCCCAGTGACCCCTATTTCCTGCCTGAACCCTGCTTATAAACCCCTCCAACACCCTGTTAAGCCCCTCCCCCTATGACCCTCTCCTTAAGCACTCCTCCTATGACTAAACTGCTAGTCAGCTCCCTACAAACCCTGTCAGGGGAGCCTACCCCCAGGCTTTGCCTCCAGTCCGGCTCCTACATGACAGGGTATTGTCTAATCGCTGTGCCCAACTACCCCCCACAAATGACATAACTCTCTTGTTGGATAAAATTGGCCACAGCAGCCATCTTTATTGAAACAATACAATTTTAAACAATAATCCAAAACATTCCCACGGAAGGTGGTCCCCGAGGCCCTCAATAAATATATATCCACACCTCTAAGCACTTCTAGGAGCTCTTACCCCCAGCCGATAGCGATTGGCTTGAGGGCACCAATTGTACACACCCAGTGCTTATTAATTAACCTCACCCAGGGGAGTCCAGCCCCCTCATGGGGCCCTCCCCGCCGCATAATTAAGCCTCAATGCCACCAACCTCGAGGACCCCCCTCCGCCACAAAGCACGAGGTTAAACCCTTAACCCCGTGCGCCCCCCCCCCACATCCGGAACGCTGTTTCTATTCCCTCTTGTAGTCCCAAAGACCAAACATCTATCCCCACAGCATTCAGGTGCACACCGTCACCTCTCCAAAATGCCCCGGCACCAGACTCAAGTTCCCTGTGCCTCACCACAACAGCCCCGTTCCTGGCCATAAAACGCCCAATCGCCCTGTTAACTTTAATCCGTGCCTTATTGAGCTTGTCAGCCGACCTTGCATCCCTCCAATAATGGCGTGGCACGATGTCTGACCAAACCGTGATTAATTCCGGAAACATTGCCCATAACCGTAGGAGATCAAACTTGACATCCCGTATCAACTCCCTAAATGGTCTGCCCCCAAGGTCATTCCCGCCCACATGCAGAACTAATATGTCGGGAACCCTATCGAGCCGAACAAAACGGTGAAATTCCTGCAGCACTCCACTCCATACCATACCGCGTTTTCCCAGCCAGCGAACCACTGCCTCCTCTCTATCCAAACCCAGCTGGCGGCCGTTCGGTCTGACATCAGCCCGTAAAGCTCCCCAAAAGACATATGAATGTCCTAAAATCCAAATCAGGCACGGAGGCTGCCCTAAAACAGAAAAAACACGGTCAACCTCAACAATCCCCTAAACGAACATAAGACCGAAAGCGAGACGATTCCCACCGCCCAATACGCTTAATCAACTCATCCCCAAATCCCATTCTAGCAGCCTCAGTTGCGGCCCCAATGCGGAAAGAGTGACCCGCGTATTCCTCCCCCTTGAGGCCCAACGTCCGCAGGACTGCTCTAAACACACTTGTGAACTGAAACCGTGATAAAAAGGATCCATTCGCATGCATCAGCAAAGGATCCCTTTCCCTGCCCACTCTGACCTCCTTAAATATCCTCAGCCGTGCCACCGGGCACATATCTGAGCCTGGTACAGAGAAGAGAACTACCTTCTTCCCCCTCCCTAACTGATCCGTCTTAGACCTCCTCACCACTAGCTCCACCCTATCCGAGTATAAATCCACATCCTCTCCTAATAAACCTCCCGGCCTGGACACGCTTGGACTCACGAGCTCCCCAATCCGCAGTGCCCCGAAGAAGGCAAGCGAAAAAGCTACCCCGAACAACCTTTCCTCGAAATTGGAACTACAGACCTCCCCTAACTTCATGCCCATATTCTGTAACAACTGGAAAGACACCGGCCTTCTCTGATCCTGTACGACATGACCTCTCCTCCAACCTTTTAAAGCCTGCACAATCAGGAAATTCTTAGTGACGTCAGGCCTGCCGCCTGCACGAATCCCAAAAGCCAAGCCCGCCATGCAGCGCGTGATTTTTGCCACTGACCAACCAATCTCCTTACAATGGCCTATATATAGCAAGACAGCCAACTCGTCATCATCCTCCTTCAGACCTACTACCTCACGCCATTCTAACCAGCTCCGCCATTCCTGATTGTATGCCGACCATGTATTCGGGGCCAAGGATTCCCTGATGAGCTGATCGACTACCCGTCCAGCAGAGCCCAGAGCCGACTCGGGAACCCGGTCCCCTCCCTGTCCGCCTCTGGTGCCAACTCCCGAAAACGCTCCCACTGTGAACGAGATAAAGCATCCGCAATGCCGTTAGAGACACCGGGAACGTGCCTAGCCACCACCCACAAATTCAAAGCCAGACATTCCAATACTAACTGCTGCAAAATAGTGACCACTGACGGTGAAGATGCCGACAATTGGTTAATAGCCATGACAACCCCCAAATTATCGCAGTGAAAACAAATCTTCCTATTGCGGAATAGCTCCCCCCAAACAACTACTGCTACCAAGATAGGAAACAACTCCAACAATGCCAAGTTTTTAACCATGCCTCTCTGCACCCAAGACTCCGGCCACCGGCCTACACACCAATGTCCCTGGCAATATGCCCCGAACCCACCACTCCCGGCCGCGTCTGTGAAAAGGTCTAGCTCAGTAGCGACGCATGTGTCTGACATCCACAAAGCTCTGCCGTTAAAAGCTTCCAAAAAAGTTGCCCACACCCGCAAGTCCCCTTTCAACTCACTACCTAATCTGACAAAATGATGAGGAAGAACCACCCCTGCTGTCGCTGCTGCCAGCCTCCTGCTGAAAATGCGGCCCATAGGCATAATGCGACACGCAAAATTCAATTTGCCCAGCAAGGATTGCAATTCCCGCAATCTAATCTTCTTCAACAGCAATGCCCTCCCTACCTCGGCCTTCAAACCCAGCAATTTCTCCTCGGGCAAGCGGCACTCCATATTCTCGGTATCAATGACAATACCCAAAAAACTGATCACAGTCGCAGGGCCCTCCGTCTTACCTGGAGCAAGCGGGACCCCAAAGTCTGCCGACACCCTTTCAACAGTCCTCAACAATAAGTCACATACTCCGGTCCCCCCAGGACCAATACATAAGAAGTCATCTAGGTAATGAATAACTGAACTACACCCAGAGACATCCTTAACCACCCACTCCAAAAAAGAACTAAAGGCCTCAAAATAAGCACATGACAAAGAACAACCCATCGGTAAACAACGATCAACAAAAAATTCCCCGTCCCAACAACAACCCAACAAACGCAAACTGGTTGGGTGAACCGGCAGCAAACGGAATGCCGATTCAATATCAGTCTTTGCCAATCTGGCCCCTTTCCCAAACCGCTTCACCCACTGAACAGCCGCGTCAAACGATGTATAAACCACCGAGCAGATGTCAGGGTCGATGCCATCATTGACCGACGCCCCTTTTGGAAAAGATAAATGGTGTATAAGACGAAACTTGTTCGCCTCCTTTTTTGGCACCACCCCCAATGGAGAGACTATCAAATCTGGCCATGGTGCCGACCCAAATGGTCCAGCCATACGACCCAGCTGCACCTCCTTACGCAGTTTATCCTGCACCACCTCTGGATGCTCCCTTGCAGACTTCAAATTCCTCCTCAAGCCCCCTGAAACCTGCACGTCGGAAGGTATTTTAAAACCTTCCCTAAACCCCTCCTCCAACAACACAGCTGTCTGCTGGTCAGGATACCTACGCAGATAGCCCAGCATCCTTTCCAGCCGAACCGGTGTCTCCCCCTTTTGAATTACCGTCCCGTGACTTCCCTCTGAAGCATTTATTTGCACCATGGGTCCCTCCACACGAGGAACATTCATGTTTAAATTTGCATTTTGCCCCAAAATGACATGACCCGTCATTAAAGGCAAAGCAGAGTCCCTTCTGCATGGCCGTCCCATTTGTGGCCTCCCTCGGCCCCCCCCCCTGTCCCCACGAAAGGGCTGCCCACTTTTTGTGGGAGCCGTCACCTTTAACCATAAAGCAATATCCTTATGGTCCCAACGTATGTTAGGGCGAACAGCCTTCCTCTGCCTAAACTGCTCATCGTACCTGAGCCAAGCCCCCATACACACGGTATGCCTCTCCTATCGCATCCATGTAACAAAACAAACCTGAACAATTGTCAGGTGCCTTCTCCCCAATCACACTAGCTAAAATAGCAAATGCTTGCAGCCAGTTCGTGAATGACCGCGGTATCAGCCGATACCGCCGCCGTTCCTCCTCCTCCTTCTTCTCCTCCTTACGGGGCCTATCCAGATTAAAACGCTCTAAAGGGAGCAATGAAAATATATCAACGTATTCCCCTTTCCAAATCTTCTCCCTCACCTCCTGCTTCAGGTGGGCCCCCAATGGCCCCTCAAAGCATACATACACCTCCCCTTTTGCAGTGTCACTGAGCCTTCCACTCTCCTCCTGCGTCCCAACACTGCCCCCTTCTGCCCCTGCACTACTGCTACTTTGCTCACCGCCGGATACCGGCACCCCGCTGCTCACCGGCACCCCACTGCTAACCGGCACCCCACTGCTAACCGGCACACTATTACTGACTGGCACACTAATGCTAGCTGGTGTGCCCGCATTCTGCGGCACCCATGCTGCCACCGGGGACGGCCCCGCCCCCTGCCGCAAACCCACCAACCAATCTGCCAAACCACTCAATAATTCAGTAAAACCTCTACTCATTTCCCCTTGGAGGGCTAACCCTCCCCCCCCCCTGACTCTGCGCTAAAGCATTAACAGACATAGAGACAGACTCACCAGGCTGCCTGGGGGCTGTGAACCCAGCAGCCGCAGGTCCAGTGTCCTGACGAACTCCAGCCAATGAGGAAGGACCAGGTATTTCTCCATCATCTGCTGACGCTGCCATCTCTCTTCTCCTGTCATCCCGACCCTCAGGTACAGCACCAGCCGGCGTGACCTCGTTGGAGGCGGAGCCAGCTGTGCGCCTCTCACTCCGTGTACCAGGCCTGCGGTCCTCAGCCTGTACTTCTGCCCCCCTGGCACGACTCACCCCGCGCTGGGCAGCAGCATGCCCCGCATGCCCCACCGCACCAGGTCCAGTACCACGCGACGCCGGATCTTCTTGCACGTGGGGGGGATCCCCCCCGCGCGGAGGGTTCCGTCTGCTGGTTGGATTCCTCCCAGACCTGGTCCTGCGGGCGGAAGGTGCCCGGCCCGCAGCCTGGCCTGGAGGGTCCCTAACGGGGCTCCGTGAACGGCGCTGAACCCTGGGGGACACAGATGGGCTAAAGCGCTCCGGAGGCCTGGACCTCCGAGGCCGTGCACCCGCTGGAGCAGCCTCCTGCGTTGCTGCTCCCAGTCCCCCCAGCAGACCTGACATCTGCTGCTGCAGCCACTCAGTCCCTCTGGTGCCAGCTGCCTCCCTGAGGGCAGCAAGCGCAGCGGATACCTCCGCATCAGCGTTGCCTGGGGAAGCCATGGGAGATGTCATGCTGCTTAGCTGTTGAGAAAATCTCCCAGTGACCCCTATTTCCTGCCTGAACCCTGCTTATAAACCCCTCCAACACCCTGTTAAGCCCCTCCCCCTATGACCCTCTCCTTAAGCACTCCTCCTATGACTAAACTGCTAGTCAGCTCCCTACAAACCCTGTCAGGGGAGCCTACCCCCAGGCTTTGCCTCCAGTCCGGCTCCTACATTTTGCAGTTGAGGGTCGAGCACCCACCCCGTTACATGTGTGTCTTTCTTGTGGTTAGCATAAGGCACATTTTGCACATACTTTAAGCTACCTTAGCAGCACTCAAACCCTCAAACCAGGGGCCTAATTCAGAACTGATTACATGGCTGTGAGTTTGCAGGTCGGGCGATAATCGATAGACTGCGCATCCGTATGGCCCAAGTAAGCATTCACAAGGCCATCCTGCGATAAAATCCTGTCTTTATTATATATATATCGCTGGATTCACAGGAAGATGGCTTTTGTGGGTGCTAGTAATTTCTCTGGGAGTGTCAGGGAAAATGCAGGAGTGCCCAGGCGTTTTAGGGGAAGGCGTGGGACGTCAGCTTTGGTCCTGTTTGTATCGCAGCGGCCGAGTAAGTCCTGGACTACACACACTGCACACACTGTAAAATTCATTTGATGGTGAGCAGCTCCCAAATCAATCCGCAGCTTATCGCCGATTTAGCTAGTTTTAGCTAAGCAAAGGTGTGATGAGGCGGGATTTCACTCTGGCGGGTGGCATATACGTGATTGCAGGGTTCCAAAACTTTGCAGCCCAGCCATCAGGTCTGAATTAGGCCTCATGTACTGTACATTGCACATCTGTTACATTATACTGTATTTTCTTCAGTTCATTGCTGCTGTTATTATCATGCATGCATTAGCAGTAATTTTATATATACCTTTAAAAGCCATAAGGTAGTTGGCAGGTGAGCTCTAAACCAGGAAACAAGCATACGTTAATTTTAGCTATGATATGTCAGCAGATTTTTAGGCATGTTTTAAAATCGCTCAAAATCGCACTTTTTAAAATCGCATTATTGGGCCGATTTTCGCATATTTAATGAGTTGCGAATTTGCGGCTAAATAGCGCGATAAAGTGCGATATCGTGCGATTTTTAGTCATGAAAATGTACGATTTTCAGTCATGAAAATCGGCACATTTTCTGAAATGTGTGATTTTGGTGTAAAAAAAAAGTGAAAAAAAAAAACTGCGTGGGGTCCCCCTCCTGAGCATAACCAGCCCCGGGCTCAAAGAGCCAGTCCTGGTTTCATTAACCCCTTCCCGACATTTGACGTACATTTACGTCATGGCCGGGAGGTACTTCCCGACACATGGCATAAATGTACGTCATGAGTTTAAACTGTCACTGCGTCTCGAGACGCAGTGACAGAGGGACGATGTCTGCTGTCCCTGACAGCAGACATGTCCCTGCATGCCCAGGGGGGGCTGCGATGTCGCCCCCCCGTCGGCGATCGCTGTGATTGGCTGTTCAGTGTGAACAGCCAATTACAGCGTTTTCCTGTGTTACCAGCGAATCAGACGCTCGGTAACACAGGTGTCAATCACCGCCGGGCGTCAGGGGGCATGAGGGGGTCATCGGTGACGATGACACCTCACCCCACCCTCACCCCACCTGCCCCCAAGGCTGTGATTGGTCCGTGGGACCCACGGACCAATCACAGCCAAGGCGCGACATTTAAACTGACGGTGACTGCGCTGCAGACGCCATTCCGGTCTGGAATAGCGTGCAGAACGGTCACCGTGCCTGCCTGCCGTGAATACCGACCTGATCCTTGCTAATACTTACCTGATCCTTGCAAATACCTTACCTGATCACCTTATCACTGCTTGTAGCGTGCTGGACGCTTCCTGGATCTGACTTCCTGAGACTTCCTGCTGCTGCTGCAGTGTGATAGAGAGATAGAGAGATAGAGAGAGAGATAGAGAGAGATAGAGAGAGATAGAGAGATAGTGACAGAGAGAGCTATATTTTGTGTCTGCTACCCCCCCTTTTTGGGGGTGCAGGGGTTTTCTATATATATATAACTGTCAGTGCTGCTGCTGCAGTGTCATACAGTGATAGATAGTGATAGATAGTGATAGATAGTGAGAGGTAGAGAGATAGAGAGATTTGTGTCTGCTACCCCCCCTTTTTGGGGGTGCAGGGGTTTTATTTTATATATATAACTGTCAGTGCTGCTGCTGCAGTGTCATAGAGTGATAGATAGTGATAGATAGTGAGAGATAGAGAGATAGAGAGAGATAGTGACAGAGAGTGATAGAGAGTGTATATTTTGTGTCTGCTACCCCCCCTTTTTGGGGGTGCAGTTTTTTTTTATACATATAACTGTCAGTGCTGCTGCTGCAGTGTCCTAGAGTGATAGATAGTGAGAGATAGTGAGAGATAGAGAGATAGAGAGAGATAGTGACAGAGAGTGATAGAGAGTGTATATTTTGTGTCTGCTACCCCCCCTTTTGTGCTGATCAGTATATCTGTGCTGATCAGCAACTTTTTGGGGGCGCAGAGGTTTTTTTTTTATATATATACCTGTCAGTTGCTGCCAGTTGCACTGTCAGTTGCACCAAAGGTTGTGCACCTGCTGTCCCTCACTGGTAATCAGTGTCGCATCACTGATCACCTTTTTTTTTTTTGTGAGTGCTGTGGGGTCTTTTTTTGGCGCAGGACCTTTTTTTTTTTTAACCCCTTCAATTTTTTATTTTTAACCCCTTCATTTTTTTTTTTTTTATTGGTATAAAGTATTTTTTTTTTTCTGCACCACATACACACTACACACTACATACCCCCCGGATTGAAATAAAGTTTGTACCCCCCCCTACACTATACACGTGTTGAAACATTTCACTACCAGTAACACAAAAATAAAAATGGCATCCCAAATGTCCTCCCAAATGTCCTCCCAAATGTCCTCCCAGTCATCCAGGAGAATGTATTCAGTGGAGGAGGCATATGCCATGCTTGCCTCTGACTCTGACACAGGCAGTGATGCAAGCGGGGAATTTGAAGGATTCGTCTTAAGCTCCTCTTCCTCCTCTGGTGATGAGGGACCCCCTCAAAGACGCCCCCGTAGATCAGCTGAGATTCCCCCCCCAATAATTGATCTAGTATGGACCCCACCACCAGACAATTTTGAGCCCCAGGTTCCTGAGTTTTTGGCCATGCCAGGAATCCAATTTGATTCCACAGGTCTCAGAGAAATTGACTTTTTCAAATTATTTTTCTCTGATGATTTTATAAATTTAATGGTGGACCAAACTAATTTATATGCCCAGCAGTTTATTGCTCAAAACCCCACGTCATCATTTGCTAGGTGGACCCCTGTAGATGCAGTAGAGATGATGACGTTTTGGGGTCTGGTGTTTCATATGGGCATAGTAAAAAAGCCAGAAATTAGGCAATATTGGAGTACAGATGTTCTGTACAGTACTCCATTTTACCGTATGGCCATGCCCCGGACTCGATTTGAGACAATTCTTAAATTTATACATTACACCGATAATGCACAGTGCCCACCCAGAGATGATCCCACCTTTGACAGGCTATTCAAAGTCAGGCCGGTCATTGATCATTTCAGTGCCAAATTTGAAGAGGTGTACATCCCTGAAAAATTTATTTGTATCGACGAGTCCCTTATACATTTTAAAGGAAGGGTTAAATTCCGCCAGTACCTTCCCAGTAAGAGGGCAAGGTATGGCATAAAAATGTATAAACTGTGTGAAAGCACCTCAGGGTACACCCACAGGTTTAGGGTTTATGAAGGGAAGGATTCAAGAATTCAACCGCCAGAATGCCCCCCCTCCCTCGTAGGTGTTAGTGGGAAAATTGTCTGGGATTTAGTGCACCCCTTCCTGGATAAAGGTTATCACCTCTATGTGGATAACTTTTACACTAGCATCCCCCTGTTTAAGGCCCTTGGTTCAAGAGGTACAGCAGCTTGCGGTACTGTGCGCAAGAACCAAAGAGGCCTCCCAAAAACGCACATTGCCCAAGTAATGAGAAGGGGTGAAAGCAGGGGAATATGCAACGAAAATATGTTGTTGGTCAAATATAAGGACAAGAGGGATGTCCTTATACTGACAACAATTCACGGAGACAGTACCACCTCCGTCCCTGTACGAGGTACCAGTACCCACACCTCCAAACCTAATTGTATCCTGGATTACAATAGGTACATGGGCGGAGTGGATCTTTCAGATCAGGTACTGAAGCCGTACAGTGCCCTGCGGAAAACAAAAATCTGGTACAAGAAGGTGGCCGTGTATATCATCCAGATGGCACTGTATAACGCTTACGTGCTATTCCGTTCTACCGGCCAGAGGGGGACATTTATGCACTTTCAAGAGGAAGTCATAAAGGGCCTAATATTTGGGAACCAGCAGGCAGAGGGCCCCAGTACTTCTAGTACTGGCCCCCGTATTGTACCAGGGCAGCATTTTCCTGATGAAATCCCCTCCACTGGAAAAAAGGGCAGGACACAAAAAAGGTGCAAAGTTTGCTATAAAAAGGGAATAAGAAAGCAAACTATTTTCCAGTGTGACACTTGCCCCGACAAACCCGGCCTATGTATAAAGGAGTGTTTTAAAATATACCACACATCTATGGAATATTAGGTTCATAATTTCACCGTGCTTCGGGGGTCTTGCTAATGCCACATAGCACCCACCATTCATTCCACCAGAATCTGAGCCGCAAAATCCAAAAATCACTCCTTCCCTTCTGAGTCCTGCCATGCACCCAACTGGTATTTTTTGGTCACATGTGAGGCATTGCCGTACTCGGGAGAAATTGGGGCACAGATTTTGGGGTGCTTTGTCTCCTTCATTCCTTGTGAAAATGAAAAATTTTGAGCCAGAACTGCATTTTTGTGTAAAAAAATGTAATTTTTCATGTTCACTGCCCAGTTTTATCAAAATTGGTGAAACCCCTGGGGGTTTGAAATGTACACTATACCCCTAGATGAATTCCCTGAGGGGTGTAGTTTGCAAAATGGGGTCACTTGTGGGGGGGTTCCACTGTATTGGTGCTTTGGGGGTCTTGCTAATGCGACATAGCACCCACCATCATTCCACCAGAATTTGTGCTGCAAAATCCAAATATCACTCCTTCCCTTCTGAGTCCTGCCACTTTTTGGTCACACATGAGGCATTGCCGTACTCGGGAGAAATTGGGGCACAGATTTTGGGGTGCTTTGTCTCCTTCATTCCTTCTGAAAATGAAAAATTTTGAGCCAGAACTGCATTTTTGTGTAAAAAAATGTAATTTTTCATTTTCACTGCCCACTTGTATCAAAATTGGTGAAACCCCTGGGGGTTTGAAATGTACACTATACCCCTAGATGAATTCCCTGAGGGGTGTAGTTTGCAAAATGGGGTGACTTGTGGGGGGGTTCCACTGTATTGGTGCAACATAGCACCCACCATTCATTCCACCAGAATCTGTGCTGCAAAATCCAAAAATCACTCCTTCCCTTCTGAGTCCTGCCATGCACCCAACTGGTATTTTTTGGTCACATGTGAGGCATTGCCGTACTCGGGAGAAATTGGGGCACAGATTTTGGGGTGCTTTTTCTCCTTCATACCTTCTGAAAATGACAAATTTTGAGCCAGAACTGCATTTTTGTGTAAAAAATGTAATTTTTCATGTTCACTGCCCACTTGTATCAAAATTGGTGAAACCCCTGGGGGTTTGAAATGTACACTATACCCCTAGATGAATTCCCTGAGGGGTGTAGTTTGCAAAATGGGGTCACTTGTGGGGGGGTTCCACTGTATTGGTGCTTGGGGGGTCTTGCTAATGCGACATAGCACCCACCAAAATTCCACCAGAATCTGAGCTGCAAAATCCAAAAATCACTCCTTCCCTTTTGAGTCCTGCCATGCACCCAACTGGTATTTTTTGGTCACATGTGAGGCATTGCCGTACTCGGGAGAAATTGGGGCACAGATTTTGGGGTGCTTTTTCTCCTTCATACCTTCTGAAAATGAAAAATTTTGAGCCAGAACTGCATTTTTGTGTAAAAAATGTAATTTTTCATGTTCACTGCCCACTTGTATCAAAATTGGTGAAACCCCTGGGGGTTTGAAATGTACACTATACCCCTAGATGAATTCCCTGAGGGGTGTAGTTTGCAAAATGGGGTGACTTGTGGGGGGGTTCCACTGTATTGGTGCTTGGGGGGTCTTGCTAATGCGACATAGCACCCACCAAAATTCCACCAGAATCTGAGCTGCAAAATCCAAAAATCACTCCTTCCCTTCTGAGTCCTGCCATGCACCCAAATGGTATTTTTTGGTCACATGTGAGGCATT
Source organism: Crinia signifera (assembly GCF_055691185.1). NCBI lineage: Eukaryota > Metazoa > Chordata > Amphibia > Anura > Myobatrachidae > Crinia > Crinia signifera. The sequence continues at coordinate 54,310,466 of NC_139221.1, read as the reverse complement.
GCCGTACTCGGGAGAAATTGGGGCACAGATTTTGGGGTGCTTTGTCTCCTTCATACCTTCTGAAAATGAAAAATTTTGAGCCAGAACTGCATTTTTGTGTAAAAAAATGTAATTTTTCATTTTCACTGCCCACTTGTATCAAAATTGGTGAAACCCCTGGGGGTTTGAAATGTACACTATACCCCTAGATGAATTCCCTGAGGGGTGTACTTTGCAAAATGGGGTGACTTGTGGGGGGGTTCCACTGTATTGGTGCAACATAGCACCCACCATTCATTCCACCAAAATCTGTGCTGCAAAATCCAAAAATCACTCCTTCCGTTCTGAGTCCTGCCATGCACCCAACTGGTATTTTTTGGTCACATGTGAGGCATTGCCGTACTCGGGAGAAATTGGGGCACAGATTTTGGGGTGCTTTTTCTCCTTCATACCTTCTGAAAATGAAAAATTTCGAGCCAGAACTGCATTTTTGTGTAAAAAATGTAATTTTTCATTTTCACTGCCCACTTGTATCAAAATTGGTGAAACCCCTGGGGGTTTGAAATGTACACTATACCCCTAGATGAATTCCCTGAGGGGTGTAGTTTTCAAAATGGGGTGACTTGTGGGGGGGTTCCACTGTATTGGTGCTTGGGGGGTCTTGCTAATGCGACATAGCACCCACCAAAATTCCACCAGAATCTGAGCCGCAAAATCCAAAAATCACTCCTTCCGTTCTGAGTCCTGCCATGCACCCAACTGGTATTTTTTGGTCACATGTGAGGCATTTCCGTACTCGGGAGAAATTGGGGCACATATTTTGGGGTGCTTTTTCTCCTTCATACCTTCTGAAAATGAAAACTTTTGAGCCAGAACTGCATTTTTGTGTAAAAAAATGTAATTTTTCATTTTCACTGCCCACTTGTATCAAAATTGGTGAAACCCCTGGGGGTTTGAAATGTACACTATACCCCTAGATGAATTCCCTGAGGGGTGTACTTTGCAAAATGGGGTGACTTGTGGGGGGGTTCCACTGTATTGGTGCAACATAGCACCCACCATTCATTCCACCAGAATCTGTGCTGCAAAATCCAAAAATCACTCCTTCCCTTCTGAGTCCTGCCATGCACCCAACTGGTATTTTTTGGTCACATGTGAGGCATTGCCGTACTCGGGAGAAATTGGGGCACAGATTTTGGGGTGCTTTTTCTCCTTCATACCTTCTGAAAATGAAAAATTTTGAGCCAGAACTGCATTTTTGTGTAAAAAAATGTAATTTTTCATTTTCACTGCCCACTTGTATCAAAATTGGTGAAACCCCTGGGGGTTTGAAATGTACACTATACCCCTAGATGAATTCCCTGAGGGGTGTAGTTTTCAAAATGGGGTGACTTGTGGGGGGTTCCACTGTATTGGTGCTTTGGGGGTCTTGCTAATGCGACATAGCACCCACCAAAATTCCACCAGAATCTGAGCTGCAAAATCCAAAAATCACTCCTTCCCTTCTGAGTCCTGCCATGCACCCAACTGGTATTTTTTGGTCACATGTGAGGCATTGCCGTACTCGGGAGAAATTGGGGCACAGATTTTGGGGTGCTTTGTCTCCTTCATACCTTCTGAAAATGACAAATTTGGAGCCAGAACTGTATTTTTGTGTAAAAAAAATAATTTTTCATTTTCACTGCCCAGTTGTACCACAATTGGTGAAACCCCTGGGGGTTTGAAATGTACACTATACCCCTAGATGAATTCCCTGAGGGGTGTAGTTTGCAAAATGGGGTCACTTGTGGGGGGGTTCCTAACTTTTAGCATCTTATGGTGCCTAGAAACCTACATGGTGCCTAAAAAATAATCTCATAAAAAGGAGGCTCCAAAATCAAGTAGGTGCTCCTTCTATTATGAAGCCTGTGGTTTGGTCACCGTGCACACTAGGGCCACATATAGGATATTTATGAAAACAAAAGAATTGGGGGAATCAATTTTCAGTCACATTTCTCTAGTAAAATGTACTGTGTTCCTTAGAAAAATGTATTAAAATTGCAAATCTGCAAAAAAAAAAGAAATTTTGAAATTTCACCTACACTTTGTTTTAATTCCTGTGAAACACCTAAAGGGTTAACAAACTTCCAAAATGCTGTTTTGAATACTGTGAGGGGTGCAGTTTTTGAAATGGCATCATTTATGGGGGTGTCTCACATACAAGTCCCTCAAAGTCACATCAGAACTGAACTGGTCCCTAAAAAAATCAGTGTTTGAAATTTTCTTGAAAATTTGAGAATTTGCTATTCATATTGTAAGCCTCCTAGTGTCCCAAAAAATTAAAAGGAAGTTGAAATAATGATGTCAACATAAAGTAGACATATGGTCTATGTTAGTTATTCACTATTTTGAGTGGTAAGATTATTTGTCTCACAAGCAGAAAATTTAACATTTTGCAAATCGCTAAATTTTCCATTTTTTCACGATATTTTGGTATTTTTCACAAAAAAACACAGACTGTATCGACCCAAATTTACCACTAATTTGAAGTACAATGTGTCACGAAAAAACAATCTCAAAATCACTGGGATAAGTAAAAGCAAAAAAAAGTTATCCCCACTTAAGTGAGACATGTCAGATTTGAAAAAAAGGGCTCTGTCAGGAACGCAAAAACTGGCTCTGTCAGGAAGGGGTTAAATCACAGGAACAAATAAGTTGGGGTTCCCTGGATTTTATCAAACCAGCACCAGGCTCAAGGGCCGATCCTGGTTCCCAAAATACGGGTGACAAAATGAGTAGGGGTCCCCCGTATTTCAAGAACCTGTACTGGGCCCAACCAGCCAGCAGGGTAATGCCACAGCCGGAGGGAGACTTTTTATACAAGTCCCCCCAGCCAAAGCATTGTCCCCCTGACCGGTCAGCATGGGCAGGGGTCCTGGGGAAGTGGGGACCCCCCAAAGAAGGGGTTCCCCCCCCCTCCAGAACTTACCTGCCCATGCTGAAGCCCGGGGCAGTCCTCGATGCCCCTGGGCAGTGGGCATCGAGCTGATTATTGGTGTAAAAAGAAAGAAGAACTATTGTATACTGCTGTGGAACTATGATTCCCAGCAAGCCTGCACCACATGCAGGGACTTGGAGAACCACAAGTCCCAGCATGTGGGGCAATAAAGGTCCCGCTGAGACTAGTAGTGCCCCAGCAGTACAAATAGTTAAATAAAAACACATACACACTGACAGTAAAACTTTATTACATATGGAGCCCATACATCCATACATACCTATGTAAAAAAAAAGAGTTAAAAAAAGAGTCTTCGGGGCTTCTCCGGACCCTCCGCAATGCTCTCCGGTTTCTGGGGGCGGGTTTGTTTACATCCGGAGCTCCGCCCCCAGACCGGGACTTCAGGCTTTTCCCGGACCATGATTGGCTGGCGGGGCCAAGTCCCGGGCTGGGGGCGGAGCTCCGGATGTCAACAAACCCGCCCCCAGAAATCGGAGAGCATTGCGGAGGGTCCGGAGAAGCCCCGAAGACTCTTTTTTTAACTCTTTTTTTTTACATCAGAACCATGCACAGATCTCAATGATCTGTGCATGTCTCTGACCAATTCGCCAGTCAGAACCTGGTCTATTTGTTTTGCGATTTTTAGTAACCTTTAGCATCCCATTAAATAGATGATATGTATACTTTTTAATGGGAAACATCTGGGTGCGATTTTTAGTTTTACTAAAAATCGCACCTTTAAAATGTGCGAATTCGCGGGAAAAAATGTGGGTTTTTTTCGAAAATCGCACCCTATAAAATATGTGATTTTCAGAAAATGGCCAAAAACGGCCGTTTTTGCGAAAAAAATCGCATAAAAAAACGTACCCTATTAAATTTCGCCCAAGTTGTCAGACTAGGACTTACAGTGAAATGGGGTCCCTTGGTGATGGGCTGCAAGCTTAATTGCATTGATCAATTCATGAACTAAAACCCTATTATATATATATATATATATATCTATATATATATATATATATATATATATATATATATATATATATATATATATATATATATATATATATATATATATATATAGGATGTGGTGATGCTCCGGCACTCCAACGTCCCACGAAGGGATGGATTGCTCCGGTGCCTTCCTAGATGTGCTAGCAGCACAGAATATAACCCAGGACAGACGAGGCGGCACTCGAAGACTTGTGAAAAAACTCAAATACGTGCATTCAAAGACATCTACGTTTCGTGGATAGGTTTCCCCTTCATCAGGATAACAAAACAGTGTACAAGCAGTGAAATAAATAGGCTTACCCTCCACGATATTCCCCCAGCTGACTGACGCGGAGGCGTCCCCCGTCGCTCTGCCACAATACAACTTTCTGTTTCCGGAGGATGTGGCGTCACGGCGCCCGGGTTCCGTCGCCGTGGCAACGCTGAAAACAATAACAATACATTGTAAGAACTGAATGGACAATGTCTAATCAGTAAAGCACCCGTGGGCGTAACAATAAAAAACAATGAATAAAAACACTCTGGTAGTAAAAAACAGCGATTGGGCTGGCAACATATGACATTTGTGCGTGAGTCATGTACAAAACATTTGTATACGTCTTAATATATAATAAAGTGCCAAAGCCATATCTAAGTGTATCTGTGGACACTAAATAAAATAAAATGAGTAAAAAAAGGAACCAAATCTGTATCGACTCTCTGTGAACAATGGACAGTGCAAACTGATACTATATGATTTATAGGGGAACGATCACATAAAATGCTACATATTATACCTCTAAGGAGAAAGCTCAGTCTCATAATACTGGTGTGTAAAATGTACGTGAACCCACCAGGATGGTGTTTTACCTTGCATAAATGAAGGTGGAGTGTGAATAATACCTACACCCCTACTGGTATTTGTTCACACAAAATTGATGAGTCCCAAGGACTCATTGAGTCCCTTGGGGCGCACTGTATCTAATTTAAAAATCCAATGGGATTCCAACTGTAAAAGTTTTTTAGACCGGTTTCCCCCTCTTGTTGATGGGGGCACATGGTCTATAATTTTTTGTCGCAGAGTAGCCATACCATGTTTCGCCTCCGCAAAGTGTCGGGCCACTGGTTGATCCCCAGTGCCCGACTCCAGTGCATTGCGGATGGCCAACCTGTGTTGTGCCATCCTGATCTTGAAAGGGCATTCGGTTTTACCGATATAATAGAGGCCACACGGGCATGTGATGGCATACACCACGTACTTGGTGCTACACGTGAGTGCCCACTTGATGGGAAATTTCTTATTAGAATGGGGGTGAGCAATGGAGTTGCCAATGGACATGTACCTGCAAGTGGTACACCCCAGGCATTTGAAGCATCCATTGCCACGAGTAAGAAAGTGGGTGGCCTCTGGGCTGGCTGTGGGTACTTCTGTTTTAACCACTAAGTCCCTGATATTCCGCCCTCTGGTGTAACTCGGGAGGATACGGGTCCCATGTAGTAATTTCAATTCAGGGTCACTGGACACGATCGGCCACAATTGTTTAGCTTTTTTTGCAGTGTTGTTACTATTTGGATTAAACGCATTAACCCATGGTACAATGTTGGTTTTCTTGGCTGTGGGGGAGGTGTTGAGGATAATGTCATCACGATTGCGGGACAAAGCTCTTTCTCTGGCTTGTTTAAGCAACTTGGGGGGATAACCCCGTTCGACAAATTTGTTTGTCATACTGTCTAGTTGTGAGTCTCTGTCTGACTCTACACTAGAGGCTCTGCACACCCTCAAAAATTGGGAATAAGGGAGGCCAGCTGTCGTGGGCTTGGGATGGAAACTATTAAACCTCAAAAGGGTGTTCCTATCTGTGGGTTTGGAGTACAACCCTGTGACAATCTGGTTATTAACAATTTTAATTTTAAGATCGAGAAAACAAATTTCTGTGTCACTATAATTCAGGGTCAGCTTGATGGGGCTATCTGAGGAATTTTGTGCCTCTACCAAAGACTCCAATTCTATGACAGGAGCCCCCCACATCAGATACAGATCATCGATGTAACGATAGTACATAAACACCGATCTGGAAATAGCTGTATCTGTGAAAAAAATGTCTCGCTCCACTTGCCACATAAATGCATTAGCCAATGACGGTGCCACCGGAGAACCCATGGCACAGCCATAAAGCTGGATATAAAATGCACCATTAAAAGTAAAATAGTTGTTCTGCAACGTAAATTCCAAAAGCTGTAAAAAGAACATGATGTCTGGACCAGTATACAGTGCATTACCCATCAGCAGCCTTTTTACCGCCTCGAGGCCTGCCATGTGGGGAATGCAGGTGTAAAGACTGGCCACATCAAGTGTGGCCAGTATGACCCCAGGGGGGACTAATGGAGACTCTAAAAACACCTTCAACAATGAGTTGGAATCCTTAAGATATGAAAAAATGCCCTGAATACAGGGTTGCAGAAAAAAATCCAAATATGCAGCAATAGGTTCACACAGAGACCCCCGGGCCGAAATAATCGGTCTGCCGGGGGGCCGCTGTGTGTCCTTATGGATTTTTGGTATTGTGTAAAAAGCAGGTACAATGGGGTATTCTGCAAACAATTTAATCGACACATCCTTGGAAATGACACCACTGTCTACCGCCCCCTGAAGCATGGTTTTAAGCTTTTTCTGGAACCCAACGGTGGGGTCTCTATCAAGTAATTTCTATGTGGTTGTGTCACTTAGCAACCGGTGGCACTCAGAGACATAATCTGTGGTGCTCTGCACAACGATGGCTCCCCCCTTATCCGCCCCACGGATCATGATGTCAGTTCTCTTTGCCAACGATTTCAAGGCCAGATGTTCCTCATGCGATAAATTGTGGCGGAAGGGGGGGCATTTCTCTTGTCCTGATGTCTCGAGTAATCTTGAGAAAGTCCTGATACAGGGGTTCACAGACACGGGATCAAACCGGGATTTTTTACACAGTTTTTTCACAGGTAAATTCTGTGGTGGTGGGGCAACCGTAGAAAGGGTTTTGCTGAAATGTTCCTTGAGTTTTAGGCTACGATTCAGTTTGAAAGTGTCGATTTTCCATTGAAAACGGTCTATTCCATGTGACGGAATAAACGACAAACCATGGCTCAATACCCGCTGTTCGACTGGGGACAGCGGGATGGACGAAAGATTGTATATCAGGTCCTCCTGCTGCGAGGTGCCTTGGTGCCCTTTTTGTCGCCTCGACTGGCCACCCCTCCTTGTCGGCCTCTTCCGCGACCTGCTAGAATGGCGCGGGTGCTGACCCCTAAAGGGACAGGCTGTACAGGGGGTCTGGTCGTTTGTCGGTCAGTTTCTTCATTTTCACTGGCTGATGTACTCGCATAATGGCTTTGTGGGCGGCGTTTGCGTACGTATGGTACCTTGTCGCTGCGGGTATGGGACATGGGGTTGTTGAGCCAATTATACACAAGATGTTGTGCATAATCCTGTTGCACCCTTTGCAGTTTGTTCTTTTTGAACATCAATAACTCGATCCTATACTGCTCGACTTGAGTTTGTAACTTGGTAAATAAGTCAGAAGAAGGAGTAAAAACCTCATGTTCCTTATGGGCCTCCTGTAACGCTTGTATCTTCTCCTTAATCACCTTATGCTCCCTTGTGGATTCCTCCACAACTAAAAGCATCAAGTCCATGGAGCATTTATTAAGGACCGAAATCCATCTTCTGCAAAAGACCGGATTATGCCGGCCAATGGTGGGCATGTTGTTGACCCGGAAACCTCTCGGAATCTGTTTAGCCCTGTAATAGTCAGACAGGGTGCGACTGTGGTAAAGGAAATCTATCTCTTTCTTCCTTAATTTGAAGGTGTCCCGAAATACATCTTCATTAGTTACTGGGCTCTCAGGGTCAAATGCTGGCTCTTTGTTGAGGATGTTGTCTGCTTCTATGTCTGAGAAGCTGAGCATGTCAGAATTGTCACATTGTCACATTGCTGGGAGAAAGAGGTCAGGTCTGGTTCCTCTGTGGTGACAGACATCGTGCAGTGTCAGTGCCAAAGAAGTGCTGTGATGTCACCAAAGACAGTGTGGTCCAATAGAAGGGAAATGACCGGAAAGGGAAAAGAACCTATTACAGGTAATTTCTGCAGGGTGCCTTGAGGAATCCTTATGCCTGCACGGCAGCTCAGGATAAACAGGATGTGGTGATGCTCCGGCACTCCAACGTCCCACGAAGGGATGGATTGCTCCGGTGCCTTCCTAGATGTGCTAGCAGCACAGAATATAACCCAGGACAGACGAGGCGGCACTCGAAGACTTGTGAAAAAACTCAAATACGTGTATTCAAAGACATCTACGTTTTGGGGATAGGTTTCCCCTTCATCAGGATAACAAAACAGTGTACAAGCAGTGAAATAAATAGGCTTACCCTCCACGATATTCCCCCAGCTGACTGACGCGGCGGCGTCCCCCGTCGCTCTGCCACAATACAACTTCCTGTTTCCGGAGGATGTGGCGTCACGGCGCCCGGGTTCCGTCGCCGTGGCAACGCTGAAAACAATAACAATACATTGTAAGAACTGAATGGACAATGTCTAATCAGTAAAGCACCCGTGGGCGTAACAATAAAAAACAATGAATAAAAACACTCTGGTAGTAAAAAACAGCGATTGGGCTGGCAACATATGACATTTGTGCGTGAGTCATGTACAAAACATTTGTATACGTCCTAATATATAACAAAGTGCTGAAGTGATGATTGGCCAAAGCCATATCTAAGTGTATCTGTGGACACTAAATAAAATAAAATGAGTAAAAAAAGGAACCAAATCTGTATCGACTCTCTGTGAACAATGGACAGTGCAAACTGATACTATATGATTTATAGGGGAACGATCACATGAAATGCTACATATTATACCTCTAAGGAGAAAGCTCAGTCTCATAATACTGGTGTGTAAAATGTACGTGAACCCACCAGGATGGTGTTTTACCTTGCATAAATGAAGGTGGAGTGTGAATAATACCTACACCCCTACTGGTATTTGTTCACACAAAATTGATGAGTCCCAAGGACTCATTGAGTCCCTTGGGGCGCACTGTATCTAATTTAAAAATCCAACGGGATTCCAACTGTAAAAGTTTTTTAGACCGGTTTCCCCCTCTTGTTGATGGGGGCACATGGTCTATAATTTTTTGTCGCAGAGTAGCCATACCATGTTTCGCCTCCGCAAAGTGTCGGGCCACTGGTTGATCCCCAGTGCCCGACTCCAGTGCATTGCGGATGGCCAACCTGTGTTGTGCCATCCTGATCTTGAAAGGGCATTCGGTTTTACCGATATAATAGAGGCCACACGGGCATGTGATGGCATACACCACGTACTTGGTGCTACACGTGAGTGCCCACTTGATGGGAAATTTCTTATTAGAATGGGGGTGAGCAATGGAGTTGCCAATGGACATGTACCTGCAAGTGGTACACCCCAGGCATTTGAAGCATCCATTGCCACGAGTAAGAAAGTGGGTGGCCTCTGGGCTGGCTGTGGGTACTTCTGTTTTAACCACTAAGTCCCTGATATTCCGCCCTCTGGTGTAACTCGGGAGGATACGGGTCCCATGTAGTAATTTCAATTCCGGGTCACTGGACACGATCGGCCACAATTGTTTAGCTTTTTTTGCAGTGTTGTTACTATTTGGATGACCCTGAATTGAAATTACTACATGGGACCCGTATCCTCCCGAGTTACACCAGAGGGCGGAATATCAGGGACTTAGTGGTTAAAACAGAAGTACCCACAGCCAGCCCAGAGGCCACCCACTTTCTTACTCGTGGCAATGGATGCTTCAAATGCCTGGGGTGTACCACTTGCAGGAACATGTCCATTGGCAACTCCATTGCTGACCGTCATTCTAATAAGAAATTTCCCATCAAGTGGGCACTCACGTGTAGCACCAAGTACGTGGTGTATGCCATCACATGCCCGTGTGGCCTCTATTATATCGGTAAAACCGAATGCCCTTTCAAGATCAGGATGGCACAACACAGGTTGGCCATCCGCAATGCACTGGAGTCGGGCACTGGGGATCAACCAGTGGCCCGACACTTTGCGGAGGCGAAACATGGTATGGCTACTCTGCGACAAAAAATTATAGACCATGTGCCCCCATCAACAAGAGGGGGAAACCGGTCTAAAAAACTTTTACAGTTGGAATCCCATTGGATTTTTAAATTAGATACAGTGCGCCCCAAGGGACTCAATGAGTCCTTGGGACTCATCAATTTTGTGTGAACAAATACCAGTAGGGGTGTAGGTATTATTCACACTCCACCTTCATTTATGCAAGGTAAAACACCATCCTGGTGGGTTCACGTACATTTTACACACCAGTATTATGAGACTGAGCTTTCTCCTTAGAGGTATAATATGTAGCATTTCATGTGATCGTTCCCCTATAAATCATATAGTATCAGTTTGCACTGTCCATTGTTCACAGAGAGTCGATACAGATTTGGTTCCTTTTTTTACTCATTTTATTTTATTTAGTGTCCACAGATACACTTAGATATGGCTTTGGCCAATCATCACTTCAGCACTTTATTATATATTAAGACGTATACAAATGTTTTGTACATGACTCACGCACAAATGTCATATGTTGCCAGCCCAATCGCTGTTTTTTACTACCAGAGTGTTTTTATTCATTGTTTTTTATTGTTACGCCCACGGGTGCTTTACTGATTAGACATTGTCCATTCAGTTCTTACAATGTATTGTTATTGTTTTCAGCGTTGCCACGGCGACGGAACCCGGGCGCCGTGACGCCACATCCTCCGGAAACAGGAAGTTGTATTGTGGCAGAGCGACGGGGGACGCCGCCGCGTCAGTCAGCTGGGGGAATATCGTGGAGGGTAAGCCTATTTATTTCACTGCTTGTACACTGTTTTGTTATCCTGATGAAGGGGAAACCTATCCCCGAAACGTAGATGTCTTTGAATACACGTATTTGAGTTTTTTCACAAGTCTTCGAGTGCCGCCTCGTCTGTCCTGGGTTATATATATATATATATATATATATATATATATATATATATCCAAGAATTCGGATCACACTCTCCTCCAAAGGGTTCAAGCAACTGCTGGGGTGCCAAACTCAGTTATCCGGACCAGTCCAGTAACAATAACATTGTACAAGGCATAGAGGACACTCACCAGTCTTCTTCTTAAGCAGATATATTTATTTCATCATCCCAACAGACGTTTCGGTCTGACTCCAGACCTTTTTCAAGGCCCCCACTCTCTCCTCATAAAGTGCATGAGGAGAGAGTGGGGCCTTGAAAAAGGTCTGGAGTCAGACCGAAACGTCGGCCCTTGGCCCACTGTCTTGCACTATTTGCACTTTACTGTTGGGATGATGAAATAAATATATCTGCTTAAGAAGAAGACTGGTGAGTGTCCTCTATGCCTTGTACAATATATATATATTATCAAGGGGCCCAGACCATGCACTCGCCGGCGGGTTGCCAAATCTACCACTGCATTCCACCGGTGGGTCCTTCACGTGACAATCCAACCCTGTAAGGAGAAACTGCACATACTGTAAGTCCACATAAAATGATTTGCAATATTATGAAATAGAGAGGTTGTCAAAGGGAGCCCGGGGAGAAACAAAAGAGAGAGGGAGAGATGGGAATGAGCTGGAGATAGAGTGTGTGTTAGGGAGGGAGAGAGAAAGAGGGAAGCAAGAGAGTGTCAGAGACAGAGGGGAGAGACAGGGAGGGTATCAGAAAGAATTAAAGAGAAAGTGTCAGGGAGAGATAAACCATTGTCAAGGAGATAAAGAGAGAAAGGGAGGGAAAAAGAAACCATGTCAGGGGAGAGAGAGTGTGTCAAGGAGAAAGAAAGACAAAGAGGGAGAGACTCACAGTGTCTGGGAGAGAGATGGACAGAGACTAGGGGGGAGATTCTCTAAGAATCTCCGCCCCCCTTCGCCACCCATCGCATATTTAATTATCGCATATGCTGTAACATATGCGATAATTAAGGCAAAGGACAGCTCTTGCGTTAAGAGCTGTCCTTTGCGGTGAGAGTCGCCGGGTCCCAGTAGGTCCCGGCGGCTCTCCCCTCCCTCCCACACCCGGCGCTGCTGCTGCTGCGCCGGGCTCTCCTCCTCCCTGCACCCGGAAGAGGATCAGTGTAGGGAGGAGGTCACAGGTCCGGGCAGCACTGCGCTGTGCTGCCCGGACACAGGTGAGGGGGCGATGCGGGGCGGCGGGGGGTCGGCGCGGGGCGGCGGAGGGTTGCGATAGAAGCCCATTGGCTTCTATGGGGCATCGCCAGATTTTTCTGGCGATGCCCCCCGCCGCGGTAACCCGGCGGGGGATGCTTACAGCATCCCAAAATGCGGTAAAAACCCTGATAACGGGGTTTTTACCGCATTTTTAGCTTAGAGAATCTCCTCCAGTTTCAGAGAAGGAGAGAAAGAGAGTGTCAGTGAGAGAGAGAAAGAGAGAAACATACTGTCAGTGTGAGAGAGTATCAGGGAGAGAAAGACAGTGTCACGAAGAGGGAGAGAGACAAATACAGTGTCTGTGAGAAAGTGTCATGGAGAGAGAGGGAGAGAGTGTCAGAGCGAGAAAGAGAGTATCGGGAGAAAGAGAAAGAGAGGGAGGGGGAGTAAGCAGGAGAGACACTACCTGACAAGCACAGGACATGGGGGAGCATAGATGAACAAATTTTGGACATGGGGGTTATGGATGGACTAGGGCACGGGTTGGAAAGCTGAACAGACAGCACCATATGGGGGCATAGATGGGCAGACCACCATATGGGGCATACATGGACAGACAGATGGGGCATAGACGGACAGACAGAAGGACAGATTATCATATGGGGCATAGATGGAGAGACAGATAAGGCATAGACAGACAGAACGACAGAGCACCATATGGGGCATAGATGGGGAGGGAGTCTCACCAAGTCTTTCTTTGCAATCTCCAATAAGAAGCTCCAGTCAGTGGCTCTGCACCCCGCCTCCAACCTCCCTCCCAGGAAGTAAACTGTTGGGCCCTGATCCCAGTGCGCAGCATTACTAATTAAAGAAAATAAATCAAAACAGGGTGCAGTAGTAATGTTAGCTAGGCCTTCAGTCCCCCAATTGGCCAGTCCCCATAGTAGCTGCATCCACCACACCTTCAATAAGTTTCAAAACTGATTTGTGGGGTTATACTGTAGGTAACCAGCCTTATTGCCAGGTCTGTGAACGAATTAAATAGCTCCCATGGTCTGCTTCCATATATTCACTCCTTTATGTTTTTATGTCAGACTTGTCTCACAAAGGTTCTACAAGTTGGCTGACACCCGGACAAATTGGATACCATTTTTATGCACACTAAAGGAAATACTTACGGTACAGGGTCCTAGTGGTTTTTTAAAGCACCAGAAAAGTCCATTGACTGTAGGAAACATGAGTTCCCTATACCACTAGTCTTTGGGTGATATACAGTAACATACTCCACTATTGGTTTAGCTCACATTACACCACTGTGCTGATACTTTCTCAAGAACTACTTAATTGTCTCACACAGGTGGAAGAAATGAACATGGAATTTAAGAAACAACACTCATAACACTATACAGTTAAACTCTCCATTTAAGGGATGAAACCTCAGGAGGGTATTCCGGGTTACAGTATGACCCCTGTAATGGCGGTATATCGTTGACCTCTACAGTCACATAGTAGATAGTCTTTGCTGTAATAAGCATGTTAATAGGCTCCAGACAGTTTAGTAAGTAAGCTTGGAATGTTTTGTTGAACAGATGGTAAGAGTGATCAGTTAGCAGGTCAGGTAGGAGGCTCATGAGTTCCCATCTATACCATGCTTCTTACTTTAAAAACCATTACACCTCAAAATTTTAATTTTCAGACACAGAACAATGTAGACAGTGTAACTGTGTTCAGCTGACAAATTGAGGTATTTTGATATAACTGGTCATGATATACCCTTACACAAACCACCATTACACAATGCATATCTGCACAGTAATTCAGTTTATCTTTCATTTAGACCATACCTACTTACTAGTTTACCGTAAGCATAAATCATCAATGGCCATCCCTACTAAGGCTTGCAATGAGCCTCCTATGTAATATAGCTGTATGTAATAATATAGCTGAATATATTTGTATCTACCCAGTTTGTTTAATCACTGTTGTTTCCAATTGTAAAGTGCAACGGAATATGCTGCGCTATATAAGAAACTGTAAATAAATAAATATAATCAATATTACACTTGTAGAATTAACATTTATTCAAACAACAGCTTAATAACAATTCTGATTGGTTGCCCATAGCAACATCACATGTGAAGTAGAATTCACATCTTTGTAAATTTTCCCCTAAGAGAGATATAAGCTATTATATAGTTTAATTCACCTTATCACCTGTTTACTTGAGCTTTTGGTTGTACCCAATATTTTACTAGCCTCAGTGGTTTAGGCAGGGCCGCCACTAGTAATTTTGGGGCCCAGGACTGACCTTCAGTCCAGGCCCCCGCTCCGCTCCCGCAACACACAACACACACACCCCGCACTAGAGCTCTCGCCCCCCCTTCCCCGGAACTGTGCGCAAATCCTGGTATTTAAACACCACATCACGGCATTTAAACAACAGGATGAGGGTGAGTGGGTGGGCCCGGTGAAATCTGAGAGGTTTACCCACCTTTCCGGTGGACCGGGACCCGCTTTCCGGGATCCTCCCGGCCAGTCCGGGAGGGTAGGCAACCCTGCCTTATCATCTTAAGGGACAATCTAAGTTCGAAGAGAAAGGGCTTGTTCGCCTTAAGCATGTTCCTGCAATAAATTGCTGTTTTTATGGATGGAGTAGTAATATGGAATTTCTGTGACATGTCGATTAAGGAGAAGTACAAAGATACCTTTTGAGGGATATAGTGCCCCTTTTGGGAGGTGAGTTGATATACAAAGGAGACTTGTGTTGAAGTTACCTTGTAACCCATTGATGAAAGGTGGTGAGGACGCTTGTTACATAAAATAAACCTTGATAGTAACATAGGGCCTGCTCAGGGGCGTAGCGCCAATTTTTGCGCCCCCCCCCCCCCCCCGCCGGATAATATCGGCGCCCCCCTCCCTCCATAAATATAGCGCTGTTCTTACCCTGCCTCCCCTGCCGCGTCTATATTCAGCCGGGAGTTGGGACTGCATCTCCCGGCGCCTGGCTCCTTGAGTAAAATGTAAATTACAAAATGGCCGCCTCCTTACAGCAGACCGTTTGTAAGGATGCTAGAGGAGGCCGCCGCTGCCTCCTCTAGCATCTTAAAAAATGGTCTGCTCTAAGGAGGCGGCCATTTTGTTATGTACATTTGACTCTAAGGAGCCAGGCGCCGGGACGCATATTAGTAGATATGCGGTCCCAACTCCCGGCTATAAAGACACGGCGGGGGAGGCAGGGGCACAGTAAGTAGATGGTCGGAGGGCAGTGGCTGGTGCCAGCACCCGGCGCCCACGCAGCCCCCGCTCCCCCAAGCATCACCGGGGGCTGCCTTACGATAGCTACGCCCCTGGGCCTGCTATTAAGGTCAGTACGTGATTTGGTGTTGGGCCATCTGCATTACTGTTGTGAGTGAGGGAATTTGGATCCTGTTTGATTGTCCATCCTTGGCACAGAAAGAAGCTTTATGTGCACATAGTGCCCAAAGCAGAGGTCAGTACACTATTGGGTGCCTAGGCACCAGCAAATATATTCGTTATACACCTCTAGGAAGTGTTGAATAAGTAACCCTGATGTGTATATAGGGCACCATCACCCGGTCAGTTTGGTGACATGGGATGCCGGATGAACAATTGAATACCCCTAGACAGTGTTCCCGTCTGAATAAAAGGAAAATTAGGAAAGCGCTTTTCGTGTATTTCAAAATTCTTGTTGGTATTGTTGTAAGGAGTGTGGTAGACTCGGTCAAAGGGGTGTAATTATTTTCTGGAAATACTTTTTTTAAGTTCAAAGACGGGTTTAATCGGTCAAGCCCTTAAGGGTGCTGCCATAAGGGTTCATGTTATTTCGATTGTTTTCATGCATTGTGATATGTCATTGGACAGCTTATGACTTTCTGAATAGAACACAATACATGGACTCCCTTAAGTGGACCCATAAAGGGCTATAAGGGTCCATTAAATGAAAAACATTTTCAGTTTACAAAAACTTTGAAAAACTGAAATGAATAAGCGACTCATCGTCAGAGTGGTCTGTGAATCAAACACTGTAGATATCGTTGTGAAATCCAGGTGAGATTGATCCCAAGTCAGTTATTTTTTCACATGGTTATTTTCTTATTCATTGAGGGTGTTTGGGATCCTCTGTAACTGCTGCAGCAGCTTCTGCCCTGCTGTGGTTGGCAATGATAGGTGGAAGGTTAGAGACTTGCTCTGGCTGCTGCAGCAGCTTCTGCCCTGCTGTGGCTGGCAAGGAAAGGTGGAAGGTTAGAGACTTGCTCTGGCTGCTGCAGCAGCTTCTGCCCTGCTGTGGCTGGCAAGGAAAGGTGGAAGGTTAGAGACTTGCTCTGGCTGTTGGAGCAGCTTCTGCCCTGCTGTGATTGGCAATGATAGGTCAATAGTTGGAGACTTGCTCTGGCTGCTGCAGCAGCTTCTGCCCTGCTGTGGTTGGGAAGGGAAGGTGGATAGTTAGAGACCAGCTCTGGTTTTTGTTTTTTGAAAGGACTTTTTTAAATTGTCAGATGTATTTTTTTGATCTAAACAGTTTTTAAGTTTAAAAAAATATATAATGTCATTAAATGTTCACAGGATCTGTGCTGCAGTTTAATAAAAATTTGATTTTCTTAATCCAACAGTAATTTTTGCGTTGTTGGGGTCTCATGGGTTTCTTTGGCACAGCATTAGCAACACTATAATCACATAAGCATAAACTTTCACCCGTCTTTTGGACGGGCCTTAAGACTAGTCTGAAATATTTCTATAAGCATTCTGTTATATCAGTTTAATGATCATTGTGTGTCTGCCCTATGTAGGAATTCCATTTCTTCATTGACTGATAATCAGGGAAAGTCAGAGTAGAGAAGGAAAATAAGACCGGCTAGCCGGACTCAGGAGAAATCAGACTTCAGTAATGATGTGTTTGATTTGGGTTACACATTGGACACAGTCCCAAAGGTTCTCATCCTATGGCATCTTAAGAAAGGGGCCACCAAGAGACCCTCGGACAAGACATGGGACAGTGGTAGGAGCAAGAAAATGAAAGAGGAGGAATATTATTACAGTCCTGATAAGGGAACAGCAAGCATGCCCATCGATACCATGATTGAGGTGTCACATCAGAGGGGCATAAAGAGATGTTGCAAAAGTGAGGAAACACCCTGCAAAAAGAAGAGATCTGCAGCTGTAAGTAAGATCCCACCAGCCAGCCCCCTGAAGACATCTGCTGACTCTCATCTGGCAATAAAAACCTTCCACAGAAACATCGGTGAGGTCAGCTATGGGAAGGTGTTGCTAGCTTCCCATTCAATCACCAGACGGCAACTGGCTGTAAAAATAGTGGAAAAGAGGAAATTATTGGACGAATGTGAGGACTGTGAGGAAATGTTTGTAGAAAAAGAGATCCTGAAAATAACTAGGGAGAATGCGTTCCTCACTCACGGATATGCAGCATTCCAGACACCCAGCCATCTATGCCTGGTTATGGAGTACCTAAGAGGGGGAGATCTGTCCGAATTAATAGACAGCAGAGCCCCATTTGATATTGCTACTACCAGATTTATAGCAGCAGAAATACTGTGTGGGCTGCAGTTTCTGCATGCGAGAGGTGTTATCCACAGGGACATCAAGCCAGACAATATTCTTCTGGATGCAGCTGGCCATGTGAAGATCGCCGATTTTGGCCTCTCAGTGATGAATGTCCATGGCAATGAGACAGTCTCAGAGTATGGTATCGGAACTAATGGCTACCGGATCACGCCCCTTTTATGCTGGCGAGGATTACAACAAGTCTGCAGTCTATGATAAACCGAAGTATCTACGAAAACTCCATCCAGATATCAGGGACATCCTTGAGAAACTATTATGCAAAAACCCAATGGAGAGACAGGAACACTGTAGGCAGATCAGAGATCATCCGTTCTTCTCGTCTATCAACTGGGAGGAACTAGAGGCCGTCAGTGCAACGCCACCATTCAACATGGAGCCCACCCCAGATACAGTGGATGAATTTATGTCTGTGGATGACCTGCTTTCACCTCCAGAATCCACATTATCTGCAGAGGAGGAACGCCTGTTCCTTGGGTACTCATTTACCAGTGACAAGTGGTAACAGCCTACTGCACATCATCACGTCAGTACTATCATCTACGGCGTCCTCCTCACGTCATAATTATGTTCTACATAATAAAATTATTTTGCCAGCATTTTTTGTGTACTACTGTTACTTTTCTCTCTGTTTTTACATGGTTCTATGTAACTTAAGAAATAGTATATCATTTGCAACATCAATGATCAGTATGGAATGGGACAAATTGAATCTGCTTTTATGATAGACTGCAGCATCCAGGCTGTGACACCTGCTGGGGGAGGAGGAGATCAAAGGAGGACGGGAGGGGGGTCGCGCGGACAGCGGGCGGCGATAGAAGCCCATAGGCTTCTATAGGGTATCGCCACCCAGAGGATGGTGATACCCTGCCAGGCGAAGACGGGGCGGACGGGTTTTGGTAAATACCAAAATGCGGTAAAACCCCCGTTTTACCGCATTTTCTCTTTAGTACATCCCGCCCTCTGTCAGCACAGGTTTCCATTGTGTTCACTTGTTTCTGTGATTTGCATAGTTGACTCCCTCTAGTGGTCAGCACAGATCTATCCCAGAAGTAGTTTGTTCCCCTTAGCTATCTGTAGCTAGCTAGCAATGCATTCTGGGCCAAAGATGCTGCAAGTAGCCATTTGCATTCTTCACATGGACTCAGGCAGACATACTTCACATGGTCCAGCATTCAATGGTGAGTTTATCACTCAAAACTGTGTCAGCATGAACCTAAATAGACATTTAGGCATGCCAGCTGTATTAGTTAGACCAGGGGTTCCCAATCTTTTTTGAATCACGGCACCCTAGAGTATAATAATTTTTTCACGGCACCCCTAAGCCAAAAATGTTTTAATTAGATTGGGTTTATATGCGATTCTTAGGGTCAGTTATGTTGTAAAGGGCAGGATTTGCTTCTGTTTGTACACATTTTATGATTATAAGCAAAACCAGTGCTGGTGGCTGGCAAATAATAAACCATTAATAATTTTACTTGGTCCTGGACCATCAACCCAGGGCACCCCTGCATGTGTCCCGAGGCACCCCAGGGAGCCACGGCACACAGTTTGGGAACCACTGAGTTAGACTGAAGCATGCCCTTTACTCATAATGTCAGGTTGTATGCACAATGTTATAAGTATTGCCTGTTTACCTTGCATTTTCCTATGTGCAAATTGTAATTGCATGTTTATGTCTTATTTGGAGTTATACCACTTCACTTCATGTATATGCAACTTCACATCAATATAACAATTTCATGTCTATGCAATGTTATGCTTATTACACCATCTAATCAACCATCGCATATATTCGTGATCACTGAATAATAAATACCATTCTTCAGACATCGTATCAAGATCGATTATTGCAAAGTAGAGGAGGGTTATGCTGTAAGTCATGAATTTGCCAAGCGGCTTAGTGAGAGGCTAAACACTCCCCGAGGCACAGCACATAGACTCCTAACCACCAATGTACTAATCTCTTACAAGGGAGGAGGGAGGGGCCTTTGGAAAAGCTTCAAAAATATCAGTTTTCCGAAGATACAATTTCCATACATGCAAAAAACATAAATGATACTGCATACATTGATTACATTGATTATCTAATTTACATAGTATTTGGCTAAGCATCATGGGAGATTTTTTCAGCAAGAACTGAATGTATAGGCCGCCTGTTCTCAAGCTACATGCAGCAGATGCGATATATACAGGTTCTTGTCCAAACTAGGATCACTATTTAAATATTAGTCTTCCCAAGCTCGAATTTTGAAAACATAAGTAAGTGTTTGATAGAAACTTAGCCACAGGAACATGCACAAGTGCTATATCTAGTACATTTGGATCTTCTTGTTTTATTTTCTCTAATACTCCTTAACGATGTACTAATAAACAGATATTAATGTCCACTTCTTCTTTAGAATACCTCGGACAAGCAGATTATTCATGTTCTTGAAACAGTTTTAGCTAGGTCATCTGACGTGCCAATGTGTAAACCACAAAACAAACAAGAGCAGCCCATAGGCCAAGCGTGAATATTTACCTTCTGTAAAGCGTAGAACATTATTATAATGCGGAATACGCCAGATGCAAAGAGACCTGTTCTGCAAGCCACAGCAAAAAATCCCATGCCTATTTCTTGACTATTTATTTTACTAGTCAAAACTGAGAATTTCATGGTGTGTTATTCAGCAGACCACAGTAGGCCTGTAAATGGTTATTGGTTGGCATTCTTTCATCGGGGGCATCTTTATTTGGCCTGCAGGATGCCTGGAATAATGCCACCCTAAGGATGCTGTAGGCCAGAGCTGGCCAACCTGCGGCTCTCCAGCTGTTGTCAAACTACAAGTACCAGCATGCATTGCCCCTGTTTTGCTAATATGGAATGCTAAAACTGTGGCAAGGCATCCTGGGATGTGTACTTTCACAATAACTGGAGGGCTGCAGGTTGTGCAGGCCTGATTTAGGTGGATAGTTATTTCCTTGTGGTGGTTTCAGTGGATAAGGCCAGTAAAGGTCTGGTTATAGCAATGCTACAGCCATGTAAGAAGAAATGAGCAGAATTGTCAAAGTAAAGCAAAATATCAGACACAAAATAACTTACATTTATATTAAACTGAGGTTACAATAGCAGTTTATGAACAAACCAATCAGCAGTAAGCATCAAAATAAGATTGACTGACATTTAGCTGACAGGAACTCCCTGCATTCAACTAGGAGCAGAAGTCTCCCAGGCACAAGGATAAAGTGGGCAGGGTTACAAAAGCTTGCAGCCAATCAGAGCATTGGGATGTTAACAACAGGTGTATTAAACTTATAGTCCTTTAAGAAAAGAAAGGGATTAAAGCAACACTTTTCATTATACATGGTTGGAAAGACCTCTGCATTAATTTGTCACCTCTATATGTAACCAGATATCTCATCTACAGGCCCGATACTGTGTATAACCTACAGGGGTGATATATCCTCCATTTGGGCAATTTAATTATTTTAAATTAATTGTCATATATATATCTTAGTGTCAATCTATCCTGTCTCACACAAGGTAAAACTTTTTCCTACTCCGAATCAGAGGCAGACGTTATTCTATCCAAACAGTGTTTTGATGAAGACGCTGGTACAAGACCATTGGACTTTATGTACAGAGATTGGCTTAAACTTAAGCAGAGAGAAATTGATTATCAGTACCACAGTATTTCATTAAGTGATTACTATAGGAGCAAACCTATACCACGTGGCTTCCAAGTTAAGAACTCTCCGACGATTGGTCGGTTCAATACTGTCTTTTGCAAGAAATGGATCGCAATTGTTAATAAATGCAGTCTCGACCTGATCCTGCTGGTGATTGAGGAGGCGGGGAGAGAAATGCAAATCGCACAGGAGCGAATCAAAACGTTTGAAGACCAACATAAATCAGGGTTTGTGGCCGATACAAACACAAATTGGCTAGAGAAACTTGACAAACAGATGGCAATTTATAAACGTGATCTTGTTCAGTTCAAACGTCAAAAATTACAAAAAGTTAATGCTGATTACGAACAGAACAGGGTGTACACATGGACACAGGGGTCGACACAATTTAATGGTCAACACTTACAACGACGCCAATATAAGCAACGACGTTTTAGGGCTTATGTCGACTCATCATCTGATCATCACACTACCAGTGAGTCTGATTCTAACATCTATGGCACACAAGGAATCTCTAACTCCCAGGGCCCTTTAGGGGTGACCACGAGACGTGGAGGAAATACCCCAAAAGGTTCAGGACGCGCCGTGGCGGCAAAAGGCAGAGGGCAAGGAAAGCGAGGCAGACCCCCCCTCAACAGATAGTGTTCAATCTATCTAAGCATCAACTGACAGAGGATGAGACCCGGGTGCTCAGCCGTGGTCTCTCTTTTGTTCCAACTGTCCACTTTAATCAACTGCGCTGGGACATTGAGAAATATAAGTTTACACGGCAGTTGAAACTTAAAGAACACTACTAATATGACGATTCCTCCCTCTTCCAAAGTTGATATTGATGTTCCGCCACAGTTAAAGAAACTGCCAGGTAAATCTACCTTTGACCCGTTGACTAATAATGCGTTGATTAAAACTTTTTCACGTGTTATTGATTCCCAAGTGGGTTTAGGGGTCAAAGACTTTACCTGCAAAAACTCTATGCATAAGTCGAATTTGTCTCCAGGTGAAATAAAAGCATTGAATGATTTATCTACCTACACTGATATTGTTATGCGGCCCGCCGATAAGGGCGGGTCGGTGGTAGTGCAAGATCTTGCTGAGTATAAAATTGAAAGGTACTTGTTTCCTATCTGGGCGCCCGTCGCGGGCATCGCGGGTACATTTATGTATGGCCGCGACGCGACCGACGCGATGCCCGCGATTTCCCATTGAAACCAATGTTAAACATGAAAATCGTGTCGGTCGCGTCGCGGCCGGCCATAAATGTACCCGCGATGCCCGCGACGCGATGCTCCCGATTTCCCATAGGAATCAATGTTAAAAGGCGCGATGGCCACGATTTTACTGTTAAATGCCTCAATCCACCCGATTTGGCCATAGGAATCAATGTTAAATGGGACACAGAGCCCATTAACCCTTAAATGTCCCCCCAAATTTTTAACGCCACCCCACGATCCACGCCAACCCGAAGCGTGGCGAGCGCAGCGAGCCCGCGAGGGGCGGCGGTACGCATCCTCCGACCTTTTCATGCCCTACTATCCACTAGGGCGTGGTGTGAGAATATAATAGTGTGGCGAGCGCAGCGAGCCACCGAGCCCGAAGCGTGGCGAGCGCAGCGAGCCCCGCGAGGGGACGCGGATACCTTCACAGCTATGCGTGTCCCCTCGCGGGCTTCACAGGTGTCCGTGGCGAGGCGGACACCTGTGAAGCCCGCGAGGGGACGCGTCTACCTGTGAAGGTAGACGCGTCCCCTCGCGGGGCTCGCCACGCTTCGGGCTCGGTGGCTCGCTGCGCTCGCCACACTATTATATTCTCACACCACGCCCTAGTGGATAGTAGGGCATGAAAAGGTCGGAGGACGCGTACCGCCGCCCCTCGCGGGCTCGCTGCGCTCGCCACGCTTCGGGTTGGCGTGGATCGTGGGGTGGCGTAAAAAATTTGGGGGGACATTTAAGGGTTAATTTGGCCTTTTTGGCCCCAAATCGGGTCCATTGAGGCATTTAACAGTAAAATCGCGGTCAATCTGCCGTTTTAACATTGTTCCCTATGGGAAAATCGCGGTCATCGCGGGCATCGCGGTCATCCCGATTTACCCGCGATGCCCGCGATTACCGCGATGACCGCGATTTTTACCCCCGATGACCGCGATTATGATCGTGGGCGCCCAGATAGGAAACAAGTACCAATTGAAATTATGCGACAATTGGCTGATACATCTGTGTATAGATTACTTGACTGTGATCCCACTGAATTATTCTCGGACAAGCTTGTGGAGATATTACAGCATGCGGTTAGTGATGGGCAGATCACTTCAGATCTAGCTAATGCATTACAAGTACAATTCCCCACTATACCGCTGCTGTATACGCTCCCCAAGGTCCACAAAAGGTTAATAGTCCCCCCAGGACGCCCTATTATCGCAGCCAGGGAATCGTTATTTCAAAATGTCGCCGTGTATATTGATTCCCTGCTTCAACCATGTGTTCAATCTAGCCCTGGTTTTTTGTTAGACACAACTACTTTTATTAACCGATTTTCAGACATCTGTACAGTACCATCAGGCAGTCTACTGGCCAGTATAGATGTCACCAGTCTGTATACCGTCATACCGAATGACGGCGGACTGGTGGCAGTACGAAGATTATTACAAGATAACCCTCTATACGTGGGTCCTGATATACAGTTTGTGTTGTCCTTACTTGAACTAGTGCTCACACATAATAATTTCTTGTACGATAACAGATTTTATATTCAAACCAATGGATGCTCGATGGGCACCAATTTCGCATACGCGAATGCGTATATGCTGCAGGTCGAAAAAGACATCTTCTTCACTGACATCAATGTATCTAGTAATATTATTTTTTATACTAGATACACTGACATCAATGTATCTAGTAATATTATTTTTTATACTAGATACATTGATGATCTGTTTGTTATCTGGAGTGGCAGTGAGGGGCAGCTCGCAAAGGTCATCGAACAACAAAATGACTCTGCTAGCCCCATTAAGCTTACCTGTATTGTTGACACGAAGACAGTGTCGTTTTTGGATGTTCTGGTGTCGATTAAAGATGGATCCATTAGTACAACATTGTTCCGTAAAGAAACGTATCGCAACACGGTATTACATGCCAGTAGTTGCCATCCGAAATCTCTGAAGTTTGGGCTCCCTTACTCGCAATTTATCCGGGCGAGGAGGATCTGTAGCGAGCCATAAGAGGCAGAGATACAGATTGATCTTATGATTGACCGGTTTTCCCAGAGAGGCTATGATATCTCCCTGTTACAACAAGCAAAGAGACTAGCATTATCTAAGTCTCGGAGTGAGCTTCTTGTATATAAACCTAAAGATGGTGAGACGATCAATCATGACATTCTGCCCTGGGTTAACCAATATAACACCGCCAGTCCCATTATTACCCACATTGTCAAAAACAACTGGCCCATTATACAGAGTGATCCTTCTCTTCAGCTCACCAGCAGTAGATTAATGCACTGTTATACTAGGGGCAGGAACATCCGTGATAGACTTGTCAAAACCGATGTTGCTCAATTACAGGTTGCGGGCAGTGAACAATTCTTATCCCTTAGACCAGGCTGCTTTAGATGCCTGGGGTGTATTACATGTCATTCCCTCACAAGGGCTGACACGTTCTGTCACCCTTTAAGTGGCAAGAGATATCAAATCCGACATAGGGTGACCTGCACGACACGTTACATAGTTTATATGATTTCGTGTCGTGCGGGTTAAACTATGTCGGTAAAACAGAAAGAACATTGAGAGAGCGTATTGCGGGGCATCGCTCCTCGATTAAGGCAGCTCTAGATAGCGGGTTTAGTGATAAACCCGTTGCCCGACACTTCTTGCTTGCTAAACACTCCCTACCTATGCTCAAATATATTATTATAGACCATGTGCCTGAAAGCATTAGACGTGGCAATCGTGGTCTGAAGTTGTTAAGGTGTGAGGCACAGTGGATCCACAGACTCAACACATTGGCACCCAAGGGGCTTAATGAGTCTGCGGGTCTCCACTGTTTCATTTAAGGTGGCATTCTCTGTCAGTTCTCTCTGTTTTTTATTAGGCATATTGAGGTGTACTAATTCCTCTTGTATAACAAGAATTTTTTACAATTTGTTAGAATATGTTTGAATATATGTCAACTATTTGATTATTTCGACTCTTATGACATTAGTAACATTCAGATATTTTCTAATACCGCTAATAGTCTGCATCTCTTTTCAGGTGGAGCGCATCTAGTTTTTACAGCAAATTTTATGTTTTGTTTTCACTTGTTGGTGATGTGTGCTACAATTAATAGGTTTTTATTGATTGACACGCTGTAACTGTTTTTGTATGTGTTTTTCATATTGTGTACCACAGTAACCATGACGACAGCGGCTCTGAGCCGGCATGTGATTGTACGTACTGGAGATGGATACGAGTAGTGTCAGTGCGGTGGCGCCGACAGACACGCTTGTCCACAGTTGATGATGTCAGTCGTTTTGCCGGTGGAGCGCAGGAATCAAGGTGCATGTGGGTGTGCTTATCGGTATGTATAAATACGGTGTATGATATGTATTGTGTTATCTTGTCCTGAAGAAGAAGCATATCAATAAAGCTTCGAAACGGTGACTGCAAGAACGTGATTCCTGGTTGATTATTTTGAGCGTGTGCTGCCATTACCGTGTTTTAATATATATCATAATAAACATTTCTCTGAATAAAAGATGTTAATAAAAAGCTGTTATTGTTAGGTTGCTTTTCAAATTATGAAGATACACTATAATCTTCGAGGATCTTAATTGATGATAGTGATGAATACACAAATTAAACTGAACACTACAACACAGCAGCTGGTTTTCTCATTATGATTATTATCATTTATTTATATGAGGCTGGGAAAAGTGGCTCTAAATTGCACACCCTCAGTAATGAAAGGTGCCATCTGCTGATAATACAATGGTTTACACAGAGAGAGAGGGTGCAAATGCACTATGCGATCATTACATTATAATATATCAGTAGCGCACGCAGGGGGGGTTTCTGTGTACCCAGAAACCCCCCAAGAATCTAAGGACCCTAGGCTGGGAAAAAGGGTCCCCTCTTTCCATGGGTGTAAGAATTTTAGAAATCGGCCCTTGGGAACTGGAGATATCTGACTTCAAAGCAGTGGTCCCCATCCAAGTCTGTTAATTGGTCTCCCCAGTCAGATATTTCACTTTCTGTCTGACTTAGAGTTTTTCTGAGGGTATATTCCAAAAGCTGGGATTCTCCTTTTTTGATGGACACTAGTAGCTTTTCTGTACTGTTCCCAGAACCAGAGATATCAGCCTTCCAGTAGCTGGTTACTGCTCCAGCTCCACACACCTGGTATGTAGTTTTATATACTCATTGGCAGATTGCTCTGCCTCCTGAACTCTGATCTCCTAGTCCCCAATATCAATAAAATCTAAGAAATCTATTTTTGGGAACTGGAAATATCTGCAGTCAAGCAAGCTGTCCTCCCACCAGAAAATTATGAATAATATGCCCACTCCACTATACACCCCTCCTCTGCATATTAAACATCCTGTACAACCCTGGAAGTTATGTATCAAGGCCCTTTCATTCAGCCCAATGCCCCCTTCTCCCACCATTGGTGCAGTAAAGGGGTAATTAGTGGAAATTACTGATCCAGGCCCTACATGCTGAGCGGTTGATATAATACCCCCTGGGGGACATCAAAGCTTCCCCCACCCCTACCGCTGGAGGATCGTTAGGTGCCCCAATACATTGCTATGCCCAGGGGTCTACACTGCTGTTGACTCCCCTGTATGTATACTGTATATATAGTTAT
Source organism: Crinia signifera (assembly GCF_055691185.1). Taxonomy (NCBI): domain Eukaryota; kingdom Metazoa; phylum Chordata; class Amphibia; order Anura; family Myobatrachidae; genus Crinia; species Crinia signifera. The sequence continues at coordinate 54,283,205 of NC_139221.1, read as the reverse complement.
ATATGTGTGTGTATTTTATATATATATATATAGAGAGAGAGAGAGAGAGAGAGAGAGTCCAGTGGGGGAGGGGCAGCACTCCAAAAGAAATAATCACGCAATCAGGCAGTCATGGATAGAAGAAAACGTGTATTCTAGCGCCTATATATATATTATTATTATTATTTCTATACATTTGGTCTATCTATAATACTTTAACTGACCCGGCATATACTGGGTCACCTAAGTGTCCATCTCTGTGCTTTGCTCCGCCCCTCTGGAAACCCCCTTCTGAAAATCCTGCGTTTGCCACTGTATATAATAAGAGGTTGTTGGTATATCATTGGCCAGTGATATTGGCCTGCCCACCAATCGTCCAGGTCACCTCTTGTCGAGCAGGTCCCTAACCCTATGGGGTTACCATCTGGGACACAGGGAACCCTGAAACATGATCCAGCTAAGCTTGAATTAGATTCTTAAAGGGAAGGAAAGCCAGTGAAAGGCTTGTAGAAGAAGAGAGATGGATGTGGTGCATTTGGTAAAGAAGATGAGCCTGGCTGCAGCTTTGAGAATAGACTAGAGTGCAGATAAGTCTTCTGAACCGGTTGCATCGTTTGTGAAGATTTCTGACTCTCCTAGTGCCTGTTGCTGCTCCCAGCCTAACATGTCAGTTCTCCTCTGCTGGCCTGATCCCATTGCATTATTCACAGCCTGGCCCAGTCCGTTGCCTTCGGCGCAGTTCAACTCGTCTCCTGTGATTTTGACAGTGCTCTTCCGCTCCGGTCCCGGATCCATGTCCAGTCAAAGTTTCAAAGTCTTTCAGTCTCTTTCATTGGATCCAAAAATTGTCTTTCATTAAGCCAGCCCGTTTTAACCCCTCATCACCTGGTCCGTCTACAGTTCCTGAGCACCACACAACCTTGGGGGAAGCAGTGACCTGTCAACTCCTAACCAAACAAACGGTTCCCCAGCAGCTCAGGGGAGTGATGTCATGGTCCCTACAGATGACTGCAGACTGTGGTAAATGCACATCTATATGAATTCTATCAATGCAACGTGCTTGGTATTGTGCACAAGGGGCTTATTTAAGGAAGATACGCTTATTAATCACTATATTCTAAAGTGGTGTCAGTTATGTGACAGTCATTCTTAGCTCAGCCTCCAGGTTTCATGATATATTATAGATTATTCTGTTTCATACATAGAGTATACAGTACTGTATGATAATAAGCAAAGTAATATGTATTTACTAAAGCCACAGTAACATTTGGTACTTGTGTATTATCACGGCGCCCCCGATATTGATCACGCAATGTTTTTATTGCATCGCATGCCATACACCCGATGGCATGCGATGCGATTTTAGCCCCCTATTCGATTAAAAATTGTATAAGCACCCTAATGGGTGCTTACAATGTTAAATGCACCCCCACGCCAACCCCCACTATAAACGTGAACCCGAAGCTTGGCGAGTACAGCGAGCCCGCGAGGGGCGGCGGTACGTGTCCTACGACCTTTTCATACCCTCACTATCCATGTCGGCATGGAGTTGATTTTATAAAGTGTGGCGAGCGCAGCGAGCCACCGAGCCCAAAGCGTGGCGAGCGCAGCGAGCCCCGCGCGGGGACGCGTATACCTGTAAAGTTATGCGCGTCCCCTCGCGGGGCTCGATGCACTCGCCACGCTTCGGGCTCGGTGGCTCGCTGCACTCGCCACACTTTATAAATTCAACTCCACGCCGACGTGGATAGTGTGGGTATGAAAAGGTTGTAGGACGCGTACCGCCGCCCCTAGCGGCCTCGCTGCGCTCGCCACGCTCCTGGTTCACGTTTACAGTGGGGAGGTGGCGTGGGGGTGCATTTAACATTGTAAGCACCCATTAGGGTGCATTTAACATTGTAAGCACCCATTAGGGTGCATATACAATTTTTAATCACATCCCATCGCATTGGATGCCATATACAATGCCATACCATTTTAAAATTGTATGACATTGTACAACATCGCGCGATATCGCATCGCATACCATCGCATGCCTTATGGTATGCAATGCGATAGGCGCTGTGATAATACACAAGTACCTAACATTTTTCTGGAGGATCTCCTGAGTGTGAGAGACCCCATGCAATGAGTAATTTGATTTCTAATTCATAATGGAATTAATTTAAGGCTGGACTGCCTGTTTCCAATTACTACATTTGGAACATTACATACAGTAATTCCCTTGTTATAGAAGATATGAAAGTGTCTGAGAAATGAACTTTTTGTTTTTTTGTATTCCTCCTATAGACAAAGCCAATAAAAAGTTTGTATAGATGAGCAGGTAGACAAGCGGAGGAGCCACTCAGTATCACAATTCTCCCCATCCGTATATTACTCATCTAGCTAAGCATTCTGAGGACATTTTGCACTCTCGCTCTGCACAATGGGCCTGGCGCTGGTAATGCAGTTTTAACATTGCTGCTGCTTCCATGCTAGCAGCAGCGATGTTCACTCCATCTGCACCTGAATCAGATTGAATACAGCTGGTTCAGCCGCTAAAAATGGACGGATATAGCAATTAATGACCGATAGTCATTATCGAAGTATCCAATTAGCACCCATTTTAATCAGCCTAAAACAGACATGCGATCGTCAAAAACGAATGGGATCGGGGACATGTCCCCTCTCCCATATATTATCATGGGTACCGGTGACTGCTTCATGCACGCAAAGTATAATCCCCGATAACAATGGTTATTGGAGGAAAGGGTGCCAGCAATGCCTGATTAACCAATAGGCTGATTACACTGCAGCCTAGGGCTCCAGGACTGGGAGGGGCTTGCAGATGACAACCCAGGAATAAAATTAAGGCCTAATCTATTTCATGCTTCCTAGCTATAACTCAACCCAGGGGGTAAAGTTCTTAAGTTGACTGCGAGATGGCTGTGTCAATGTAACTTACTGATGGAACCATTACTCGCCACAAGCATTTGATCATACATGCACATCAGCAGGCTGACTGGCGTGTCCATGAGCACTCATACACGTGTGTTTAGCAGCAATACATGGGGAGCTACATGTGTGTTAGCCTAGGGCACCTGGAACCTTTAATCAGGCCCTGGATTGAAGAATCGTAGCTAATAGGATAGCCCCGGCCAAACTTATTAGCAGCGGTGAACCACTGCCCCTAACAGGATATTCCCCTAAACTGGTATTATGTCACTTCCTGTTGGGCACATGTTAACATCAATGTGGCTGATACTTACTTGAGATGTGAACAATATATGGATCGGTGAGTGCCTTTGTTGCCAAGACATTGGATATAAACTGGTTATATAAACACAAATGGATCTGCTAACAATATCTGATTAAAACTATAGGATAAAGATTTCCACAACCTCTTAAAACATGATAAAAGCAGAAACCGTTCCGTGGCGGGCAGAGGCTGTGCGGCTTCCTGCAAACTAGGCAACATCCCCAAAATGTGCTTTCTCCAACATTTGAATCTCATTCATCTGCGCAGATCTAGGCACAGATGCTATTTGCATTGTGGAGAACACATTATTGTAAATGACTGTACTAATGAATCGAAACCGGCTGAACACAAACCTGGCAGCATTGCAGAGAGGAAGTCCTCTGCCTAATATTAACAATCATTTCTTAAGACAATCCAACACTAGGAAGAAGAAAAGAACTTGGCGAATGTCTTTCTCTCCCTGACCTCATGCTAAAGAAAGATGAGCTCTATGTGACTTCAGGAAAGATGTTGCAACAATGCGTCATGGTACAGAAAGGTGAAATGTGTCTAACACAAAGCAGATTAATTTATCCCAGACGTTTGTAACGCAGGGAAAACAGGTGCAAACAATTGAGCCATCTGTCAGTAAGCTGCGCTGATCGCTTCTGATATCTTAATCGTCCACTGATCCATGTGCAACATTGACAACATCTCTGACATAACTAACTGCTGGATGCACATCTGCACATCTCATGCCTTATTAAACTCACATAGAGACAAGGCACAACTGCTATCACTTCCGATATGAACCAGTGCATTGTACTACAATGCTAATAATCTGCTACTGTCCAGAGTGCAGAATGTGTGCGTCATTGGCCCATTCCCCCATGCCACCCTCCCCTGGATCCGCCACAAAGTTCCATGTAACTATAGTTACAAGATGCGGGTGGCGGGGGTCGGTGCAGGGCGGCGGTGGGTCGCGGTAGAAGCCCATAGGCAACCCGGTAACCCGGCAGGTTTTTTTTTAGAGAATCCCACAATGCGGTAAAAACCCAGATAACGGGGTTTTTACCACATTTTTAGTTTAAAGAATCTCCCCCAAAGTCTAGAGCAGGCATGTCCAAAGTCAGGCCCGGGGGCCAAATTCGTCCCGTGCTGTCATTTCAAGCGGCCCGCAGCCTCTAGCTGGAAGCGGGCAGAGCATCAGATGAGGGAAGCACAGGACACTAAAGGTTGGGCCCCGGTAAGCTCGCCTTTACGTTGCTGTCTGCTGCAGTGTGTAGGTGCCGGCTACCACAGTGGGATGTGTTTGGCGTCTTTCAGGTGAGTATGCATCCAACCACTGCAGCTGCAATTGTATATCACCCTACTCCACAATCACAGTGACAGCAGTGTTTGGGGAGGAGGGCAGCAAGGGGGAAGCTTGCTCCCGTAACATGCAGAGCGGAGAAGGGCAACAGCGGGAGCCCAAGCATATCCTGTCCTTGCAGTTCCTGCTTTGCCTCTCCGTCCTCTGGCTCACACAAGGGGCTGGGAAACATACAGAGAAGGGAGGGGGCAGAGTGGGGGACATACAGTGAAGGAGGGTCAGGCTGGGGGACATACAGTGAATGGGGGCAGAGTGGGGTACATAGTGAATGGGGGTCATACAGTGAATGGGAGTCATACAGTGAAGACGGGTCATGCTTGGGGACATACAATGAATGGAGGCACTGATGGACATTAAGAGAAGGGGGGCAGGCTTGGGGACAGCTCCTGTCCTTTTCAAACCATACCTGTGACATGGCAGTTGGGTGATAACTTTGCAGTACTTTATATCTTTCCAAGGCTTTGGTATATAGGCCCCTAAGACAGATCTCTTTATTTTATTATTTTCTTGTCTTATGTCCTCACTGCCAATGTTTTGAAAAGTATGATACTGTGCTGTATTGTCTGTTTTAAGAAATACATATCAAAGAAAAAATATATATATTTGAAATCAAACCCTTGCAGGAATAAGACTCACATCATATCAGGTAACATTCTGCTCTCCATCAAGCATTATGTATGATATTATCCATTTTTAAGCCCCATAAACATTATGCGATATAGTAAAAAATACTGTATCGCTCAGAAAGACACAGAGGGCCAGATGTATCAAGCTTCAAAAAGTTATAAAGCGAAGAGTGATAAACAGCCAGCCAATCATCTCCTACCTGTTATTTTTCAAGCCCAACCTATGATATGACAAGTAGGAGCTCATTGGCTGGTTGTTTATCACTCTCCATTTTATCACTTTTGAAGCTTGATACATCTGGCCCATATCTGCTCTCTTCCCATATTGTGGAACGGAATCATAGCTATACGGACAGCAGCCACACCTGTGATTTTTCACACTCACACACATGTCTTTGCAGACTGTTGGGCTATTCAGAGTAGCAGAGATGCTAAATGGGTGTAACTGCGTGGCATTGGGGTGTTCATACTTAGCATAAGCTTGCCATGGCCATTTCTGAGAGAGGGGAGACTTGTTGCCTATTGCCCATTATCCATGTATGAGGTAGACGTGTATTGATTGCTTTAATGGCACCCCTAGGCCATGATGTTGTTATTGAGAAAAAAAAATATATTAAGTAAATTGTATTTTATGTCCTTAGGACCAGTTACAGTATGTGGGAAGGGACATGATTCACTTCTGTTTGTCTACATATTTTATAATTAGAAGCCACAACCACTGGCTTTGCCTATTACATCGACCATAAGTAATTTGAATTGATCCTGGACCACCAATCCAAGGCACACCAGAAAGTGCCCCAAGGCACCCTGTTAGGGAACAAATAGCATAAGGTATTTTTGTCTGTGCCCTCTCTCCAGAGTCCCATGATTAGCTGAATTATACTGTTGGGGATGGGCTTCATGACACAAAGGGTCTAGTCCTGTCCCGCCTCCATCAGCAGATGTATGAGAATATCAAATATGATGTATTCTAGCTGATTAAGGGGAAATTCTATCAGCGATTCCGACAGTCAGAATCCTGGCCGTTTTCGACAGCTTCCGACACTAACTCGACAGTCAGAATTCAATGTTCCAACTGTTGAGAATCGGAAAGTCTGCGGATTGTCAAAAACTGCCATGGATTGTTGGAAGACTCGGATTCGACAATACACAGCGGTTTCCAATAAAACAGATTCGACTTTTCAAAAAGCCGAAACTGACAGCCTTCAATGCTGTCGGAAATGACAGCATTGAATAGGCGAGTGCCAATATTTCCATCTGTTGGAAATATCAGCAAAGATTGAATACCCCCCTTAATCTGTTTAGTGTACTGTATATTTGTTTATATAAAGTGACCTCTCATCCAGTTCCCCTATTAATTACCATTGAAGTCAGGAACGGACTGGCAATCTTTAAACATATGTCTGACAATGCAAACTGTTAAGAGTCTGGGTTTCCAGAGGTTACCTAATATAGTCCGCTCAACCTGACTCAGCATCCCGTTCCTGCGTGTGATAGCAGTGAAGCACAGTGGATGCATGTCCCTGCTCTTCGAGGGAATAAGTGATAACTGCATAAAGGTGTTACGGTGGGCATTATTTACCAGGACTACATTGCAGTCCCAGCTTGGCCCTGATAGCACCTTGAAGGCACAGACTCATATATAACACTATGCAGTTGGACCCCATTCCCCCCACTGCATAACCTATATTGGCTTGTGCTATATTTCTTTTAAACAGAGATATTATTCATGTTCGTATGTTATCATAGTAGACAAAATTTGTGACTGGTTTTACTAATAAAAACCTCCATTCAGACGGTAAGCCAGTCATTCCCCCATTACATCCCCTCTACTGCAGCACTTAGTACGTTGGCTGCAGATTTAATATTTGGAATTTGCAAAAAGATTATTATTAGGAGAAATCTAATACCATTTCTTTTATGTATGCTTTTCTCTTTATGAATCCTCTGTTGTCCTGTTAGAGTGAAACCAATTGATCACAAAGACTTCATTTTCTTCTTTGTTCAACATCATTTTCATGTTTTCTTTAAAAAGTCAACTGGGAGTTAAAAATACAAATGTGCAAAAACATGTCCATCCCAGACAGTATGTCCTGCCAATGTAATGATTTCGTCAACACGGTTCAGCACTACTTGTGGTGGAGTAAAAACAGAAAGTTGTCTTATTCCAGACAAATAGATAAATGGATTTGTCTCATTCATCAGGTTTCTCCCACACATCATAATAGCAAACTGAAACAATGCATGTTTATAGAAGTTTTACTACCAAATGTATCCAGAGCTGTAAGTAGACATGTGGTGCCCTGTGCCAGCAAGAGAATTGCCAACCCCCTCCCCCCTCCGCCCCCCAAATTTTAAATAGGGATAACGTGTGCCCAAAATATAAGGATGTTACTTTATAGGGGAATGTTGTGGCCCCAGAATATTACCAATTTACATTACACCATACAGTAGTGACTGTTATTCATATTATGCCACACAGCATTGTCGCCTTTTCACCTTTCATCACACAATAGTGTCCATTATTCACATTATACCACACAGAATTGTCAGTTATTCACATTATACCACACAGCAGTGTACATTATTCACATTACAACACATATGTGTTGTAATGTGAATAATGTACAATACTGTGTGGTGTAATGTGAATAACTGACAATTCTGTGTGGTATAAAGTGAATAATGGACACTATTGTGTTTTTGTAATGTGAATAAGGAGTAATATGGAGTGGTGTAATGTGAATAATGTACACTACTATTACGTATCCACATTACAAAAACACAGTAGTGTCCACTATACACATTATACCACACAGTAGTGTGCTTGATTCATATACGACCACACAGTAGCATATATTATTCACATCAAACTACACAGTATTTACATTACACCAAACAGCAGTGTCCCTTTTATTCATATCATACCACACAGAGTAGTGTCTGTTATTCACATTACACAGCACAGTATTGCCCTTTATTCACAGTACACCACACAGTAGTGTTCATTATTTATCCTCATCATCATCACTATTATTCATTCTCCTCATCATCATTATCATTCCTCTATCAACTCATTTCCCCCCACATCCCTTGCCACCCCACCCCAGGGAGCTAACCTTATTTCCCTTTCTCTATTGTCAGTGTCCACTTTGCTGGCTCTTCTTCTGACTCCTGCTTAGTGTGCTGACAATGTGCCCTGCCACTCCAACGCTGCCAAGGCATACACTGCCGGATGTGGCCAACTTTTCTCTTTCAAAATATTCAATCAGAAAGACAAGTGATGATCGAGCATGTCAGACTGATCGGTATTGGTCATCACCACACACACTACAATTATCTGGATGAACCACCAATATCATACAGGTCAGATAGATAGTTTATGCTGGGCATACACGCTACAATTATGTAGCAAAATCTGGACAATAAGACTGTAAATTGACCATTACAACAATGGTAATTAGTGCTTGTGTGTACACCACAAGCCATGTCGGATAACCAAATAGGCAAACTGTCCTATGGACCATATGCATTTCAGAGGACCTACGACAACTATTTAAAATAATACTGATTTGATCTTAAAAGAAAACTACAATCAAGCTTTCTTAAATAGTTTCAAATGATAGAAACAAAATTAATCAACTCAAATAAACACAATATTTGCAGTAAACATTCTTTAGAGAAAATACTGTATTAATTTAATATACCCAGTAGTAGTTTAAACTGTATGAAAACTACACTGTGATATGTTTAGATTGTGTAGGAAGGAACCATGGGGCAGATATATTAAGCCTGGTGATAAAGTGGTAATAATGAGTTGATAAAGTGGAAGGTGATAATGCACCAGCCAATCAGCTGTGTTTGAAAAATGACAGTTAGGATTTGCTTGGGTGGGGTGTTACCACCTTCCCCTTGATCACGCTTTATCACCACTTTAGCAAGAAGACTTTGCATTTCCTTAAGAAACACATGCTAAATAGACTGTAATACCTACAGTGAAGGGCGCACTATGAGCCTGATTTAGGGCCAGTTGTAGTAACCACACAAGCCACAAAGTGCCAATGGTTAAAACGTTGCACATATGTAACATCCATACGGCATAACAGTTGCACTACAGAATCAGACTGTCAGTGAATTATGCCAATTGGGGGCAGGGAGGGGGCTGCATTACCATCGTCCCCTCTTCGGCGGACACCAAAGGAAATAAAGGTCAGTTAAGACTGACTTTTATTTCCGAAGGGATTCACTTGTTACCGCTGGTTGGATGGATATTAGTAGGCGGCAACTGGGCAGCAGTGGGGTTGCTTGCATGTCAGCACAGCATCCCATGGGTCTGTAGCCAGAATTACAAACTATGCTGAACATACCATTATCCATCACATCTTCTGTACTAGGTACATTCTCTCCAAGATGACTCATTCCATTAGGTACAAATTGCTCTGTTCCTGGACTTCCTTTTGCGAGTGACAGATGCTGAGGAGGAGCAATGCAATCACATAGATGCATACGGATATATGAGTGGAATATCACCAAGAACTTATGGTCACAGTAAATGTGACTCAGAATCAGGTTGATAGCATTCAGGAAATTGACACCAATGCAGTGGCAGTTGCAAAATTCAAATAAGAGAGCCACACCAACTGCCAGTAAGTCCTGGACAGGAATGTTTGGCAGCATATGGGTTGGCAGTTGGTGTGGTTGCCCTATTTAAATTTTGGAATGTGCTGCAGCCCTACCTCTGCAACCCCCAACTGCAAGTATAAGCCGATTTCAGTTTCTTCTCTTTACTTACTTGATAGAACCATTTTTATCTTATAAAATTAAAGCTGGAAATGTATAGCGCGGGAGACTATGGCTAGTGTCCAATTAGTTGCAGTAATTTACAGCAGCTAATGGATTCAACAGGGGATATCCAATTAATCCCAATACACTGCATTTATCAGGGATTATGTTTTGGGAGCCTCAGCACCCAAAATAAAATCTGTAATAAGCAGCCGCTGGCACTGCATTAACAAATGGTATCCTTGACAAAGAGAATTTCACTCTCGAAATGCATTGGGCCTGGGGAAGCCGATACTCCGTACACTGCAAAACCGGAAATCATACTATCCGAACTTCCGGTCGCGGGCACCTGACTCGCGGAGGATCGGAACAGGTGGCACATGGAGAAGAAGACTGAAGGCCAGAAGACCTAGGTAAGCTTAGGTAGAGACAGGGAAACCTAGGTCCTTCATTCTAGTGCCGGACTCCAAGCCATCACTATCAAGTGCTTTTTTAAACAACTTATAAACACATGGGAACAGGAACATAATCCCGAACACCATGTGTTATTGAACAATCATGTGTCCTTTTTCAGCTGATAAAAACGGACTTTAAATGCATAGTGCGATAATGAATATGGGTCAAAAATTGTGCCATCAGACCCCTTTTTATGGTCCAAATAAGTTTCTTTTTTTTTTTAGACAATATTATGGCAGCTCGATTCCCCACAACTCATTTAAAGAAAATGCCAATGGAATATTTTGGGAGAAAAATTTAAAACAAATTAAGTGACTGATAAATAGTGATTCTAAAGCAAACTGCTAGCATGATTTACCTTCTAGTTTCAAATGTTAAATCAGGAGATGTTTAATTCATGGTGACAAGTCCACTTTAAATGTTGTTCCTACTCCAAGTGCTATTAATGCTGGACTAATGCAAGCTCAGACATATCACTTTGTGGGTGGGTAATTTCAGTTTGCCATTAAAAAAGTGATACGGTTACATTTGGAACTAGTTTGAAGGTACTTTCCAGGTTTGTGACATAAAACCTGATTTAAACAGTGGAAAATGTGTGTCATTAAAACCTAATAAAATACAAATGTGACTGAGAGCACGACCGCTGCTCAACTGCTGAGAGAGAACCTGGAACAGGCGAATACTTCTGCGTCTACTTCTATAAAGATTCAAAACTGAGTAAGAATGTGTTGTATGTTGTGTTCTCAAATTCCGTTGTACAATATACCTTGATATAAGCCAATGATCAACTCATTTAAACACTGCTGATTATTATCTAAACCATTATTACTTATAGAAAAACAAATGCAAATTCTGCAGTTGAGAACTGTTCATTTTTTAATTAGGAATTAGTAGTATTAAAATTGTTTCATTAAAAATAGTTTAGAAAACGATCAATTATCCTCACACTTCCAATAAGGTTGTGTGTCCAAGCACGCCTCTCCTATGACTTCTCTGTGTATTTATCCCGTATTTTCACCTGGCCAGGTCCTGGAATATCAAGCACACAACGCTCAGGTATCCTTGAAACTGAGCTCAGATCCCCTTGAGGAACCAAGGCATAGGATATTTTCCACTGCAGGTCTTCCATGAGTGTAGCCACCACAGAAAATGCCTTTAAAAGAATCACTAGATTGTACTTAGTGCCTAATTCAGACCTGATCGCAAGGCTGCAATGTTTGCAGATGGACAAAACCATGCTGCACTGCAGATGGGGAAAATGTAACTGTAAAATGTGCAGTGAGAGAGTTAGACTTCATTCGATGGTCGCCGGCCTTCGAATGATTTCACCTTCGGTCAGTCTAAGCTGACTTTTATTTCTATCAGAGACCGCCAAAGAGTGCTACCATCATGTGATGTCAGTCGCCCCCGGCAGGCATTGGTCCGTCTGCATACCCAGGAGAATGCCCAGCGTATTCATGTTGACACCAATAAAATGTTGGGTGTTCCCCTTCTCCAGCCCTGTTTCCACCCCATCTGCCCCGGCCCTCCCTCCCCGCAACAAACGGCCCGGCTAGTGTGTAACTCGCTGAAGTCGTTTGGTGCTGGGGTTTTGCAAACCCCGACCATTGGGGCTGAGGCCCAATTCAGACCACTATAAATGATCCAAAATCGGCCCCTAAATCTGTGACTCCTCTACTGCCATTCTTGTTAATGCAATTGCAATGTGTAACTGGTAAGGCCGATAGCACTGAGCAATGCAATGCGATGCAACTCCCGTGGGCATCACATCTCACATCGTACTGTTTGTACTGCCTACGGATTGCATGCCGTGCGATCTAGCCCATAAGACATGCGATTCTCGCACCGTGTATGGGGGCCTTTAAAAGCATTGCCATGCCTCTTTAGTAGCTTATTCTATTATTTTATGCTTTACCTGTTCTGCTCAAAAGTTGGCCAATGATGTGTGCTAATGTCAATGGCCAGGGAAGCACTGGCTAGTATCAGAGCTTTAGAGTATTGACATACTCATACGTATGAACCCAACGCTTCATGTGGGCATTATACAAAGGTGCAGCATATATGTTATATTATATATATTGGAGGTCATTCCGGTTGACCTCCACAGCTGCAAAATTTGCAGCTTTGCGGTTCACCTCAATGCTGCCCATATGAACGTCTGCCCCCCCCCCCCCCCCCCATCGAATGATTTTGCAAGCGCTCGCACATCTAAGTCAGCCTCTTTTGACCTTAGATCTGCGTCACCCTTGTACGGGCACCCTTGCAGACACCCGCCTGCACCCATGTCACAGCCGTATTAGCATGGGAATGCCCAGGGTTTACATGCCCATAAAGTGTTGCACGTTCCCATGGGTGCTACCCCTCACTGCCACTCTATGCCCACACTGCTAGGTGCGAATGGGCCACGAATAAGCAATTTGCCATGCCCAATCGCACAAAGCAGCTGCACATGCGTATAAAACATCGCTCCCCTGTGCAAACGCGCAGGGAAGCGAATGAATCAGAATGAGGGCCATTGTGGCAACGCTCGGGGTAATGATGCTGTCTCCTGGGGTAGAAGTGTGTACTTTCTTACAGAGCCCAGTCCATGGAGTGTGGTACAAAAAGCCTCAGATATTTTTTATTTGCAGCAAAAGTAAAAATAAAACAAATATGAACCCGGAGCCCGTCTGACTCTAACTACACAAAAAGTGTCTATGGGATACATTTATTAAAGCTTATAAAAATGAAAAAGAGGTGATATTTCCCATAGCGACCAATAAGACTTATATGTTTGAACACATAGGTAAAAAATAAAACGGGTCACAAAAGATTGGGCAGAGAGCACTAAAAAGTTTATAAACCCCACTATACTGATCTAACCCTTCAAAATAACATACATACAATTTATACAAGACATGTTGCAGAACCTCTTTAGAAGCAGCCTAACACTTTTTGGGCACTACCTGCTTCATTCCCATGACATGGGGGGTATCATGCTCACAAAAGAGGAGAGGGCTTTCCCTGTGCCCCTCTTGTCCATCCCCAGCTGCCACTCATGAGCATGTTTCCCTGCATTTTATCCCTCTAGTTCCTTAGTTTCTCCTTAGTGGTGGTACTATGCCGCCACTATGCCTGGCTCCCACTGTATCTTCTGACTTGCCTGGACTTTATTTTGTGGTTGAATGCTCGGCTAACTCTTGCCCTCCCTTCTCCACTTCCTACCCTCCCTCCCCTCACCGATCTTTTTCTCCTACCTCCGTAATCCCCATTTTCTGGAAGGTTAATTGTCCTTTTTCGGTATTCCAGTGGAATGCCTGCCCCTGAACACAAACCCTGGAATTAATTATCCCAGAAATTCCATCCTGTTTATTGTTCTTATTAAGATGTTCAATGCTGTTGCTTTCTGATCATCATGTATAGGACTTGAATTATTACTGTTTGTTATTGTTGTTACTCATCTTATGTCCATTTTATAACACACATATATATATATATAATAGGTTATAAAAATACTTTCAAATTGTGATTTCATTTGTTCTAGTTTTGCGTAAATGTAAGGAAAAAGCAATACACAAATGTGTTTCTGATGTGATACATACCCATTGAAATGTATTGTGTTTGAATATACATATTATGTAACCCATATCCGATATGTATTTTTAACATTTTAATCATAAATAAATTGAACTAGTAGGCTTCCTAAAAATGCAACTGCAATGCAATAAAAAAATGCAAATCAATATGGAAATGTTTTGATTGGCATCTAAAATGCATTAGTCAAACGCTAGAAGGTATGTACCCCCGTTCTAACTCTCATGTTTCTTTCCATGTTATACTAAAATTTAGTCTCTATTAAATTTATGGCTACTAACCATTAACAAATTTCCAAAAAAATATCTGTATAGCTCCAAATGTAACCTGATCTCTGCACAAATGTGTTATTAGGTAAATAATAATAACAATAATAATAATAATAATAATAATAAAGGATGATGATGATGATGACTACGCTCTATCTCCTATGGGACAATGGGACTCAAGCCATGTTTCAGAGTTTTGATTATTTGCAAGCATGCATAGAAAGTTTTATTTTAAGATTGAATACAAAAATATTAGTACAGGTTGAGTATCCCTTATCCAAAATGCTCGGGACCAGGAGAATTTTGGATAACGGATTATTCCGTATTTCGGAATATTTTAATATTTCAATGATGTATTTTGAAGTATCTTGCATTTATGCTGTATAAACACATAATATACACACAAATATATTTTATTACCACATAAAATACACACAAATATATTTTAATTGTTCAAAAAACAAGGTTTCAAAACGTGAGACAAAATGTGTGTACTATCTCAGCATTGAATTTGAATGCCAAGCAATCATTGTCTTGCACATATATAGTGCCAGTTACATATCATGTCCCCAGTGGTGCTGTTACAAATGTCCCCAGTGAGTTTTTAGCAAAAAAAATATTTTTTTTTCACTTTCTGGAATGTCCGTATTTCGGAATAATTCGGATAACGGATATTCGGATACGGGATACTCGACCTGTATTAATAATAATCATAATAATATAAGATGTTACATTAATGTATTAAAAATGTTTATCTCTTTCCATTAACACTATTTGGATCTATAATTTATTTACAACAATTGAAAGATTTGCTTGCAGATTATGATGACTGGATCTGAGTATGCTACGTTCTAAAAAAAATGCATTATATTAGTTCTAAATAAAGTTTTATAGGTTTATTATTGACACCATTTTTGAAGTTTAAATCTAAATTATTCATTAATTAATTATTTAAAAAAATTGTGTCTATAAACAAATATTAAGATATTGTAGTTTGTTTAGTAAAACATTCTTAATTTTCATTTTATTTATTAAATTGGATAGGAACCTTGCTATGCCTGACAGTTAGATATGGACAACAGTGATGTGCAGGATTAAAAAAGAAAAATCATTTTTTTACAACAAAGCAAACAAATGTAAATTAAAATGTTTATAACATAAATGGTGAACTTCAAAAATATTTACTAAATAAAATAAATTAAATTTAACCTTGAATTTTCCATTAAGGTCAGATTGCCAATTTGTTAATCAATGAAGTTGCATCCCTTCTATAACGTACTGTATATTCTAATTTTAGTGAAATGACGTAAAAAGGGACAACCTTTCAGATGACCCCGTGTTTATTTTGGATAGTAATATGTATTACTATACTGTCTATAGAAACTTTTAGTGATAGTAAGTGGACATCCTCCAGCAACTGGATTGCACCATGCCAAGATATACAGTATATAAAAGGTGTCCCATTCCACAACATTGATATAACCATGCTTCAAATTTTGTAAAAATAATTAAATATAATTATATTATTAATAGTATTTATAACCATACAAGTACAAATGAAAAGGAAAGGCCTATTATTATTTGTTCTTAGTACTTTATTTCAGACTTCATAATTGTGCATTTATTTACTATAAATCCATAGATTGGATGAATTGCTGAATCAAGTCACGAGAAATCTAGAAAAAAGTTTGTTTGAGTAAAATCACGTCCATTACACATTAGGGAAAAAGAACGTCTTATTTAAGTTCACAAATAAAAATGCAGCACCTTTAACGGTAGCCTAAAGTACGAATGCAAGAACCAATAATAAAATATACCAGCATGGAGCATTTTCGCAGCGGTGCCTGACCTTTAAGACACTGTGCTACTTGTACATAAAATGCTGATTTTAAAAACTGTCAGATAAGATATAGAGATGACATAATAGCTGAGCGATATTAAGTAGGCTCCTAGTAAGCTAACATTATCAGATTTCACTCAAATGGCATGTGAATTCACCAAGGTCTAGCTCTGCTTTTTCTATGCGTCCTTTGTTTCATAATAGATCGATGAAGACACACTGCCCCCTGCTGTCCAATGTTCTGTGCTTTCATTTCTCTTGTTCCTGCAGTAAAAGTATTCTATCACACTGGGAATTTACAGCAAACTAATTAAAAGTTTGGCCAAAGTTCACAGTGAAATTAAAAGATTATTGTGTCTGTAGACCAATCCTGTAGGGGTGAGGAAAATCACCACCCAGCTTAATAGACTTTATACGTTTTAGATTCAATGAAAATCAATGAGATGTTCAGTATAAAGTTACATTCCCTTTTGTGCAAAATATTGTGTATGTCAATTACAGTGTCCTTGTGTTGTTATATAGCCGCACATTCTGGATTCATTTCAGTGCTTTCCAGCTTGTAAGGGTCATTTACGATAATTTAAAACGGCAAGACAAAATAAGTTTCGTGAAATCGTGTCTATTTTGTCGTGACTGTGACCAATGTTGTATATATTGCCAAAGGTCATGGAAATATTCACATGGGTGAGGTGTGTGGGATTGTAAAATGTTAGGGCGGTAGAAAATAGGGAGATCCAGGCTGTTCGTAATTATCATTGGGCCAGGGAAACTGGTATGATGCCAGTCACACGATACATGATTCTGTTTTGCAGAACGCGTGTGTAAAGGTGGCCATACACAGGTCTGAGACTCAAGTCGGACCTGTTTTCCCGTGAACTCCCCTGGCAGTTCCCTGGGAGGGCTCATCTTCCATGGAGCTGTCGGATCAATTCAAGGGGAATCGGATATGATAACCGCCATATGCCGCTGATGATCTGATTCCGATATATCATACGTGCTGCATGTATGATCTACATGATCGGATCTGACTTGATGTCAAACACCTCTGATTTGGCCCGATTTAATCCGATATATAGACCCGATCCGTCAACATTGGATGAAGTCGGACGAATCGGACCAGTATATGGGGGCCCTATCTCTTAAATCACAGGGTTCCCTGATAATGTCTGACTACTGGGGTTTTTAAAAGTACTTATTGTCTCCAGGCAGAGCCGGCCCCAGGCATAGGCATGCTAGGCAATTGCCTAGGGGCAGCAGTTTTGCCGGGGTCCGGGCATTCTGATCAATATTACTTTGCTCGCCACCCGCCGTCCTGGAACTGCAGCCGCCGGCTCCCAGCTACAGTGTAACTTCTGCCCGGCCAGCCGCGATGCACCGCCACGTGATGCATGATGACGCAGGCCTGCTCTGTGCTCACGCAGCCCACGCTGACACTAACACTCTGTCCTACCTCCGCCAGCCGCCTCGGCGCATGCTGGGAGAAGGAGGAGGGACAGCAGTCAGTGTCTGATGTAGTTCCCAGCCCCTCCTGCACCACCCATCAGGCTTTCTGATTTCCTTACCTCCTTCAAGCGCACCCTCAAAACCCACTTTTTTCGACTAGCCTATCCCTCCTCCTAACCTCTTTTGATCCTCCTATCCTGCCTCCGTTCCCCTCCGTTCCTACTTATCCTATTGTTTTTCGTTCGTCCACCCACCTATTTTTAGTATGTTAACTCTTATGAGTAGGGTCCTCCTTCCTCACGTACTAACCCTACCTCTTTACCTCACCTGTGCTCCTGTCCTGTTCTTCCCTTCCTCTACTTCATCTTCAGTCTCCTCGACAATTTTGACGCCTACTTCTGAACTGATGCTGATTTTAGTTCTACCAGCTATACCCCTATTTATACTGTATTTTTCAACACACCCTGTACGTTACCTTGTAATTTGTTTTTTGTTTGCTATGTACGACGCTGCGGACACTTTGCGGTGCCTTATAAATAAACGTACTACTACTACTCTGTCTCCAGGGCCAAATTTCATATAAAGCCAATGGGATTGGGAGAGGCAAGTAATTAAGTATTCTTTCTCCTACATGTTTCGGAATGAATAATAAATGGACTCCTCAATGTCAGTGCAATTATATTTGTTATGTTTAATTATTTCAGAGTTTGCAGTTGCAATATACTTCTGGGAGAGCTTATTTGCAAGATAAATAAATAAATGTATATACAGAACAAAACCATTGACTCAGGCTTGATAAGGTGTGAAGTGGTGGATAGTGGCTGCCTTACCCACAAACTCCCCTGTTAGCTAGAGATGATACCAACAATATATGGACAATTTTGGGATAGCGCCTTCAGAGAGAATATAATCTCCCAAATAGATCTTTAACCGGATATCAATTTTTAATCCAAATAACGTGTAGAAGTCCATAAAAAAGTTTTTATTAAGAGTCTGTTTTTTTAGCTAAAATTCAATGTAGACTTTCCAGTGTATTATTGATGTATAACAAGCTGAATCACCCAACACGTTTCATCTAACATCAATTATATACTGAAAAGTCTACATTGAATTTGACTATGACCCCCGGTCATAGTGGACTGTCATTGAGTTGGCACATGACACCGGTACTCCGTGGGCATTGGGGACTTGTACTGTGGGGGCACAGGTAAAAAAAAATACTGTCGGGACTGGTCACTGATACTAGAATGGGCTGATAAAAAGGGGGAAAACTTACTGATGTGAGACATACTGTATGGTTACAAGGTAGTGGTGCTGAGGAAAATTTTGAACTGCTACTGGTGAGGCCAAAACTGAAGAGACAGGTACAGTAGTGCTTGAACGTTTGTGAACACTTCAGAATTTTTTGCTGAAATCTGGCATAACAATACACCCGTCCTGTACGTAAATAGATTAAGAGAACATAATCAAACAAATGAGACAAAAAAATGAGACCTGCTTATTTTTTTTAGGAAAATGACAGTGGGCCAATTCGGGAGTGAAAGGTAAGCAAGAGATATCTCCTTCCGTCCTGTTTTAATAAATGGCACTAACCTGCTCTGTATAAATGTTGATGAATAGACCTCGAAATAAACAGAACTGGGCAGAGGGTCTTTATGTCATTAATGTAGCCAAGGTTCCATATTAGCTTGGTCACTCTCTTGTATGGATAAGGTATATCGCCATAGCTAAATAAATTGTTCTGTTAGATGACTAGTGATGTCATACAGAATTTACGCCCTCGTCTATTAGTATGCAATAAAAGTCACCATAGGATATTTCCAGTCTCCTTGGTGTCTAAAGAATTTGTACCACTTGTCTAAGTACGGAATTATTAAGGTCTGTTTTAAATTAGATTTTTGGGGCATTCATCACAGGTCAGACGTGAAACTGTAAGAGGCAGAACTACATTTGATAAACTAATTTCACATAAACAGACCACGAGGGATCTACTCTTAGGCATATAATCTATGGTAAAAGGATTAGTCTTTTTTATGTGAAAGCTTTGAAGAACAATCCATAGCATATGTATGTAAAATTGCCTTTGGTACATTTGTTAATGTGATTTTGTCTAAATGTGTTTATGAATATTCTCCACTGATGTCTTGTAACTGGAATAAAGCCTAGGTAGAAACAGGTATGTTTGAAAAGAACCCAAAGTGTACATACCTTAGCTATAACAAAACAATCATACAGTATATAGAGGCAAGCGGGACTGCTGTGGTTTTGTGACATTCGTGCAAGGGGCACAATTATTATTTAGTGCACTCGGCCCCATAAAATTACCATCCCTTAGCACTGGATATTGAAGAACAATAAGGAATCTGTGTGTGTGTGGTTGGGGGGGAGAGCGGGGGGGGCTCGAGGAAAATAAATTCCATACTAAATTAAGAAGGGGATTCTTCACTATTAGAGCAGTAAAATTCTGGAACTCATTGCCGGTGAGGGTGGTTACACCAACAACTATATAAATGAATTTATATCAAAACTGGATACATTTTTGCCCACTAAAGGTGCCCATACATTGTACAATTAGTGTATACAATATTGCATCACATCTCATCGCATTGCATAGGTTTTACAATGCAATGAGATGAGATGAGATTAGATCTAGTACAAAAAGTATGTGCAACATACAATGATCCCATTCCGTCATTCCTAACATTCTGTGCTTTGACATCAGAATCAATGGGCCTTATTCAGATCTGAGCTTAGTACAAATTTGTTTGGAAAATGGGCAAAACCATGTGCACTGCAGGTGGGGCAGATGTAACATGTGCAGATAGAGTTAGATTTGGGTGAGTTATTTTGTTTCTGTGCAGGGTAAATACTGGCTGCATTATTTTTACACTGCAATTTAGCTTTCAGTTTCAGAACACCCCACCCAAATTTAAATCTCTCTATACATTTTACATCTGCCCCAGCTGCAGTGCACATGGATTTGCCCAGTTCCAAACAAATTTGTACTGAGCTCAGATCTGAATAAGGGCCAATGTGTACTCCAAAAGTTGTTAAGGATTGACACTACTTGTGTTTAATATTTTTCACCCTTTCGTTGACCAACACATTTTACATTAAACATATAACATGTACACATGGTGTTTATTAATAAAAGTACAAAACATGTATAGGGTGCGCATTTTACAGTAGTTGGTCAATTTATAAAAAAAAAATGTACATATATTTGGTTCCTTGCAAATGGGTAATGGCCATTTTATACCGACAGCTCCAGGAATCAAGATGTCAATCTAGCAGCAGGTGGGTGGGTGATATATGGGGTGATCAGGTGGCAATATAATTAGGAACTTCAATGACTGTATGTGGGTGGACGACAGGACCACAGGCAGACAGGAAGACTAGGTTTTTCCTGTAAAAAGCGGAATGTCAGTGGGTGGGTAGTATCCCAATATAAATTAGAATGCTGCTGTACGTTGTTTGCTCTCTCTCAGCACTGTTATGGTCCACGGCCACTAAATATAAATTGAGGGGGTTTCCATCGTTTCATCACACACAGGGGTTTACTAAGATAGGAGTTCTATTGAGATGGGAAGTTGCCCATAGCAACCAATCAGAATGTACTTCTAATTTTTTTTAGCACATTCTGGAAGATAATAGATAGAATCTGGTTACTATGGGTAATAACTCATCTTCAATAGAAGTAAATAAACCACATAGGACTATCAATTATCTTTTCAGCAATTTTTCTTACATAAATAAACATGCATACTTTTATTTTGTATTTGTATCTCTGCTTGACTGTAGTTCAAATGGCAAATTTATATTTAGTATATATTCACAACACTGTAATCTGGTGTAAAACTGTCACATATTGTACTCTTACAGAGCAGGATGCATCCTGAAACATGGGGGTTTATTCTAGTTCATTCTTTCTGACAAAATCCTTCTTAGATGGACAAAACTATGTGCACTGCAGGGGGGCAGATGTAACATGTGCAGATAGAATTAGATTTGGGTGAGTTATTTTGTTTCTGTGCAGGGAAAATACTGACTGCTTTATTTTTACACTGCAATATAGATCTCACTTTGAAGAAAAAACCCCACCCAAATCTAATTCTCTCTGCACAAGTAACATCTGCCCCACCTGCAGTGCACATGGTTTTGTCTATCTAAGAAGGATTTTGTCAGAAAGAATGAACTAGAATAACCCCCATGGTGAGCTCTGCAACATAAACTAAACCTATATTGTTTTCATGTGTCTAATACCACATCAGCTCTACAGTCAGTCCACCTGTAAGCAATACATGGCCACAAACAATTCTAGGTTTGATAAGATTAAACCTGGTAATAAACAGGTCTTCTTCTATTCCGCAGTTCTTTACATAGCATATTCCCTACGACATGTACATGCACACACACATTCAATCTTGGGTTAATTTTGTTAAGAGCCAATTAACCTACCAATATATTTTTGGATTGTGAGAGTAAACCTGAATATCCGGAGTAAACTCACGCAAGCACGGGAATAATATAGAAATGCCATTACACCATCCGTGCTGCCCCGAAGAATATGTGGCACTACAGTGTGATGTCATGTGTATAAGGGGTACTATTGTTTGTTGTAATGTGTATAAGGGGTATTACTGTATCGTGTAGTGTGTGTATAAGGGGTACTACTGTGTTTTGTAATGTGAATAGGGGTACTACTGTGTGACATAATGTGCAGTAGTGCATTATTCACATTACTCCACACAGTAGTACATCAGACAATAGTCCTCCTTATACAAATTATACCACACAGTAGTATATATTGTACACATTATAGCACATAGTAATAATCTTTATACATATTTCACAACACAGTAGTACCCAATATACACATTATATAACACAGAAGTCCCTCCCATTCATATTACACCACACACAGAGCTGGTTAAGACTTTGGGAGTGCCTGGTGCACTAAAAACAAGGGGGCCTCTTATGATACAATATAAAAGGCCCATACACACTTGACGATTTTCACCTGAAAATCGGTCAAAACAGGCGTTTTGACCGATTTTCAGATGAAAATCGATTAGTGTGTATGGGCCAGCGACCCCCGACTAGCGATGATGCGCGCTCCCGCATCATCGCTAGAAAGGTCTTTCATCTGCTGGTTTTACCAGCAGATCCAGCGATGATGGATGGCTTGTCATCCATCATCGCTGTGTGTGTACGCTGCTGGGCTGAAAGATTAGCCACTTTCAGCCCAGTGGTACGCCCTGCTGCCGCCCCCCCTCCCCTCCCCGCCTGTCATACTCACTTGTCCACGCTGACGCTGCCCAGCTGAATCGCTATGTCTGGCTGGCTGCTGCGGCGGCTGGCTGCTGAAAGCCCTGCTCCCCGCCTGTCTTACCTGCCGTTCCCCGCCCCGCTGGTCACCTGTGCGCGTCCTCCCGGGTCAGGCCACATGTGCAGCTGATGCACCCCCCGCCTCCCTCCGTCCTGCTCCACACGGAGCAGCACTGGCCACCAATGTTTTTTTTTTGTAAGCCAGTAATATATAGATTTCTGGCACATGCCAGCAATCTATATATTACTGGAACCACTGGGCACCAATGACAACCATAAGCCAGTAATATATAGATTGCTGGCACATGCCAGCAATCTATATTTTACAGGTACCACTGGGCACCAATGACAACCATAAGCCAGTAATATATAGATTGCTGGCACATGCCAGCAATCTATATATTACAGGTACCACTGGGCACCAATGACAACCATAAGCCAGTAATATATAGATTGCTGGCACATGCCAGCAATCTTTATATTACTGGAACCACTGGGCACCAATGACAACCATAAGCCAGTAATATATAGATTGCTGGCACATGCCAGCAATCTATATTTTACAGGTACCACTGGGCACCAATGACAACCATAAGCCAGTAATATATAGATTGCTGGCACATGCCAGCAATCTATATATTACAGGTACCACTGGGCACCAATGACAACCATAAGCCAGTAATATATAGATTGCTGGCACATGCCAGCAATCTATATATTACTGGAACCACTGGGCACCAATGACAACCATAAGCCAGTAATATATAGATTGCTGGCACATGCCAGCAATCTATATATTACAGGTACCACTGGGCACCAATGACAACCATAAGCCAGTAATATATAGATTGCTGGCACATGCCAGCAATCTATATATTACTGGAACCACTGGGCACCAATGACAACCATAAGCCAGTAATATATAGATTGCTGGCACATGCCAGCAATCTACATATTACAGGTACCACTGGGCACCAATGACAACCATAAGCCAGTAATATATAGATTGCTGGCACATGCCAGCAATCTATATATTACAGGCACCACTGGGCACCAATGACTTAGTTATTAGCCAGTAATATATACATAGCTTGCACAGGCCAGCAATGTATATATTACTGCCCACCATGGTTTAAATAGAGCCGGAACGGGTCATAACTGCGTTCCGTCAGTTCATTTTGGAGGCGGAACGTCCGCTCACATTGCTCTGCTGTTTGTACCTGCCTGCATCATTAAAGGAGACAGCCGGCAGAGTGGTGGTAAACCCGGCTGTCTCAGAGCAGGTCCAACCATCCGCTGTGCGGCTATTTTGAATGACACGCCTGCTTGCAACTCGCAAGCCACCGTCGCCTGATTGGCTGCGAGTCGCAGACAGATGGACCTGCTCTGAGACAGTTGGATGACCCCACCGCTCTGCCCGGCGGTCTCCTTTAGTGATGCAGGCGGGGACAGACATCGGGGCAAGGTGAGCGTAAGGATGCAGTGCACATAGCATGTTACCCCTGGCACCGTACATGAAAACCCTAGCAATGAGCATGTAGGTAAGCGGCAGTTATGTGTCATTATATGTAATGAGCATTACGGTGTGTGGCATATGTGTAATGGGCATTACGGTGTGTGTCATAATGTGTAATGGGCATTATGGTGTGTGGCATATGTGTAATGGGCATTATGGTGTGTGTCATGTGTAATGGACATTACGGTGTGTGTCATAATGTGTAATGGGCATTACGGTGTGTGTCATATGTACAGTGGCGGATTCAGGGGGGGGCACCCTGGCACGTGCCCCCCCTGTCATTTCATTTTGTAGCTGAGGTCCAGGGCTTTCCAACGAGCCCAGCCCCGTGTCTCTAGCCCCCCGGGAACTGGAGATATCGCCTGGCAAAGCTGTAACGTTTTTTCCCCATAGGATAATATGGGACCCTTCAATTCGGACCCCCACCCGGTTCCGACGGCTGCCAGTTCCGGCCCTGGCATCACAGAAGCTTGTGGTTGATCTCATTCAATTCCAATCGCTGGGCCTTCAAAATGTTACCAGGCTGGTCCATATCGGTCAATTGGTTCCAGAGATATTGCGCGTAAACCAATTTTTTTATTTTTGAAATGTAATTTCATGGCTGTTCATGTTCTTTGAGGGCAGATTACTCTGGAACCAAACGTTTCAGTTTTACTGGACCCAAATCATTTAAAGCCCACTCAAAAGTTCTTCAATATGATACTTGTCTCATGTAAATGGGTCAGCTGCTTCCGAAGATATAGCCGGTAAATGAGATAACTGGTTAAAGGGGAGGGGGGGGGGGGGAGAGGTGGTTTTCTCTCCCCTCACCATAGGTGTGCGCACAGGGGGTGCCGGGGGTGCACAGGCACCTCCGCACAATATCAGCACTTCCTAATGACCGGCAGTGGCAGTGCCCCCTCCCCCGGCCGCCTAGCAGTACCTGCGCTGGGCTGGGCTTCTTCAGCAGTCAGCAGGACCTCTCCCCCCCTCCCCTTTAACCGTGATTGGGCCACGCCCCTGCCTTTTCCTGTGCCCGGGTGAACTAGTGCAGCTGCAGTAGTAGTGAAGTAGTGCAGCTGCAGGCAACCTAGCAACCTGCGCTGGGCTGGGCTGGCCTGGGCTCCTTCAGCAGGACTCGAGGTTCCAAAAGCGGGCGTGGCCACGGAGGGTCTGTGATTAGGCCACGCCCCTTCCTTTTCCTGTGCCCGGGTGAACTAGTGCAGCTGCAGTAGCCCTGTAGCCTACTGTTCTGTGTCAGGCTCACAGGATGGCTCCTGGCTGAAACCTAAAGGTAATGTATGCAAAGATTGGGGAGTATGCCATTTATTGTGAGGGAGTGGGCTGTGAATGAGAATGTAGTAAAACAGGGGGCCTGATTAAGGATCACTCACTAAGCATCAATCTTTTGCTGCCTAGCAAGCGGAACACCGCCCACGAATAACTGGGAAAACTGTACTGTCCCTGCTGTATTGTTACCTGCCTGGCTGATGCGGTGACCAGTGGTGCCGCTGATGGCTGCCTAGGCGCTGTACAGCTCGGCGGGTATTTCTTCCCTGTGTGATAACTGTGCTGTCTCTGCCTATATTGTTAACCACCCGGGGGTCCAGTTGTGCGGATGATGGCTGCCAAGGCACTGCGCAGCTCAGCGAATATATGTTCCCTGTGTCTATATCACCCAGGGTACATCTAGTGTATACATATAATACATACATTAGTCACTATGCACTGTGTAATGTGACTATAGGTCACTACGTGCAAATATTCGTCACTGTGCTGTGTAATGTGACTATGGGTCACTACGTGCGAATATTCATCACTGTGCTGTGTAAGGTGACTATAGGTCACTACGTGCAAATATTCATCACTGTGCTGTGTAATGTGACTATAGGTCACTACGTGCGAATATTCATCACTGTGCTGTGTAATGTGACTATAGGTCACTACGTGCCAATATTCATCACTGTGCTGTGTAATGTGACTATAGGTCACTACGTGCGAATATTCATCACTGTGCTGTGTAATGTGACTATAGGTCACTACGTGCAAATATTCATCACTGTGCTGTGTAATGTGACTATAGGTCACTACGTGCGAATATTCATCACTGTGCTGTGTAATGTGACTATAGGTCACTACGTGCAAATATTCATCACTGTGCTGTGTAATGTGACTATAGGTCACTACGTGCGAATATTCGTCATTGTGCTGTGTAATGTGAATATAGGTCACTACGTGCGAATATTCATCACTGTGCTGTGTAATGTGACTATAGGTCACTACGTGCGAATATTCGTCACTGTGCTGTGTAATGTGAATATGGGTCACTACGTGCGAATATTTATCACTGTGCTGTGTAATGTGAATATGGGTCACTACGTGCGAATATTGGTCACTGCACTCTGTATAATTTGAATATGGGTCACTGCGCACTGTATAATGTGAATATCTGTCACTACGCGCTGTGTAATGTGACTGTGGGTCACTGCGTGCTGTGTAATGAGAATATGGGTCACTATGTGCTGTGTCATGTGAATATGGGTCACTGCGCGCTGTATAATGTGAATATCGGTCACTAAGTGCTGTGTAATGTGACTGTGGGTCACTGCGTGCTGTGTAATGTGAATATGGGTCACTGCGTACTGTGTAAAGTGACTATAGGTCACTACGTGCGAATATTTGTCACTGTGCTGTGTAATGTAACTATGGGTCACTACGCACTGTGTAATGTGATTATGGGTAACTGCCAATGTTCCCTCTAATTTTACGAAGGCTTTGTGCAGAAAAAGATATTGGCTGTGCAACTTTGGAAGGAAATGTACATTTTTTTGCGTCACATAACGTATACAGGCCTAGGTTTCAAGTTCTGTTGAGTTAATAAAGCAATTTGAATGTTTACAGACTTCACACACCACACATTGGCCCTTATTCTAATTCGGACGGTACGGCCCGCGTGCGGCCGTACCGCCGATGTTTTTATTCTGCACATGCGCAGAGGTCAATCTGCGCATGTGCAGCCCCCTTCGCCGCAGACGTATTTCGTCCGCCGCAAAGGGGGCATATAGGGGCGTGAGGGGCTTCATACCCTCATTTCCCTATGTGTACGCCCCGCGTTTCATGGGCGTTCCCATGCAAACGCGGGGCGTATGCATGGTAATGAGGGTATGACGCAACTCATGGGGGCGGAAAGCTGACGTCGCCGGATGTCAGCTCTCAGCCCCCATACAAGCTAGCACACGGACGATTGTCCGTGTGGTCTCAGCTTGCGGGAGCTGCTGGGGCGTGCGGACCTGCCTTCGATGGTCGACGACCATCGAATGCAGGGGGCAGCTCCCACCATGGTGGAGGCGTACGCCTCCACCATTTTTATGCGGATCGCCAGCCGTCCGTGTACGGACGGCCGTGGCGATCCGTCTCGTGGGCGGGGATTGGTTTGTGCGGCCAGAGCACCGTGTGCGGCTCTGGCCGCACCAACCAGAATAAGGGCCATATAGACTATAGCAGTGATTTTCAACCTTATTAAACTCGTGGCACACTAAAACAAGATTTTAACCTTTGTGCGCTCAGTTGTAATGTCTGTGCACGGGCTCGGCGATTTGTGTGCGCGCGCGCACACGCGCACAGCTTAGAGGGAACACTGGTCACTGCATGCTGTGTAATGTGATTATGGGTCACTACATGCTGTGTAATGTGAATATGGGTCACCATGCAGCCATTTTCCCAGTGGTCTTTACCGCTGCTCTGCCGGACCGATGATGAGGTGAGTAGAATTAAATGGGTGAAGGGTGTACAGCGTGTGGGTCCCCCAGCGATACTTATGTGACATCATATGTAATAGCCATTACAATGTGTGGTATAATATGTAATGGGCATTAGGGCATGTGGCATAATGTGTACTGGGCATTCTGGCATAATGTACAATGGGCATCAAGGTGTGAGGCGTAATGTGTAATGGGCATCACGGTGTGAGGAGTAATGGGCATAGTGGTCTGAGTCAATGTGTAAGGGGCATCATAGTGTGAGGTGTAATTTATTTATTTTATTTATTAACAGTTTCTTATATAGCGCACACAGATTCCGCAGTAATGGGCATCACAGTGTGAGGTGCAACATGTAATGGGCATCACAGTGTGAAGCGTAATATGTAATGGGCCTTACAGTTTGTGGCATAATGTGTAATGGGAATTACAGTGTTTGGTATAATGTGTATTGGGCATTACGGTGTGTGGCATAACGTGTATTGGGCATAATGGCATGTGGTATACTATGTAATCCCTATTATCCCTATTTTACAAAAATTTGTCAAGCCCTGGCATAATGTGCAATGTCAATTACTGTGTGTGGCATTATGTGTGATGGGCATTATGGTGTGTGGTATTATGTGAAATGGGCATTATGCTGGGTGGCATTATGTGGAATGGGCATTACTGTGTATTGCATTATGTGTGATAGGCATTATGTTGTGTGGCATTATGTGTAATGGGCATTATGGTGAGTGGCATTATGTGTAATGGGCATTAGGGTGAGTGGCATTATGTGTAATGGGCATTAGGGTGTGTGGCATTATGTGTAATGGCCATTACAGTGTAAATTTTCGACGCGCACTGTCCCTGTTTCTGGTGTGTGTGATGGGAATAATTAATCCTGAAGCCCATATACATAAAAAAGTCACCTATTTAGTTTGCATTGATGCCCAGTAGGCAGTGATGGACATGCCCAGTAGGCTTTGATGGACACGCCCAGTAGGCGTAATGAACACGCCCCTCCAATGGTGCACCCCCTAAGAAAATGGGCTGCGCACGCCTATGCCCCTCACCCCAGAAAATGCAGGGACTAGGCTGGTGTAAAAGGGGCCAACCTGGGAATGCATTTTCTGGTGAGAAAGGGGTATTCTGCAGTGCTCTGAATACAGCCAGGCTCTGCCACTGTCAGTGGCTATCACTTCTGCCTGGCGGCGGCTGTCCCCCATTTACCGGGAGCATGTATTCCCCCTTGGCAATGAACATGTAATCCCACATGGCAACGAGCATGGAACCTCTGGCAATGAGCATGGAACCCTTGGCAATGAGCATGTAGATAAGCATCACTTATGTAGCATAATTTTTAATAGGCATTGTGGTGTTTGGCATAATACATAATGGACATAATGGCGTGTAACTTTGGCCCTTATTCTGGTTGGTGCGGCCAGAGCCGCACACGGGGCTCCGGCCGCACAAACCAATCCCCGCCCACCCTACGGATCGCCACGGCCGTCCGTACACGGACGGCTGGCGATCCGCATAAAAATGGTGGAGGCTACGCCTCCACCATGGTGGGAGCTGCCCCCTGCATTCGATGGTCGTCGACCATCGAAGGCAGGTCCGCACGCCGCGGCAGCTCCCGCAAGCTGAGACCACACGGACAATCGTCCGTGTGGTAGCTTGTATGGGGGCTGAAAGCTGACATCCGGCGACGTCAGCTTTCCGCCCCCATGAGTTGCGTCATGGCCTCATTACCATGCATACGCCCCGCGTTTGCATGGGAACGCCCATGAAACGCGGGGCGTACACATAGGGAAATGAGGGCATGATGCCTCTCACGCCCCTATACGCCCCCTTTGCGGCGGACGAAATACGTCTGCGGCGAAGGGGGCTGCACATGCGCAGATTCACCTCTGCGCATGTGCAGAGTAAAAACATCGGCGGTACGGCCGCACGCGGGCCGTACCGATCCGATCAGAATAAGGGCCTTAATGTGTAATGGACATTATGGTGTAAATGTTTAATGCACGCCTTTGGTGGACAATGTCCCTGTTTATGAAGCGTATTGTGAATTTTGGCTTAATCTGTGTGCCATTATGTGAATTCTGGCTCAATCCGTGTGGCATTCGGTGAATTTTGGCTCAATCCGTGTGTAATTATGTGAATTTTGGCTCATTCCATTTGGCATCATGTGTAAGGGGGAAGTATAATGGGGTCTGGTATATTGTTGCATAATGTGTAGAAGTTGTTTATGGTGTTGTAGACTACACTCAAGGACACACCCCTGTTGAGTGGCCACACCCCTTTTCCGGAGCGCGCCTTCGGCGCGCGCACAACTACATCCTTCACTTTTGTCGCCATGGTGGGCTTGCGTACTTTAAATACCAGGGCCTATTTTTAATCCCATTCCCACCCTCTCTCTGCCGCTCTCTTAGCATGTACACTGGCACCACGGACACCGCCCTCCCCCAACCCAAACCCTCTTTTATCATGGTGCCCCCCCTGTCATTTTATCCTGGATCCGCCCCTGCCACTGGCTGTGATGAAATCAGCCTGATCGGGGCTGGAGCTGATGTCACACACCCTCCCTAACGCCTGTGCTTTCCCCGGACACACCTGCAGTTATCTGGCACTCCCATAAAACGGTCGGTTACCACCCTCCAAACGCCGGCATCCTGTCAATCATCTTGTGAGCGGTCAGTGATTATAAAAAGTAGCAGGCCTTTATCGCAGTACGACCACGCACATGCGTGCTGCAACCCATGCGCATGAGTCGTCTATCAATAATCGGCTGCGTTGTGAATTCGTATAGCAGCGATCAGGTCTGAATCAGGCCCATAGAGCGGTATACAGGCCCTTATTCAGATCTGATTGCAGCACAAATTTGTTCTCAAAATGGGCAAAACCATGCTGCACTGCAGATGGGGCAGATGTAACATGTGCAGAGCTAAATTTGGGTTGGGTGTGTTGAAACTGATCTATATTGCAGTGTCAAAATAATGCAGCCAGTATTTACCCTGCACAGAAACAAAATAACTCACACAAATCTAACTCTCTCTATACATGTTACATCTGCCCCACCTGCAGTGCACATGGTTTTGCCCATTTTGAGTGCAAATTTGTACTGCAATCTGATGTGAATAAGGGCCACCGGGCGGAGTAGAATACAGTGCGGTATATAGAGCAGGATTGGTACAATGCAGATACAGTGCAGATTAGATATAGATTGGGATTCTTCCCGTACAGCGATGGGAAGGTCAGGCATCACAACCACCAACACCTTTGGACTCTAGTTGGAGGTTTGTGATCACATGTCTTCTCTAGTAGGCAGAGATGTTTGCTGGGCTTTGACAGGTGAAATCTCTTAAAATCTCTAAAGGGGGAGTAGGAGGGCTTGCATCATCATGTGAAGTCCAACCACCAATCATGAATACAGGCCAGGGCCTTAACCGTTCCTTGCCACTCCGTGTCGTACATGGCACATTGGCAAGTTTACGTTTCTCCTCCAATGATCTTAATTTATTTTTTTGGGTCCTTTTTTTACTCAATTTTGGCTTTTTGGCTTTTACATCCCTGTACTTTGACATAGGACATCGGCCTTGGCAGACGACATTGACGGCATACAGGGCAGCCATCAGAAATTGTGGGGCCTGGGACTGACAAAATAGGCAGGTTCCCCCCACCGTCTATTGTTACACCAAATATTTTAGTCAGATATTTTGGCAGAACTCCGAAAGGAGATAATGCACCAGCCAATGAACTGTGTTTGAAAATGACATTTGGGAATTGATTGGCTGGTGCTTTTTCTCCTTTTTCACCCCACCACACCGGCTTCCTGTCAATCAAATAGGGACCAATTGCGATGAAAAATATCAGATTTTTGTTGCGGTTTGGCGACAGGCATGCGTACTGTAACTCGTATGCATTCACAGTCACAGAAGTCTGAGTAACCCCCAATGTGCAGGGCATAATTGTGCAGGGTTTAATGTGCCGGGCGTAATGTGCGGGGTATCACGGCATACCTCCCAACATGGCCCATTCCAGCAGGGCCGAAATTCCCTGTTCCTGGACTTCCTTGCCAGTGGCAGAGGTGGGGCGGCAACACAGTCCAATATTCAAATAAGGAAGCCACGTCTGCTTTCAGTGAGTCCCAGGCTGTGATATTTGATGTGAAAGTTGGTGTGGCTCCCCTATTTGAATGTGGGGATAAGCTACCGGTGCCTTATCGCCACATTATGTCACATACAGTAACATACTGTACTGTACCTTCCAACATGACATTGCAGGAGGGACACATTTTCTCTGTTCCTGGACTTCCTTGTCAGTGGCAGTTGCAGCTGTGGGGCTGCAACTGCCACTGGCAAGGAAGTCCAGGAACAGAGCAGTTTTGTCCCTCCTGCAATGAGTCATGTTGGGAGGTATGTTACTGTATGCAACATAATGTGCGGGGCAATACTGTGAGGGGCATAATTTGTGGGACATAGGGCCTAATTCAGCACGGATTGCTAATCTAAGTAGATAGCCATCACCCAGACAGAACCCACACCATGCAAATCTGCAAGATAATTTGCAAAACTACCACAGATCGCTATCCTCCGAAACCATCAAAAGGATTTTAGCCATCTGTGAACATGTGAATAGCTCTGGGGCTTCACAGAGTGATGATGTCACAGAGCGATGATGTCACAGAGCGATGATGTCACAGAGCGATGATGTCACAATGCACTACTGATCACATAGTCTGAGCTGTTTGGCTTTGGGCTCATATCTTCACAAGAACTGGATGAAGGAAGAAGTTCTCCGTGAAGATGGGCTGTTGTCTTAGCAAGTGCTGTGATGACGATGATGATGTGCAGTGCGCTGCACCTGCAAGATCCCAGAATGCCGATGTCTGCGATAGAGACGGCGATTTCACAATTGAAGATCAGGGATATATCTTATGGAAGATCATTTCCTCACGACCGGCGTTTAGCCACAGAAGGAGAAGATGGCTCAAGCGCCATAGGTTTACACCTAGACTGACCCCCATATCTGAGAAGGAGGAGGAGCTGGAGGTGTCCGATGTGGAACACGATGACACCGGAGGAGAAAGTGTTGGCCCAGGGAGCGGCACAGTGGCGCCTGGCACCGGGCACACAGAACTGGAGGGATTTGACCCCTATAACAACATAATGTTGATGCTTATGCTATCCTGGCTAATCAGACTGTATATATATATCCGCACTGCTGCAGATCGGCGGTGAGATGGACAGTGTATACCTTTGTGTATTTTTGTATATATTTGTATATATTTGTATATATTCGTATATATTTGTATATATGGAAATTTGTAAATATTGTACATAATTATAGATAGGATATTTATCTATCTATCTATCTATCTATAGATAACCAAATTACAATAAAACCTTGTACAATAACAGTCCGTGCAAGATCCCAGAATGCCGATGTCTGCGATAGAGACGGCGATTTCACAATTGAAGATCAGGGATATATCTTATGGAAGATCATTTCCTCACGACCGGCGTTTAGCCACAGAAGGAGAAGATGGCTCAAGCGCCATAGGTTTACACCTAGACTGACCCCCATATCTGAGAAGGAGGAGGAGCTGGAGGTGTCCGATGTGGAACACGATGACACCGGAGGAGAAAGTGTTGGCCCAGGGAGCGGCACAGTGGCGCCTGGCACCGGGCACACAGAACTGGAGGGATTTGACCCCTATAACAACATAATGTTGATTCTTATGCTATCCTGGCTAATCAGACTGTATATATATATCCGCACTGCTGCAGATCGGCGGTGAGATGGACAGTGTATACCTTTGTGTATTTTTGTATATATTTGTATATATTTGTATATATTCGTATATATTTGTATATATTTGTATATATGTAAATTTGTAAATATTGTACATAATTATAGATAGGATATTTATCTATCTATCTATCTATCGATAACCAAATTACAATAAAACCTTGTACAATAACAGTCCGTGCGTGCGTGTGATGTGTGTGACACAACCCTGGCGCACGCGCTGCTGGCGCACTCCTACACAGACACACATCCAGCAAGTGTTGCTAATTTATATAGCCAGCAATTGTGTTGATTTCATTAACGTTTTTTACAGCCGCACAATGTGACATAAAGGCTCCGACTCAGCCGCACAGTGTTATAGTTATTGGTACTGATAACCGCGACGCCATAAGACGCTGCTAATGCTGAACACAATCCTGCTACATACAACATGTAAAGAGATCATGTGTAACAAGGTGTAACATCCCCCTACTGTACAGTACTCATACCTGGGAGAAGCCCGGAGAGAGGAGTTCAAGCAGGGCTGGACAAAGCTTCGTTTTGGGGGTGGGGCGAGGCTGGCGTCACCAAGCCCCACCCCCCCACGACCGACAGCCACATTAATTATCGGGTCCGTGGATGGGGGAAGGGGTTAAAATGACGCAAAATGCCGCGATTCCTGTCATTTTAGCCCCACCCCCTCTCCGCGGACCCGCAAAATTCTGACATTTTTACCGCAGGTAAGGGGGGAGCAGGGGCTGTTGCTACAATGCGGGAGACTTGCCCACCTTCCCGGGGGGCCGGGAGGGGGACCCGATTTGCGGGACCCTCCCGGCCATTCCGGGAGGGTAGGCAAGTATGACATTACTGTAGGTATAACATGTCACCCCAGAGGTCTGTGCCCTGTATAATAGATAACCATGGTCACATCTCCCCGGCCACTGTTACAGTGTTCCTCAGTAACATACAGTGTCACACTCAGATCAGTCATTACTTTTTGCTGTCATTTCTGCCTATGTCTGGGTCTGTTGGAGGGGCCTGAGTCCTGCTCCCCCCTCCTCCGCTGCACGGAGAGTGGAAACCAACTGCCACTGCAACAGCCTCTCTCCCCAGATCAGCACACGCTGCTCAGTACTATGGGCCTAATTCAGGTTGGCTCACAAAAGCAGAATCTCTCTCTAATGGGAAAAACCATATGCACTGCAGGTGGGGCAGATGTAACATGTGCAGAGAGAATTACATTGAGGTGGGGTGTGTTCAAACTGAAATCTAAATTGCAGAGTAAAAATAAAGCAGCCAGTATTTACTCTGCACAGAAACAAAATATCTCACCCAAATCTAACTTTCTGGGCATGTTTCATCAGCCCCACCTGCAGTGTACATGGGTTTGTCCATGAAAGGAGTTTGCTTTTGAAAACCAACCTGAATCACCCCCTATGTACTGAGCTGGGGAGAGAGGCACAAATCTAACTCTCTCTGCACATATTACATCTGCCCCACATGCAGTGCAGCATGGTTTTGCCCATTTTGAGAACAAATTTGTCCTGCAATTGGGTCTGAATTAGGCCCTGTATTTGTCCAATGAGTAGACAATCCTATCCAATGTTCCAATACAAATCTGTTGGACAGGACAGGATCCCCAGCAGCCAATGGTACACATCGGTGTATGTACAGCATCACTGGTCTATCAGCAAGTGGAGAATAATGTGTATAACTGACCAGGGTCCCACAGCCAGATACACCTCCAGGTATGGGGAAGAGGTGACAATGTGGCCGGTGTATAGATCTGGGGGTGTATGGCTCGGAATATGAGGGTATATGGGGGTAATATGGGGGTTTATAGTGGTTAATAGAGGTGTATGGCAGTATATGGGGGTGTATGGGGGTATATGGGATCTCCTGCCATAATATAACATTGCGTAGAACCACTTCCAGCCACTGTGACCACCAGGAGTTTATAGAATGCAGGGAAGACCTCAGTAAGACACAGGCATGAAGTAGCCTAGTGTGTTATACTCTATGGGGGTTATTCGGGTTGATTCGCAAGGCTGCGAATTCGCAGCCTTGCGCGTCCACCAAACCCCGCCCCGCGAACGCCCCCCCCCCCCCCCCTGCCGCCCCAGCAAAGTGCGGCTTCGGCCGCGCAGCAGCAAATGGATGTTTTGCATAAACATCCATTCCCTTTGCTGGGGTGTCCGCCCACATCATTCGATGGTCACCGACCATCGAATGATGTTTAGCGTGCACGCATATATAAGTGACTTTTCAGTTGCGTATATATGCGTGCACGCTGGCGTGATATGGGCGGGCAGCTGACATCCGGTGATGTCAGCTACCCGGCCCACACACCCGCATCACTGCCTCATTACCATGAGAACGCCCAGCGTTCTCATGGAAACGCCCATGGAACGCTGGGCGTTCCCATATGGTGATGGGGCAGCCCGGCGCTCCCCGCCCATCTCCGCCCCCCCCCCCCCTCGCTGCCATGGGTGCGTGCACCTAGCGACCCGAAAGGTCGCCGTGGTGCACGCACCATGCGCCAGCACATGCGCAGAAACACGCCTGCGCATGCGCAGACACACAACATCGGTACTGCGTGCGAATGCGCGCAGTACCGATGCAATCTGAATAAGGCCCAATGTGCTTTACACTGGCCACGTGCAGCGGATCCAGGTAATCATTCAGGGACAAAATAGAGATTATAGGTGCAAGGTGCAAAAAGCGCTATAACCTTATTCTGTTTATATCATGTCAATATTTCACCAGAAAATATACATTATAGTAGTGGTGTAAGTTCGTCACAGTTGCCCGGAGGCAAGATATATATTGGTGCCCCCACACATACACACACATTTATATAATATGTGACTGTTCTGAAATATATGTGTTTTATACACACACACACATATACTGTATATATATATATATATACAGGGGCGGATTGGCCCACCGGGAAACCAGGCCATTTCCCGGTGGGCCGGCCCAAATCTCTTAAAAAAAGGTCCGGCAGCACTCGCCCCTGGGCGGGAAGCGGGCGCAGAACTTTGCCCAAATAAAAAATGCCCCCTGGAGGGCTGCTGCGCATGCGCGCACAGCACCTCCCAGACTCCCAGCCCCCCCCCCCCCCCCCCCCCCCCCCCCGCTGCCTGATTCAAGATTCCCGCGAGAGTGGCATATACAGGGACACTGGATGCCGGAAGGAAGCCGCCTCAGATGAGCCGTTCCCCTAATCCTCCCCCCCGGCACGCATCACTATCGCCGGCAGCCCCCCCCCCCGGTGCTCATCCCCATCGCCGCTACCCCCGGCGCTCCTCACCATCGCCGCTACCCCCCGCTCCCGGGACGGTTTCGGGACCCAATCCGCCCCTTCAGGGGCGGATTGGGTTGGAAAACCAGCCCGGGAAATTTTTGGAAGCAGCCCTAATAGGGGGCGGTGTCTGCTGAGAGGCGGAGTCTGCTGAGAGGCGGGGTCTGTTGACAGGGAAGGATGCTTTCTTCTCAGAGCTTTATCAAAAGGGAAACTTTGTTTTCCTGAAATTT
The DNA here is from genome assembly GCF_055691185.1 of Crinia signifera. NCBI lineage: Eukaryota > Metazoa > Chordata > Amphibia > Anura > Myobatrachidae > Crinia > Crinia signifera. Next base: position 54,245,752 of record NC_139221.1, on the reverse strand, counting down.
TACAGTGTATGATCAGTGCTTACATAAATACCACCTCCACCACTGCTATCAGAGGTCCTTTCGGTCACCGAACTTCCCACTCTCAGCAGGCGCGTTCATTTGGTGACGTCATCAGACCACACCAAAAGTGGACGGCATCACAGACTCTGTTGCCTGGTACACGGGCATGACAGAATAAACAGCTACTTTGCACTAATACAGTGGTCTCCAACCTTAATTGAGCGTGAGCTACTCTTGACAAAAAAAAAGAAAAGAAAAAAAACTCCCAGAGAGCTACTAAAATGTGTCAAATTCCCGTGATACTATGCCGCACACCTTAATGCCCCTGCACAAAATGCTGCACACCGTAATGCCCCTGCACAATATGCTGCACACGGTAATGCCTGACACATTATACCACAGACCACAATTCCTCTGACACATAATGCCAAACACCACAATGCCTATGATACTGATACTGTGCTGTTGCACACCTAATGCACCTAACACATTATGCCTTACATTGCAATGCCCCTCACACCTAATGCCTACCTCACAACTTTGGTAGCAGAGGAATATATGCGCGTGCCGGTGTGAAGGCATGGCCTTCAATGTTCCAGGGAAATCCTCTATCTATATAAATATATCTATATCTATCTATCTATCTATATACACACCTCAGTAATCGATGGCACTTTCAGACAAGAACAACGGCTGGATACGCTAATTATAGCAGCAACGTTTCAATGAATTTATTCCATTGTCATCAGGCTTTATGATGACAATGGAATAAATTCATTGAAACGTTGCTACTATAATTAGCGTATCCAGCCGTTGTTCTTGTCTGAAAGTCATCTGAGAGTGCCATCGATTACTGAGGTATATGTCCGCTTTTGAAGTGGAGGACAGGCACCAGGCGCAAGAAGTATATGGAAAGCAGGGAGTGCCGGTTAAAAGGGAATTTTGGAACAGCAGTGCTGACACCTGCTAAAACAAGTTGCCAAACAGCAGTTGGCAATCAATGCAGTCTCTTTTAGTAAAAAGCACTTGTCCGTATGTGGGGCCGCAGCTCTCATTTGTTCAACCCTGATTCCCGCAGGGTCACAAAGACAATCTACAACAAAATGACAAAAGAGGCGCCCAATAGTGCAGTATCCTTTTAGTAAAATGTAATAGTTAAAACATATATTAGTTGTATGGCATGCGTACCACAGTGATCCTCAGTGGTGGACTTCAGACCACATGGTATAACATGATTTCCACACTGACAAATCAGGAACATGAGACAGTGCTGCTGGTAACACTCACGGACTGGAGCCCGGATTCTTTATAGGGCTGATGTCCGAGTACGTTACCCTATCTTTAATATTTTTGCTCCTTTTATAGCAAAATTGTGGCGGTTCCTGGCATGATGGGCCTAGAATGGGATCTGTGCTGATGATCTTCCAATTTTTTTGAGTGGCTTCCCGTATAATGGGTGAGAAAGTGGAAAAGGTGCTAGAAAAAGTAACTTTAGGTTGGTTTTCACTCTTCTTTTCCTGCGTCAGCAAATCTTCACGACGGAGCTCCAAACATTTTTGGATAGCGGTTGTCACTTCATATTTCTCATAGCCACATTCAATAAATTTGGTGCCCATGGTGTGCAAAGCCTCAATTAACTCATCTTGCTCCGATGTTATTCGCACAACTCTTAGGAGCTGGGAGAATGGTAGCCCCTTCTTGAGGGGTTGGGGGTGAAAGCTTGAGGATAATAGCATGGTGTTTTTATCCGCGCTTTTACGAAAAAGTCTGGTGGTAAATCGTCCATTTTGTATACCGATGGTCACATCCAGAAAGTCAATGGATACAGGACTGCTGTTACAGGTGAACCTTATTAGTCCTGGTAAACTATTGAGGTGTTTGACGAAATTCTCCACTGTCTCCTGATCTCCAATCCAAACGAGGAATAAGTCGTTAATATATCGCATAAATAATGAGATATATGGTGAGAATACAGGATTGTTCATAATATGCTCAAGTTCATACCTGTGCATGTACAGGTTGGCATAGGCTGGGGCCATATTGGACCCCATAGCCGTACCTGTACATTGCAAGTAGAAGGCATTATTGAACAAAAAAAATGTTTTTTGTACAATTAACCACATCAGTTGTAGCAGGTACTCAACTGGGGGACCCTTGTAGTTAGAGTTGTTGGTGATCATCTCTCGAGTGGCAGCTATCCCTTCGTCATTCATTATGTTGGTATATAAGCTGCTCACGAGCGTCACTAGTAAGCAACCAGTGGGCGGTACTCCAAACTGTTTTAATTTGACAAGAAAGTCCGTGGTGTCTTTAATGTAGTAAGGCATAGCCTGGACCACTCCTTGCAGGTGATAGTCTACATATTGGGAGAGAGGCTGACCTAAAGAGCCCATTGACGATATAATTGGTCTCCCAGGAAGGGAGACCAGGCTCTTGTGTACTTTTGGTAAAATGTACATTAATGGAATAATAGGGAATTCCTGTTTCAAAAAGTACATGGTAGACTCGTCAATCCACTCATTTGTGAATCCCATATCGATAATAGCATCGATTTCTCTTTTGTATGATGCAGTGGGGTCATAGGCAAGTTTACTATAACAAAATGCATCTTGCAGCTATCGCATGACCTCAGTAACATACGCGGAGCGATCCATGATCGCTATGCCCCCGCCTTTATCGGCAGGGCGGATAACTATTTAATTGTTCTCGCATAATGATTTAATGGCCGTAGTCTCATTTTTAGTCAAATTCGACTGGAAGTGTTTCCTCCCACTTAATTTGGGCAAAACTTCATGCTTGACTAGCAATTGGGGTTTTCTTGAGCGCTAGGGGCACGTGTGCTGTGTGGTACAGAATGCTGCCCTCTGGTATAGGGATGCCGCCCTAACAAGAGTGCTTACAAAGAAAAGAGAGCCAGTGGGCGCCTTCTGTACACTAAAAAGATTTAATCGATATACACATAGATACAATACACAAAACACAGATTACATATGATAAATAGTATGCATGCATGCAAACAGAATAAAAATGTATATTCTGTATAGAGATATTCTAAAAATTGAAAAAAATAATAAAAATGAAAAAATGGATATAAAAACTGAACTGCAGCAAATATTTACCAAGTCCTGATTGGATGGTGTAGGGGCCAATATTTATAGTCCCATCACAGGTTCAGACCTCTCCAGAGTTATAATAGGAAGAGCTGTATAATAATGTGCAGAACGAGACGGGTTAATCACCTCTTGCCGCTCACTATTTGGATGCCTGATAGTTGTTAGTTGCACCTGTGTTGTAAATAGCACTTATTCACGCAAGAGTGACACTTCAAATCTTGTGTTAGACAGGGCTGAATAGTTGTCACTACAGCATCCCCTGGTTTTACCTTCCCACTGGAAATAGGCTTGCGCCTCAGTTGTAATCCACCGGCGTCTGCCGTACCACCTCTGTTGCCAGCGTCTGCCGCGCCGCCTCTGTTGTTTGCGGTCGGCTGGGGTGATGTGTATCACAGTGGATGAAGGTACCCACTTGCGGGGATCAGGTCCTTGTAGGGCAGCGTGATTAGAGACCCGGAAACAGGCTTACGCCTCATTTGGTAAATTACCGGCGTCTATCGTGCCGCTTCTATTGTCGGCGTCTGCCGCACCGCTTCTGATGTCTGCGGACGGCTGCAGTGGTCAGTGTCACAGTAGTGGAAGATACCCTCTTGCGAGGATCAGGTCCTTTATAAGTGAACGTGACTTGGAGGCCGTAGGTTAGTGTCGGTCAAAAAGCACAGCGGCAGTGATGTGCCCGTCGGGTCCTAGGCTGCAGTGTTCAGTAAGTGACTCCTCAAGAAAACTAGTTTCCCCACGCTCAGGTGGCTTTTTCAATTCAGGAATATTTCATTTTATATTTTATATATCAAGCATGAAAATTCATGCTTGACTAGCCTGCAAAATGTTTCGATAGAGGGATTCACTGTGGGTGGATCAAAGACACTTTTAGGTTTAAATCTGGGAACAGGGCTGATTGACAAATCACCCTTTTTAGCATAGAAGTCCATCAGATTTAATTGCCTACGTAAGTTATAGAATTCAATTTCAAACCCAAATGGCTTTTGTTGGTAGGTCTGAACAAAGGTAAGGCCCTTAGATAGGACTGCCATTTCGTCAATGGTGTGTATATATTTCGATAAATTGAATATAACTAATTCCGATTGCCTCGCTGAGACCTGCTTTCTTGTCTTTTTGTGTTTGCGGCCGCCCCTTCTACATGGTCTTCTGGACTTTTCTTCCTGCTGCGGGTGTGTACTCGTTTGCAAAAAAAAGGCCTTCTGGTTTTGCTCGGTTGGTCTGAGTCACTTGGTCTGAGTCATTATATGATTTAATTTGGTGATGCTGGCCCACTTACTCTGTGACTCTGCTGCTTGCAGCTTTGCTACTTAGCAAGAATCTATTGTTTATTTTTTGACCGGCACCCTGCATTTTCTTATACATCAATGAGTGCGATTTTTCAAGACTTTCTATAGAGAGAGAGAGAGAGAGAGAGAGAGAGAGAGAACACCTATATATTTCAGAACTCAACTACAGAAGGGATATGGATGGCTTTCAATTAACTAATTTAAACTAGCAGGGGAGGAGAGGTGCCCCCTTGGGAGCAGGAGCCCGCCGGCAGATGACTATTGCCTCCCAGACTTCTGCCCCTGCATTATAGTATTCAAAAGGAGAACACACTGCAATGTAATAAAAGTGGCTGCAAAAGTTCTCAGATTGCTGAGAGACGGTGACTAATGAACAAAATAAAGATGGATTTAAATAAATGAGTTCCTTCATGTTACATGTGAGGAAATGACACAGACACACACACACACGTGTACACATCCCTGTATATCTCACATAACAGCTGCGCCATCACCAAGGGTAACATACCAACTCTCAGGCAGCAATAAAGGCCAATGTTACTTTCCCTTCAATGTCATCAACATAGATAGAAGCGCACAGATCCCTCCACCAGTAACTTTTCCCTTCTGTACCTGCTCCTCATGGGCCTGATTCAGACCTGATTGCACATGTGATTAGTAAGCCGCCACCCCCCACAGTGTAATCCCGCCCTTCACAAACCTGCAAATAGGTAGCGAAGATGTCGCAGACCAGCAAAAAGCTGCAGATCCATTTGCAGCTCACTCACCGTGGAAAGATCTCACCGCTGTGTGCAGGCTGTCCGTAGCACTGGACTTACCCACTGGCCAGTGGCGGATTCAGGGGGCGGCACCCGGGCACGTGCCCCCCTGTCATTTCGTTTTGTAGCTGAGGTCCAGGGCTTTCCAACGAGCCCAGCCCTGTGTCTCTAGCCCCCCGGGAACTGGAGATATCGCCTGGCAAAGCTGTAACGTTTTTTCCCTATATGATAATATGGGACCCTTCAATTCGGACCCCCACCCGGTTCCGACGGCTGCCAGTTCCGGCCCTGGCATCACAGAAGCTTGTGGTTGATCTCATTCAATTCCAATCGCTGGGCCTTCAAAATGTTAGCAGGCTGGTCCATATCGGTCAATTGGTTCCAGAGATATTGCGCGTAAACCAATTTTTTTATTTTTGAAATGTAATTTCATGGCTGTTCATGTTCTTTGAGGGCAGATTACTCTGGAACCAAACGTTTCAGTTTTACTGGACCAAAATCATTCAAAGCCCACTCAAAAGTTCTTCAATATGATACTTGTCTCATGTAAATGGGTCAGCTGCTTCCGAAGATATAGCCGGTAAATGAGATAACTGGTTAAAGGGGAGGGGGGGGGGGGAGAGGTGGTTTTCTCTCCCCCTCACCATAGGCGTGCGCACAGGGGGTGCCGGGGGTGCACAGGCACCTCCGCACAATATCAGCACTTCCTAATGACTGGCAGTGGCAGTGCCCCCTCCCCCGGCCGCCTAGCAGTACCTGCGCTGGGCTGGGCTCCTTCAGCAGTCAGCAGGACCTCTCCCCCCCTCCCCTTTAACCGTGATTGGGCCACGCCCCTGCCTTTTCCTGTGCCCGGGTGAACTAGTGCAGCTGCAGTAGTAGTGAAGTAGTGCAGCTGCAGGCCACCTAGCAGTACCTGCGCTGGGCTGGGCTGGCTTGGGCTCCTTCAGCAGTCAGCAGGACTCGAGGTTTCAAAAGTGGGCGTGGCCACGGGGGTCCATGATTAGGCCACGCCCCTTCCTTTTCCTGTGCCCGGGTGAACTAGTGCAGCTGCAGTAGCCCTGTGGCCTACTGTTCTGTGTCAGGCTCACAGGATGGCTCCTGGCTGAAACCTGAAGGTAATGTATGCAGAGATTGGGGAGTGTGCCATTTATTGTGAGGGAGTAGGCTGTGTGTGAGAATGTAGTGAGGGGAACAGGGGGCCTGATTCAGGATCACTCACTAAGCATCAATCTTTTGCAGCCTAGCAAGCGGAACACCGCCCACGAATAACTGGGAAAACTGTACTGTCCCTGCTGTATTGTTACCTGCCTGGCTGATGCGGTGACCAGTGGTACCGCTGATGGCTGCCTAGGCGCTGTACAGCTCGGCGGGTATTTGTTTCCTGTGTGATAACTGTGCTGTCTCTGCCTATATTGTTAACCACCCGGGGGTCCAGTGGTGCGGCTGATGGCTGAAAAAGGCACTGCGCAGCTCAGTGAATATATGTTCCCTGTGTCTATATCACCCAGGGTACATCTAGTGTATACATATAATACATACATTAGTCACTATGCACTGTGTAATGTGACTATAGGTCACTACGTGCAAATATTCGTCACTGTGCTGTGTAATGTGACTATGGGTCACTACGTGCGAATATTCATCACTGTGCTGTGTAAGGTGACTATGGGTCACTATGTGCGAATATTCGCCACTGTGCTGTGTAATGTGAATATGGGTCACTACGTGCGAATATTCATCACTGTGCTGTGTAATGTGACTATAGGTCACTACGTGCGAATATTCATCACTGTGCTGTGTAATGTGACTATAGGTCACTACGTGCAAATATTCATCACTGTGCTGTGTAATGTGACTATAGGTCACTACGTGCGAATATTCGTCACTGTGCTGTGTAATGTGACTATAGGTCACTACGTGCGAATATTCATCACTGTGCTGTGTAATGTGACTATAGATCACTACGTGCGAATATTCATCACTGTGCTGTGTAATGTGACTATAGGTCACTACGTGCGAATATTCATCACTGTGCTGTGTAATGTGACTATAGGTCACTACGTGCGAATATTCGTCACTGTGCTGTGTAATGTGACTATAGGTCACTACGTGCGAATATTCATCACTGTGCTGTGTAATGTGACTATAGGTCACTACGTGCGAATATTCATCACTGTGCTGTGTAATGTGACTATGGGTCACTACGTGCGAATATTCATTACTGTGCTGTGTAATGTGACTATAGATCACTACGTGCGAATATTCATCACTGTGCTGTGTAATGTGACTATAGGTCACTACGTGCGAATATTCGTCATTGTGCTGTGTAATGTGAATATAGGTCACTACGTGCGAATATTCATCACTGTGCTGTGTAATGTGACTATAGGTCACTACGTGCAAATATTCATCACTGTGCTGTGTAATGTGACTATAGGTCACTACGTGCAAATATTCATCACTGTGCTGTGTAATGTGACTATGGGTCACTACGTGCGAATATTCGTCACTGTGCTGTGTAATGTGAATATGGGTCACTACGTGCGAATATTCATCACTGTGCTGTGTAATGTGACTATAGGTCACTACGTGCAAATATTCGTCACTGTGCTGTGTAATGTGAATATGGGTCACTACGTGCGAATATTCATCACTGTGCTGTGTAATGTGACTATAGGTCACTACGTGCGAATATTCGTCACTGTGCTGTGTAATGTGACTATAGGTCACTACGTGCGAATATTCGTCACTGTGCTGTGTAATGTGACTATAGGTCACTACGTGCGAATATTCATCACTGTGCTGTGTAATGTGACTATAGGTCACTACGTGCGAATATTCATCACTGTGCTGTGTAATGTGACTATAGGTCACTACGTGCGAATATTCGTCACTGTGCTGTGTAATGTGAATATGGGTCACACATGCGAATATTGGTCACTGCACTCTGTATAATGTGAATATGGGTCACGGCGCACTGTATAATGTGAATATCTGTCACTACGCGCTGTGTAATGTGACTGTGGGTCACTGCGTGCTGTGTAATGAGTTAATAAAGCAATTTGAATGTTTACAGACTTCACACACCACACATATAGACTATAGCAGTGATTTTCAACCTTATTAAACTCGTGGCACACTAAAACAAGATTTTAACCTTTGTGCGCTCAGTTGTAATGTCTGTGCGCAGTTGTGTGCGCGCGCACAAGCGCACAGCTTAGAGGGAACACTGGTACCGATGTTTTGCATATGCGCATGGGGAGCAGCATTTCTGCATGTGCATGTTGAGTGTGTGCGGACTCAGCAAAAAGTCTGTTCGCAGCCTTGCAAGCGGATGATAGAGAGGGGCGTGGGATTCTGGGCTGGGCCGTTATATGTGAACACCCAGCATTTCATGGGCGTTCCCATGAAAACGCTGGGCGTACACATGCTAATGCGTCCGTGATGCACGTTCGCATCCTTCTGAGTAAAAGAAACCATTTGTCTGACCACCAGGTGGTGCTGCTGCCCCATCAGAGAAATATGGTGACTGCTACTTACTGTTCTGTAAAATAACAGAACATAACTCTCTTATAGCAGCCACAGCTGATTTATATGCTAAAAACATTCCAACACGTAATACATATAAAACAAAATATAATTAAAATTCATTTTGTACAACCTAAGGCCCTGATTTAATTACCTGCAAAATATCAAAAGTCGCCTGTTTCTGGCAATTAACCCCTTCACGACATTTGACGTATATATACGTCATGGCCGGGAAGTACTTCCCGACACATGACGTATATATACGTCATGGCTTCTAACTGTCACTGCGTCTAGAGACGCAGTGACAGAGGGACGATGTCTGCTGTCCCTGACAGCAGACATGTCCCTGCATGCCCAGGGGGGGCTGCGATGCCGCCCCCCCGTCGGCGATCGCTGTGATTGGCTGTTCAGTGTGAACAGCCATTCACAGCGTTTTCTGTGTCACCGGCGAATAACGTTCGCCGGTGACACGGGATCGGAGGTGATTGGTGCTGTAAAGTACAGCACCAATCACCGCGGGGTGTAAGGGTGACACTGGTGTCACCCCACCTCACCCCGCCCGCCCCCAAAGGCCGTGATTGGTTCGTCGGACCGACGGACCAATCACAGCCATGGAGGGGGGTTTAAACTAACGGTGACTGCACTGCAGACGCCATTCCGGTCTGGAATAGCGTGCAGTGCGGTCACCGTGCCCAGCTGCCGCCATATACTGACCAGAACCTTGCTCAATACTTACCTGATCACTGCTTGGGATCTTGCTTCATCTTGTGACATCCTGTGCTGTGTTGTGCTGTGTTGTGCTGCTGCAGTGTCATCGAGTTAGAGAGAGAGAGATAGAGAGAGAGAGATAGAGAGGCCTAGTGACAGAGAGTGCTATATTTTGTGCTGCTGCAGTGTAATAGAGTTATAGATAGAGAGATAGAGAGAGATAGAGAGAGATAGAGAGAGAGAGATAGAGAGATAGTGACAGATTGTGCTATATATTTTTTATATAACTAACTGCTGCCCCCCCTTTTGTGCTGATCAGTATAAATTAACTGATCAGCAACTTTTTGGGGGCGCAGGTTTTTTTTTATATATATATATAACTGTCAGTGCTGCTGCTGCAGTGTCATAGAGTGATAGATAGTGAGAGATAGAGAGATAGAGAGATAGAGAGAGATAGTGACAGAGAGTGATAGAGACTGCTATATTTTGTGTCTGCTACCCCCCTTTTGTGCACCCCCAGCAACTTTTTGGGGGTGCAGGGGTTATTTTTCATATATATAACTGTCAGTGCTGCTGCTGCAGTGTCATAGAGTGATAGATAGTGAGAGATAGAGAGATAGAGAGAGATAGTGACAGAGAGTGATAGAGAGTGCTAAATTTTGTGTCTGCTGCCCCCGCCTTTTGTGCTGATCACTATATCTGAGGTGATCAGCAACTTTTTGGGGGTGCAGAGGTTTTTTTTTTTATATATACCTGCCAGTTGCTGCCAGTTGCACTGTCAGTTGCACCAAAGGTTGTGCACCTGCTGCCCCTCACTGGTAATCAGTGTCGCATCACTGATCACCTTTTTTTTTTTTCTGGGTGCTGTGGGGTCTTTTTTTAATTTTTTTTTTACACACACTGTGATTTTGTGGGTGTCCTGTGGCCACTGTGCGCTGATCAGTGACGTACATCACTGATCATCTTTTTCGGCACAGGGTTGATCTATTTTTTTTTTTTTTGATCAAATTCCTGTTGCCTTTGAGCGCTGTTCAGTGACGGACGTTACTGACCAACATCTGTGCTCAATTTTTGGCGCAGGACCTTTTTTTTTTTTTTTTAACCCCTTCAATTTTTTTTTTTTAACCCCTTCAATTTTTTTTTTTTTTAACCCCTTCAATTTTTTTTTTTTGTATAAAGTATTTTTTTTTTTTCTGCACTACATACACACTACACACTACATACCCCCCGGGTTGAAATAAAGTTTGTACCCCCCCCTACACTATACACGTGTTGAAACATTTCACTACCAGTAACACAAAAATAAAAATGGCATCCCAAATGTCATCCCAAATGTCATCCCAAATGTCATCCCAGTCATCCAGAAGAATGTATTCAGTGGAGGAGGCATATGCCATGCTTGCCTCTGACTCTGACACAGCCAGTGAGGCAAGCGGGGAATTTGAAGGATTCGTCTTAAGCTCCTCTTCCTCCTCTGGTGATGAGGGACCCCCTCAAAGACGCCCCCGTAGAGCAGCTGAGACCCCCCCCCCCAATAATTGATCTCGTATGGACCCCACCACCAGACAATTTTGAGCCCCAGGTTCCTGAGTTTTTGGCCATGCCAGGAATCCAATTTGATTCCACAGGTCTCAGAGAAATTGACTTTTTCAAATTATTTTTCTCTGATGATTTTATAAATTTAATGGTGGACCAAACTAATTTATATGCCCAGCAGTTTATTGCTCAAAACCCCACGTCATCATTTGCTAGGTGGACCCCTGTAGATGCAGTAGAGATGATGACGTTTTGGGGTCTGGTGTTTCATATGGGCATAGTAAAAAAGCCACAAATTAGGCAATATTGGAGTACAGATGTTCTGTACAGCACCCCATTTTACCGTATGGCCATGACTCGGGCTCGTTTTGAGGCAATCCATAAATTTATACATTACACCGATAATGCACAGTGCCCACCCAGAGATGATCCCACCTTTGACAGGCTATTCAATGTCAGGCCGGTCATTGATCATTTCAGTGCCAAATTTGCAGAGCTATACATCCCTGATAAATGTATTAGTATCGACGAGTCCCTTATACATTTTAAAGGAAGGGTTAAATTCCGCCAGTACCTTCCCAGTAAGAGGGCAAGGTATGGCATAAAAATGTATAAGCTGTGTGAAAGCACCACAGGGTACACCCACAAGTTTAGGGTATATGAAGGGAAGGATTCAAGAATTGAACCGCCAGAATGCCCCCCCTCCCTCGTAGGTGTTAGTGGAAAAATTGTCTGGGATTTAATGCACCCCTTCCTGGATAAGGGTTATCACCTCTATGTGGATAACTTTTACACCAGCATCCCCCTGTTTAAGGCCCTTGGTTCAAGAGGTACAGCAGCTTGCGGTACTGTGCGCAAGAACCAAAGAGGCCTCCCCAAAACGCACATTGCCCAAGTACTAAGAAGGGGTGAAAGCAGGGGAATATGCACCGAAAATATGTTGTTGGTCAAATATAAGGACAAGAGGGATGTCCTTATACTGACAACAATTCATGGAGACAGTACCACCTCCATCCCTGTACGAGGTACCAGTACCCACACCTCAAAACCAAATTGTATCCTAGATTACAATAAGTACATGGGCGGAGTGGATCTTTCAGATCAGGTACTGAAGCCGTACAGTGCCCTGCGGAAAACAAATATCTGGTACAAGAAGCTGGCCGTGTATATCATCCAGATGGCACTGTATAACGCTTACGTGCTATTCCGTTCTACCGGCCAGAGGGGGACATTTATGCACTTTCAAGAGGAAGTCATAAAGGGCCTAATATTTGGGAACCAGCAGGCAGAGGGCCCCAGTACTTCTAGTACTGGCCCCCGTATTGTACCAGGGCAGCATTTTCCCAACGAAATCCCCTCCACTGCAAGAAAGGGCAGGACACAAAAAAGGTGCAAAGTTTGCTATAAAAAGGGAATAAGAAAGGAAACTATTTTCCACTGTGAAACTTGCCCCGACAAACCCGGCCTATGTATAAAGGAGTGTTTCAAAATATACCACACATCTATGGATTATTAGGTTCATCATTTCACCGTGCTTCGGGGGTCTTGCTAATGCCACATAGCACCCACCATTCATTCCACCAGAATCTGAGCTGCAAAATCCAAAAATCACTCCTTCCCTTCTGAGTCCTGCCATGCACCCAACTGGTATTTTTTGGTCACATGTGAGGCATTGCCGTACTCTTGAGAAATGGGGGCACAGATTTTGGGGTGCTTTGTCTCCTTCATTCCTTGTGAAAATGAAAAATTTTGAGCCAGAAGTACATTTTTGTGTAAAAAAATGTAATTTTTCATTTTCACAGCCCAGTTGTACCAAAATTGGTGAAACCCCTGGGGGTTTGAAATGTACACTATACCCCTAGATGAATTCCCTGAGGGGTGTAGTTTGCAAAATGGGGTCACTTGTGGGGGGGTTCCACTGTATTGGTAATGCCACATAGCACCCACCATTCATTCCACCAAAATCTGTGCTCCAAAATCCAAAAATCACTCCTTCCCTTCTGAGTCCTGCCATGCACCCAACTGGTATTTTTTGGTCACATGTGAGGCATTGCCGTACTCTGGAGAAATGGGGGCACAGATTTTGGGGTGCTTTGTCTCCTTCATTCCTTGTGAAAATGAAAAATTTTGAGCCAGAAGTACATTTTTGTGTAAAAAAATGTAATTTTTCATTTTCACAGCCCAGTTGTACCAAAATTGGTGAAACCCCTGGGGGTTTGAAATGTACACTATACCCCTAGATGAATTCCCTGAGGGGTGTACTTTGCAAAATGGGGTGACTTGTGGGGGGGTTCCACTGTATTGGTGCTTTGGGAGTCTTGCTAATGCAACATAGCACCCACCATTCATTCCACCAAAATCTGTGCTGCAAAATCCAAAAATCACTCCTTCCCTTCTGAGTCCTGCCATGCGCCCAACTGGTATTTTTTGGTCACATGTGAGGCATTGCCGTACTCGGGAGAAATTGGGGCACAGACTTTGGGGTGCTTTGTCTCCTTCATTCCTTGTGAAAATGAAAAATCTTGAGCCAGAAGTGCATGTTTGTGTAAAAAAATGTAATTTTTCATTTTCACAGCCCAGTTGTACCAAAATTGGTGAAACCCCTGGGGGTTTGAAATGTACACTATACCCCTAGATGAATTCCCTGAGGGGTGTACTTTGCAAAATGGGGTGATTTGTGGGGGGGTTCCACTGTATTGGTGCTTTGGGAGTCTTGCTAATGCAACATAGCACCCACCATTCATTCCACCAGAATCTGAGCTGCAAAATCCAAAAATCACTCCTTCCCTTCTGAGTCCTGCCATGCACCCAACTGGTATTTTTTGGTCACATGTGAGGCATTGCCGTACTCTGGAGAAATGGGGGCACAGATTTTGGGGTGCTTTGTCTCCTTCATTCCTTGTGAAAATGAAAAATTTTGAGCCAGAAGTACATTTTTGTGTAAAAAAATGTAATTTTTCATTTTCACAGCCCAGTTGTACCAAAATTGGTGAAACCCCTGGGGGTTTGAAATGTACACTATACCCCTAGATGAATTCCCTGAGGGGTGTAGTTTGCAAAATGGGGTCACTTGTGGTGGGGTTCCACTGTATTGGTAATGCCACATAGCACCCACCATTCATTCCACCAAAATCTGTGCTCCAAAATCCAAAAATCACTCCTTCCCTTCTGAGTCCTGCCATGCACCCAACTGGTATTTTTTGGTCACATGTGAGGCATTGCCGTACTCTGGAGAAATGGGGGCACAGATTTTGGGGTGCTTTGTCTCCTTCATTCCTTGTGAAAATGAAAAATTTTGAGCCAGAAGTACATTTTTGTGTAAAAAAAATGTAATTTTTCATTTTCACAGCCCAGTTGTACCAAAATTGGTGAAACCCCTGGGGGTTTGAAATGTACACTATACCCCTAGATGAATTCCCTGAGGGGTGTACTTTGCAAAATGGGGTGACTTGTGGGGGGGTTCCACTGTATTGGTGCTTTGGGAGTCTTGCTAATGCAACATAGCACCCACCATTCATTCCACCAAAATCTGTGCTGCAAAATCCAAAAATCACTCCTTCCCTTCTGAGTCCTGCCATGCGCCCAAGTGGTATTTTTTGGTCACATGTGAGGCATTGCCGTACTCGGGAGAAATTTGGGCACAGACTTTGGGGTGCTTTGTCTCCTTCATTCCTTGTGAAAATGAAAAATCTTGAGCCAGAAGTGCATGTTTGTGTAAAAAAATGTAATTTTTCATTTTCACAGCCCAGTTGTACCAAAATTGGTGAAACCCCTGGGGGTTTGAAATGTACACTATACCCCTAGATGAATTCCCTGAGGGGTGTACTTTGCAAAATGCGGTGACTTGTGGGGGGGGTTCCACTGTATTGGTGCTTTGGGAGTCTTGCTAATGCAACATAGCACCCACCATTCATTCCACCAAAATCTGTGCTGCAAAATCCAAAAATCACTCCTTCCCTTCTGAGTCCTGCCATGCGCCCAACTGGTATTTTTTGGTCACATGTGAGGCATTGCCGTACTCGGGAGAAATTGGGGCACAGACTTTGGGGTGCTTTGTCTCCTTCATTCCTTGTGAAAATGAAAAATCTTGAGCCAGAAGTGCATGTTTGTGTAAAAAAATTTAATTTTTCATTTTAACAGCCCAGTTGTACCAAAATTGGTGAAACCCCTGGGGGTTTGAAATGTACACTATACCCCTAGATGAATTCCCTGAGGGGTGTACTTTGCAAAATGGGGTGACTTGTGGGGGGGTTCCACTGTATTGGTGCTTTGGGAGTCTTGCTAATGCAACATGGCACCCACCATTCATTCCACCAAAATCTGTGCTGCAAAATCCAAAAATCACTCCTTCCCTTCTGAGTCCTGCCATGCGCCCAACTGGTATTTTTTGGTCACATGTGAGGCATTGCCGTACTCGGGAGAAATTGGGGCACAGACTTTGGGGTGCTTTGTCTCCTTCATTCCTTGTGAAAATGAAAAATCTTGAGCCAGAAGTGCATGTTTGTGTAAAAAAATGAAATTTTTCATTTTCACTGCCCAGTTGTATCAAAATTGGTGAAACCCCTGGGGGTTTGAAATGTACACTATACCCCTAGATGAATTCCCTGAGGGGTGTACTTTGCAAAATGGGGTGACTTGTGGGGGGGTTCCACTGTATTGGTGCAACATAGCACCCACCATTCATTCCACCAAAATCTGTGCTGCAAAATCCAAAAATCACTCCTTCCCTTCTGAGTCCTGCCATGCACCCAACTGGTATTTTTTGGTCACATGTGAGGCATTGCCGTACTCGGGAGAAATTGGGGCACAGACTTTGGGGTGCTTTGTCTCCTTCATTCCTTGTGAAAATGAAAAATCTTGAGCCAGAAGTGCATGTTTGTGTAAAAAAATGTAATTTTCCATTTTCACATCCCAGTTGTACCAAAATTGGTGAAACCCCTGGGGGTTTGAAATGTACACTATACCCCTAGATGAATTCCCTGAGGGGTGTAGATTGCAAAATGGGGTGACTTGTGGGGGAGGTTCCTAACTTTTAGCACTTATGGTGCCTAGAAACCTACATGGTGCCTAAAAAAAAATCTCATAAAAAGGAGGCTCCAAAATCAAGTAGGTGCTCCTTCTATTATGAAGCCTGTGGTTTGGTCAACGTGCACACTAGGGCCACATATAGGATATTTTTGAAAACAAAAGAATTGGGGGAATCAATTTTTAGTCACATTTCTCTAGTAAAATCTACTGTATTCGTTAGAAAAATGTATTAAAATTGAAACTCTGCAAAAAAAAAGAAATTTTGAAATTTCACCTACACTTTGTTTTAATTCCTGTGAAACACCTAAAGGGTTAACAAACTTCCAAAATGCTGTTTTGAATACTGTGAGGGGTGCAGTTTTTGAAATGGCATCATTTATGGGGGTGTCTCACATACAAGTCCCTCAAAGTCACATCAGAACTGAACTGGTCCCTAAAAAAATCAGTGTTTGAAATTTTCTTGAAAATTTGAGAATTTGCTAGTCATATTTGAAGCCTCCTAGTGTCCAAAAAAATGAAAAGGAGGTTGAAATAATGATTGCAACATAAAGTAGACATATGGTCTTTGTTAGTTATTAACTATTTTGAGTGGTATGATTATTTGTCTCACAAGCAGAAAATGTGACATTTTGCATATTGCTAAATTTTCCATTTTTTCACGATATTTTGGTATTTTTCACAAAAAAACACAGACTGTATCGACCAAAATTTACCACTAACTTGAAGTACAATGTGTCACGAGAAAACATTCTCAAAATCACTGGGATAAGTAAAAGCAAAAAAAAGTTATCCCCACTTAAGTGAGACATGTCAGATTTGAAAAAAAGGGCTCTGTCATGAAGGCACAAACTGGCTCTGTCGTGAAGGGGTTAAGGAAATGTGCATGCAGCACAATGCAACTAGTCGTAAAATCCCCAGGTGCCCACCAGAGTCACCAACCCGTGTTTCTTCATTGTTAAAGGTACAAGTCACAGGATGCAAAAGAAATGACAGGTGCGCGAGATCTGCACACACAGTTATTGGGCCAGTAAATGTGTAACCAGGATAGGGATGGCTAGTATAGGTGTGGTATGGGGCTCCGTCAGTGGGGATCCCGACGGTCAGTATCCTGACGTCGGAATCCTGACTGCTGGTGCTCCGACAGGGTGGGGGGGGCGAGCGCAAAGAAGCCCCTTGCAGGCTCAGTGATTTGCTATGCTCGCCACAGGTTCTATTCTCCCTCTATGGGGGTTGTGGACCCCCACAAGGAAGAATAGCCCCTGTGAGTCGGCACCGGCAGTTGGGACACTGAATGTCGGGATCCCCCCTGTCGGAGCATCATCCGGCACCCGTATAGCCTGATAGTAGCATAATCAGGCTATACTAGTCTGATTCTTATGGAATTTCTACCACCAGAACTGGAATTTGATTACCAGGGCAAAAGAGTGGTTTATACAGTATATGGTATATTGATGGGGCTATGGTAATATTGAGTGTTGTTGTTTTACATGGATGGTACTAACAATTTCTTTGGATGGTAGTAACTAAGCTTCCACCCGCCGAGATGGGAGTAGTATAGATCAGAGACAATGTCTATGCTATCAGTCATTAGGTCAACAGCAAAAGGTTGACATTGACAACAGGTCAATATGGAAAAGATGGACACATGATCATGTGGACCACAATTAATGTTCCGCTTCTGCTTGCCATGTTCGGGGACCCCCAAATACTGTACCGCCTCTGCTCGCCATGTTCAGACCTTACTCAACCAACGCTACACTTTAGCACACTTTACCATTCTCAATCAGTCCATGTGGATGGTAAAGTATGAAAAAACTAATGTTGACCTGTTGTCAATGTCAAAATTCTGCACGTCAAACTTTTGGTAATGTCCAATTGACTGTCAAACTAGTAACTGTCCCATGCCATGCCCCGCAGGAAGCGCCATCCCTTGTGAAACTCCTCCCTTTCCATACCCCACCCCTTTAGGGAACTCCAGTCTGTCCACAGCCACTCACTTTCATTACCCCCCTACCACCACTTGCAGGTAACTCCTACTCGTCTGTAACACCTCCCCTTCCATACCCCACCCTGGCAGGGAACTCCAGTCTGTAATAGCTCTCCACTTCCATATTCCACCCCTGTTGGAATATCCAGTCTAATTCCTGCCCATCCGTACCCTATCCTTCCCCTTGTGCCCCTGCTGAAAAGCTCCTTCCCCCATTTGTCTCCACAATGCAAAGCCCCTTCCCCCATTCGTCTTCCCACTGCAAAGCCCTTTCCACCATTCATCTCATCACTGCAGATTCCCTTCCCGCCTCCACTCATCAGTGCTAAGCCCCTTCTCCCCTTCACTCACCACTGCAAAGCCCCTTCTCCCCTCCTCTCACCACTGCAAAGCCCCTTCTCCCCTCTTCACACTGCAAATCCACTTCTCCCCTCCTCTCACCACTGCAAAGCCCCTTCTCCCCTCCTCTCACCACTGCAAAGCCCCTTCTCCTATCTTCACACTGCAAATCCCCTTCTCCCCTCCTCTAACCACTGCAAAGCCCCTTCTCCCCTCTTGACACTGCAAATCCCCTTCTCCCCTCATTTCACCACTGCAAAGCCCCTTCCTCCCCTCCTCTCACCACTGCAAAGCCCCTTCTCTCATCACTGCAAAGCCCCTTCTCCCCTCTTCAGACTGCAAATCCCCTTTCCCCCTCATCACTGCAAAGCCCCTTTCTCACCTCCACTCACCACTGCAAGCTTCTTCTCCCCTCCTCCCACAACTGCAAAGCCCATTCTCCCCTCCCCTTCTGACATCCTCACCACTGTAACGCTCCTTCTCCCCTCTCACCACTGCAACTCAACTTCTCCTCTCATCTGCCCACGTTAAAGTCCCTTCTCACCAAAATCACCCTCCTTCTCAACAAAAGGAACTACCTCTGTTGCCTCCTACCAGCATGTCACACAGCACATGACCCCACTTTCTCCCAGCCTCTCCTCCACCCTCTATACCAGTGTTTTTCAACCACTGTGCCGTGGCACACAAGTGTGCCTTGAGCTGTTCTCAAGTGTGCGCCCAGATCTAGAGATGCCCAAACCAGTTTACAGCCACTACCAGTTCAACTGTTATTTACTGGTCTCTTCTGTTCATGTAAAGGGCCATAGTATTTTATTTTGTTACAGTGTGTTTGTTTTTTATACGGGGGCCAATAGGTTTGCTTTTTTCCTGTGGGGGCCAATGTGTTTTGCCCTGTGGGGATCTCATGGTGTGCCTTGGCAATTTTAAAATCGTATTTAGTGTGCCGCAAGGTAAAAAGGTTGAAAATCACTGCTCTATACACACTAATGCCACAATGACCCTCCATCCTACTCACACCATCTCACTATTCATAATAAAATCTTTGAAGTATAAAAACACAAGGTAAAGAAAAACAGTGTTCCGTTGTACCTCTATCACCTTGATATGTTTTTCTGATGTTGTAGCAGTGTGTCTTCTACCGTGCCCTTTTCTGGGCAGCACTGTGTTTATGTGAGCACCAAACACTGATCCATTATGTATACCCACTAATAGGACTAGGTGCAGGTGTGATCAACTCCCCATAAGAACTCCACAGGGACTGCAGACTGTGATATACTGAACTATACAACCACATGCTATTCCAGAACTGAACACAGCCTTTGGCCTTCAGATATGGTTTATTGAGGGCCATGCATGAAACAGGTGTTTGTTAGAGCTCTCCAGGGAAGCTATACTGGCACAGGCTGATACATATAACTACACAGTATCCTAGCACTATGTAATAGATACAATGGGGGGAAATTCAGTACGTGAGAGATTTGGTAAGAAATCTCCATTTTTTTTTAAAGCAACAATCACAAACCAGTTTGATTTTGCAGTGTAAATGATTGCAGCTTTAAAAAACTGGAGATTTCTTACCAAATCTCTCACTTTCTGAATCTCTCATCCTATTAAATTTCACCCATTTTTTATATATCTCAGTATGAATTACCCAGTGCCAGTGCTGGTGCAAGGCACCGAAGTGCCCCATGCGGCTGCCGCCGCCACGCTCCATCAGGGGGGGGAGGGGTTGGTGGAGGGAGATGCGGCCGCATCTGCCTCCAGGTGGGGGGGGGGGGCGGTTAGAGATGTGGCCATGGCCGCAACTCCAGGGGGGTCAGTGCGGGCTCAAGGGGTGGGGGTAGGCTCACTCACCTGCTCCCAGAACAGTGCTTTCCTCCTGCTCTCCTCAGCGCCGGCGGGAGTCAGGACCCTTCCTGCTGCTGCTGCTCCTCCAGGCAGCTCATTACAGCCCTCCAGTGACCGGCGCCCTAGGCAAATGCCTAGTGGTGGCGCCAGCCCTGTCCAGTGCTCTAAATCGATCCTCTGCTAGAACTCCAGAGAGATTATACATGAATATATGTTGACAAGTCAGTCTCTGGGGCCAGATGCACTAAGCTTCAAAAGTGATAAAATGGAGAGTGATAAACAGCCAGCCAATCAGCTACCTGGCATGTCACAGACTGTGTTTGAAAAATGACAGGTAGGAGCTGATTGGTTGGTGTTATGATCTCCTGTGCCACGCTGCCTGGCGAGGCACCACGTGACACTGACTCGAAGGAGATGTGTCGGGAACGGTGCAACCTCGCCAACCTGCCTCCGTTGCGACCAGGAGAAGTTGGCGTGTGAGTGCAGAGCTAGGCTTCACCACTAATAGCCGCGTTCGTAGGAGCCCGTTAGTCAGGCTCCCACCTCGATGCCACCTGGTCTTATGATGTGACAACTCACACGCCAAGGTCAGTGATGAGCAAGGGGAACACCTAACTGAACCCTACCCCTGGCGAGGATGCCAACAGGTCTCCCGTAAAGGTGAGCGGAGTGCGGATAGACAGTACTATGAATGCACACGCATGGGCGTAACAATACGCAAGGTGACCCACAAAATCCTAAGGGGGTGTAACAATACACAGGGATGTATAAATAACAATAAAGAAAAGGGTCTGGGGGGAACCCCCACTTATCTGAGTGTAATGATACGCAGACTGCAGGATCCAGGGAACAGACAGGAGGAAGCACAAAATAACGGATGAAGTCTGGATATGAAGATGGACACCAGGACAATGGCAGGCAGCAAACGGATACTGGAGCACACTGGGGACTGGACACGAGTACAGGGATTCTGGAGACCGTACACAGATACTGGAGACGAGGCTGGAGACAGGACACTGATGCAGGGAAACACTGACCACTTGGACACTGATGCAGGGACCAACAGATACAAAGAACCAGCAAGGGGAGCACGGGAACACTTTAGTATAAACAAAGCTATAGCCGGCGTCTGCCTGGTGCAGACGCCAACTATTTATTCAATGTCCCGCCGCGCGTGACGTCAGACGCCGCGTGCGCTGACGTCAGCGCGCTGGCGCGTCCTCTGCAGGCTTGGGGCGTTGCCTAGCAACGCCCCGGCTCGTGGCCTGTACGGACGGAAGCTAGGCGACGCCCCCGACACTTCCTCCGTACGGAATTAACACCGGCTGTCCCGGCGGGTCCGGGACAGCGGTGTTTAACAGTACCCCCCCCCTTGAGGAGGGGTCACCGAACCCTTAGAGCCAGGTTTCCAAGGAAACTTTTTAAAAAAGTTGGTCCTTAATCTGGGTGCATGTAAAAATCTTTCAGGAACCCAAGATCTTTCTTCATCTCCATATCCCTTCCAGTGTACAAGGAACTTAAGATGACCTCTGACCCGTTTGGAATCCAGAATTTGTTCAACTACATACTCCTTGTGTCCTTGCACTAAGACAGGTCTATGAGAATAAGTGGGTACAGACGGAGGATTTCCAGAGACAGGTTTAAGTAATGAACAGTGAAAAACATTGTTAATGCGAAGTGATCTGGGAAGGCGTAGCCTAAAAGCGACTGGATTAACTTGACCGATAATCTGGAATGGTCCAATAAATCTTGGACCCAACTTGGGGCATTGCTGTCGCAATCTGATGTGTCGAGTGGATAACCAAACCCTCTGACCCACAGTAAAAGGACACGGTCTCCTATGTCTATCAAAGAAGATCTTTGACCGAGCTGATGATTGTTTCAAAGCGTAATTTATCTTCTTCCAGGCTCTTCTAAAGAATGACACAGCAGAGGAAAATCTTGAGGACTCAACAGGAGGTATAAATGCATTACATTTCGGGTGAAAACCTGAGTTGCTGAAAAATGGAGAAGTTTTGGTGGAGGAATGGTAAGAATTGTTATAAGCAAACTCGGCCAGTGGAATGAGCTCCGCCCAGTTGTCTTGACATTTGGAAACAAAACAGCGGAGGAATTGTTCTAAGGCCTGATTGACCCTTTCAGTCTGTCCATTTGATTGTGGATGATAGCCCGACGAGAGACTGACCTGAATACCTAAATTAGAACAAAATTGCTTCCAAAATCTGGCCACGAACTGGGAACCTCTGTCTGAGACAATATCAACCGGAAGCCCATGAAGTCTAAAGATATTGGTGATAAATAATTGGGCCAGAACTTTGGCTGTGGGGAGTCCCTGCAGTGGTGTAAAGTGTGCCATCTTAGTGAATCTATCCACCGTGACCCAAATAGTGGTAAATTTGTTAGAAGAAGGGAGATCCACCACGAAGTCCATGGAAATATGAGACCATGGTCTTTCAGGAATGGATAAAGGCAGTAACGGTCCAACCGGAGATTGCCGAGAAGATTTATGTCGTGCACAGATTACACATGAGGAAACAAATTGCTCAACGTCTTGCCTCATGGTGGGCCACCAAACTGACCTGGCTAAATGTTTAAAGGTCTTGGTAATTCCGGGATGCCCTGAAGCTTTGACCGAGTGAAAATTTTTTAGAACGGCTTCTCGAAACTTTTTTGGGACAAAGAGACGGTCTTGGGGCGTTTGTGGCGGTGCAGATGATTGGGCAGCAATAACTAAAGCAGCCCCCTGCCATGATAACCGAACGAGGAATAATGGGAGACACTTCTAATTCAGACTTCTGGGAGGTTTGAAAACTACGGGAAAGAGCATCTGCCTTAACATTTTTGGACCCTGGTCTGAAGGTAATGATGAACCGGAACCTGGTGAAAAAGAGTGCCCATCGAGCCTGTCGTGGATTGAGGCGCTTAGCAGATTCAATATAAGAAAGGTACTTATGGTCCGTGATAACCGTAACGATGTATAGGGCCCCCTCAAGCCAATGGCGCCACTCCTCGAATGCCCATTTGATGGCTAACAATTCCCGGTTCCCCACATCATAATTCACTTCGGCCGGAGAGAAAGTACAGGGATGGACCTTTTGATCCTGCGCATCCTTCTGTGACAAGACTGCCCCAGCGCCTACATCAGAGGCGTCTACCTCAACAAAGAAGGGCAGGCCGGGATCAGGATGACGCAAGATGGGAGCGGAACAAAATGCTTTTTTCAGTTTTTTAAAAGAATCTAACGCTCTCGCGGGCCATTGCGCAGGATCAGCGCCCTTGCGAGTCAACTCTACAATGGGTGTGACTATATCAGAAAATGAGCGAATAAACTTCCGATAATAATTAGAGAAACCGAGAAAGCGCTGGATAGCTTTGAGGGTGGTTGGGCGAGCCCAAGACTGAATGGCCTGAACCTTGGATGGATCCATGGAAAATCCCTGCGGAGAGATTATGTATCCAAGGAAGGTTACTTGAGACACCTCAAATTCACATTTCTCTAATTTAGCATACAGATGATTTTCTCGTAATTTTTGCAGCACCAGACGAACGTGCTGTCGATGCTCCAGGAGGGATTTGGAAAAAATGAGGATATCATCCAAATACACTACGGCAAACCCACCCAGATACGGCCGAAGAACCTCATTGATAAAATCCTGGAAGACTGCCGGAGCATTGGCCAGACCAAAAGGCATAACAAGATATTCGAAATGCCCCGAATGGGTGTTGAAAGCAGTCTTCCACTCGTCCCCCTGTTTAATTCTGATCAGGTTATAGGCCCCTCGGAGATCTATCTTAGAAAAAATCACTGCCTCCCGAATTTGATCGAACAACACTGAGATGAGGGGCAGTGGGTATGAATTCTTTACCGTGATCTTATTGAGAGCCCTATAGTCGATGCACGGTCGTAATGAGCCGTCTTTTTTCTCAACAAAAAAAAACCCTGCTCCTACCGGAGACTTAGAGGGACGAATGAAACCTTTCTCCAGACTTTCTTTGATATAGAGGTCTACGGCTTGAGTCTCGGGTGCTGTGAGGGCATACAAGCGACCCTTGGGAAGTCTGGCATTGGGCATTAAATCAATGGCACAATCAAAAGAACGGTGTGGAGGTAAGGTATCGGCTTCTTTTTTGGAAAACACATCAACAAAATCTCTGTACTGGGGAGGAAGAGCCCGGTAGTCAGGATGCGCCACTCGGAGCGGGAGAGTGAGACAACCTTCCGAACAGGATCTTCCCCACCGAGTAATTTCTCCAGTCTCCCAATTGAACTCAGGGTTGTGTTTTTTCAGCCAGGGTAACCCGAGAACAATGGGAGTAGAAGGGCAATTAAAGACAAAAAAAGAAATACCCTCAGAGTGCAGTGCCCCAACTGACAACTGGAGAGTGGGAGTCCTAAGTGAAATACTACCCTTGGACAGTGGATGGCCATCTAATCCACAGACAGAAATCTGGTTAGTCAAAGGTATGGGCTCCAGTCCCAAATGACGCACCAGGCCTCCGTCAATAAAATTGCCAGCCGCCCCACTGTCCACAAAAGCAGAACCACTCCAGGACCGGTTGGCCAAATAAACTGAAACTTGAATTAATACTGAATCAGAGGGAGAACAATTCAACAGGCCTAAGCGAATTCCCTCACTATCACCTAGGCCTTGTCTTTTCCCGCCTTCAGGGGGCATGTAGCAGCATGGTGACCAGGACCCCCACAGTATAAACAAAGCCCCTTGAGACGACGGCGGTTTTTTTCGGAAGAAGACAGTCGAGTAGCCCCCAGTTGCATTGGTTCGTCACCGGGTACCTCGGTAGACTCCCCAAGCGATGTGGCAGGTAACACTCCAGACCGTCTCTCCCTCTGCCGCTCTCGAAACCTCCTATCCACTCTAATGGCCAGTTGCATAATCCCGTCCAAGGTGTTGGGAACGGGATAATGCACTAGCGCGTCTTTAAGGGATTCGGATAGGCCAATCCGAAACTGACTTCTAAGGGCTGAATCATTCCATCCAGAATCAATGGCCCACCGCCTGAATTGTGTACAGTAAGCTTCAGCCGGGTCTTGCCCTTGACGCAACGCTCTAAGGTTTGCCTCCGCAGAAGCAGCACGATCTGGGTCATCATATAATAAGCCCATGGCAGCAAAAAAGGCATCTACCGAAGAGAGAGCCTCAGACCCACTAGGAAGGCCAAAGGCCCAGGTCTGAGGATCCCCCTGCAGCAATGAAATCACAATACCCACTCGTTGGGTCTCAGAACCGGAGGACATAGGACGTAAATTAAAATACAATCTACAAGCCTCCCTAAAATTAAAGAACTGGGAACGATCACCAGAAAAACGATCCGGCAGGTTTAATTTAGGCTCCTGACCCCTGGCCGAAGAGGAGCTGGCCTGTGACCGTTCTTCCTGAGAATCTACCCTTAAAGTGAGTTCTTGTAACTTTTGAGTTAAGGCGTGCATTTGTCCCATAATTGCGTGCCCGGTTACCTGCTGTGCAGGATCCATGATACCTCGTGGAACCAGACAAAGACTGAAAAAACCTCTGAGCTGAGGGAAGGCCGAACAGCCTCAGAGTGTTGGCCGGCTATAATGTTATGATCTCCTGTGCCACGCTGCCTGGCGAGGCACCACGTGACACTGACTCGAAGGAGATGTGTCGGGAACGGTGCAACCTCGCCAACCTGCCTCCGTTGCGACCAGGAGAAGTTGGCGTGTGAGTGCAGAGCTAGGCTTCACCACTAATAGCCGCGTTCGTAGGAGCCCGTTAGTCAGGCTCCCACCTCGATGCCACCTGGTCTTATGATGTGACAACTCACACGCCAAGGTCAGTGATGAGCAAGGGGAACACCTAACTGAACCCTACCCCTGGCGAGGATGCCAACAGGTCTCCCGTAAAGGTGAGCGGAGTGCGGATAGACAGTACTATGAATGCACACGCATGGGCGTAACAATACGCAAGGTGACCCACAAAATCCTAAGGGGGTGTAACAATACACAGGGATGTATAAATAACAATAAAGAAAAGGGTCTGGGGGGAACCCCCACTTATCTGAGTGTAATGATACGCAGACTGCAGGATCCAGGGAACAGACAGGAGGAAGCACAAAATAACGGATGAAGTCTGGATATGAAGATGGACACCAGGACAATGGCAGGCAGCAAACGGATACTGGAGCACACTGGGGACTGGACACGAGTACAGGGATTCTGGAGACCGTACACAGATACTGGAGACGAGGCTGGAGACAGGACACTGATGCAGGGAAACACTGACCACTTGGACACTGATGCAGGGACCAACAGATACAAAGAACCAGCAAGGGGAGCACGGGAACACTTTAGTATAAACAAAGCTATAGCCGGCGTCTGCCTGGTGCAGACGCCAACTATTTATTCAATGTCCCGCCGCGCGTGACGTCAGACGCCGCGTGCGCTGACGTCAGCGCGCTGGCGCGTCCTCTGCAGGCTTGGGGCGTTGCCTAGCAACGCCCCGGCTCGTGGCCTGTACGGACGGAAGCTAGGCGACGCCCCCGACACTTCCTCCGTACGGAATTAACACCGGCTGTCCCGGCGGGTCCGGGACAGCGGTGTTTAACAGTTGGTTGTTTATCACTCTCAATTTTATCACTTTTGAAGCTTAATACATCTGGCCCTGGATGTGAGCTTATGTCAGCTAGCTTAAGATCTTTTAAAACATTGCTGCAGGCCTGGACAGTCTGTGGATTTACATGTGTATGTTGTGAAACTGTATGTCCCAGACTACACTGTCAGCTGCCAATATCTGGCAAAGCATGCTGGTATGTGATGACAGGCCTCCATTAATGTTTTCATATTTTTTTGTTACCACAATGCTTGTTACATAGGCCGCACCAAGCAAAACACATGAGGCGCCAAAGCCTTACATGTCAACTGTACTAAAAAGACCTGAACTTCAGGAGACTTTGTTGGATTCCCAAGTAGGAGTGTGCCAGCTTCATACATTTACCCGCCCCCTGAGTGAAATGGATGGTCCAGGGTTTTATGACATCACTTGAATCATGCCTTTGTAGCCCCGCTCCTGCGGTACAATGGCACAAATAGTAAGTGAATAGGGAGGGTCACAATGATGTGATTGCAGCACCAAATCCTCCAACATGGTTTTTCCCTCCTAGACTCTCAGAGTGGGCTCTTAAAAAAGATAGTAAGTACAGTCTAAACCAGAGAGATAAACCATGAAGACCAATGTGACAGATATCCAGGAACCAAAAATGCTAAATTAAATATAGCTGGAAAATAAAACCTTCCATTTTTTTTAAAGAAATAGGGCTTTTCATCCTTTCATAACTATGCCACAAAAATTTACACCATAATGCCTATTACACATGTCACACACCCATTACATATTATACCACATTCCATAATGCTCATTACTCGTTATGCCACACACCGTAGTGGGCAGTACACATTATGCCATACACCGTAATACCTATTACATATTTTACCGCATACCACAATGCCCATTACATATTATTCCACACAATGTAATGCTCATTGCCAATTATGCCACACACTGTATTGTCTATTACATATAATACCTCACTTATTATGCCCCATACTGTAAGTTCTGCTTACCTAAATGCTCGTTGCTATGGGCTTCATGCTTGATGCCAGGGGTTAACATGCTCATTGCTATGGGTTTATATGCTCTGCCTGGAGTTACATGCTCTACCAGGGGTTATGCATGCGCAGTCTAATGCCGGGCAGCATCTGAGCGAGTGCTCAGACGCTGCTCAGCATCTCCTGTCCCCGGCAGTGCGGCTCTGCGCAGTGTGACGAGGTCAGAGGTCATGCTGCACAGGCCACACAGCTGAACAGCCTCGCCCTCCCATCTGATCAGCCCGCCCTCCCACCCTGACTGCATCACCCACCCGGCTCCTGGCAATTCACTGCCCGCCTACTAGCCCTGCTCCCGGGCTCCACTGGGGCTCCCAGCTTCACTGCCCACCCACCTCCCGGCTTTACTGCCTGCCCACCTTCCCGGCTCTCGGCCACACCGCACATGTATGTAAATATGCGGGGCGGCCGGGGCGGGTTTTTTATATTACGGAAGCCAATCCCGGGATCCTGGGATTGGGCATTTTTCAATCCCGACTTCTGGAATTGAAAATAAATGCCCCGGAATTGGCATCCCTACCTCCGACCCAGCCGACAGGCCTTTCGACCTATTTCATAGGTTGACTTAAGCCCTGTCGACCTTTAGTGGACGGGCTAATGTAAGTCAACCTTCATACTGTCAACTCTATGACCCATGGCCAAACAAATCTAGGTACTAGGAAATGGCTAAATATTCCATCCAGTACAGTCGTCAGCAGAGCCGGCCCTAGCCTAAATGACGCCCTAGGCAAGATTTTGGCTGGTGCCCCCTAGCATCACCACTAGTTCCGCCTCTGACCCTGCTCCCCTTTCCCAGCACCATCAACCCTCATCATAGCGGTCATCATTTTGGTGCTCCTACCCGCAATATTTTAAATAGAAACAGTGCACACATTCGGTGCGCAGCCCAAACAGGGGTGTGTTCTTGCTGGGAAGGGGCATGGCCACACAATAGTACCCCCAATTCACATTATGTCACACAGTAGTGCAACTTTATTCACATTATATCATGCGATGGTGTCCCTTATTCACGTTACATCACACAGTAGTACCACTTTACCTTACTCCTCACATTATTCACATTATACCCTTAGAAAAAAATCCTAAGAAATTATTGTATTTTAAGCACCCTCCATGGCCACACTGCAACCCAGCACAAAGCAGTGTGTGCTGGGCAGTCGAGAAGAGCTGCAGCTGCTGCTGTCACTTAAGGGGAGGGGGCCCAGGGCCCCTTCCATCAGACTTTGGCCTGGGTAATTTGTACCCCCGATAATACCACACAGTAATGCCCCTTACACATGACACACATTATTAATGTCCTTATAACCATAATGCCCCTTACACATTATGCCAACCTTTATTAATGCCCTTCATACACATAATGACACCCATAATACCCCTTACACATATGTTGCACATTATTAATGCCCTTATACACATGACACACATAATGCCCCTTACACATATGCCGAACACTATTGCACAACCAACTCACCCGCAGACAGCACTCGCACAGCCGCTAACACTGTGACCTCTGCCTCTGCTTGGCTACAGATGTTTCCTCATACATCTTGCCTCAATAGGCCATGCAGCTCCTGGCCAGTTCTGCTAACGTTGGGTGCCTTTTTTGCTGAAAATTTGTCTTATTTGCATTGTTATGTGACCAGGACACACAAGGAGCTTCCGATGATTAAAATGATATGTGGCATGAATATATTCTGTGTGTGACTGTGGCTGTACCTGAATACGGAATGCTATGTTACAATGATTTCCATGAATACACAATTTCATATGTAGATACAGCCTCACTAACACACAGAGTATAGGCATGCTGCATATCATTGCAATCAGCAGAAGCTGCTGGTGCCAATAGGCATTCCAAAATGCCCTAGGCAATTGCCTAGTTTGCCTATGCCTAAGGCATAGTCGTCAGAGGAAATCGCAATTATGTTCAGGGTGAAGATCTTGTAGAAGATTTGTTTTCAAAACTCATAGGATATATATAATTAGGTCATATAGCAATTTCTAAGGCCTCAAGAAGTGTGTTAATCTACTCTCAGCCCTACTGGCTGGAGCATCCACTATATCCTCTGAAGTCTGATCTATACAACGGAGGCTTGGATGGAAAAAGGCATAATAGATAATCAGAAACAAAATTCCAAACCCCAAAGCTGCCACAACAGCAATACTGAGTACTGTGAATACGAAAGTGAATATAAAGGCAGGTTTCTGGTAGAAGCACAAGACAAGAATCCCTGCTGTGGCTAAAACTCGAACAAAATAATAAATAGAAATAGAGATTCTCGTTCTGGGTCCTTTCACATTAAAAAATGTAAAAATTAGAATAATTCCGACTATAATCCTATACAATATTTCCATTGCTGTGGTTTGGCAGAAATCCGTGTGTTGCAGCGAAGCCCAGCAAAATCCAGTGATACCGAGTAGGATCACAAGGGTAGTAAATATATGAACATTGCAGCTTAGGAGGAAGACTATGCTGAGAAGCCATGAGGTCAAGGTGAGAAGTTTGTAGGACACGTAAGAGAACATTGGAAGTCCCACGCTGATCCCCTTCTTTCCCGGAAGAGATTTTCGTAATGACATCTGGTAGTCAACAGTAGACCATGAGATACTGGACACTGATATCAGGATGGATGCATCTGATAAAAAAATATATATATTACTAATAAGATGAATCTGTCACTAAAGTTAAAAGAGACAAGTTTAGTTTGAGATCCGGCAAAGTTACAATTAAAAAGCTTTAAGAACACTGTAATACGCAGGGCCGGCGCCACCACTAGGCAGCTTTTGGCATTTGCCTAGGGTGCCGGCCACTGGAGGGTGGCACTTGGGAGCCCCCCCTCATGTAGCAAGTTGATAGGTAGTGCCGCAGCGGCGCTCGCACCGTCCCCAAACCCCGTGGAGCCTGGTGAGCGCAGCGGCGTCCGCACCATCCCCACACCCTGCCCCTTGTGGAGGGACTCGGCAGCGGCGGCCGCATCCCCTCCCCTTCCCCTTCCTCGTTGTAAACTCTCCCCCTCATGGAGCGTGTGTGTGGGTGAGAGGTGAGAGGTAGAGCAACCTGCCGCAACTCTCCTCCTCTCCCCTCCCCCCCTGTCGTGGAGCGACTCAGTGGCCGCATACAACTGATAGGGGTTTGGTTAAACCTGCATTGTGTCAAGGGAGGCTCCAAAGGGGGAAGGGGTTGCAGCACAGTTCAGAACTTAAATTGGGGAGCCACACCAACTGCCATTCCAAACTGACACTGGCAGTTTCTGCAGCTCCCCTATTTGAATTTTGAGCTGTGTAACAGCCCTACTCCTGGAGCCGCTAAAGGTTATGTCCAATACTAGCTGTCTGGAAATAGTCAATGCAGTCTGAAAAGGAACTGCTCCCACTTGTCAACCCAGGGACAACAAGCTTGGCAAGGGTTAGTTCTCCTAACCGGTGGAGACTTCTCCAAGGCATTGAACAGTTTTGGTAGTATTGGCTGAACTTTTCATTTTAGATTTCTATTTATTCAGTTTATCAGTTCAAGCTCAGTAATGGGACTACCACTTTTGGCCCTGAGGTGCACTTTACCCAGTAACATTGGTTCATCAGGTTCTGAGGTCACTCATCGACCCTTCAAAGCATGTATGGAACCAGTGCATAAGCAGTGAAGCCCCAAATTAAATATTTAGTGGGCAGCTTCCAAATGGTCTTGTTAGCTCCTGCATCATACATGTGTTTAATTAGAGAAGCAGATTGGAGACTGTGAACATAGTTGGACCAGATGATCTGGATTCGGTATGGAATCCCGACCGCCGAAATCCCGACAAAGGGTTGGACGTGGATCGCCCCCCTTGCGAGCTCGCTGCGCTCGCCACACTAATTTATTCTCCCTCTATGGGTGTTGTGGACACCCACGGAGGGAGAAAGTGTCGGGATTCCGGCATCGAGATTTTGACCGCCGGGATTCCAACCACACGGAAATTGACCATATCCCGATGATCTGCCCCTGCTCAAGTACCAGTTCAGACAATATAAGGTACTACATTATACTTATTAATTGCCCATTAACCAGGCACTGATGTTCCTATTACGATGCACATAGGTGTTATTCTGGTTTAATCGGTCCCCCACGTGTGAGCAAGGGGGACGAATTATTAGTGTCTTCCCATGCGCAGTTACACGCATGTGCAGATGCTTGGTGCGAGTGGGCATGGCGAACTGCATGTTTGCCGTCCCGCTCGCACCTAGCAGTCCAAGCGTGGGGTTGCGGCAGGGGCACAGCCCATGGGAACGTCCAGCGTTTCATGGGCGTACTCATGAAAACGCAGGGTGTTCCCATGGTAATGGTCCGGTGACACAGGTGTAGAGGGCGGGCAGCTGATGTCAGCGAATCTCAGCTGCCCGCTTTCCGCAATAGGGTGCTCGGAGATCTGAGACACCACAGAGGTTTCTCAGATCTGCGAGCGTTGGAGAAATCATTAGATGGTCGCATGCCTGATGGGGATCGTGGCGTGCGAGGGGGGGCAGGCGGCCGTGTGGGTGGCGGCCAGGGCGACTTGCAAGGCAGTGAAATTTTCATTCTTGCATGTCAACCAGAATAAGGTCCTTAATGTAGCTAATGTCACCTAAACTAAACTATGTTATTCGCTTGTAATGCCAGTGTGACTGTACATACCTTTAGGAATAACAGTGGGTGGAGTTTTTATAACAACTATTAAATTATATATGTTGAATTGGTGTTAAAATACGCCTGTAACTTGGAAGATCTCCTATATCTGCTATTTTCATGTTTCTTTGTGGTTTAGCTCAATACCTATACATAATATCTGAATAATAATGCAGGTCAGTGCCAGCTCCAGAAGATGGGCTGCAGCACAGTCAAAAATTCAAATAGGGGAGCCACATCAAGTGCCAGTGAGTCATTTTGGAATGGCAGTTTGTGGCAGTTGGTGCGGCAGTACAGTATTTGAATTTTGAACTGCACTGCAGCCCCACCTCTGGAGCTGCCACTGGTGCAGATCCATTGCAGATACATTGGCCCTTATTCTGGTCCGTTCGCATGGACCAGAATCTTCGTAAGGGCATCGATGGTGGGTGCATGCGCAGGGTCATTTCTGCGCATGTGCATACACTGGGTGCGTGCGTCCATGGTAAACAGATTGTTCGCCGGGCACACGCACCCAAGTGTGCGGGCGGTGGTCGGAGAGAGGCGTGGGACGCAGGCCGTCCCATTTGCTTATGGGAATGCCCAGCATTTCATGGGCATTCCCATGAGAACGCAGTGCGTTCTCATGCTAATGGGCCGATAACGCAGAGGGCGGGCAGCTGACACAACATCAGTTTTTTTTTATTGATATTTTATGCATAATGGATATAATTCATGCTATTTAGCATTACTTTTTTTTATTTATTATCCTATTGTAACACTAATAAATGGATCCCCTCAGTCCACCTCACCCTTAACTCCAGCCCCTCCCACCCCTAACTCCAATACCCCCCCCCCCCCAATTTTCGTTTATCCCCTTCCCTCTCCTTCCTAACAAACACCCCACACACACATGCGCGCCCACACACACACACATGCGCACACACACACACGTGCGCCCTGCTCTGCTGATGACACTTTGTAAACAGGGAAATGTAACAGGTTCTTTATAACAAGACCCCTATTACATTTCCCCTGTTCTAGTTGGCTCACGGACAGCCAGCAATTGGGCTTCCTGTTTGCTACCAATTGTGACATCATGATATTACTGCTACACTTTCACGGTCCTGATCAGGCCATTTGGAACACTTGTTGCAAAATTTATGACACTGTCAAATGTAACACAACCTGAAACCTAAAAGATGGGGTAATGACTAGCAGTAGTGCCATATACTGTATATATCATTCATTTCATACAAGGCGCTTCTCCTTTGGGATTATCTGTGATTTAAATTGACAATGCAGTGTAAATGATAAATATTTCTACATACATTGAATTACAGTTATCTGACCGTGATCCATCAAGATGTAAAGTTGAAGAATGAGCTGGGGAGCACTTTCCAAATAAGTTTTAAAGCACCTCAACATACTCAAGTCTGTCATGGCTTCCAACGCTTTCTTCTTGGTATCCATGCGTTTCTCTTTACTAGGATCATGTGTGGCCTGGTATCCATACTTCACAGCATACCAGTATCTACATGTGAATAGAAAAATAATTATTTAGTTAGTTTAGTTATATTTAGTAATAAAAAAAAAGTGCTGCTATGTCAAGTTGAATGAAAAAGTATTGTTCAGTGCTTTTACATCTACGGGTGATTCCCCATTTTGCCAACATCCAGCAAAATATGCAGACTGGTGGTCACCAATGATTCGTGGTCCATCAGTGAATTGGCAAAATACAGCAAGTTAAAAATCCCTCAGTCAGAAAATCAAAGATTTTCAACGTATTTAATTTCCCCAATTTACTGACCCAGGCATCAGCAGAGTTGTCAAATTTATGGGTTCTATTAGACATTTATGTTTTAGGACTAGATGTATCAAGCTTTAAAAAGTGATACAGCGGAGAGTGATAATCAACCAGGCAATCAGCTCCTAACTGTCAAGTTACAGTCTGGGTTTGAAAAATTACAGTTGTGAGACACTTGGCTGGTTATATCCAATGATGCTCTCCAATATATCACTTTTTTAAGCTTTATACATCTGGCCCTCAGTGAGGTCTTCAATTACGGAACACCCAAAAGGACATGTTGGTGTTCTGAGTCCAGGAAAGAGCCAATGGATGAAAACACTTTCACAGTCACCTATGTTTTTAACATAAGTTATTCAAGGCTATGCCAACTATAACACATTATAACATATGTAAAACAGAAAACTCAGATGCTGAGAGGGCAGACAGAAATGTGTTTGACAAATGTGTCCCTCTCCCTAGCAATACTGTATATGCTGGTCCTCTTTTCCTTTTGCCACGCCTTTTAAAACCTCATTAGGGAAGGGTGTGAGCGGGTTGACCAATCTGTTGGCTTCATTTTTAATACCTGGCAGTAGAGCATGTTATAGCCCTATCAGGCAGAAAATCCCCAAAAACCCAGCTATTTCCCGGATACAAAAACCCCGGTAGAACTAGGCTGAAAGGTGCTGACCCCCTTTCACACAGCAAAAAAAAACCCGGGTATTTTCTGTGTCGACCCCTTTCACACAGAAGTCGGATTTTTCCTGCAAATCTGTGTGTCATAAGTAGAGACAGGATTATATGCATTTGCAAATTTGCATATGCATTTGCATATTTTGCCCATTCTCACTGGTTATTGCATATTTTACCTAAAATCTAGTGATGGTGCATATTTTAGACTCCACCCTCTTCCCACCCGCGAGTCAGAGCACTGCTTTGCCCTGCTGCTGCTGGCCAGATAGTGGTAGAGTGTGCAGGCTGGGGCAATATGTGTGCAGTGTGGGGAACCTTGGATGTAAGCTATGTCTGACACTGCTCTAGGTTGCCAATCCTTGTTGATAAAAGTCAGTTGGGCGGATGCCATTATGAAGCTCCTGAACCTTTGCCTGCCCCTGGCCTGGGACTTTACACCAAGAGACAGACTTCTGCAGCAGAGGAGGCGGGTGGAAGGTTTGTGACATCACGCGGCGCGGAGGAAATGCTGCGTCACAGTGAGTATGCGGTGCAGGGAGGAAGCCTTCCACTGCGCCACCCTCACATGCTATGCTGACATTTGATCCATCAGTGCTGGAGATGAGGGTCCGTGTAGTTGATGCAAGAAGAGCCTAGGACGCTGCAGTCTGCTGTAGCTACCAGGAAGAAAAAATATCATGTGTACATCACTAGACATCTGCAGATGCTGTGGGCCTATTTTTGAGGTTTATTTGCAACTAATTGTATGCTCATTTTTAAATAAATAAGTTAAAATTACTTTTTTTATTATTTAATGTAGCATATTTGATCACTTTTCATGCATATTTCAAGCTTTTTATGTTGCATATAATCCTGTCTCTAGTCATAAGTAAAGGACAGTTTCAAAGGCACACAGAGATGAGGTCATGAAAAGTGGGAGGTGTCTGCTCATTGCATTGCATTAAACATGGCTGACAAGTTGCTGAACCCGACTACAGCGTCCTTGACTGTGCCAGTGATTTGTTTCCTGATCTCTTCCTTCCCTTTGACCACCAGCAGCTCACAGACCTCCTTGTCTTTCCAATGCGCCCTGCCTGTCTGCTTTTGTGCTGCAGCACAGCACATGTCTGATGCCTCTGCCACGCCCGCTCAGCCAATCAGGAACCCAGAAATACCCAGCCAATTGCACAGCGCCATGCTACACAGCCAATAAGCACTTTTTATCAATTGCCGGGATAAAAATTTCACACAACCAGGAACACGGGTGAGACACGGGAAAAACCCAGGCAAATACCTGGGTCAAAGTCCAGGGAATTTAGGGGGTTATTCAGGTTGATTCGCAAGGCTGCGAATTCGCAGCCTTGCGAGTCCACCAAACCCCGCCCGGCGAACGCACGCCCCCCCGCCGCCCCAGCAAAGTGCGGCTTCGCCCGCACAGCAGCGAATGGATGTTTTGCATAAACATCCATTCGCTTTGCTGGGGTGGCCGCCCACATCATTCGATGGTCACCGACCATCGAATGATGTTTAGCGTGCACGCATATATAAGTGACTTTTCAGTTGCGTATATATGCGTGCACGCTGGTGTGGATACGGCCGGGCAGCTGACATCCAGTGATGTCAGCCACCCGCCCCCCACACCCGCGTCACTGCCTCATTCCCATGAGAACGCCCAGCGTTCTCATGGGAACGCCCATGGAACGCTGGGCATTCCCATATGGTAATGGGTCAGCCCGGCGCCCCCCGCCCATCTCCGCCCCCCCTCGCTGCCATGGGTGCGTGCACCCGGCGACCCGAAAGGTCGCCGTGGGTGCACGCACCATATGCCTGCACATGCGCAGATACCATATGCCGATGTTGCGCATGCGCAGATGGGCAACATCGGAACTGAATAAGGCCCTTAGACCCCTGTTGACCCTTTCTGTCTGAAAGGGGTATTAGTTACATTTTACAGTAGGTTGTAGTTCAACTTTAAAGCTAGAAAGGTCTCATTTATTTATAGTATAAGTCATGCAATAGAAGCCAAGATTATTTGTCTACATATGGGTAATGAGTCACAAATAAACACCATTAATCTATTATTAATGTTAGGCCAAAGCTCAAATCATTTCTCACTTGTCAACTACAGTATAATCTCTCAGCAAAATTTTTGATATATGAAATAAATGTTTTCCATTATATCCTGCAACCTTTTCAAGATCAACAAATCGCTGTTAGTCATTGTTCTCTTCCCTTAAAGTAAACATACATTATTTCAGTTTCTTGTAATACAATATGATTGAGATCCAGTATGTTATGGTGTGTACACACGGTAGATGTGCCTTAAGATCCTATCCATGATCTGATCAGATAGGATCGTGGATAGGATCTTAAGGCACATCCGATTTGCATCCTATCTTGACTATATAGTGCAGATCTGCACTATATAGACAAGGCAGCCAAGACTTTCTGGCTTCCGATACATGAACGCGCATCGGGATCGGATCGGGATCGCAAGGGTTAAAACCCTTGCGATCTGCATCCGATTCCGATCCGATGTTGACTATATCGTCAACATCGGAAAGGAAATCAGACCGTGTGTACACAGCATAAGAGAACTAGCCCATCCTACATAGCACGGATGTTAACACAGGAAAACCCATAATAAGCTGCAATCTCTTGATTGGTCTTCACCAATTATACCATAGTAAGGGGTTGTACCCCAGGCGTCCCCACACATGAGGGCAATCACCAGCATGGGTGGCACAGTAGCATATGTGACCTGAGGATTTTGTGCGGCATAGTGTGAAATGGGAGCACTTCACAATAACTGAAAACTTAATTGAAGGAAACCACAAAGGTGACCCCTTTTCACACTATGCCGCACAAAATCCTCAGTTCAAACTGAAGTGCCAGTTTCCACCATAAGAGTCAATGTTATTTTCTTAACATTGACTTCTATAGGACACTGACAGCCAATCATTGACAGAGCTCCTAGTTGGCTGAGGGGAATCCCATTGACAGAAGTCAGTGAAATCCCCGTCCTTTACGCGGGGAAGGAGTAGCAGGTGTAAACAAACATGCTGCTCCTCAGTCCGACTGTTGACAGGACATTGTTTGTTTTTTAACCCTTTTGGGTGCCTATTGGATTTCTACAGGACAAGTGTGCATGTATGTTTGCATGATTGTGTGACTGTATGTTTAATAAAATTATACTATCACAGTGAGTGTGTATGTGTTTTTATTTTAGTATTAGTCCAGCTGTACATTTACTGTACAAGAGCCTGCGGGCCTTAAATGTCCCGCATGCTGGTAATTGTGATTTTCCAAGTACCAACGTGGCAGGCTTGCTGGGACTTTTAGTTTTACAGCCAAACCCAAAATTAAATAAAAAGTTAACACTTTACCAACTTTCAACCCAGCTCCCACCACCCAAGGGTACCTGGGGTAGACCCAGGCTTCAGCCATGGCCCTTGGGTGATCTTTTTTGGGGGGTCTTCCTACTACCCCAGAGATCCCAGCTAGGGCTGTTCAGGACTGCAGCACCTTTGCAGGACTATGGAGAGTATTGTATATGGGTGCAGACGCAGAGGCCAACGTGCACCGCACACACTTCACCCATTAAAGATATGGATAAATATGTGGTAGAAGCCTCTAACTTACAGTAAGTTGCCATAGGGCCCACAAACTTTAATGTCGTCCTGCTTTACGATCACACATTCCTCTGCCAACATTTAAAGATGGTGAAGTAAATTTGTTTGCTGGTTCTGTACCGACAGAGTCTTGGGAAAAGGCACTGCATATAGCAGCTTCTGGACTTGAGGCTATGGGGAGAGATGCTGTAGAAAATGTTTTATGTATGTGGTAGTGCAGCTTTAAGATGTATGAAAAGGGTAGCCAAAACGTCAATCACGATCTACTGTAGCTCGCGGACCTCTTGCCGGTAGATTGTGGCCAACTCTTGTAGTCGCAGCCTTAATTAGCCTCTCAAGCGAGCAGAGGCTTCTCAGCATTCCCAGCAATGCAGTGCACGGGTGACGTAATCACGTTATCAACGCACTGCATGGGATGATCCAGTTGGATCCATGTTGATCCACTCAGCAGCAGAGCAGGGACAGCTCAGCGGCGGCATCTGAGTGGGTAGATGCCTCGGTCAGCCTCGCTCTGCTGGCTCCCCTGTGTAGGGCTTTGCAGTGAGGATATCGCTGACAGCGTGGACTGGAGATGGGGGAGACACGCTGCAGTGGCTTCATATCGGTGCCGGTACCATCTTTACCGCATAACCACCCCAAGCTTCTGGAAGCTGCTCACCACATCCTTACTTTCCAGGCCTTTGATCCTCCTGTACTATATCAGCTTCACCACCATTATTATTATTATTATTATTATTAAAGCCTGTCCGTTATTACTGCAGATGATGTTGGTGTATAGGGAGGGGAGGGTATTCTGTACAGCGGAGAATTGCATGGAGGGGGTTATGCACTGGGAGGGAAATATTTTGCAAAGGGGGAGATGCTAGTAGATCACCAGTCAGTAAGTTTAAAAAAGTTGGGATAGAATAGTCGGTACTCTTTACTTAGCACGGCGCCCACGATTTTGATCGTGGTCATCGGGGGTAAAAAATCGCCACCGAGCCCGAAGCGTGGCGAGCGGACGCGGATACCTGTGAAGCCCGCGAAGGGACGCGTTTACCTGTGAAGGTATCCGCGTCCCCTCGCCACGCTTCAGGCTCAGTGGCTCGCTGCGCTCGCCACACTATTCTAGTCTCAACTCCACGCGGATAGTGGGGGTATGAAAAGGTCGGAGGACGCGTACCGCCGCCCCTCGCAGGCTTGCTGCGCTCGCCACGCTTCGGGTTCACGTTGATCGTGGGGTGGCGTTAACAATTGTGGGGGCCATTTCACACTTCAGGGTGCCTATTTGGCCTCTGTGGCCCATTTAACATTGTTTCCTATGGAAAAATCGGGTCCATTGAGGCATTGAACAGGAAAATCGCGTCCATTGAGACATTTAACATTGTTCCCTATGGGAAATCGCGGGCATCGCGTCGGTCGCATCGCACCCGTTTTTTTAGTGCATGCGATGCCCACGATGGGCGCCGTGATAAGTAAAGAGTACCGAATAGTCCAGCCACCCCTGATGTATGGTCTCTCAAAATACAAATGAGTGAACAGATATTTAATCACCCTATTGGTCGCTAACTTACCTTAGTAAGGTACCAGCCTGAAACAGGTGAACAACAAGAATCCATTTAATTCTCCTAGAGCTGCTCTCACCACAATCATCTTTAAACCAAGTGTAACTAAAAGCTTGAACTATAAGTGTGGATACAAGAACAAAAAATATGGTTAACAGCCCAAAAAGGTAAAGTTCCTGCTCAAAGTATTTGAGGGAAATCCACAA
The DNA here is from genome assembly GCF_055691185.1 of Crinia signifera. Lineage (NCBI taxonomy): Eukaryota > Metazoa > Chordata > Amphibia > Anura > Myobatrachidae > Crinia > Crinia signifera. Next base: position 54,205,518 of record NC_139221.1, on the reverse strand, counting down.
ATCCGCTCCGATGTCAAACAAGAAGGCTAAAATCCCAGAGACGGTCATAAAAAAATTCCATTTTGTAAAGCTCATCCTCCTGAGCCCTGGTGTGATTGTGGATTACGCCATTTTAGCGAATAACTTGCAAATCTGTTTGCAAAATAATTTGAAGTTCGTGTTTTCATTACAGTATGTGTCAAGTAATGAAGTCAAACTTTTGAAACACGTAGAATCCACCATGCTGCATTGGTGACCTTTTCAGTTATTCACAAATTGACCAATCTGAAATTGAAAAGTGAAGATGTTATTTTCCTTTTGTATGTTCTGCTTGTGAAACAATAATTTTCTATTATAGTTTCTGAAACCCCATATCCCTCAAACATTGGTACACCTTGTTGCTGGTATCCATCTCAGAGGAAACCACTAAAATTGTGATAACAGTGAATTGCGTCAAGGACCCTGGAGTTCCCATTGTCATTCTACTAATCTCCAATTTAAACCTTTCAAGTCCAACGTCTACTCAGGCTCAACAGCCCTAGCGCTAGTAGCAGATCCAGTGGTGAGCCACTTTAAAATAAGAACATTAACATTGTTCAACATTAAATGTAGACCATTTTTGAATAAAAAAATATATAAAAAATGAAAATTAATTTAAACCAGACTGTTTGAATTGCAAAAAGAAAATTTGGACTGCAAAACGTTAAGGACTGAGCGCTCTTCCTCCCTGGCTCCAATATCTCCACCAGCATCCCATTTCACGGGTGATTCCAGCAAGGCTCCACAGACTGCTCCATTCATCCGGCGGCTAATACCTGCAGACCCGTTCGTTAAGGTCCGTCGGCGATGTTTGGGGTTTGCGCATGTGCGAATATTCACATGCGCAAACCCCAGGAGCGAACGGCTCCAGCGAGTTTTACACTCGACGGACCGGGCTGGAGGCCCACAAAAATGGTGGATGGGCCCATGAAAATGTGCAAATGCAGGCGGATCGATGCCTGCTCAGGACAGGCGGCTGATGTCACATGACTTTTATTAGCGAATGGAAGATAAAACATTTGATGGTGAGCGACCAATGAATGACTTCTCTTCCATTTGGCTGCATGCAAGTGGATGTGTATGTGAATACATCCACTCGCATTCTAGCAAGCGGACTCAGGGGGGAAATTGGCTGGTCGGGCAGCGTTTGCGAGTATATGCAGCCTAGTGAACAGGTCAGAATTAGGCCCTATGGTGTTCAGACGCTGACACCTGTCCCGCGGTCATCCACACTACAGCTCCCCCATCGACTTCTGACACACATGAAACATCAGTGGAGTACATGAGTTGCGCTGTTGATGTCACCACACTGCGGCAGCTTTATCCATAGAATGTCGAAAATAGTGCTCAGAAGCCATGGTTTCCATTACTTTCAAATGAGATTAGTGCATTCAAATAATTATATGAACTCTCGTACCCACAGTATTCCTCCCTGCTTGTGAATGCTTGGAAATTCCTTTTAAATGATGACATGTGGTTATTATATTGAAAGTATTTTTTATGTATTTTAACGTGTATAATAAACTGACTTTGTTTTGATCTCTTTGCACTCCCTAAATCTCTTTTCAATTCTTATTCTTATTGGCTTGCGGCACTGAAGTTATGGCTGGTTGATGCCACGGCTGTCCTGTTGGCTGTCACGTGGGGAATAGCCAGTAAGGATGAAGATGATTTTCACAGTCTCAGGCTCCAACAACCTCCATTGCTCTGCTCCCAGTTAGGGATGACAATCCTGGGGTACTTTTTCAATCCCGGGATTGAAAAATGCTCATTCCTGGGATACCCGGGATTGTGTAAACCAATGTAATGATGAACTTTATTCTTCCCTCTCCCTCAAAACCGGGCATACTGCAGTGTCACTGGTGGTGACGGGTAGCATCGGCAGCCGGATGGTGGTCAGTAAATTGTGGTGGTAGTGTTAGGGGTGAGGTTAGTGTTGCTTTGGGATTTGGGACTCAGGCCTCACAATGAAAAATGCATTGACATGATAGTGGGTGACGATAATGTTGTGCCTAGAGGTGGCCTGACCTCTAAATCTGACCTTGCTTACATCCGTCACATGGCAATAAATGAGTACTAACTAGGGATGGCCATCGTTGCCATAGCCATTGTTGCCATCATTGGCAATAGTGCAACTGGCCATCGATAGTGTTAAACTATGCAATGGATGACCATCAATGTTTTTACCTATCAAAAGTCATTCATTTTTTTGACTAATTGGCTGTGGGCCAATCAAAACTCGGGAGCGGGGCTTCACGTGTGTTGGGGGTGGAGCTATGCTCAGTGCACCAGCTCTTTGAAAAACAAAAACAAAACATCAGTTTTGCTGTACCACCGATGGAGGGAAATCATCTGGTTCTACCCCATCAATGTCAAAAGTATTTGACATCAGCCATAAACCAATGATGATTTCGAATCATCGCTGGTCAATGGCCATCCCTAGTACTAATGGAAATGACCACCTAAGACACTGACCTGTGGAACCAGTGCACATGTCCTTTACATTTATAATTGTATTTATTCACGAATATAACATTAATAAATGGCACTATGCATGCGATAAGTGGCAGGATATACCACATACAACATGCAGGGCACAATACCTCCCACCCTAAATGGTCTAAAGGCCCTCACACACTAGAACGATTTTTTGGCCGATATCCGATAAATTGGCCGTAAATCTGACAAAAAATCGTTCTAGTGTGTGGGGGCCTTAACATTTAAATGCCAGGAAAGTTTTTAAAAAAGCATTTTAAATGACGGTCACGTTATGAAACTGCCTAAGCAGCCCCCAAACCCCCAACCATTTATTTCGAATTTTTCTCTTTGAACATCTTTATCCAATGCCGCATTTATGTGTAATAGGAAAGTCAGGTGATGCTGTGCTGCCGGAAACAGCACTAGAGGAGTGTTTGTTTGGTAGGGATGGGAGAGAGAGGTTGCACACAGAGAGCAGAGAATACGTAGCATTCACCACTGTCGCACTGATTTGTGTTTACAGTGTACAGTATGTTTATCTGAGTAAAAATATAACAATAGAGACGGAATTTAAAAAACATTTTCCGGGGATGAAATTTTATTTTAAATTGCCCTGGGCACCATGGTTCTTTACGCATCTGCACATATGAAATGCAGATGCTCATACCTCCCAACATTGTTCTGGTGCAAATAAATGGGGTGTGCCCACACCTGTTGGTGAGTTATATTCAAAAGACCTCACGCTTTTCTCCCTCATGTCCCCTAAAAAAAAACCTACAGCAGGGTTCCCGAAGATGGTCCTCAATGCACTTAGGGCCGGATGTATCGAGTTTTAAAAAGTGATAATATGGAGAGTGATAAACAGCCAGCCAATCAGCTCCTACCTGTCATGTTACAGGCTGGGTTTGAAAACTGACAGGTAGGAGCTGATTGGCTGTTTGTTTATCACTCTCCATTTTATCACTTTTTAAAGCTTTATGGCCCTTAAACATATAAACCCCGGCTCTTACCCAAGTAATGCCGTTTACACTACTGATGACCCAGGGCGGTCTCGGGAATAACCCTGGTACCGAGCAGGGTCATGGACAGGGGATACCTAAAACAGGTCAGGTAGGTTCACATATAGCCGAGACCCGGGTCAAAAACTGGGCCCAAAGGGTATGTGTTAATAGGGTTTTAAGCATAGCCATACATAAGCACAGGTGACAATTAGTATCTCAGTTATTTTAACTATCTGTGCTCAAGCATGGTTATCATTGCAACCAGGACAGTTAAGCTGGGTTCACACTAGTATACAGTATATATCTGCAGATCAATCGATCTGCAGATATATCTACAGAGGGATCGGGCAGCATGTTCTCCATACCCACTGCCCGATCCGTCTTCATTGACATTAGAACTGGGCGGGCACATTGAGCTGTCAATCACTAGCTGCGGCTGCACGGACGGTCGGCGGATTGCCCGTACACACAGAACATTGCTCCGATATATCTTTAGACATATCGGGCATCGGCTGTGTTGCGATATATCTTTGAAAAATGTGGTTCACAGATATATCGGCCAGTGTGTCTGCACCTTTAGTGTGCCTCGAAGAATGAGACAGGGAAAACCAGCCCTACAGAGTGGGACCTTTATATTGGTACATTACATAGAACATGTACGTATACAGAATATATAACACAATAAAGAACACTGTTGAAATCTAATATGACACAAAAGTCCTTACCTTGCAGCTTATTGCAGGAGAACGATAACGGGCTGTACACTGATCTGTATGCAGATATAAAGAATGTACCGTGCCCAAGAAGTAAGCAGAGGAGCAGGTATACACACACCATGACAATGAAGGAAGTGCTCCGGGAATGGGCAGGGCTGGTTTCAATTTACACTGAGTTCCTTTAGAAACAAGTCAGGTGAGAGGTCACACGTATAAGATTTAAGTATTAATAATGTGACTGCGACAACCAGGGAACTTAGATACCGAAACATTTCTATTATTAGAAATAGCATCAGCAAACATTTACACCCGTGTACTCTGAGGTGCTCATACAATGAGGGAATAATGCATTAGTTATCCAAGCTGGAGCAGCCATATAATAAACACTGTTAACTCTTCGAGTGCCAACATCTCTGTGAGAGATGTTCAAAATATCTGCAAAAAATCACATTTGTTATATAAATTCAAATAAAAAAATGTTGTGTAAATAATAGATCATATTTCCTATATAAGGAAATGATGGTCATTATGAAGAACAAAAAGGTTTGCTAGGAAATTTTCACACCTATTTTGACAAATTGGCTTGGCACTCAAAGGGTTAAAGAATCATAAAAAGATCCCCGCGATACTGGGAGGTCCCAACCACCACTATCCCATTGTATTTAATAAGAACCACACTGGTACCATTAACAAAATCTTTTTTCTTCAACAGGGTGTATAAATGCTGTCCCGCTAGTCCCACCCTAAGCTCCGCCTTTAGTTCTACACCAACACCAAGGGTGACATTTAATAGGATGTGATTCTTAGTAGGGTTCTGAAATCGCAACATGTTTTAAATCGTACATTTTTTTGAAGAAATTGACAATTTAATGGAATGCGAATTGAGGTATGAAAAATGCGATGTCATGCGATAAAGTGTGAATTTTCGTCATGAAAATGTGCGAATTAATGCTCATGTGCGATTTTTTAGCTATGGTAAAACGGCATAGGGTCCCCCCTCCTGAGCATAGCCAGCCCCGGGCTCAAAGAACTGATCCTGGTTTTAGAAATTCAGGGGACAAAAAACATAGAGGATCCCCAGGTTTTCTAAAACCAGCGCCAAGCTCAAGGGCCGGTCTTGGTTCCTAAAATACGGGGGACAAAATGACTAGGGCCCCCCCCCCCCCAGGTGAATGCTGCCCTGCCAGAGTGAAATCCCAACTTGTGAATTAATGTAGATGCCGTGCAAATAGATGTGTATGGCTGAATTGCAGGAAATTAACACTGGTGCGGGGGAGATGAGAGGGGGGGGGGGCACCAGTATCTGGGAGGGTTGGCCACCATCCCTGGGCCGAGAGGGGGACCCGATTCTGGCCATTCTGGGAGGGTAGGCAACACTGCAGATAGCAAATAAAATTAGCAGGATTTTATCGCTGGACGGTATCACACATGCACATTGGGGCCCAGGCGAATTCGCACAGCAGCAATCAGGTCTGAATCAGGCCCACTCTCCTTACCATGGCAAATCCACAGTGCCGACATTCTGGCAATGTTTACATTATGTCAGAGTAGGAATTTGACATAACGACCACCCCATATATGTCGAGATTGTCGACACCCTAACATAGTTGTCTACCCTCCTGCATTCTGAAATAACAGCAATCTCCCTCTCTCCCTCATTAGTCTAGCAATCTCCCTCATGTCACCTAGCCCACATTATACTGTTAAATTTTTTGGGGGAAAAGGAATGAGAGACAGATACATGTACATTGAATCATCAGCACCCTTTCCCAGCAAGTATAGTAACTCTTACTAACTGCTTTGGGGCTCATCTACATTTGGATAAAAATAATTTTAAAAGATTCCTCTCAGATCAGAGCCGGCGCTACTCGCTCAGCAGAGGATGCAAAGCAGGTAGGTGCCAGGCAGGAGAGGCGCTGTCCCTGCTGTGCATCCCCTGCTGTCTGTCTCTGTGGCTGCCGGCTGCTACTGCTGCGCCTGTCACACTTAATGACAGGACAGGGAGCAGATCCGAGGCACAGAGCTCCCTCCGCTCCAGGCTCCTACCTAAACATCAGATCAGGCCAGGTCAGAGGTCAGCAGTGCTCAGCACGCAGCAGTAGTATGTGCGAAAGGGGGCGGGGCTAATTGGTCGGAGGGGCGGGGCTACATGGAACCGAAGGGGCGGAGCTATGAGGGAGCAAGAAGACAGAAGACACAGGAGAGGATGAGCAGCTGCCAGGAGAGTAAAGTGTGAGTGTTCTATGTCGGCAACTGGTGTGAGCACGTCTATAGGCACTACTAATTTTGGCAACTGCTGTGAGCATGTGTGTAGACAGCGCTACTAATGTCGGCAACTGATGTGGGCACGTCTATAGGCAGCACTACTAATGTCGGCAACTGGTGTGGGCATGTGTATAGGCAGCACTACTAATGTCGGCAACTGGTGTGGACATGTGTGTAGGCAGCACTACTCATGTCTGCAACTGCTGTGAGCATGTGTGTAGACAGCGCTACTAATGTCGGCAACTGGTGTGGGCACATCTATAGGCAGCACTACTAATGTCGGCAATTGCTGTGAGCATGTGTGTAGACAGCCCTACTAATGTCGGCAACTGGTGTGGGCACGTGTATAGGCAGCGATACTGCTGTTGGCAACTGGTGTGTTCATATGGTTGCAACTTGTGTGGGCGTTATGAATAAGCAGCCCTTCAAATGTGGGCATATGCAGGAGTTCTCGGGGCATTATGTGTGTCAATATCATATGGGCATTATGGTGCATGGCATATTTTGTAAGGGGAATTAGGGTGTGTGGCATAATGTGTAATGGGCATTATAGTGTGCTGCATATTGTGTAAAGGGCATCATGATGTGTGGCATAATGTATAATTTGCATTACTGTGTGTGGTATAATGTGTAATGGGCATCATGATGTGTGGCATAATGTATAATTTGCATTACTGTGTGTGGTATAATGTGTAATGGGCATTGAGGTGTGAAGCATAATGTGTTATGGGGATAACTGTGTAATTGGTACTTTTATGTGACCACACAGCTTTCTCATGAAGCTACGCTCCTACATTTTTGCGTGCGCCTACAGCGCAAACGCTCTCTTTTTTTTAACTCATGGCACCAAAATTGTGCTACTATGTGGTGTAATTTGGAGTGGGAGTACTATTGTGTGGCCATTCCCCTTGCTTGTGAGATCACACGTTTTTCTTTTGGTGTGCGCTGTCCCTTTGTAAAGTTTGGGTGGGCGCAAATTTATAGTTTGCAGGAGGGCGCCGAACCCCCTAGCACCGGCCCTGTCTCAGATGTAGCAGTACGCACCCACGCTTCTAGGTGCCACGTTCACAATCTCTTTTCACAGTAGGGATGGTCATCGACCATCGATGATTAGAAATCATCAATGGTTTAGGGCCGATGTCGAATATGTTTTGCCATTGATGGGGGAGAACCAGATGGTTTCCCACCATCGATGTAAAGCTTAAACGTATAGTTTATTTTTTGTTTTTTCCCTAAAGTGCCGGGACACCCACGAAGCCCCGACCCCACATTTTGATTGGCCCACAGGCCACTCAATCACAGAAATTGGATGACCATCTATATACAGAAACATTGATGGTCATCCAGTGAATAGTTACACGCTATCGATGGCCAGTTGCACTTTTGCCATCGAAGGCACTAGACACGCCCTTTAAATGGAGCATGACAAGCCCACTCAGTGGGGCGCTGTGCAAAATTCTATTTCCAACTATAATCTCCCTAAAACTAGTTTTCAAAAGCAGGCAAAGTATGCACCCACATATATAAAATATTTATAATGGACCAAACCCAGGTGTGACAGTTACAGACAAGAAAAGCCCGTGTATTACTCATAATCACACCGCATTGTGTAGCGGGAATCCCCAGCTGGAGGAAGCGCCCGGGGATAACACGGATATGCCAGAGTGCGCCGTACTATCTGGCAGCGAATGTGTTACCACTACCAGCAGCAGCAGCAGCAGCGACAATCCCCACTGGTCACGCCCCCTCTGACGTTACGATCGGAGATTGGTCTGTGCGCTAGGTGGATTGCAGCTGCTGCTAGTGTGCTATCAAGTTCAACCATGGCGCTGTCAGTTCTTCCCCGTGTGGAGCAGCTGTCCTCCCGGGTAATCCGGGTTCTGGGCTGTAATCCGGGACCCATGACACTACAGGGCACCAACACATACCTGGTGGGCACCGGCCGGAGGTACATATAGACGCACGGAGCTGCTGTGGAGCGGACAGCGCCCCTGGCGGGGTGCGGGGATAGTGCGTGTATAATGTGGGCCGGTGACAGCTATGCTAGCAATCAATGCAAGTGTCCTGCTACTACAGTATATATCCCGTTATTGGTGTGTTCACCATTACCTCACCAAGCTGTGCCATCAGATAAACCCACCTGTGTGCTCTATCTGTTGCTTTTATGGTGGCACCTAAAGTTGTTTTTAATATATTTGTTCCCATCCTTTGATGTGTATGATATTTGTGACATTGTACTTGTCTGCATTGCTATTAAACACTTTGTGGATTAATGTGTTATTGATCTGCCTAGGAGAATCCTCATAGACACAGGAGAGCCTGCGGTCCCAGAATACATCAGCTGCCTGAAGCAGGTTCTGCGGGAATCCAGCTCGGCCATCCAGGAAGTCATTGTCACTCACTGGCACCACGACCATTCCGGCGGTGTAACGGATATATGCAGGGATATTGTGACGGGTAGGATGTCATTTCTTTAATTGGTATAGCTCGAGTTTATTCTCCCCTACTTGCATGGTTTCCTCCGGGTACTCCGGTTTCCTCCCACAATCCAAAAATATACTGGTAGGTTAATTGGCTCACAACAAATGAATCCTAGCATGTCTGTGTGCGCACGTACATCATGCTTACCTACCCTCCCAGAATCGGGTCTCCCTCCCAGCCCCCCCATGAAGGTGGACAAGTCTCCCGCATGCCCCCCAGAGCCTTACTCCACCCCCCCCACCCCACCTCCCCGGGCTTCTCCCGGAGAGGCTATTTTAAAAGTCGGCAAGTATGATGTACATGTGGTAGGGAATATAGATTGTCAGCTCCACTGGAGCAGGGACTGATGTGAATGTTCATATATTCTCTGTAAAGCTCTGCAATTTTGCCCATGCATATGTCCATTCATCTGATGATACTATTTAGAATCACAGTCAGGAATTACATACCACATGACTTCCATTCCATCAGTATTGTCACATGCCCGGCAGGCAAGCCCACGCTGTGACAGGTGCTTTCTGGATAACTCACACTCAAAGCTTCATGTTGTCCTGGTTTTGTTTGTCTGCTAAATAGTAAATACTTGTATTCTGATGCTGAAATACTCTTGTGTGCAAGTTAAGAATAATTGATCCTTTCTCTTTCTAAAGGGTCAGACCTCTGTGTCAGTAAACTTCCCCGCATCCCACACACAGAGGAGGTCATCGGAACAGGCGAGCAAAAGTACAAATATCTTAAAGATGGAGATATGATAACCACAGAAGGAGCTACTCTTCAGTAAGTGCTCTGACCTGGTCTATTAATCATTGGCGACACAGCAGGCAGAGGACAGGGGGCAGGACATGCAAGGGTTGATGTGCCTAATGTAGAAAGGTGACTATCACTGTGTACACCTGCAGCCATCCAGTTAGTACAGTATGGCTGTAGCTACATACCTGCTGCTTCCCACCCATGACATTTCACAGTCATTGTGGAGCTACCACATAGTAGTGTTCATTCTAGCACCCGCTATATTTGCAAACCCATGCAGTTCCTCTTCCCTGCCTGGGGTGTCGCTGTCTGCTGTGGCGTTTCTAGCGCAGATCTGGTTTGCATATCAGTGCTCATATACAGATCACACTGTGCTAGAAGCACTACAGCAGACAGCGACACCCCAGGCAGGGAAGAGGAACTGCATGGGTTTTCAAATATGGCGGGTGCTAGAATGAACACTTACATAGGGCTCTGAGCGATTTTGTGAAAATTCTGGCAGAAATAGTCCGCAAAGACTACAAGAATGCGTGCCATTGCCAGCATTGAAATGCAGCACATTGCACCCTATGCATCTAATTTGATTGACCCCTTAAGCTGAGTATATATTAGACCACAATCGATGCAAAGTTATCAGTAATTTCTTTTGAACTGGCTGCTTTCCATGACAAACAATATAGTTCCTACACAGTCACCACATCCAGGAATATAGCTGTTGACGATATAATCAGGATTTTACTGAATGTACAGACGACAGAGGGGGGTATTTAAGACCCGTGGGGTCACACATCGTTAATGATATAGTGTGGGGGGTGGTATAATTACCCGACAGTCGGGATTCCGACAGTCATTACTCAGACGTCGGAATCCCGACTGCACAGCGTGGGGAGCGCAATGATGCCCCTTGCCGGCTCGCTGCGCTCGCCACCTATTTTATTCTCCCTCTATGGTGGTCGTGGACCAGCACGAGGGAGCAGTCGGGATTCTGACGTCGGAGTATTGACTGTCGGAATCCCGACTGTCGGGGAGCCGTCCGGCACCCATAGTGTGTACATAAGAAATTATATGCACAAAAATATAGTTAACGTTATTGTGCATATCGTTAAAAAAAGTCTATTGTTTACCCAGCTTATAAGTACTGGCTTAGAGCGCATCTTGATTGGTTTGGGCAGCAAAAGTCCAATTATCAAATCCAATCAATAAAGCTTTATTAAGTTGCACTAAAAGGCTTCCAAAATCCTTTCTAAAGCTGTGTACACACGGGGGCGATAGGGGCAGGCGACCATATTGCCAGTGTTGGGAGTGTGCCCCGGGGATAAATCGACTGGAGCGCGCTCCCGTTTTCAGCCCCGTTCTAATCGCTGGTCGCAGGAGCTTCCTCCTGCGACCAGCTGATTACCTATGCGGCACCGCCGGCAGAGGTTCCCTTTCATCAGCGACCATCTCTGGTCGCTGATGAAAAGGAGAAACTGAGCAATATATTTCCCCTGTGTGTACAGGGCTTTAAGAGGGATGACTGAGCATTATGGTTAAAATCAGTGATTTATGAATAGTCTCTACTACTGCAGATGCTTTAAATCTTAATATGAAGCACTGATCTAAATCTCCTTGATTGTAATTGTACTGTGGGCCTGACTCAAGTAAGTAAAGCAAAAAAAGCGAGCACCTTGGCATAACCACGATGCACGATAGGTAGGGTAGCTGTAATGCATGCACAGAGTGATTTAGATTTAAATGGGCTATGGTATATATTCAATTAGTGTTCAATCCATTCCGACATTCATTTGACAGCTCCCAGATCCGAATGTCGGATTTGGCTGCTGATTACTGCTCACCTGGCCGGAACCGGGTGAGCGACGGCAGGAGGCGGTGGGAGTTGGGACGGCGCCGGATGAGCTACTGCTACTCACCCGGCCCAGTCACTCCTGGCTCAATCTGACATCTTTTCAAGTTGGCTTCATATTGACGGAAATGGGGCCAAAACCTGTTGGATTTGGCCGCATTTATGTCAAAAGCAGGTGGATCTGCAGCCAATCCACCTGTTTTCCAACAGAGATGATGGGGTATCGTATGCATGGTAGCGCATGTGATACCTTGCCATAGTGGATAGGGGCCTTAAGCATCATAAATAAATACAGTGCACAGTATATAAAGACCAATCCTCACACTGAATCCCATTCTATTTGCAATCCAATTAAAAAAAAAAAAAAATTAAATTAAGAGGGTTGTTTATCAAATCTTGGAGAGCGGTAAAGTGGCAAAAGAGAAAGCACCAATCAATCAGCTTGTCATTTTACAGGCGGTGCTGGAAAAATAAGTTTCTATTGGTGTGCAATCTCTATTTACCAATTTCCACAAATTGATAAATCTCCCCCTGAATAGTCTGTGTACACACTTGTACAATCTGCATGAGATCCAGATGAGATTACAATTATCTGCATACAATTTAGACTATATAGTGCAGATCTGCACCATATAGTCTATGCAGCCAAGACTTTCTGGCTGCGATACGGGAGCGCGCATCTTGAACGCATCTTGAACGCATCTGGGATAAAACCCATACAATCTGCATGAGATCCAGATGAGATTTTGACTATATAGTCAAAATCTCATCTGGATCTCATGCAGATTGTACAAGTGTGTACACAAAGCTTGCAGAATAATTCTCATTAGCCAGTACAGAATATCAGTATAAATACCTTAACCAGTCAGTGTTTTCTATGTAGAGTTCTGTATACACCGGGACATACAGATGATCACATGGCTTTGCTCTTATTGGAGGAAAATGCCATCTTCTCTGGCGACTGTATCCTTGGAGAAGGGACGGCTGTGTTTGAGGAGCTGTATGATTATATGAAGTCCTTGCAAAAGCTTCTGGATTTTAAGGCTGACAAGATTTACCCAGGTTGGTACAGTACAGATGTGCATGTGTGTGCAGTGCTTAATCTCTTCATACAGGCCAGGAGAGCTAATATGAGGTTCTGTGCAGATAAAGAGGTCATGACCCCCCTAAGAGGGGTGAGGTCAGACTGTTGTGGGCTAGGCTAGGACTTAACAAGTGTGAGTCTGCTTCTAGCCCCCTGTATTCTCCCTGGTAATGCTGTGATTTAGCTTTCATGCTGATAAGCACCATGGAGGACGTACTTCATTTCTGTCTTTGCAGCTGGGACAAAGTTCTGGCTGTTCACTACTTACAACCCTAGTGCATTTAATGTTGCCCACTTTCTGCATCACTAATGCAATAGATCGCCTTAAATTTGGTTTCCCTCCCATGCAGGCATTACGTCTGTCCCTGTGTAGTTGGTTTGCCGATCTGCCTTGTCCTATAATCATTCTATATAAATCTAAAGGGATGGCCATCAAATGATTGGTGCCATCATTATTTAACATCGAATGCATGAACCCATCTATGCAGAGCATCAATGGTTTATACCAATGAAGACCATCCCTGCTATGAGGGCAGCAGGCCAATCAGATATGGGGATAGAGCTTAGTAGGGTCAGGGGGCGGGGCTAAGCTCAGTGCTTCCTGCATCATAACTTCTCCAGTTACTTTAGACTGGATTATTTTCAGGCATCACATAACACTTGAGGCCACATATGCGCTGATATGTGCCAGGCTTTCTAGTATCCCATACATGTCATGCAATACATCCCATGTCATCACATACATTGTGCAACTCAAAGTTTTAAAATGCAGCACAACAACATCCAGTTTTTATTAGCTAACCTAGCAAAACTATTAAAATGGCATGTCAGGGGAGAAATTACCATGTCACCTAGTATATTATCATTTTAATATTACTTTACATTTGTATTATATAACCAACATTTTATATTGTGCTATATAAGAGTGAAGAAACCTTACAAATCTGATCTAACGCTTCATGACATGAAATATGTGGTTACTTTGTGGATTGTTTTACTACTAGTAAAGGGGACTGGGTCACCTTAGTCTGCCCACTTGCTCTGTCCTGCCCACCTCTTTCCACTGCTTGGCCCCCAACTCTGACTGCTGCCCGTCCTTACACCCTTCCCGCCCTCTCACCATTACCTCCTCTCCTCGCTTCTGCCCTACCCATAACCCCCCTGATCCATCACCTCCTGCCTCTTTACTTACCCTGTTCCCGGTGGCCAGCCAGGTCCCCCTCTTCAGTGGCACTAGCTCTGTCCTGGCTCATGCATGCTGGAGTCAAGACAAGTCATAGCTAATAATTTATACTATTGTTGTTAATATTATATTTGAAATGTTATTTACACTTTCGCCTTTATCCTACAGGACACGGTCCAGTTGTTCAAGGTGCAATGGGCAAAATTCAGGAGTATATCTCTCACAGACAGGCCAGGGAGCAGCAAATCCTCCAAGCTCTGCAAGAGAATTCAGGCAAAGCACTGACCGCTATGGAGCTTGTTAAAATTGTCTACAAGGTAAGCGGCTGCTATCAGTTACTATATTACCCTGGGACTGATGCAGGGACAGGCGCAGTGTTGATGTTCCCACAGTTGAGCAATTTTTTATTTTAAGTTTGTTACTGCCCATGTGCGAAAAGTCCTGGAGACCGTTACTGCGCAAACACACACCCCAGAGTCCGACGGCTTCGCAATTGTTTACGGCATCGCAGATCCTTGAGTAGAGGTTTGTGATCCCTCAGTATGTCATGGTGGAGAATAGGAGGTGACCTAAAGTGACAGTTTCATGGGCGTGTTGTGGGAGTGTCAGAAGCATGTCTAGGAGCAGTGCTGCATTCTCAGGCACAGATCCACTGCCTCAGAGGCCATGTGTGCTTTGATTTGATTAAAGATTTTAGAGCCTAGGCTACACAATCGTGCGGCTGCGATGCATCGATGTTGGCATGATTACAATCTCCATCGCAACTGCACAGACCACAATGCCTGAAAGTGGGAGTCTCAGCGCTCCTACACTCCATCGCAAGGTGCAGCACAACGGCAAGCCATTTGTATGTTTCCACAATCACTGTGGAGAGTGTGTCTAAGGTTGTAGCTGCTTGACCATCTGTGACACAGTGATTAGGAAGAGCGATCTGACTTACATTGTGCATGGGGCAAAATCCAATGTAAAACAGAAATACCCAACATCACTCACGATGCACATACAGCATATTAGATCACAGAATGATGTTCCTGAGAAATGCAAATTGCACTGTGCTTTGTTGGGGGATTCCACTGCATGGAATAACAGCCATATATCAAGGATGAAGGCTTTAGCTCAGTGGACATATGTTGCTTTTAATATGTAAAGAAACATACATAATGGAAGATCACAAGTGTATTAGAATACTCCCTTACCCATACACAAATGCAGGGGTAGGGTGATGGTGGTGGTGTGGGTTCCAGTTGCCCAGAAACCACTTTTTCCCACAGCCCAGTTGTCACTACATGCTGTATAAAGGGCGGACTGCAGCTGCTGCACATATCCAGTAGCAGCAGGTTTCCTACCAAGTCTGCTGTGTGTGTGTGTGTCTGTGTGTGTGTTTGTGAATCAGCGCTCAGTCATCGCACCAGGGAGAAAAGTGGCAAGTACCATATAAACTGCACTTTGTTGGGGATAAATGATAGCTCGTTACATGCTAATCGACGTTGTGGCAATCCCACGCCATGTGCATGCATCTAATTTTCTGCCATGGCTCATAGAAAAGCATTGAGCGGCGATGTCGCTGTGTGGTGATTCGGTGCCACGGTGCAAATTCGAAGAGTCAAACAGGAACAAGCAATTGCGAAACATTGAGCGCGTAGATTCTGCTTTCAAATAAAGATGTATTAAAAGTTGTTTGTTTACCTGCCATTATAGGGTAATCTTATTGTTCGGGGTCCTCGCACGGTGTGTCTTCCACAATCCGTGTGCTTTGTTTATGATGATTACATTTGTTTGTCGGTATGTGAGATTAAACATCTCATCATTGTTTGACTGTCTCATGTACATTCTACTGCTGTATTTTGTACCTCCATATGTTACTGGATTTTAATGTCTGTTTAAGGCTACAAAGTCATTAGCAAAATATCTTTAAAAAAAAAAGTTGAGTGTTATACAGACAGGATTAGTTCATTTTGTTTTTTTGTTTATCATTGTTTTGCAAAACCGATAAATTCAACCAAGTCTTCTTTTGAAGTTTTGGTTCATTCTTACTTATCTGGGGTCAAGTGTCTCTCCGGTCCTGTGTTTTGTATACAGGTGGTGACTATTTAGTACCACAGAAAGCGGGACAGTTGGGAGGTATGAAGAAGGTGGTTGACTGCGCTAAGTGGTAAAAATTTGATTAGTGTGAATGATAAATTACATTAACATAAACATATAGGTCAGGTGTGTGGTAAAGAAATTTTTTGACAATTTGTTAATTCACATAAAAAATGGGGGTAAATTAAAACAAACAATAAAATAGATAAAAATGACACTGATATTAATAGTCACCCTCAGATGATAAGGGACAGTTCAGTCCGATATGGCGGTCTTTGGTTTTCGGAAATTGTAGGATTGGATGAATATGTCCACACCAAGAGATGTTGAAATTTTCCACTGGAAATAGTAACAAAGTGAGGGGCCAGTTCACTTTGTAGTAGAAATTTTGTAAACCATGGTGGATGGTACTAAAAGGTGGTAAGCGTGGTACTTGGGGGAACACTGGACCTCTATGGACCCAACCGGGCTTGTTAAGGGGGTGGCGTGCCTCCAGATGAACCGAAGCCTCGGATGGGGATATGGGTATCCCAAATGTTCCACTCGCTGTTATAAATGATGAAAAGAAGGTATTCTGGGGGTATATTCTCCTGATGGAAAGGTGTGGAGTCCAAACCATAAGACCCTTCTCAGGAACAAAGCTCCAAACTAACACCTGCCTCAGCTACTCCTGCAAACCCCCTAACCAAACAGAAACCTAATTTAAAATAAAAATTATTTCCAGAAATAATTTTTATTTTAAATTAGGTTTCTGTTTGGTTAGGGGGTTTGCAGGAGTAGCTGAGGCAGGTGTTAGTTTGGAGCTTTGTTCCTGAGAATGGTCTTATGGTTTGGACTCCACACCTTTCCATCAGGAGAATATACCCCCAGAAGGAATGGGATCATTCGTCAGACTGCATTTAGGTCTACAGTCATTAGGTCGACCCCACTAGGTCGACTGGCAGGAAGGTCGACCTGACTTAAGGTCGACATTGGCCAAGGTCGACATGACTTAAGGTCGAATTTGCATAAAGGTCGACATGAGGAAGGTCGACTGGTCATAAGGTCGACATGGGTTTTTCACTGTTTTTTGATCCGAATGTCGACACAGACACAGACATGGACACAGTTGGCAATGAGAATCGGACCCTCGCATCGCTCGCTTCGCTCGCAATGCTTCGGGCACGGTGCCTCGCTGCGCTCGGCACACTATTTTATTCTCCCACCACGCCCTAGTGGATGGTAGGGCATGAAATACCGCCTGTCGGCACATGTCGGCTCAAAAAACAGTGAAAAACTCATGTCGACCTTATGACCAGTCGACCTTCCTCATGTCGACCTTTATGCAAATTCGACCTTAAGTCATGTCGACCTTGGCCCATGTCGACCTTAAGTCAGGTCGACCTTCCTGCCAGTCGACCTAGTGGGGTCGACCTAATGACTGTAGACCTAAATGCAGTCTGACGAATGACCGCATCCCCCCCAGAATACCTTCTTTTCATCATTTATAACAGCGAGTGGAACATTTGGGATACCCATATCCCCATCCGAGGCTTCGGTTCATCTGGAGGCACGCCACCCCCTTAACAAGCCCGGTTGGGTCCATAGAGGTCCAGTGTTCCCCCAAGTACCACGCTTACCACCTTTTGGTACCATCCACCATGGTTTACAAAATTTCTACTACAAAGTGAACTGGCCCCTCACTTTGGCCCTTATTCTGATCGGTGCGGATATTCCCGCTTGCGTACGGCCCGCCGATGTTTATCGTCTGCGCATGTGCAGAGGTCACTCTGCGCATGTGCAGGCGATTTCGCCGCATGGATTCTTTATACGCCGCACAGGGGGCGTAGAGGGGCGTGAGGGGCTACTTAGCCTCATTACCCTATGCATACGCCCCGCGTTTCATGGGCGTTCCCATGCAAACGCGGGGCGTATGCATGGTAATGAGGCCGTGACGCGTGGGTACGGGGCGGGCATCTGACATCGCCGGATGTCAGCTGCCCGCCCCCATACATGATTTCACACGGACAAGTGTCCGTGTGGTCTTGTGTTGCGGGACCTGGTGGAGCGTGCGGCCCTGCATTCGATGTTCGACGACCATCGAATGCAGGGGCAGCTCCCAAGACGGAGGAGGCGTATCCCCGTCCAATTTCATGCGGATCGCCACATATCCGCGTACGGACGGCAGGTGGCGATCCGTATGGAAGGCGGGGATTCGCCTGCACGGTTGCGGCCGCATATTCTGATCGGGCCGCACCGATCAGAATAAGGGCCTTTGTTACTATTTCCAGTGGAAAATTTCAACATCTCTTGGTGTGGACATATTCATCCAATCCTACAATTTCCGAAAACCAAAGACCGCCATATCGGACTGAACTGTCCCTTATCATCTGAGGGTGACTATTAATATCAGTGTCATTTTTATCTATTTTATTGTTTGTTTTAATTTACCCCCATTTTTTATGTGAATTAATAAATTGTCAAAAAATTTCTTTACCACACACCTGACCTATATGTTTATGTTAATGTAATTTATCATTCACACTAATCAAATTTTTACCACTTAGCGCAGTCAACCACCTTCTTCTTGCCTTCCACTTATTGGGGCTGACTCCCCCTTTTTTAGACTGCTGCTGCCCTTAGCCAATCAGCTCATACATAGCGCCTTTTTCTGTGGATATCCATATCCCTTTTTTTCCAGTTGGGAGGTATGCCCACAGCTACATATCATCCGAAATAGAACGCCCATCTTAGTAAATAAGCCCCTAAATATCAAATGTCTAGCTTGAATTTGTTGGTAATATCCCCTCTGAAAGGCCTGAAAAATGACACTTATTAGTCAGTGGGGAACCGAAGGGGCAGCTAATACTATTCAGCCAAGGGCGTAAATCTGGGTTCACATCACACATCAATCATGTGATATATGCGCCAATAATTACTGAAAATCTCATTTGACCCTGTTCGCTCTTCTGCATTACTTTGTGTCCTGCATATATAAAACACATTACAAAGCTTTTAAAAAATGACGTAACACGGCCAATTTTATTAATATACATATACATTTTTTTTACAGATATCAAAGTTTAACCAATACAACTACCCAAATAAAATCATATTATATAGCTTGCACTGTTTCTTACATGTGAATGACAAACAAATCAACCATTTTGTCTTAAGACTATGCTGTAGGTCTGTTCTGCACAGTTGGATGATTTGAAGCTGGTTGCATTGTTTGTATTGTAATGGGTGCCGGACGGCTCCCCGACAGTCGGGATTCCGACAGTCATTACTCCAACGTCGGAATCCCGACTGCTCCCTCGTGGGGGTCCACGACCCCCATAGAGGGAGAATTAAATAGCTGTCGGTGAAATATACCACACCCATTGTAATAGTGTCTGTTGTTGTTCTACAATGTCCATTCACTGAAGGTCTTTCTAGTCTCTATTGTACATAAATGCAAATATAAGTCATTAAAAAAGATTTGATGTACTACTATACAGAATATACTGTATAGGCCAGGTTTTGCAACGAGTACCAGTTTTAGCCACTAGAGGTCCCTCATGGACAGATAATCCTCTGCATGAAAACCCAAAGACAGAAGCAGTGTTTATCAAGCATGGTAGTTTTATATATCTCTACAAAGTGGATCCACTTTCCTGTAACACAGTTTGTGCTGTTCTTCCAGGATACCCCAGAGTATTTGCATGCAGCTGCAGAAAACAACCTTACTCATCATTTACACAAACTGAAGAAAGAAGATAAAATAGGTATGTTGGCCTGTAGTAATACATATCAAATGCATTCATCCTATTATAAAGTATATTACAAAGCTGTAATATGCTGAGTCATCTATCATTTTGTAGTATACACAAGATTGGAGCTTGGAGGGTTTTTTGTCCCCAGAGCCTCAAGGCCCCCCATACATCAGAACGAGATTGGACCCAACAGTCCAACCTCGACTGGTCGTGCGACGGATTGTGTGCACATCACGACCTGCGTACGACCTGATTCCCGCTGTCTTACAGCTACGTTCTCCCCAATCAGTGTTTTTAGTCAAATTCTTTTATGCATCTCTTTTTTTTTTTGCCAATGTCACCAGGAGCACACAGGCGTAACTGTATATATGCACTTGCCATGTAGACTTGTATTTTGCAGTCTTCTCAATGGGTTGTGTCATGTAGTCACCAGTGTTTCTTTCATTTTTTTTAGTTTTGTCTTGAAATATCTGTATTTGACTATCTGTGTGTGGATGTAGAAAGTGAATAGATCTATAGCACTCCTGGGGATATATTTACTAAAAGTTAATTTTGGGTGCCATTTAAAATTGACCAGAATAGAACCAACATCCCCACAAAATCAACCACAGTGGGGAAAATGTAATACAATTAGAACTACAAATAGAAACCGATAATGTGTTTGAGCTGTGGAATAGAAACACTGGGGTAAATCTACTAAGATGGGAAGTCTATTTCAGATGGGATGTTGCTATGGGCAACCAATCAGATACTATCTATTATTGTATCTGAATCTAGAAGATGCTAAATAAATAAGAAGTATATTCTGATTGGTTGCCCATAGCAACATCACATCTGAAATAGAGGTACTTGTTTCCTAGCACGGCCACAATCGCGGGCATCGCGGGTCATTTCTAATGGTATGCGATGCGACCGACGCGATGCCCGCGATTTGCCATTGAAATGCATTGAAAAGGTGAAAATCGCGTCGGTCGCATCGCATGCGGCCAAAAAAAGCATGCGATGCTACCGACGCGATGCCCGCGATTTTACATAGGGAACAATGTAAAATGCCTCAATTGACCCAATTAAACATAGGGAACAATTTTAAATGGCCCAGAGACCCCCCAAAAAAAACCTCAACTGTGAAATGGCCCCCCAAAAAATTGTTAACGTCACCCCACGATCATTGTCAACCCGAAGCGTGGTGAGCCCGCGAGGGGCGGCGGTACGCGGCCTCCGACCTTTTCATACCCCCACTATCCACGTCGGCGTGGAGTTGAGAATAGAAAGTGTGGCAAGCGCAACGAGCCACCGAGCCCGAAGCGTGGCGAGCGGACGCGGATACCTGTGAAGCCCGCGAGGGGACGCGGATCCCTGTGAAGGTATCCGCGGCCCCTCGCGGGGCTCGCCACGCTTCGGGCTCGGTGGCTCGCTGCGCTGCGAAAAGGTCAGAGGACGCGTACCGCCGCCCCTCGCGGGCTCGCTGCGCTCGCCACGCATCGGGTTCACATTGATCGTGGGGTGGCGTTAACAATTTTTTGGGGGGCCATTTCACACTTCAGGGTTTTTTTGGGGGGTCTGTGGGCCATTTAACATTGTTCCCTATGTTTAATTGGGTGAATTGAGGCATTTTACATTGTTCCCTATGTAAAATCGTGGGCATCGCGTCGGTCGCATCGCATGCGATTTTTTGCCCGCATGCGATGCGACCGACGCGATTTTTTTTACCTGCGATGCCCGAGATCCAAATCGTTGAGGCCGTGCTAGGAAACAAGTACCAAAATAGAACTCCCAACTTAGTAAATGTATCCCAGTGTTTCTATTCCAAATAGCTCAAATACATCATTGGTTTCTATTTGAAGTTCTAATTGTGTTTTTCACCCTCAATGGACAAAATTATACAAAAGCATTTCTATTGGCCAAAACAAGTCACATGCACTGTATTACACATACAGCATACATACATACATGAAGATCTTGGGCTAATTTGCATACCCATTGCTGTGCCTTTATAAGCCATGATGTATGCACAGTGCCCCATGTGCTTCTCTCCCGTGTTTATCCATCATATTGAGGTCTCCGACAACTTCACATGGTCATATTAAAAATGGTGATTATTTGTGTTCTATTGAGGTACTGTAGTCACAAACCCACTGTTACTGAATCAGCTGTTCCTATTGATGTCTATGGGAAAGTACAGATGGTGTATTTAAAGTTCTATTTGTGAATGAAGTAGAATTTCCTGTGACTTTCTATGTGTTGCTATAAATGCTTCTGCAAATGCTCAGTCATGGTGCTGTTCTGGCTACACCAACTAGCGGTAGGCCAATGGAAGATATGGTAGCTCTGGATCTCCTTAGTCAATGAGGTCAGTAGAATACGGATCTGATGTACAATGCACATACGTCATGTAAACTTATAACACAGACATGTGTTTTGACCATTTCTTCGCTACAAGGTTTCAATAAAACCTTAAATAAAAAAAAATGATTTATGCAGTATAGTGATTAGCATCACTAATACGTGGGCAGGCCCGTCTGCGGTAGCAGAGTTTAGGCAGGACATTATTGTGTTTGTACCAATACTCAGGCACTTGTAAGTGATACCACATTTACAGGTGTCTGTGTTGCTGTACCAGGCCTACGTTACAGCTCCACAGTACGATCTTCATTACAATGAGTGACTCATACAATTACACTAATGTCTCTTGTTAACTAATGGACCCCCCCCCCCCCCCCCCCAAAAAAAAAAGATTTCCCAATGGCCTCAATTTTGTACGACTTTAAAAAAATTGTACCAGCATGTTCCACTTCTGGTCAGCGGTGTGCAGTCAGTAACTCTTTTTATATATGGTAATTGCTCCAAGTCACTAAATTGACTTCCTTTTTTTTTGCAAATGATTAGGAAGTGGTTACTTAACAAACGTCTATTGTAAAGTGCTGATAGGTACAAATATGAGAAGCCAATATAAGAGCATTGCACCAGTTTCCTATTCACAATACAGTGTTTAACAATTGCTTACAGTCCCTTCTTTCTGCATAGTGCTGTCATAGGGATCCAAGCAGATCTTGGGGGTGCGGGTTAGAGCTAGGGAGAAGGTTAGGGATCTGGGTTAGTCAGTGACGTGCGGTGGTGGCTGTGAGCGGAGAAGCACTGTCATAGCCACCACCGCACTGCAACAACCCCCCCCACGCTCCTGGCTGCCGCCGACACAGTAGCGTAAGTTTGTCTGAGTTGCCCGGAGGCAAGATCTATATTGGTGACCCCCCACAACCTTATAAAATATGTATTATAAAATATATATATATTTATAGAAATATATAGAGAACACATATTTTAGAACTCTGCCAGAGAAGTGATATTGTTGGCTTTCAATTAATGGATTTAAACTTGCAGGGGAGGTGAGGTGCCCCCTTGGGAGCAGGAGCCCGGCGGCAGATGACTCCATTGCCTCCCAGAGTTCTGCCTCTGCGCCGACACCCGCTGCCCCCCTCCTCCAGCATCCGTCCCCTGCCGCAAACCTCCGTCCTCAGCCGCTGCCCCCCCCCACACAGCAGCCAGCAACCATCCCCTGCTGCCACCTCCACTGCCTCCCCTGACTGCACGTCCCTGGGGTACAAGAGTTTCACATCACCTGATACTGCTTGATCCAGATGACACTGATGTACTGACAAAGAAGAAATAAGTAATGCTCTCACCACGGGGCACACTGTTTGTTGCACATTCTTACTGTATTTCTGTGAAACTTATTTTTTGTACAATTGTCTGATTGCAGTACAAGAACAATCGCCCACTGTCCGATGGAAAAGTCAATTGTGAACAGGAAACCGCAGGATCTTGCTCAAATAAACTTCTGCATAATGCATAACTGTGATAAGCTAATGATTCGATATGCAAATGTATTGTTGCCTTTCATTCTGATTAACAAACTACTTTAATGTTTTCTTAATTGTATTTAGTTGAATATTTACTGTAACACATTTTTGGATAACGAATTGTATTTTTAAATAAAGTTTATTAAAGGTTTCAGGAATGATTTTATTCTAATTCTGGTCACTTGTTTTTAATATAAAATCGAAGACTGTTTACCACAGAGCATGATGGCCGGAACTTTGCTATAAAAGGTGGGAACTCTATTAACTGTGGTCATTTACCTATTCAAGTGACCCGAAGGCGTCCTGGTGGCTACACTTAACAGGGTTTTATATATCCCCCAATAAAGAGCGTGTTAGCGGGTGCCGTAACACTATTAACGCATTAGAATTCTCATGCATTCTATGTGTTAACGCCCATTAACAGATTAATTTAGCAGGTGTTAAGAAGGGCTCAAGTGAAAAAAAAAGATATGGAATTGAATAGCCCCAGGAGTTAAATATTGAATATTTCACCCTTTTCCACCTTAAATCAAATTCGACCCAAAGTCAGCAATGAGGTTGTGTAAAACAATGCAGAATACAATACACTATAGCATCAGATTGTTCATCTCCCATTGTCCATTGTTTCAAAGGGTATTGTAACCTGAAACAATCCTTATCCTTGCATAGTATAAAGCAAAGTCACATCTGTCGGAATGGGGTAATCTCACAACCCACAGGTGGAATTGTACTGCACTTTTCGGACAGCATTTTTTACAGGAGGTTTTTTTTTTTTTATTAATTTTTTTTTTTAATTATTGACCTAAAGCAGGGGTGTCCAAACTTTTTGTGACGAGGGCCAGATTTGGTGAAGTGTAAATGTGTGGGGGCCGACCATTCAGCCTGACATTCTTTGAATCATTAATCACATCAGAATGGTCCCCCTCTCTGCCCCCATTCACTCTATGTCCCCCAGCCTGCCCCTTCACTGTATTTCCCCCACTCTGCCCCCATTCACTGTATGTCCCCCAGCCTGCCCCTCCTCCACTGTATGTCCCCCATTCACTGTATATTCCTGTTAATACCGATATTTATATAACCAGAAGGACAATAAGTGAAATGCGCAGTTTACGTACTCTTTTCGTAACTTGCGTACCCTTTATCCCTAGCTACGTGCGAACAAAGCGTAGCGCAACGTAGCGGACCTTTTCCGTGAAGCGTTGTACACGCTGGATCAGTTCCAGTAATAGAATATCCCTTCACAGTACTTAATCCCTTAACTGCGAATACCTTTTAAGGACAATGTCCGTAATATACCTTATCGCTAGATGCGAATAATAGACGAGACAAAGTGAGGAAATAGATTCTCCCTTTATACTGTATTTAGTCCCTAGCGGACAAAAGGGGGTTACAGAAAGAAGAAATATAGGATAACACGTGATACAGTTAAACTAACAATAATAAGTACACTTTAAACTAACAAGGGAACGGTTACAGATACAAAATATAATCAGCCACATTTACACAAACAGGAATACAAATGTTACCGTAAAGAGAATATCGCAGCGCAGTCCGGTCGGAGCTCGCTACGTTCAAACTGAACTTAGCCCGGTCAAGCTGTAGGGAGAGATGCAGTGCCAACGTGACCGAGCCAGCTCAGGGATAGCTATTTTATAGGGTCCAAGAAGGGGGGTCAAAGGCCCTTACGATTGGTCAAGGGTTCAAATGTCCAGTCCTCAGTGATTGGGGCAAGGTATTACACCTGGTTTGGATTGGTGCAGGGGGGAGGGTACTTTGGTGTCCTTTGTTTGTTGGCATCGTCGTCAGAGTCGTAAATCAGCAACAAGAACCGGTTACAACTTGATTCCTTTGTCTTACACAGGACACATGGCAAAAGTACATATAATAAGTATTTTGTCCGTAATTATCAAACCATAGGACTTGCGAATATTTGGCTGCGACCGGAATGCTGCGCACGGGACACAGAACATAAAGATACCAAACATGTACAGAAACAATCGTGTATTTCTAATTAAACTATGTGTAGTGCATTAATCCTTTAATTAACTATATTTTATTTTGTGTTAGTGTGATATTATGAATTTATGTGTATTAGTATGGCTGCGCTTATGATCCACTTTTTTACACAGACTCGAGTATTATACTTTATTTGCGCAACTCTGCGAACCAAAATGGCAGCCATACTATTCTAAAATGGCGTGTGTGCAACTCAACTTTAACATTCCCCACTCTGCACCCATTCACTCTGTCCCCCAGCCTGCCCTCTCTTAATGTCCATCAGTACCTCCATTCATTGTATGTCCCCAAGCCTGAGCCTCCTTCACTATGTACCCCACTCTTCCCCCATTCACTGTATGTCCCCCAGCCTGCCCCTGCTCCCCCATCTCTGAATGTCCATCACTGCCTCCATTCACTGTATGTCCCCCAGCCTGACCCTCCTTCACTGTATGTCCCCCACTCTGCCCCTTGTGTGAGCCAGAGGAAGGAGAGGACAAGCAGGAACTGGACAGGAGATGCTTGGGCTCCTGCTGCTGCCCTCCTCCGCTCTGCATGTTACGGGTGCAAGCTGCCCCCCTCCCCAAACACTGCTGTCACTGTGATTGTGGAGTAGGGTGATATACGATTGCAGCAGCAGGGGTAGGACGTCAAACACATCTGACTGTGGCGGCCGGCACCTCCTCACTGCAGCAGACAGCAAGGTAAAGGCCGGGGCCCCACCTTTAGTGTCCTGTGCTGTGCTTCCCACATCTGATGCTCTGCCCGCTTCCATCTGGAGGCTGCGGGCCACTTGAAATGACAGTACGGGCCACATTTGGCCCCCGGGCCTGACTTTGGACATGCCTGACCTAAAGCCTATGGTCCATGAGCATGATGAGCATTTTCCAAGTAGGGAAGCAGGGAACAACTCAATGTTGCCATGCCTGACACAATGGGGGTTATTGTGGTTGATTCGCAAGGCTGCAAATTCACAGCCTTGCAAGTCCACCAGACACAGCCCGTTGAATGCTGGTACAAACCCCTCCATATACTGCGTACATTTGCACAGGCTGCAAAAGGTGGTTAACATAAACACCCACATCGTTCGATAAAACGCTGGGTGTTCCCATAAGCTCGCCTACCCGCCGCCGCCCCCCCCCCCCCCCCCCCCCCTGCCGCAGCCTTGGATGTGTGCACCTGGTGGACTGTCTGCTTGGACTGTCTGCTTGCCGTGCAAATTCGAGGGGGATCCGAACAGATTAGAAAGGGCCACTGTGTAAGTTACACCTTACTGATCGCATTACAAATTGTTATTCCTGCATTCAGGTTCCCCACATGTACACATCATTCTAAGCCCTGTAACCTGCTTTACTATATGCCCTCCCTGTGACATTGTCATAATGCAGATTTGGGCGTACCTAATCTCCCTATACAAACCCTGGGGAACGCCTACAGACCCCAGTGACCAACGCATGGAAACAACACCACCAGCTGACAGGAAAATTCATTGGGGCCGTACTACACGCTCCAGGAGACTGGACAAAAGCTTGGACCGGCGACCAGACGTAGGGTCACATCGATGCAGGAGACATCTCCACACTTCTCTTCCGACTCCCGCACGTGGACGCCCTGGGGGACTCATGCAGGCTAGGGATGGCCATCGTCGCCTTTGCCATCGATGGTTGCCATTGATTTGAAAAGTGCAACTGGCCATCAATAGTGTATAACTATGCAATGGATGACATCACTGTTTTCACATAATGTGATTATCCATTTTCCTGTGAGCCAATCTAAATATGAGGGTGGGGCTTCACGGCTGTCTGGGGCGGAGCTATGCTCCGTGTCCCGGCCCCTTGGGGGGGGAAAGCAAAACAAAACTATTTGTTGAATATCCGGAACATCTGGTTCTCCCCCCCCATCGACCATAATCCACCGATGATTTCTAGTCATCGATGGTCGCAGGCACTGCTGATCTGATTGGCGGGGGACCAGCTACACACTCACAATTCTGCATGACCCTGGACCTTGCCTGCCGCTCACACCGCAGCAGGACACTAGACAGAGCCTAAGCACTCTAGGGGAACGCACTGGGCTGCGGGTGCCCTTACACAGTGGCGTAAGTAGCTATTTTGCTATCTGCGATCACGGTCCCCTCTCTCCCGGCGCGCCGGCTCCTACTGCTATAATGAAAAGTGACTCTTAGAAAATGGCTGCCCCCATATTGCAGACAAAAAACTGTCTGCAGTATTGGGGCAGCCATTTTCTAAGTGTCAGTTTTCATTATAGCAGCAGGACCGGAGCCAGCGCTGGGAGAGACGTGACCATGACAGCACGACAGGCAGGTACCGGCAGAGACAGCAGTGGGTAACTATAGCCCCGCAGACCTCCAGCGCCCACACTTTCTCTGCACCTCCCCGCCACTGTGGGGGCTGCGGAGCTATAGTTACGCCTCTGCCCTTACAGATATTCTCCAAACTGAGGCAACCATGTACCCGTGCGAAGCATGTCCGGATTGCTAGTTACAATTATAAAACACTATTGCTCTTTTAAGGCTAAATTGCTACAAGCACAAACCGAGACATTGCGAGTTAGCCTGGTTGATAAAAGTTCTCATTTCTAAGGGCACTTGTTCTGTAGCAAAGCATTGTGGGAAGGATATCACCCTGAAAAACAATGCTAGAAAGCAAATACTTCCAAAGCTGACACTTGGCTGTCTTTCAAACCAGTTTGGAGATCCTGTAAATGATCTGCATTGGAAGGTAAGCACCTTGAAGCATTGCTATGTGTCAGCAGTAACTGACCCTTTATCTTAATGCAACATGTGGAATTAAACATTGCGCTCAATACATCAAACATACATGTTTACGGTTTACCTATAAGATACACATTTAGTCAAGGCGTGTTCTCTATCATAAACTTATGTCCACAAGAAGGAGAAATGTTTTACATGGCAACAGTTTGCTAATGTAAATTAAACTTTTAGGTTCACTGCAAAGACAGACTGCAGCGATAGAACTTCTATCCTGTCTGCCAGCTGCTCACAGTGAGACCCATATGATCACGGTACACAAGTTCATTGTCCTGGTAAGATATGTATGCTTGTTAATTGCGCGCCAGGTATTCTGTATAACCATCCACTTTGCCGAGTTTTGGTGTCACGCACTTGAACTGAATTGGCAATTTTTCACAAATCGTTCCAAGATCCAGATTGGTCCCTGTAATATTTTATCCCTAGAAAATCAATTCATAAGTCTACCTTATATGACATGCAGCTCTCACTGGGGATAAGTATCAAACCTTGGAGACAGCTAAAATACCAGCCAATTAGTTTCTGTTATGTTCCAGGCTGTGTTGGAAAAATGGAAGGAGCTTATTGGCTCGTACATTGGGCCTGATACTCACAGCCTAGGAAACAGGTCAGCGCAGAACACCCGGCCCACCCGCGTCGCTCGCATCCACTCGCTAGCATGCAAGGGGATGTGTAGGAGAACTCATCCCCTCGCATTCCGAGGAGAGAGAAATTATTTGATGGTCGTGTTCTTCTCCCCTTTGATAAAAAAAGTCAGTCTAAACTGACTTTTATTTCTGTAGCTGATACGAATATGGGGTGGATGCTGACATCATGTGACCTCAGCCACCCGCCCCGAGCAGGCAACACCATGCCTGCATCCCAGGGAACACCCAGCATTTTCATGGGGACTCCCATAAGACACGTGGCGCTCCAATGATGCCGTGCCTGCCTACCCCCCTTTCTCCCCTGCCGTGTGGATGTCTCTGCGAGTTGATACTTGCCAATGGCGTCCACACTGGGTTTGCACAGCACAGTCAGCGTCCCTGTCAGAATCAGCGTAGTGCTCCTGCAGCCAG
Source organism: Crinia signifera (assembly GCF_055691185.1). Lineage (NCBI taxonomy): Eukaryota > Metazoa > Chordata > Amphibia > Anura > Myobatrachidae > Crinia > Crinia signifera. Next base: position 54,176,182 of record NC_139221.1, on the reverse strand, counting down.
AGTAGTCAGTACGTTCGCGGCTAGCCGGAGCTTAGGTAGTTAGCGTAGTCAGTCAGTGTTGTGTCAGCGCTTATTACATTGTGTGGAAACCATTGACAATTGTTAACCTGCCTGACATGACAGGTGTGAATGATGTGTTCCTGAAACCCCCACTATCCACATCAGACCGAAGCATGGCACGCACGGCAAGCCCCACGAGGGGACGCGGTGCGCGTCCTCCCAACCTGTTCATACCCCCACTATCCACGTCGGCGTGAAGTTGATTTCATAAAGTGTGGTGAGCGCAGCGAGCCACCGAGCCCGAAGCGTGGCGAGCACACGCATATTACTTGACGTGTATTTCGCATCCCCTCGTGGGGCTCGCTGCGCTCGCCACACTTCAGGCTCGGCACTTTATAAAATCAGCTCCACGCCGACGTGGATAGTGGGGGTATGAACAGGTCGGGAGGACGTGTAACGCGTGCACTGGCCACGCTTCGGGCTGGTGTGGATAGTGGGGGTTTGAAATGGAAGCATTTGCCAGTATGTAACATGGAGCACTGGCAAATGCCTCCTTTATTGTGCATGAGATGCAGTTGCACACCGCAACCCCCCTTTGTGCACGAGACGCACGTGCTACCAAACCCCTAACCCTATCCTTCTCCCTGAAGCGGACACGGGTAGGGTTGCCGTACCCAGCTGCAAGAATTGCTGTGACTCACAAGCGTATGAGACACTCGTGAGTCTCAGGCAGATGGAGCGCCTATCCGCCGGCGCCCGCATGATTGCCTCTCCGTCAGTGCAGGGGATCTGTGAAAGGCGCTCACTAGGCTTGCCGGGGATAGAGCTGCAGCTCGCGAGGGCAGTACGGTGACTACGCTGCCTGATGAGGACACTACGCTGACTACACAGGGCTGCCGCAGGGACACTACGCTGACTAAGCTAGGCTGCCATTGGGCTACGGATGGCGCCGTGATAATACACAAGAACCTTATTTCTGATTAAATAGGACTATTTCTGTGCAAAGATTAACCTGACCACACCTTACCCCCTGACCACACCTTGCACCCTGACCACACCAGGATTTGCATCATCTGATGTAGCTGGAAGCCTCTGGGTAGTGAGTAGACACAGACTAGAACATGTGCTTAAACAATAGTGCCCTTGGGGAAATACAGAAACATTTGGTTGCCTTTATGGATGAGCTTGTTAACTTAATAATACAAAAGTGATTTTGCGGATATCTGTGGCAGCCGGATTTATTACCTTGTGCTGATGTAAGGATCCATTCATATATGCTTCCATCTCCATGTGTATAGTTGCACACCCACTGATGTTCCATCCATAGACCTAGTTACCATCATCGGTATCGTACAGCCATCCCATGCAGGGTGAAAAAGTTCTGTCTATAGCAAGCAATGCTAGCTCATCAGTATGCCTCAAAAAAAGTCGTCAACAGTTTGTGGAAGGCCCGTTTCTATTCCAACATGACTGTACCCCAGTGCGCAAAGAAAAAACTATAGAGACAAAGGTTTGATGAGTTCAGTGTGGAAGAACATGGCCCACACAGCGCCCTGACCTCAACTCCATCAAGCACCTTTGGGATGAACTGGAACGGGGATTGCAAGACACGACTTCTTGTCCAACATCAGTGTCTAACCTCATTTTAATACAAGATAATTACAGACTATAACAAACATCTGACAAATCTGTGGGAGTTGAGGGAGTTCACATCATGTAGTCGAGTCCTGCAGAGGAAGAACTCATGTGAAGATGTATCTCCCTCTGATCTAAAGTTTCCAAGCTGCAGAAGACTGAGAACTGAGGGCAGCCAGCAAAAGTGAAGATCCCGGCGGCTCCTGCAGCGGGCTCCTCTGGCGGTTTGAAGCTGCAGGGTGTCGGTGTTGGGGAGCTGCCTGTATTTTGAAGAGCTGGGTCCGACTGCTGCTGAGGTGCCCGGGTGGGCGGTGAAGGGTCCTCCTGCAGCGGTGAAGGTCCCGGGCATCTGGCCACAGCAATGACTTATGCGCAGCTGAAGGAGGAGGAGGTCGCGGGGCCCCTACCTGCCAGCGCTACCCACCCTGTGCTCCCAGATCTCGCTGCCTGACACCCTGTCACCCACCCTCACGCTGCCCAGGTACGGGGAAGGGGGGGGTGACACCTCCGTCTGGCAGGGGGGGGGGAGATGATGCCTCTGTCCGGCGGAGGGCGGGGGGGAGATGATGTCTCCATCCGGTGGAGGGGAGGGGGGCCTCACAGACCTTTTTGTCCAGGGCCCCCACACACCTTAATCCAGCCCTGATTCCCATGCTTTCCTGATGTCTGAAGCCAAGTGAACTACTATTGTATTTGGACTATAAGGGGAAGCTTGAGGCCCCAGGATAAACTCTCACAGCGATGGGGAAAGCATCCAGACGCAGATAGGGACAGGGCAGTTTGTAGCATAAGGCAACTTTAGACAGCTGCCTAGAGCCCAGGGATCTGTGGACTTCACCGAGCCTGCCTATATTGCCATAGTATCGCTATGAGGGAGACATCCTTGTTGTACTTTATACAGGTGGCAACTGTGAAACTTCGAAGATGCCAACTCCACACTTAAGGGGCTGGAAAGTGGATATTGGTGGCAGTAGGTTGGTATTGGTGGCAGTATATACTGGTGGCAGTATATACTGGTGTAAGGCTTCTCAGTAGTGCTGAGAAGCCTTACACCAGTCTTTGATAGGGCCATGTTTGAAAATGAATCTATGACCATAAGGCAGCAATGCTAACCACTGTAACCACTGTGGCACTGTGCTTTCACATGGAGATCACACTGCAGAGAAGAAGAGCCAGGGACACTGGAACAGAAAGCAGAGGAAAGGACATAAAACTGAAAGGATGTGTGGACCACAGGCTCTGATAGTCATCCGTAAGTACCTGTTACCCATCACTGCTCTATTACATGTACTCTGTAGGTGGTGATGGCACCCCTGCTAATGACTTAAAAGAATCTAAACACAATGGAACCAATTTACCACTATTGACTTGTAACATTTCATTTTGAAACTATCATAGGTCTGTGTCATTGAAGTACCCTTCCAAGGAGTGTTAGTTTTGGCAGGTTGTTAGAGAGCTCAATGTTTGGTTATGTTAAAAATTAACTAAGAAACTTCAGCTAAAGTGCAGAGTGACAGGGACAGTACAGGGTGTGAACCTGTTTTTCCAAAATGTATAACCGGTATTCCTAATTACTATTATATCATTATAGAATGTATTAAAATACTTACATTGTCATGATTATTATTATTATTATTATTATTATTATTATTATTATTATTAATAATGGTGTGGTAATTTAATACACCTCTGCTATAATCACATAATACAAAGGATCTGAATTCCACCACTGAACCAAACAAAGGGCCTGATCCAAGTTGGATCACTAGGGAGTGTACAGTCACTGCCTAGTGAGAACCTTATCGTTGCCTCACTGAACATCAGCTGCCTGCCCCGAGCAGGGAACGCCCACCATTTTCATGGGGCCGCCCATAATACGCTGGGCGGTCCTTTCTAGCCGCTACTTTAGGACTTGCCTACATTTGGATGTAGGTATGTATGGGAGACACTGAGGACAATGAGAGGTGATGCAAGAGGAGTCACTGGAGATATAAAGAAGTTATGACATAGATAAGTTATGATAGAGGAGACATTGAGGACATAGATGTCAAAAAGCTGCCCGTGGTCTCCCTGTCCACACGCTGCCCGGACCTCCGCCACCAATACCTGGACCCCTGCCGCTGCTGCCCACGCCACCAGCGCCCCCAGACCCGGTAAGTACCCCCCGGTACTGTGACAATACAGAAGTTATGTTAGAGGAGACACTGAGGATATAGATAAGCTATGTTAGAGGAGACATTGAGGACATACAGATGTTATTTTAGAGGAGACACTGAGGACATAGAGAAGTTACTTTAGAGGAGACACTGGGGACATAGAGAAGTTATGTTAGAGGAGACACCAAAGACATAGAGATGCTAGGTTAGAGGAGACACTGAGGACATAGAGAAGTTTTTTTGGAGGACACACTGAGGACATAGAGAAGTTATGTTCGAGGAGACACCAAAGACATAGAGAAGCTATGTTAGAGGAGACACTGAGGACATAGAGAAGCTATGTTAGAGGAGACACTGAGGACATAGAGAAGTTATGTTAGAGGAGACACTGAGGACATAGAGATGTTATTTTAGAGGAGACACTGAGGACATAGAGAAGTTATTTTAGAGGAGACACTGAGGACATAGAGAAGTTATTTTAGAGGAGACACTGAGGACATAGAGAAGCTATTTTAGAGGAGACACAGAGGACATAGAAAGCTATGTTAGAGGAGACACTGAGGACATAGAGAAGTTATGTTAGAGGAGACACTGAGGACATAGAGAAGTTATGTTAGAGGAGATACCAAAGACATAGACAAGCTATGTTAGAGGAGACACTGACTATATATAGAAGCTATGTTAGAAGAGACATTGAGGACATAGAGAAGTTATGTTAGAGGAGACACTGAGGACATAGAGAAGTTATGTTAGAGGAGACACTGAGGACATAGAGATGTTATTTTAGAGGAGACACTGAGGACATAGAGAAGTTATTTTAGAGGAGACACTGAGGACATAGAGAAGTTATTTTAGAGGAGACACTGAGGACATAGAGAAGTTATTTTAGAGGAGACACCGAGGACATAGAAAGCTATGTTAGAGGAGACACTGAGGACATAGAGAAGTTATGTTAGAGGAGACACTGAGGACATAGAGAAGTTATGTTAGAGGAGATACCAAAGACATAGACAAGCTATGTTAGAGGAGACACTGACTATATATAGAAGCTATGTTAGAAGAGACATTGAGGACATAGAGAAGTTATGTTAGAGGAGACACTGAGGACATAGAGAAGTTATGTTGGTACTTGTTTCCTAGAACGGCCACAATCGCTGGCATCGTGTACCTTAAAGTTAAGGTACACGATGCCCGCGATGGACCCGATTTCCTTTGAAATCAGGTCCATTTTGCCGGCAAAGGCAAAATCGGGGGCATCGCGTCGGTCGCGTGCATTAACATGGCGACCGACGCGATGCCCGCGATTTTGCATAGGCTTCAATGTTAAAATATTTGTAACATTGAAATCGGGAGCATCATGTCGGTCTTGTATTATAATGGCACAAGATGAGATGGACTTGATTAAGTCCATCTCACATAGGAAACAATGTGAAATGGGCCAATATGACCCATTTCACATTGTATATGGCCCCGTCATGGGTTACGCAACCCCATTGTGAGCGTCACCCCACGATTGATGGCAACCCGAATCGTGGCGAGCGCAGCGAGCCCGCGAGGGGCGGCAGTGCGCGTCCTCCAACCTTTTCATACCCCTACTATCCACGTCGGCGTGGAGTTGAGAATATAAAGTGTGGCGAGCGCAGCGAGCCACCGAGCCCAAAGCGTGGCGAGTGCAGCGAGCCCCGCGAGGGGACGCGTATACCTGTGAAGTTATACGCGTCCCCTCACATTATATTCTCAACTCCACGCCGACGTGGATAGTAGGGGTATGAAAAGGTCGGAGGACGCGCACCACCGCCCCTCGCGGGCTTGCTGTGTTCGCCATGCTTCGGGTTGGCGTCAATCGTGGGGTGGCGTTGAGGGGGTAAAATTGGGGGTCTGGGGAATACTTTACATTGAATCCAATGTAAAATAGGGTCCCAGGGACCCTATTCACATTTGATTCAATGTAAAAATCGGGTCGATCACGTCGGTCGCATGCGATGCGACCGACGCTATTTTCCCGACACAATCACCCCGTTGCAAATCGGTGTGGCCGTGCTAGGAAACAAGTACCGTTATGTTAGAGGAAACACTGAGGATATAGAGAAGATATGTTAGAGGAGACATTGAGGACATACAGATGTTATTTTAGAGGAGACACTGAGGACATAGAGAAGTTATTTTAGAGGAGACACTGGGGACATAGAGAAGTTATGTTAGAGGAGACACTGAGGCCATAGAAAAGTTATGTAAGAGGAGACACTGAGGACATAGAGAAGTTATGTTAGAGGAGACACTGAGGACATAGGGCCTTATTCTGCTTGGTGCGGTTCGTTCCGAATTCTTTCGGAGGGCGCATTTTAGCCATCTGCGCATGTGCAACGTAGTGTCTCGGCACTCGTCCTCGCCAAGACCATCCAGAAATGTAATCTAGTATGTGTTACTCATAATTTGCACATTGTAGATTATTGCATTTGACATGTATATCATATAAAACATAGGTAAAGGGGCAACAATGAAGTAATACCACTTAACATGATGTAAGGGTTAATCTAAAGTGCTAGTAATGTGTTTAAGTATCAATTAGGAATTAATTACTTAAATTTAAAAATAAACAATTTGTAATGAGGTTGGCTAATTGCAACGTGTGTTATGTTGCAGAAGCATGAGTTCCGAATAGAGTAGTGAGGTAGTGAGGTTTGTGGAAATACACCAAATCGGTGCGTACGGCCAGCTTCCCGTCCGTTCGGACGTGGTAAGACCGTGCAGAATCTTTGTGTCCCCACGTTTGGATGAAGTCCGAAGACACTCCCTCTTCTTAGTGAGTCCGTCCGAAGGGATGCGGAAGAACTGTGGGCGTGTGTTCTTAGAATGTCAGCACGGCGTGGCGTTCGGTCAGTTCCGAAAGAATTTGGAATGGACCGCACCAAGCAGAATAAGGCCCATAGAGAAGCTATGTTAGAGGAGACACTGAGGACATAGAGAAGTTATGTTAGAGGAAACACTAAGGATATAGAGAAGTTATGTTAGAGGAGACACTGACTATATATAGAAGCTATGTTAGAAGAGACATTGAGGACATAGAGAAGTTATTTTAGAGGAGACACTGGGGACATAGAGAAGTTATGTTAGAGGAGACACTGAGGACATAGAAAAGTTATGTTAGAGGAGACACTGAGGACATAGAGAAGTTATTTTAGAGGAGACACTGAGGACATAGAGAAGTTATGTTAGAGGAAACACTAAGGATATAGAGAAGTTATGTTAGAGGAGACACTGACTATATATAGAAGCTATGTTAGAAGAGACATTGAGGACATAGAGAAGTTATGTTAGAAGAGGATATAGAGAAGATATGTAAGAGGAGACAATGAGGACATAGAGAAGTTATGTTAGAGGAGACACTGAGGACATAGAGAAGTTATGTTAGAGGAAACACTGAGGATATAGAGAAGTTATGTTTGAGGAGACACCAAAGACATAGAGAAGCTATGTTAGAGGAAACACTGAGGATATAGAGGTTATGTTAGTGGAGACATTGAGGACATAGAGAAGCTTTGTTAGAGGCGACATTGAGGACATAGAGCAGTTATGTTAGAGGAAACACTGAGGATATAGAGAAGTTATTTTGGAGGAGGCACTAAGGACATAGAGAAGTTATGTTCGAGGAGACACCAAAGACATAGAGAAGCTATGTTAGAGGAGACACTGAGGACATATAGAAGCTATGTTAGAGGAGACACTGAGGACATAGAGAAGTTATGTTGGAGGATCATTCCCAGCAGAAATAAATTATTCTATTGATGATTGAGAACTGCCCAGGTTGAATTAAGGTTTGTGGGGGACCCCAGTTCATTTAACTTATGGGGTCAACCAATAAAATTGCCAAAATTAAATAATGGAGATGGTGATTCCTGAACCCCTCCTCCTTGTTCTCACAATCCCCCATATAGTATACACAGCATTTCAGTGATTGCTGTAATGTACACAAAGCCCCCATGACACCATACAGTACCAGTGACTGGCATTCCATACATTGACTCAAAGTGCAGACATTACAAATCACAAAGATATCATAATTTATTTTTCATCTAATTGTTCATGAACATATTGTTAAACTTCTCTAGAACTCTTGAAAACACAACAATCAAGCATACTCCACAAGCTCGCTGCCTAGGTGGCATCTAAAAAACATATGCAAAATTCGTCCATATCTTACATAAGACACTGCAAAAACTCTAATCCATGCACTGATTATCTCATGCATTGATTATTGCAATAGCCTCCTTACTGGTCTTCCTAAGGAAAGCAGCTGCAAGGGTGATCTTCCAAGCTAGACGTTCATCGTCTGCTGATCCACTCTGTCAGTCCCTTCATTGGTTGCCTGTATTTTATCGTATTCTATAGAAAATACTACTACTCACATTCAAGACCATTAACCTGAATACACCAACATACAGTATATCTCTTCGCTTATCTCAAAGGCAGGTATTCAATGCCGGTGCGAGCGGCCGGCGAGGGGGTTAAACTGCGAGGATCACAGAAAACCAGTGATCCTCGCAGTTTAACCCCCACGCCGGCTGCTCGCACTATGCAACGTTCCGGGGGAATCCTCGCCGTCACAGAACGGTGAGGATTCCCCTAAACTGCGAGAGCCGAGGCTAGTGCAGCAAACTCGCTGTAATTAGCCTCGATTCTCGCAGCTTTTGGAGGCACATTTGCAAATTCCCCCTCGCTCAAAAAACGGAGCGAGGGGGAATTTGCGAATGAGGGGGGTCAGTTGAATACTGACAGGGTGAGCGGTTACTGCGAGCAAAAAGTCCTGCTCGCAGTCACCGCTCGCCCACGGCATTGAATATATGCCATTATATATCCCCACCCAACCTCTCCGCTCTGCACAAGATCTGCGTCTCTCATCCACACTTATTACTAGATCTCATTCACAATTGCAGAATTTTTATCAGGCAGCCCCCACCCTATGGAATGCCCTCCCATGCACAATAAGACTCTCCTCCAGCCTCCAAACTTTCAAGCGTTCCCTGAAGACTCACCTCTTCAGGCAAGCTTATCATATTCCAGACCCCCACATAAACTCCATTAGCAGTCATATCTAATTGCATCCCATCAGGACTGTCTTGCAATCTGGTGGGATTTCCATGCTATGGAATCCTATCCTTATGTATCCCTCCTATTATCCCTATAGATTGTAAGTTTACGAGCAGGACCCTCCTACCTCCATGTTGGCTTGTTACTACCTCTTTTTTTATCACTATTTCCTTTTGTAAAGCAGAACGGAATTTTCTGCAATATACAAGAAACTGTAAAAAAATGTAAAAAATAAACTTACAATGAACGTGCCACTGCAGCTGTGTGTGACACATTGCTGCTGGAGTAGATGTTATCAGTATGCAAGGGGAACTTTAGATAGTGGCTGCCCTTTAACTCCTTCCTCTTCAAACATATAGGTAATAATGTGCAGACCCCTATTAGGTTACTCCTTCATCAGCAAAGCAGTGTGCAGTGGGACATACATCTTGACTTTCTCTTCAGTTGGGGAACAGTCCTGATTGTGCAGGAAAAGCCACAGAAATCAGGACTGACCCATCAGAATAAACTGGACCATGGGCTACTGATTGAGCACCTGAAAAATATCTGTGGACTGGATGGCACAGTACTTAGCTGGTTCAAATAATTTCTCACTGGCAGGTCACAGAGAGTGTCATCTGGAGTATACTCGTCACCATCAGTGCAACTGCCGTGTGGTATCCCACAAGGTTCCCCATGTTTTTTGGAGAGTACATACTGCCACTGGCTGAATTAATTAGGCGCTATGCAGATGATACACAGCTGTACTTTTCCTTTGCTCCGGGCACTGAGAACCCAATAACACCCCTAAATGGCTCTCTAGCTGAGCTCGAGCAGTGGATGAGTGCCTGAGACTGAGGGCCTTATTCTAGTTCATTCTTTCTGACAAAATCCTTCTTAGATGGACAAAACCATGTGCACTGCAGGTGGGGAAGATGTAACTTGTGCAGAGAGAATTAGATTTGGGTGGGATTTTACTTCAAAGTAAGATCTATATTGCAGTGTAAAAATAAAGCAGCCAGTATTTACCCTGCACAGAAACAAAATAACTCGCCCAAATCTAATTCACTCTGCACATTTTACAGCTGCCCCCCCTGCAGTGCAAATCGATTTGTCCATCTAAGAAGGATTTTGTCAGAAAGAGTGAACTAGAATAAGGCCCTGAATCCTGATAAAACAGAGGTCCTTATGATAGAACCTCAGCATCAAAGTACAAGACTGCAGCATAGCCATTTAACTGGACTGACACTTGGGAGTACAGAATTCCAAAACTCTGACCATGTGCGGAATCTTGGCATTGTGTTGGATGGTGGCTTCATTCTTTCATCTAGGAACCTAGCCAGAATCAAACACTTCATTCCCTCTGAAGATCTTCCAAAAGTCCTACATGCATTTGTATTATCTCAATTAGATTACTGCAATGCCCTCTAAATTGGTCTCCCAGCAAAAGCATTGCACTGATTACAGCTGGTACAAAATACAGCTGCCAGGCTATTAACCAACCAGTACCATTCTAGCCACATAACTCCCATTCTCTACTCCTTTTACTGACTGCCTATAAAACGGTGAATAATCTTCAAGATTAAATTACTGAGTTTCAAAGCCCAACATGACCAAAGCCCAAGGCACCTGAAGCAGCTTCCGATTCCATACTGTCCCACCCGATACTGCGATCTGTAAATTAAGGACTTTAAGCAGTACCTAGAATCTCCCATAATTCATCTGGGGATCAAGCTTTTAACCATGCTGGAACTGGCCTGCTACATACTGTAGCAGGCTAGACTCGGGTTAACTAAATGGCTAATGGGTTTGAACCAGGGCTTCATGGGAGTACGCAGCTAGCGATCGCATACTGTGTTTTTGCTTGTGTAAGGGCACGGCTGTACAGTACATGCATCTCATGGGGCTCCTGCTGTGTTCATTATGTACAGTACAGTATCAGTAATAACAACTGTACAGTTCATACAGTACTGTACAGTGTGCATACAAAATTGTATGCTGCAGTACAATGAGCGACTTACAGTAGTCCATTTCTAAAATATGCATCTAGTACACATTTTCTATGGCCAAAATGTACATTACTGTAAAAATGACATCTACAGTACAGTACAAAGATCATTTTTTGAAAAGACTTCTGTATTCAAAAGTGTTTCTTTGTTGCAAATGTGCTTGAAAACGTACTTAAAGTTTACAAAGCATGGCTACAGTACAGTACATCTCAGTCTATAGCATTTGAGCTGCGCCATACTGTACTTTACAGTATATGGCAGGATAAAGCATTATTATGACTTCAAAGGATTTTTTAAACTTTGTATTTTTGGTCTGTTTATCTGAAGGCTAGATGGTCCAGGTGTTTCTTACAGTACCTTTTGTCAAAATCTATATCTCTTGGAACAGTTTCCCCTCACGCTACAGAGTACTGTATTAGCAGACACTGAGATCATGCACAGTTCAGTAATTGGGGGCAGATTTCCATACAGTATGAGGGCATCACTAGGCACAACAATGTCTGCTTATTTTCATGTTTAAATGTATGAATGTTAGACCAAAAACATGGAATAAAAAAAAATGTGTATTTTACTGTATATCCAAGGCAGCACAAACAGTGTAATGGTTAGCATTACTGCTTCACATTGCTTAGGTCATGGATTCGATTCCCACCATGGCCCTAACTGTGTGGAGTTTGTATATTCTCCCCATGCTTGCCTGGGTTTCCTCTGGGTACTCCAGTTTCCTCCCACAATCCAAAAATGTACTGGTAGGTTAATTGGGTCTCAACAAAATTAACCCAAGATTGAATGTGTGCGCATGTATATGTGATAGGGAATAACATCATCTCCAAGCGCTGATCGCCGCCGCTGGGACCCGGACAGCTGTGCTGGGGACAAGCCTAGCACTAAGGTAATCTGCTGGGCTGCCCCCAGTTCCCGTGCACCCCCCAGCCCTTGTCCGGTAGGTGAATGGGTGCTGCACACAGGCATTAATTCACCTCCTCCGCTGCTGCTGTCTGCAGGGTATAGCAGACAGCAGCGCAGGCTGTCTGTGCCCCCCTCCCCACATCCAACCTGCGGACGCTGCAGTCCGCAGGTTGCACGTCCCCCACCGCCCTCTACCCAGGTCCTGGCCGTGTTCTACCTAGGTCAGGACCTGGGTAGAAGTCCCGTGTAAAGGGACACAGTGTGTCCCATTCACACCGCCAATGATCCGGGTCTGACCCGCCGCTGAACCGGATTTTTCGGCAGTGTAAAAGGGGTATAAGAAACTGTTAATAAATATATAAACAAATCTGCCACTGGCACAACAATCACGTGTAGAATAGTGGAGCATTAGCCACCCAGTGGTGGCGAAGTGTATTGCATGCTGTGTATGTTGTGCTTCAACGGTCCTCAATGCGCCTGTGCGTGCTCCAACTGAGGCGCTACAAAACCTAAAAAAAATGCAACAATGAGCGAGGATCCATCTGTAGAAACCTGATTTTGAGATTAGTGGAGATGGTTGGACCACTGAGGCTAAACATTTTCTTCTCTCCGTGCTCTTCTACTACACTGAATGTAATTAGTAATTTCCCTAAAGTGGAGAGAACACACCCTCCAAGTACTGCTATTTGGCTTAATTACACTCATTCTGGGATTTCTAAAATATTTACAGAATGGAGGAGATGAGCTGTCACCTAATTAGATATTATAGAGCAGCTAGATGTCTTTAGTGAACACCTGGTTGGTAGCTTCACTTTCAATGCAGATAAAAATAAAATGCCCATGACTCACATAGGGGGTTATTCAGACCGGATCGCTGCTGTGCAAAATTGCAGCATCCTGCGATCAGATAGTCTCTGCCCAAATGAGCCTGCGAATTACTTCAAATTTATACGCAACTCGTTCACCATTAAATTATTTTTCCAGTCTGTGCAAGTGTGTGTGACTCTGACCCTTCCACAACTCTGCAACAGAGCCAGGCTGATCGAGACCGGCGCTGATGTCACACACCCTCCCTGAAAACGCTTGGGCGTGCCTGCATTTTCCTGACACTCCCAGAAAATGGCTGATTACCACCCACAAACAGCAGCTACCTGTCAGTCAATTGATTTTTGTCACTGTTTGGCCTCATGCTTGCGTGCTACAATCCTTGCGCATGCGCAGTCATTCAATAATCAATCTACCTGCGAATCAACACACAACAAGCAGCTCTGAAAAACCCCCATAGTTAGGTAATAACTTGTCCTTAACTGATTTACTCTATGGCATAGTAGCCTCCCTTCCTGCATTCTGCAGGAGACTCCCTAAAATACCAGCAATCTCCCTCTCTCCCTCATTAGTCTAGCAATCTCCCACATTTCAAATAGCCCACATAACACTGTTATATCATAGTTACATCCCCTCCCGCATTCTGCAGGAGACTCCCTGAAATAACAGCAATCTCCCCCTCTCCCTCATTAGTCTAGCAATCTCCCTCATGTCACCTAGACCACATTACACTGTTACATCATAGTTACCTCCCCTCCTACATTCTGCAGGAGCAGGGGCTGGCTGGCAACTTTTAGCCTAGGGGGCAAGTCCAGAGCACTGGCCCATACCCCCCCCCCCCCCAACTTTCTGGAAGATGGAACGCTTGTGCGCGCCAGAGGTGCGCTGAAAAATTAGGGCCCTTATTCTGATCTGTGCGGAAATTCCCGCATTCTTACGGAGCGGTCCGCACGCCACGGTGTTTTGCCGCATGCGGCCATCGTCCGTAGAAACGCCCACGTGTCCTCCGCATTCGGACGGACTCACTCTTTAAGAACAGGGCGTGTTTACGGACGACATACAAACCATGCGTGTGCGGGAGAAACACTCCGATTCGGCACGGTATTACAGAGTATTACAGAGTATGCTCGGGAATACCGCATCCGACCGGGAGCCAAGCGGTGCTACCGCACGTAAGCGGAGTATTTACGCCAAACAACCCACTATGAAGTATCTTCTGCAAGACATCACATGACCCACTTATTCAATTACCTATCCTCATAAAAAACTGCTTATTTGGAATTGGAATCAATTAGATTCCAATATATCCTTACAAGCATGCCTAACACATGCATTGCACACATTAACCCTTACAGCAATTGAAGTGCAATGGTTTCAATTAAAGCACTGACAAGCGTCCTATTAGTGAGTAATGAGTAAAGGAGTCGATTCTATTGGGTTCAGGTGTTAATGCTTGTAGTCATTAGGCGTACGTTCGCCTACCGCATGAACGAGTGGTGTCCGCAAAGCAATAGTACACTTGTGGACACCGCACATTTCAGCCCTTTTTGCTCGCGTGCATTCGGAGTGGTTTCCGAATGTACGCCCCCCAACATAAGTGTACTCCCCCGTGTCCGCCCATGTTTCCGCCCCGTTTTGCCCACTTTGAAACTACGCCCATGTGTCATTCCGCATGACGCCCATAATACGCCCCTATTTCCCGACTGATTGCGGTGACCAGTTTTGGACGGGCTTTGTCCGAACTGGTACCGAGTCAAGGCGTGGCACATGCGCGTAGCGTTCTCCACGCATGCGCAGACGCCGTAAAGACGCTATCCGTAAGAACGCGGTAAAGTCCGCATCAATCAGAATAAGGGCCTAGATGTGTGGCCTATCATAAGGGGGCGTGGCCTATTCCATGATTGTATTGTGTACCTGCAGATTGCACATTGTGATGCTAATTACACATTATGCCGCACACCTTGATGCCCATTACACTCTATATTGTGATGGCAATTACCCAATGATCCCCACACCGTAATGCCCATTACGCCCCATACCATGATGCCTATTGCACCACACAATGTGATGTCCACAGTGCCAGATTTGCCCCCAGTGCCAGATATTCCGCCACAGTGCCAAATACACATATGCCCCCACAGTGCCAGAGACACATATGCCCCCACAGTGCCAGATATGCCCACACAGTGCCAGATACACATATGCCCCCACTGCATGCTGTGTAATGTGATTATGGGTCACTACATGCTGTGTAATGTGAATATGGGTCACCATGCCGCCATTTTCCCAGTGGTCTTTACCGCTGCTCTGCCGGACCGATGATGAGGTGAGTAGAATTAAATGGGTGAAGGGTGTACAGCGTGTGGGTCTCCCAGCGACACTTATGTGACATCATATGTAATAGCCATTACAATGTGTGGTATAATATGTAATGGGCATTATGGCATGTGTCATAATGTGTACTGGGCATTCTGGCATAATGTACAATGGGCATCACGGTGTGAGGCGTAATGTGTAATGGGCATCACGGTGTGAGGAGTAATGGGCATAGTGGTCTGAGTCAATGTGTAAGGGGCATCATAGTGTGAGGTGTAATGTGTAATGGGCATCACAGTGTGAGGTGCAACATGTAATGGGCATCACAGTGTGAGGCGTAATATGTAATGGGCCTTACAGTTTGTGGCATAATGTGTAATGGGAATTACAGTGTTTGGTATAATGTGTATTGGGCATTACGGTGTGTGGCATAACGTGTGTTGGGCATAATGGCATGTGGTATACTATGTAATCCCTATTATCCCTATTTTACAAAAATTTGTCAAGCCCTGGCATAATGTGCAATGTCAATTACTGTGTGTGGCATTATGTGTGATGGGCATTATGGTGTGTGGTATTATGTGAAATGGGCATTATGCTGGTTGGCATTATGTGGAATGGGCATTACTGTGTATTGCATTATGTGTGATAGGCATTATGTTGTGTGGCATTATGTGTAATGGGCATTATGGTGAGTGGCATTATGTGTAATGGGCATTAGGGTGAGTGGCATTACAGTATGTGTAATGGGCATTAGGGTGTGTGGCATTATGTGTAATGGCCATTACAGTGTAAATTTTCGACGCGCACTGTCCCTGTTTCTGGTGTGTGTGATGGGAATAATTAATCCTGAAGCCCATATACATAAAAAAGTCACCTATTTAGTTTGCATTGATGCTCAGTAGGCAGTGATGGACACGCCCAGTAGGCTTTGATGGACACGCCCAGTAGGCGTGATGAACACGCCCCTCCAATGGTGCACCCCCTAAGAAAATGGGCTGCGCACGCCTATGCCCCTCACCCCAGAAAATGCAGGGACTAGGCTGGTGTAAAAGGGGCCAACCTGGGAATGCATTTTCTGGTGAGAAAGGGGTATTCTGCAGTGCTCTGAATACAGCCAGGCTCTGCCACTGTCAGTGGCTATCACTTCTGCCTGGTGGCGGCTGTCCCCCATTTACCGGGAGCATGTATTCCCCCTTGGCAATGAACATGTAATCCCACATGGCAACGAGCATGAAACCTCTGGCAATGAGCATGGAACCCTTGGCAATGAGCATGTAGATAAGCATCACTTATGTAGCATAATTTTTAATAGGCATTATGGTGTTTGGCATAATACATAATGGACATAATGGCGTGTAACTTAATGTGTAATGGACATTATGGTGTAAATGTTTAATGCACGCCTTTGGTGGACAATGTCCCTGTTTATGAAGCGTATTGTAAATTTTGGCTTAATCTGTGTGCCATTATGTGAATTCTGGCTCAATCCGTGTGGCATTCGGTGAATTTTGGCTCAATCCGTGTGTAATTATGTGAATTTTGGCTCATTCCATTTGGCATCATGTGTAAGGGGGAAGTATAATGGGTTCTGGTATATTGTTGCATAATGTGTAGAAGTTGTTTATGGTGTTGTAGACTACACTCAAGGACACACCCCTGTTGAGTGGCCACACCCCTTTTCCGGAGTGCGCCTTCGGCGCGCGCACAACTACATCCTTCACTTTTGTCGCCATGGTGGGCCTGCGTACTTTAAATACCAGGGCCTATTTTTAATTCCATTCCCACCCTCTCTCTGCCGCTCTCTTAGCATGTACACTGGCACCACTGACACCGCCCTCCCCCAACCCAAACCCTCTTTTATCATGGTGCCCCCCTGTCATTTTATCCTGGATCCGCCCCTGCCACTGGCTGTGATGAAATCAGCCTAATCGGGGCTGGAGCTGATGTCACACACCCTCCCTCACGCCTGTGCTTTCCCCGGACACGCCTACAGTTATCTGGCACTCCCATAAAACGGTCGGTTACCACCCTCCAAACGCCAGCATCCTGTCAATCATCTTGTGAGCGGTCAGTGATTATAGAAAGTAGCAGGCCTTCATCGCAGTACGGCCACGCACATGCGTGCTGCAACCCATGCGCATGAGTCGTCTATCAATAATCGGCTGCGTTGTGAATTCGTATAGCAGCGATCAGGTCTGAATCAGGCCCATAGAGCGGTATACAGGCCCTTATTCAGATCTGATTGCAGCACAAATTTGTTCTCAAAATCGGCAAAACCATGCTGCACTGCAGATGGGGCAGATGTAACATGTGCAGAGCTAAATTTGGGTTGGGTGTGTTGAAACTGATCTATATTGCAGTGTCAAAATAATGCAGCCAGTATTTACCCTGCACGGAAACAAAATAACTCACACAAATCTAACTCTCTCTATACATGTTACATCTGCCCCACCTGCAGTGCACATGGTTTTGCCCTTTTTGAGTGCAAATTTGTACTGCAATCTGATGTGAATAAGGGCCACCGGGCGGAGTAGAATACAGTGCGGTATATAGAGCAGGATTGGTACAATGCAGATACAGTGCAGATTAGATATAGAGTGGGATTCTTCCCGTACAGCGATGGGAAGGTCAGGCATCACAACCACCAACACCTTTGGACTCTAGTTGGAGGTTTGTGATCACATGTCTTCTTTAGTAGGCAGAGATGTTTGCTGTGCTTTGACAGGTGAAATCTCTTAAAATCTCTAAAGGGGGAGTAGGAGGGCTTGCATCGTCATGTGAAGTCCAACCACCAATCATGAATACAGGCCAGGGCCTTAACCGTTCCTTGCCACTCCGTGTCGTACATGGCACATTGGCAAGTTTACGTTTCTCCTCCAATGATCTTAATTTATTTTTTTGGGTCCTTTTTTTACTCAACTTTGGCTTTTTGGCTTTTACATGCCCTGTACTTTGACACTGGACATCGGCCTTGGCAGACGACATTGATGGCATACAGGGCAGCCATCAGAAATTGTGGGGCCTGGGACTGACAAAATAGGCAGGTTCCCCCCACCGCCTATTGTTACACAAAATATTTTAGTCAGATATTTTGGCAGAACTCCGAAAGGAGATAAAGCACCAGCCAATGAACTGTGTTTGAAAATGACATTTGGGAATTGATTGGCTGGTGCTTTTTCTCCTTTTTCACCCCACCACACCGGCTTCCTGTCAATCAAATAGGGACCACTTGCGATGAAAAATATCAGATTTTTGTTGCGGTTTGGCGACAGGCATGCGTACTGTGACTCGTATGCATTCACAGTCACTGGATAATCAGTCGCTGTGCAAATTCGCACAACAGCGATCAAGTCTGAGTAACCCCCAATGTGCAGGGCATAATTGTTCAGGGCATACCTCCCAACATGGCCCATTCCAGCAGGGTTGAAATTCCCTGTTCCTGGACTTCCTTGCCAGTGGCAGAGGTGGGGCGGCAGCACAGTCCAATATTCAAATAAGGAAGCCACGTCTGCTTTCAGTGAGTCCCAGGCTGTGATATTTGATGTGAAAGTTGGTGTGGCTCCCCTATTTGAATGTGGGGATAAGCTACCGGTGCCTTATCGCCACATTATGTCACATACAGTAACATACTGTACCTTCCAACATGACATTGCAGGAGGGACACATTTTCTCTGTTCCTGGACTTCCTTGTCAGTGGCAGTTGCAGCTGTGGGGCTGCAACTGCTACTGGCAAGGAAGTCCAGGAACAGAGCAGTTTTGTCCCTCCTGCAATGAGTCATGTTGGGAGGTATGTTACTGTATGCAACATAATGTGCGGGGCAATACTGTGAGGGGCATAATTTGTGGGACATAGGGCCTAATTCAGCACGGATTGCTAATCTAAGTAGATAGCCATCACCCAGACAGAACCCACACCGTGCAAATCTGCAAGATAATTTGCAAAACTACCACAGATCAAAAGGATTTTAGCCATCTGTGAACATGTGAATAGCTCTGGGGCTTCACAGAGTGATGATGTCACAGAGCGATGATGTCACAGAGCGATGATGTCACAGAGCGATGATGTCACAATGCACTACTGATCACATAGTCTGAGCTGTTTGGCTTTGGGCTCATATCTTCACAAGAACTGGATGAAGGAAGAAGTTCTCCGTGAAGATGGGCTGTTGTCTTAGCAAGTGCTGTGATGACGATGATGATGTGCAGTGCGCTGCACCTGCAAGATCCCAGAATGCCGATGTCTGCGATAGAGACGGCGATTTCACAATTGAAGATCAGGGATATATCTTATGGAAGATCATTTCCTCACGACCGGCGTTTAGCCACAGAAGGAGAAGATGGCTCAAGCGCCATAGGTTTACACCTAGACTGACCCCCATATCTGAGAAGGAGGAGGAGCTGGAGGTGTCCGATGTGGAACACGATGACACCGGAGGAGAAAGTGTTGGCCCAGGGAGCGGCACAGTGGCGCCTGGCACCGGGCACACAGAACTGGAGGGATTTGACCCCTATAACAACATAATGTTGATGCTTATGCTATCCTGGCTAATCAGACTGTATATATATATCCGCACTGCTGCAGATCGGCGGTGAGATGGACAGTGTATACCTTTGTGTTTTTTTGTATATATTTGTATATATTTGTATATATTCGTATATATTTGTATATATTTGTATATATGGAAATTTGTAAATATTGTACATAATTATAGATAGGATATTTATTTATCTATCTATCTATCTATCTATCTATCTATCTATAGATAACCAAATTACAATAAAACCTTGTACAATAACAGTCCGTGCAAGATCCCAGAATGCCGATGTCTGCGATAGAGACGGCGATTTCACAATTGAAGATCAGGGATATATCTTATGGAAGATCATTTCCTCACGACCGGCGTTTAGCCACAGAAGGAGAAGATGTCTCAAGCGCCATAGGTTTACACCTAGACTGACCCCCATATCTGAGAAGGAGGAGAAGCTGGAGGTGTCCGATGTGGAACACGATGACACCGGAGGAGAAAGTGTTGGCCCAGGGAGCGGCACAGTGGCGCCTGGCACCGGGCACACAGAACTGGAGGGATTTGACCCCTATAACAACATAATGTTGATGCTTATGCTATTCTGGCTAATCAGACTGTATATATATATCCGCACTGCTGCAGATCGGCGGTGAGATGGACAGTGTATACCTTTGTGTATTTTTGTATATATTTGTATATATTTGTATATATTCGTATATATTTGTATATATTTGTATATATGTAAATTTGTAAATATTGTACATAATTATAGATAGGATATTTATCTATCTATCTATCTATCTTTCGATAACCAAATTACAATAAAACCTTGTACAATAACAGTCCGTGCGTGCGTGTGATGTGTGTGACACAACCCTGGCGCACGCGCTGCTGGCGCACTCCTACACAGACACACATCCAGCAAGTGTTGCTAATTTATATAGCCAGCAATTGTGTTGATTTTATTAACGCCTTTTACAGCCGCACAATGTGACATAAAGGCTCCGACTCAGCCGCACAGTGTTATAGTTATTGATACTGATAACCGCGACGCCATAAGACGCTGCTAATGCTGAACACAATCCTGCTACATACAACATGTAAAGAGATCATGTGTAACAAGGTGTAACATCCCCCTACTGTACAGTACTCATACCTGGGAGAATCCCGGAGAGAGCAATTCAAGCAGGGCTGGACAAGGCTTCGTTTTGGGGGTGGGACGAGGCTGGCGTCACCAAGCCCCGCCCCCCACGACCGGCAACCACATTAATTATCGGGTCCGTGGATGGGGGAAGGGGTTAAAATGACGCAAAATGACGCGATTCCTGTCATTTTAGCCCCACCCCCTCTCCGCGGACCCGCAAAATTCTGACATTTTTACCGCAGGGAAGGGGGGAGCAGGGGCTGTTGCTACAGTGCGGGAGACTTGCCCACATTCCCGGGGGGCCGGGAGGGGGACCCGATTTGCGGGACCCTCCCGGCCATTCCGGGAGGGTAGGCAAGTATGACATTACTGTAGGTATAACATGTCACCCCAGAGGTCTGTGCCCTGTATAATTATTATTATTATTATTATTATTATTATTATTATTATTATAATTTTATTTATAAGGCGCCACAAGTGTTTCGCAGCGCCGTACAAAGGAACAATACAGGGAGACAAAACTTGGCATAACATTGAATAAATAACAAAAATACAGTACAAATAAAAGAGCACCACAGTTCAATACACATTACAGCTTAAATGTAAGTAGTGAGGACCCAATCAACATACAACTAGAGGCTTGAGGCCAATGATGGAGATGAGTATGAAGATGGTCACTGGGTGTTGAAATAAAGGAGAGCTGTGAGTGAAATGTGAAGAGAAGTGGGCTTTGACAACAGGAGGGAAGAGGGCCCTACTCGGAGGAGCTTACAATCTAGTAGGAAGGGGAGACAGACAGATTACAAGAGGTGCAAGCGAGGGGGTGGTGGTTAGATAGCAGGATGTAAACAGGCAAGGGGTCGGAGAACCAGCTGGTTTATGCAGTGGAAGGGTACGCTTTGATGAAAAGGTGAGTTTTCAGTGCCCGTTTGAAGCTTTGCAAGGTCGGGGAGAGTCTAATGGAGCGAGGGAGTGCGTTCCACTGAAGGGGTGCAGCACGGGCAAAGTCCTGTACTCTAGCATGGGAAGCAGTGATCAGGGTGGAGGAGAGACGACAGTCGTCAGCTGACCGTAGAGGGCGGGAGGGTGTATGAATGGAGATGAGGTTAGAGATATATGGAGCAATGGAATTAGAGATGGCCCTGTATGTGAGTGTGAGGTGTTTGAAGAGGATTCTGTAGGGGAATGGAAGCCAGTGCAGATTTTGTTGAAGGGGAGTAGCAGAATTAGAGCGGCGGGAGAGGAAGATAAGCCTGGCTGCAGCATTGAGGACAGATTGGAGAGGAGCTAGTTGGGATTGAGCGAGGCCGGTGAGAAGAGCATTACAGTAGTCAAGCCATGAGATGACTAATGAGTGGATGATCAGCTTAGTTGCACTCTGTGAGAGAAAGGGCCTGATGCAAGCAATGTTGCGTATAATAGATAACCATGGTCACATCTCCCCGGCCACTGTTACAGTGTTCCTCAGTAACATACAGTGTCACACTCAGATCAGTCATGCTGTCATTTCTGCCTATGTCTGGGTCTGTTGGAGGGGTCTGAGTCCTGCTCCCCCTCCTCCGCTGCACGGAGAGTGGAAACCTACTGCCACTGCAACAGCCTCTCTCCCCAGATCAGCACATGCTGCTCAGTACTATGGGCCTAATTCAGGTTGGCTCACAAAAGCAGAATCTCTCTCTAATGGGAAAAACCATATGCACTGCAGGTGGGGCAGATGTAACATGTGCAGAGAGAATTACATTTGGGTGGGGTGTGTTCAAACTGAAATCTAAATTGTAGAGTAAAAATAAAGCAGCCAGTATTTACTCTGCACAGAAACAAAATATCTCACCCAAATCTAACTTTCTGCCCGACCTGCAGTGTACATGGATTTGTCCATGAAAGGAGTTTGCTTTTGCAAACCAACCTGAATCACCCCCTATGTACTGAGCTGGGGAGAGAGGCACAAATCTAACTCTCTCTGCACATATTACATCTGCCCCACATGCAGTGCAGCATGGTTTTGCCCATTTTGAGAACAAATTTGTCCTGCAATTGGGTCTGAATTAGGCCCTGTATTTGTCCAATGGGGATACAATCCTATCCAATGTTCCAATACAAATCTGTTGGACAGGGCGGGATCCCCAGCAGCCAATGGTACACATCGGTGTATGTACAGCATCACTGGTCTATCAGCAAGAGGAGAATAATGTGTATAACTGGCAACGGTCTCACAGCCAGATACACCACCAGGTATGGGGAAGAGGTGACAATGTGGCCGGTGTATAGATCTGGGAGTGTATGGCTCGGAATATGAGGGTATATGGGGGTAATATGGGGGTTTATAGTGGTTAATAGAGGTGTATGGCAGTATATGGGGGTGTATGGGGGTATATGGGATCTCCTGCCATAATATAACATTGCGTAGAACCACTTCCAGCCGCTGTGACCACCAGGAGTTTATAGAATGCAGGGAAGACCTCAGTAAGACATAGGCATGAAGTAGCCTAGTGTGTCATACTCTATGGGGGTTATTCGGGTTGATTCGCAAGCCTTGCGAGTCCACCAAACCCCGCCGGGCGAACGCATGCCCCCCCCCCCCCCCCCCCCCCCGCCGCCCCAGCAAAGTGCGGCTTCGCCCGCACAGCAGCGAATGGATGTTTTGCATAAACATCCATTCGCTTTGCTGGGGTGTCCGCCCACATCATTCGATGGTCACCGACCATTGAATGATGTTTAGCGTGCACGCATATATAAGTGACTTTTCAGTTGCGTATATGCGTGCACGCTGGCGTGATATGGGCGGGCAGCTGACATCCGGTGATGTCAGCTACCCGGCCCACACACCCGCGTCACTGCCTCATTACCATGAGAACGCCCAGCGTTCTCATGGAAACACCCATGGAACGCTGGGCGTTCCCATATGGTAATGGGGCAGCCCGGCGCTCCCCGCCCATCTCCGCCCCCCCTCGCTGCCATGGGTGCGTGCACCTAGCGACCCGAAAGGTCGCCGTGGTGCACGCACCATGCGCCTGCACATGCGCAGAAACACGCCTGCGCATGCGCAGATGCACAACATCGGTACTGCGTGCGAATGCTTGCAGTACCGATGCAATCTCAATAAGGCCCAATGTGCTTTACACTGGCCACGTGCAGCGGATCCAGGTAATCATTCAGGGACAAAATAAAGATTAGAGATGCAAGGTGCAAAACGCGCTATAACCTTATTCTGTTTATATCATGTCAATATTTCACCAGAAAATATACATTATAGTAGTGGTGTAAGTTCGTCACAGTTGCCCGGAGGCAAGATATATATTGGTGCCCCCACACATACACACACCCTTATATAATATGTGTCTGTTCTGAAATATATGTGTTTTATATACACACACACACATATACTGTATATATATATATACAGGGGTGGATTGGCCCACCGGGAAACCAGGCCATTTCCCGGTGGGCCGGCCCAAATCTCTTAAAAAAAGGTCCGGCAGCACTCGCCCCTGGGCGGGAAGCGGGCGCAGAACTTTGCCCAAATCAAACATGCCCCCTGGAGGGCTGCTGCGCATGCGCGCACAGCACCTCCCAGACTATACAGGGACACTGGATGCCGGAAGGAAGCCGCCTCAGATGAGCCGTTCCCCTAATCCTCCCCCCCGGCACGCATCACTATCGCAGGCAGCCCCACTCCCCCCCCCCGGCGCTCATCCCCATCGCCGCTACCCCCGGCGCTCCTCACCATCGCCGCTACCCCCCGCTCCCGGGACGGTTTCGGGAGCCAATCCGCCCCTTCATATATATATATATATAATAGATTCTTGCTAAGTAGCAAAGCTGCAAGCAGCAGAGTCACAGAGTAAGTGGGCCAGCAACACCAAATTAAATCATATATGGCTCCTTTAATGTAACATCAGCCAGAAGTATCCAACAAAAACATTCCCCTTGCTTGAATGGGGATAGTAAGTACAACAGTTAACGATACCGTTTCGGTGTCCACAACACCTTCATCCTGAACTACTCAACTAGTAAATGACACAGCCTGGCTATATATAGGGCGGCACAATCTAGCTTAACCCTAAACAACAGATCAAACACACCTGTAAGAAGTCATGAAACATTACCTGCAAGCCGCTCACGATTATCACTCTCTTTGCAGAAGTCCATATATGGATCTTCCGTTATTGCGCACAGGGATTGCTTCCCTGGGCGTATAAATCCTGTGACACGCAGCGTGATCTAGCGTGACACGCATCGCGTCATCACGTCCGTCGGGGTCCAGGAAGCAGACGGGAGCATGTACTACAGCTCCATACGTCTGACCCGCGGCGTGAGACGCATGACGCTGCCCACCAATGCGGAAGCGGCTGTAATCAGCGTGTATTACCTGTCAGCCGTATTATACACATGGGGCAATTTCTTTAAGAGAGATCTAACCAGATAACGGCCTGCAGAAAATGTGTTAATTAGAAAATAAAGACATAGGTGAAAACATGAAAAAAGTTACATGACAATACTGAAGAAATAATGCAAAAAAAATGAAAAATAGTGAAAAATAGTAAAAATAAGGTAAAAATAAAAATATAAAAATGAAAATAATAATAAAAAAGAGACAATAACTCCAAAATTCTCTATAATGCAGATAAGGGTCAAAAAAGGCCAAAAAAGGTCAAAATAAGAAAAAATCAGTGAACACAGAAAAAATGTGGTCAGAAAACCATTGACTGATCCACTAGAGATGGGGAGATGTTGCAAAAATCAGACTATGGGGGCATAGGTATAAAAAAAAGCCTAAATAAATGGGGACATGGTGAATTCCTCATTCAAACCCAGTGGAGAGAGGGTTTTTAATTTGTATATCCAAAGGTTCTCTTTTTGTAGTAACAGTCTATGCCTGTCACCGCCTCTTCGTAATGGTGGTACGTGGTCCAGTGGGATAAACTTAAAGTCTTTCATCAGGTGTTTTTCCCTGGCAAAATGTCTTGCTACTGGAGGTGTATCTTTGTCCACTTTAAACAGTGCTTATCTTGATTGACGATCTGTGAAGCGCAATTCTTTCTTTAACCATACGAATAGGTTTTACAGATGTAAAGTTTTTTACAGGGGCAGAGTATAGCATAGATGACGTATTTGCTCTCACAATCAAGACGATGGTTAATTTTATATTGGACTTGCGTTTCAGGATGGATAAATGATTCACCCGTATGCAGATGGGCACAGTTTACGCACTTCATGCATCTAAATGCGCCATTCCGAAGTTGGAGCCAGCTGGAGCCCGGATTCTTTATAGGGCTGATGTCCGAGTACGTTACCCTATCTTTAATATTTTTGCTCCTTTTATAGCAAAATTGTGGCGGTTCCTGGCATGATGGGCCTAGAATGGGATCTGTGCTGATGATCTTCCAATTTTTTTGAGTGGCTTCCCGTATAATGGGTGAGAAAGTGGAAAAGGTGCTAGAAAAAGTAACTTTAGGTTGGTTGTCACTCTTCTTTTCCTGCGTCAGCAGATCTTCACGACGGAGCTCCAAACATTTTTGGATAGCGGTTGTCACTTCATATTTCTCATAGCCACATTCAATAAATTTGGTGCCCATGGTGTGCAAAGCCTCACTTAACTCATCTTGCTCCGATGTTATACGCACAATTCTTAGGAGCTGGGAGAATGGTAGCCCCTTCTTGAGGGGTTGGGGGTGAAAGCTTGAGGATAATAGCAGGGTGTTTTTATCCGTGCTTTTACGAAAAAGTCTGGTGGTAAATCGTCCATTTTGTATACCGATGGTCACATCCAGAAAGTCAATGGATACAGGACTGCTGTTACAGGTGAACCTTATTAGTCCTGGTAAACTATTGAGGTGTTTGACGAAATTCTCCAATGTCTCCTGATCTCCAATCCAAACAAGGAATAAGTCGTCAATATATCGCATAAATAATGCGATATATGGTGAGAATACAGGATTGTTCATAATATGCTCAAGTTCATACCTGTGCATGTACAGGTTGGCATAGGCTGGGGCCATATTGGACCCCATAGCCGTACCTGTACATTGCAAGTAGAAGGCATTATTGAACAAAAAATTGAACAAAAAAATTTTTTTTTGTAGAATTAACCACATCAGTTGTAGCAGGTACTCAACTGGGGGACCCTTGTAGTTAGAGTTGTTGGTGATCATCTCTCAAGTGGCAGCTATCCCTTCGTCATTCATTATGTTGGTATATAAGCTGCTCACGAGCGTCACTAGTAAGCAACCAGTGGGCGGTACTCCAAACTGTTTTAATTTGACAAGAAAGTCCGTGGTGTCTTTAATGTAGTAAGGCATAGCCTTGCAGGTGATAGTCTACATATTGGGAGAGAGGCTGACCTAAAGAGCCCATTGACGATATAATTGGTCTCCCAGGAGGGGAGACCAGGCTCTTGTGTACTTTTGGATAGAAAGTCATACAGCGCTGGGTTTATACTGAAAAAAGGTCTAACGCAAATTAACCATATATAAACATTTATTAAACATCATTTAAAACATTAAAAAATAGACATTTTAAGAGAATTCTCTAAATCACCAATGGGGGTTGGGTATGGGCAATTGGAGAGATAATGCTCCAGAGGGTGGAAATATTGGATCAGTTTAGATGCACCTGTAGTGGCGGATATTTACCAAGTCGTGTTCGGCAGTCTCTCTCCTATATACTGGGGAGGAGGAAAGAAGAAGTCCCGGCAGAATATCCAGCGAGTAGCGGATCCAGATTCACTCAGAAAGACCACAAGGAGTTGTTTTCGGGTTTTTGGGGTAACCCAGATGTGTCTTTGTAATGAAGAAATTGCTGAGATTGTGGATTCCTTGAATAGTTTAGCTGGTCCAGGTAGATGAATAAAGTGCAGATGCAGACTTGGATAAGTAAAGTACAGATGCAGGTGATACTGATGTCAGTTCAACGCGTTTCGACGTGTTGGCACGTCTTCTTCAGGAGCAATGATGACTGGTATGTCAGGGGAAGCTCTATATATACCCTGAGTTAATTAGGGGGGTGTTGCCCGGGTGGAATGGGTGGTGATTTTGTTCCCAATTAATTAAACACAGTAAATACATATAAAAACAGTTGATTCAGTATAAATAAAATTAATTAAAAACCTGGTATGCACAGGAGTATAAGTATCTAATAATAATTCATTAAATAACATCATAAACAGCAGCAGTATTGTACGTTTTTGTATTGCAAAAAACTCAATAAAGTTTCAAGTCACGTGACCGGAGCAGGTCACGTGATGTACACAATGAAAGAGAAGTTTCTGTAAGTTGTAATCTACAGCTTTTAGGGATAGGGTAGTTACCTTCTTAGTATCATGGGACAGTGCACGGAGGGCAGGGAGTCTCAAAGCGCTATATCCATGTGTCGTTAGTACGGCAGTTGTTTCTGGATATCGTGACCAGCGGAAATGACGTGAGTCAGGGCTGAAGTGCGCCGCTGATGTTCTTCCCCGCTGTGGTTGGCGGAACTCATGTATATCAGGGCGGAAGTGCGTCGCCGAAATACTTCCCCGCTATGGTTGGCGGAAATCTGTACAATTCAGCGTATGGATGGCATCTGATAGATAGCTGAATCGTGCAGCATGATTGGCGGAAATATGTGTCTTTTGACACATGATGGATATTTATATATATACAATTTGATACGTTCTAAAACAAGTATGAGTATATTCTATAAGGGCATAAACAAACAAGCACACAATTGAATAATTTGTTTAACCTGCCATTCGTGCACTGTTCTTTTATTATTATTATTACAATAGGAGATGGACACCAAAAATAGTTGACCAGATTAATATTATTAGTAGAGGTCTATATCTACTGGGCGGACCTAAAGTAATGATTTCTCATTACGTAGATATCTATAAATAAAGATATGAAGATATGAAAAAATGATATAAACAAAAGACAGACAGAGAATACATGATGAGTATCTGAATTAGTAATGAGTATAATTTGAATGAAGTGGTAGAAAGATCATATTAACAATAATGGGTATGATTTGCTTAAATTATACAGTTACACAGTTATTAGTTCAGTTTAAAGCATTATATATTTATGGATGGTATAAGAACTTATTATTGGGGATTTCTCTATATTTAATCACAATATGGTAGGATAACATTAAAGGTCATGAATTACCCCTAAGGGTATAGGTACATTTGCAGATGTAACCAAATAGTCAGCATATATATGTATATTCATAGAACACTGTTGAGTTTGAGTGCCTCGTTTAGTCCATCGGGAAATAAACAATTTAATTTGAAGGTCCAGTATACCTCCTGGCGACATAGGATATTGTATCTGTCCCCACCTCTTGAGGATAAGGGTATGTGTTCGAGTCCAATTATTTGTAAGTCTTTGGGATTTTTGTTATGTGTTTGTAAAAAATGTTTAGGGACACTGTGACTCGTTAGGCCTTTCATAATGTTACGGCGATGTTCCATAAACCTTATCTTCAAAGGACGGGTGGTCCGGCCTACGTATTTTAGGTCACAAGTGCAGGAAAGAAGATAAATTACATAATTGCTGTCGCAATTGATGAAATTTCTAATGGAGAGTGTCTCATTCTCATGTGTAATTTGAGTGGTTCTTCTTGGAGTGTGGTTGCACATCGTGCATCTGTTTTTACCACACTTATAGAAACCTGCTGGTCTAGAGACCAACCAGGAATCTGGAGTGTCTCTTTCTTGCTCTTTGGTGATCCTCAAGTGGCTGGGGGCTAGAATCGTTTTCAGTGATCTATTCTTTTTATATACAATAGAAGGTTTATCTGGTAAGATGTCTCTCAGAATTCTATCGTGTTTAAGGATACCATCATTTTTATTAATTATCTGTTTGATTTGGAAATGTGACTCATTGTATTTACAGATGAAGGCCATTTCATGATCGTTCTTAGAGCATTTCTTAGAGGTGTTGGTTAGGAGGGCCTCTCTATCCATTTGTTGTACTGTTTTAAGGGCATCTTGTAGGAGGGGGTCTGGATATCCTCTCTGTCTGAAGGAGTTAAGGATTTCTGAGGCTTGTACATTAAAAGTTTCTATTGAGGAACAGTTGCGGCGTATGCGCATCAGCTGACCTTTCGGTATGTTTACTTTCCACGATTTGTGGTGAGAACTATTAAAATGGAGGTATGAATGAGTATCTACTGATTTGGTGAAGTTGGCAGTGGTGATCAGTGAATCTACAATTTTTAGGGAAATATCCAAAAAATCAATATGTGAGGTACTGTAATTGGAAGTGAAAGAAAGATTAAACGAATTCTCATTAAGTGATGTGACAAAGTGCTGTGCTGAACTTAAATCACCATCCCAAATTATAAATAGATCATCAATATAACGGCCATAGAAGACCAGATTTGCGCCAAAGTCGCCGCCCCACACATGGGTGTCCTCGAACTCGCCCATGTATAGGTTGGCATAACTTGGCGCAAATCTGGTCCCCATGGCCGTGCCCATCACCTGAAGATAGTGTGTGTTGGAGAACAAAAAATAATTGTGAGTTAAGATAAATGAGATAGAGGAGATAATAAAAGATTGTTGGTCCCATGTCAGGTCACTATCTCTCCTTAGTTTGTTGGTAAGGTGTTTAATACCAAGTTCATGGGGTATGTTGGTATAGAGAGATTTTACATCAAGGGTCATAAAAGCATATGAGTCTTTCCACAAGATGTTTTGGATTCTCTGAAGGAAGTGTGTTGTATCCTTCAGGTGTGACCTGAGCATGGGAACAAGAGGTTGTAAATAAAAATCCACGTAATGTGATAAGTTAGAAGTGAGGGAACCTATACCAGAAATAATAGGACGGCCCGGGGGTGTGGTTAGTGACTTGTGAATTTTGGGAAGGTGGTAGTAGGTGGGTGTGATGGGATGGGGGTTATAGAGAAATTGCCAGGTTTCTTTGGAAATAATATCATTTGTACGTGCCTCATCTAGAAGTTGTTTATATTCTGTTAGGAATAGTGATGTAGGATCTGTTTTCAGAATTTTGTAAAACGAAATATCGTTTAATTGATTATAAGCCTCCTTTAGATAGTCTCTCATATCTTGGACTACCAGACCCCCCCCCCCCCCTTTGTCTGCCTCTTTTATAATTATGGAGGTGTCTGAAGTAAGGGTTTTTAATGCTCTTTTTTCGGCACGGGATAAATTAGAATTATACGAGTTTTTGCTTGAATTTTGTTTACACAAATCCTTAAAGTCTGAAAGTGTGACCTTATAAAAAGTCTCTATATTGGCATTTTTTGCAGATATAGGGAAGAATTCTGACTTTCTCTTAAAAGTTTTGGAAGACATATCGTAAATTTTAATTGTGGGTGATTTGTCGATATCTTGATTATTTTCGGAGAGAAGTTCCTGTAAAGTTATTAATGCTGGATCATCTGAGGCATCAAGGACAATGGGCATGCTGTTATCTATATCTTGGGCTGAGTTTTTGTTGGCAAAGTACCTTTTATGACAAAGAGTCTTGTGTACTTTTGGTAAAATGTACATTAATGGAATAATAGGGAATTCCTGTTTCAAAAAGTACATGGTAGACTCGTCAATCCACTCATTTGTGAATCCCATATCAATAATAGCATTGATTTCTCTTTAGGCAAGTTTCCTATAACAAAATACATCTTGCAGCTGTCGCATGACCTCAGTAACATACGCGGAGCGATCCATGATCGCTATGCCCCGCCTTTATCGGCGGGGTGGATGACTATTTCATTGTTCTCGCATAATGATTTAATGGCTGTAGTCTCATTTTTAGTCAAATTCGACTGGAAGTGTTTCCTCCCACTTAATTTGGGCAAAACTTCATGCTTGACTAGCCTGCAAAATGTTTCGATAGAGGGATTCACTGTGGGTGGATCAAAGACACTTTTAGGTTTAAATCTGGGAACAGGGCTGATTGACAAATCACCCTTTTTAGCATAGAAGTCCATCAGATTTAATTGCCTACGGAATTTATAGAATTCAATTTCAAACCCAAATGGCTTTTGTTGGTAGGTCTGAACAAAGGTAAGGCCCTTAGATAGGACTGCCATTTCGTCAATGGTGGGTGTATATTTCGATAAATTGAATATAACTAATTCCGATTGCCTCGCTGAGACCTGCTTTCTTGTCTTTTTGTGCTTGCGGCCGCCCCTTCTACATGGTCTTCTGGACTTTTCTTCCTGCTGCGGGTGTGTACTCGTTCGCGAAAAAAAGGCCTTCTGGTTTTGCTCGGTTGGTCTGAGTCACTTTGTGACGTGTGGCTGTCAATATCGGTGTAATGCCTATCAAATCTTCGCCTTCTACCCTCGGTATTGCGCCAGGAGTGGCCTGTATTTTGTTTGTTGAGCCAAGGATACACACGCAGTTCTTTGTAGTCCTCACAGACTTTTCTATATTTGGATTTCTTAAAGCTCAACAATTCAGATTTGAAAGTATCCACAACTTCAGTGAGTTTGTTAAGCCAATTGCCCGCCTCGTCTGACTTTAGCACACCCAAACCTCCACTCTAACACTCTGCTATCTCACTTTGCAAAGTAGAAATCTCTGTGTTCACTTGTTGGACCACTAGGACCATTAGGTCCAAGCTACATTGATTTAAAATCATGCACCATTGACGGCAAAAATCTGGGCTGCTGCGTCCGATAGTGGGTTGATTCCGGATGCGGAAGCCGCGTGGTATTAGTTTATCTTTATGATATTGAGAAATTGTAAGACCATGAAGCTCCAATTCAATTAATCTTTTACTCAGTTTTGATAAATCAGCATACATATCAGCGGGGCTATCTACATCAAAACATAATTTGGACGTATCAGAAAAGAGAATTTTAGATATGTCTTTTTCTAAAAAGCGTTTTGTTCCCGTGAGGTCACCCACCTCAGGTTCCATGCTATTTATGTCAAGAGATATCTATGACACAATACAGTGGTAATCAGAATATACTTGTATAATAAGTCACGGTGCAATTTCAGTCCCAAACAAATGGAGATACAGAGAAAGTCTTGAAAAAATCGCACTCATTGATGTATAAGAAAATGCAGGGTGCCGGTCAAAAAATAAACAATAGATTCTTGCTAAGTAGCAAAGCTGCAAGCAGCAGAGTCACAGAGTAAGTGGGCCAGCAACACCAAATTAAATCATATATGGCTCCTTTAAAATCAGACTATGGGGGCATAGGTATAAAAAAAGCCTAAATAAATGGGGACATGGAGAATTCCTCATTCAAACCCAGTGGAGAGAGGGTCTTTAATTTGTATATCCAAAGGTTCTCTTTTTGTAGTAACAGTCTATGCCTGTCACCGCCTCTTCGTAATGGCGGTACGTGGTCATGACTTCTTACAGGTGTGTTTGATCTGTTGTTTAGGGTTGAGCTAGATTGTGCCGCCCTATATATAGCCAGGCTGTGTCATTTACTAGTTGAGCAGTCCAGGATGAAGGTGTTGTGGACACCGAAACGGTATCGTTGACTGTTGTACTTACTATCCCCATTCAAGCAAGGGGAATGTTTTTGTTGGATACTTCTGGCTGATGTCACATTAAAGGAGCCATATATGATTTAATTTGGTGTTGCTGGCCCACTTACTCTGTGACTCTGCTGCTTGCAGCTTTGCTACTTAGCAAGAATCTATTGTTTATTTTTTGACCGGCACCCTGCATTTTCTTATACATCAATGAGTGCGATTTTTCAAGACTTTCTATATAGAGAGAGAGAGAGAGAGAGAGAGAGAGAGAGAGTGAGAGAACACCTATCTATTTCAGAACTCAACTACAGAAGGGATATGGATGGCTTTCAATTAACTAATTTAAACTAGCAGGGGAGGAGAGGTGCCCCCTTGGGAGCAGGAGCCTGCCGGCAGATGACTCCATTGCCTCCCAGACTTCTGCCCCTGCATTATAGTATTCAAAAGGAGAACACACTGCAATGTAATAAAAGTGGCTGCAAAAGTTCTCAGATTGCTGAGAGCCGGTGACTAATGAACAAAATAAAGATGGATTTAAATAAATGAGTTCCTTCATGTTACATGTGAGGAAATGACACAAACACACACACACGTGTACACATCCCTGTATATCTCACATAACAGCTGCGCCATCACCAAGGGTAACATACCAACTCTCAGGCAGCAATAAAGGCCAATGTTACTTTCCCTTCAATGTCATCAACATAGATAGAAGCGCACAGATCCCTCCACAAGTAACTTTTCCCTTCAGTACCTGCTCCTCATGGGCCTGATTCAGACCTGATTGCACATGTGATTAGTAAGCCGCCACCCCCCACAGTGTAATCCTGCCCTTCAAAAACCTGCAAATAGGTAGCGAAGATGTCGCAGACCAGCAAAAAGCTGCAGATCCATTTGCAGCTCACTCACCGTGGAAAGATCTCACCGCTGTGTGCAGGCTGTGCGTAGCCCTGGACTTACCCACTGGCCAGTGGCGGATTCAGGGGGGAGGGCACCCGGGCACGTGCCCCCCCTGTCATTTCATTTTGTAGCTGAGGTCCAGGGCTTTTCAACGAGCCCAGCCCCGGGTCTCTAGCCCCCCGGGAACTGGAGATATCGCCTGGCAAAGCTGTAATGTTTTTTCCCCATAGGATAATATGGGACCCTTCAATTCGGACCCCCACCCGGTTCCGACGGCTGCCAGTTCCGGCCCTGGCATCACAGAAGCTTGTGGTTGATCTCATTCAATTCCAATCGCTGGGCCTTCAAAATGTTACCAGGCTGGTCCATATCGGTCAATTGGTTCCAGAGATATTGCGCGTAAACCAATTTTTTTATTTTTGAAATGTAATTTCATGGCTGTTCATGTTCTTTGAGGGCAGATTACTCTGGAACCAAACGTTTCAGTTTTACTTGACCAAAATCATTCAAAGCCCACTCAAAAGTTCTTCAATATGATACTTGTCTCATGTAAATGGGTCAGTTGCTTCCGAAGATATAGCCGGTAAATGAGATAACTGGTTAAAGGGGAGGGGGGGGGGAGAGGTGGTTTTCTCTC
This sequence comes from Crinia signifera, assembly GCF_055691185.1. Classification (NCBI taxonomy): domain Eukaryota; kingdom Metazoa; phylum Chordata; class Amphibia; order Anura; family Myobatrachidae; genus Crinia; species Crinia signifera. Next base: position 54,141,613 of record NC_139221.1, on the reverse strand, counting down.
CCCCTCACCATAGGTGTGCGCACAGGGGGTGCCGGGGGTGCACAGGCACCTCCGCACAATATCAGCACTTCCTAATGACCGGCAGTGGCAGTGCCCCCTCCCCCGGCCACCTAGCAGTACCTGCGCTGGGCTGGGCTCCTTCAGCAGTCAGCAGGACCTCTCCCCCCCTACCCTTTAACCGTGATTGGGCCACGCCCCTGCCTTTTCCTGTGCCCGGGTGAACTAGTGCAGCTGCAGTAGTAGTGAAGTAGTGCAGCTGCAGGCCACCTAGCAGTACCTGCGCTGGGCTGGGCTCCTTCAGCAGTCAGCAGGACTCGAGGTTTCAAAAGCGGGCGTGGCCACGGGAGGTCCGTGGTTAGGCCACTCCCCTTCCTTTTCCTGTGCCCGGGTGAACTAGTGCAGCTGCAGTAGCCCTGTAGCCTACTGTTCTGTGTCAGGCTCACAGGATGGCTCCTAGCTGAAACCTGAAGGTAATGTATGCAGAGATTGGGGAGTGTGCGATTTATTGTGAGGGAGTGGGCTGTGTGTGAGAATGTAGTGAGGGGAACAGGGGGCCTGATTCAGGATCACTCACTAAGCATCAATCTTTTGCTGCCTAGCAAGCGGAACACCGCCCACGAATAACTGGGAAAACTGTACTGTACTGTAACTGTACTGCTGTATTGTTACCTGCCTGGCTGATGCGGTGACCAGTGGTGCCGCTGATGGCTGCCTAGGCGCTGTACAGCTCGGCGGGTATTTGTTCCCTGTGTGATAACTGTGCTGTCTCTGCCTATATTGTTAACCACCCGGGGGTCCAGTGGTGCGGCTGATGGCTGCCAAGGCACTGCGCAGCTCAGCGAATATATGTTCCCTGTGTCTATATCACCCAGGGTACATCTAGTGTACACATATAATACATACATTAGTCACTATGCACTGTGTAATGTGACTATAGGTCACTACGTGCAAATATTCGTCACTGTGCTGTGTAATGTGACTATGGGTCACTACGTGCGAATATTCATCACTGTGCTGTGTAAGGTGACTATGGGTCACTACGTGCGAATATTTGCCACTGTGCTGTGTAATGTGAATATGGGTCACTACGTGCGAATATTCATCACTGTGCTGTGTAATGTGACTATAGGTCACTACATGCGAATATTCATCACTGTGCTGTGTAATGTGACTATAGGTCACTACGTGCGAATATTCGTCACTGTGCTGTGTAATGTGAATATAGGTCACTACGTGCGAATATTCATCACTGTGCTGTGTAATGTGAATATAGGTCATTACGTGCGAATATTCATCACTGTGCTGTGTAATGTTACTATAGATCACTACGTGCAAATATTCATCACTGTGCTGTGTAATGTGACTATAGGTCACTACGTGCAAATATTCATCACTGTGCTGTGTAATGTGACTATAGGTCACTACGTGCGAATATTCATCACTGTGCTGTGTAATGTGACTATAGGTCACTACGTGCGAATATTCATCACTGTGCTGTGTAATGTGACTATAGGTCACTACGTGCGAATATTCGTCATTGTGCTGTGTAATGTGAATATAGGTCACTACGTGCAAATATTCATCACTGTGCTGTGTAATGTGACTATAGGTCACTATGTGCAAATATTCGTCACTGTGCTGTGTAATGTGAATATGGGTCACTACGTGCGAATATTCATCACTGTGCTGTATAATGTGACTATAGGTCACTACGTGCGAATATTCGTCACTGTGCTGTGTAATGTGAATATGGGTCACTACGTGCGAATATTGGTCACTGCACTCTGTATAATGTGAATATGGGTCACTGCGCACTGTATAATGTGAATATCTGTCACTACGCGCTATGTGTTGTGACTGTGGGTCACTGCGTGCTGTGTAATGAGAATATGGGTCACTATGTGCTGTGTCATGTGAATATGGGTCACTGCGTGCTGTATAATGTGAATATCGGTCACTAAGTGCTGTGTAATGTGACTGTGGGTCACTGCGTGCTGTGTAATGTGAATATGGGTCACTGCGTACTGTGTAATGTGACTATAGGTCACTACGTGCGAATATTTGTCACTGTGCTGTGTAATGTAACTGTGGGTCACTACGCACTGTGTAATGTGATTATGGGTCACCACAGTGCCAGATATTCTCCCACAGTGCCAGAGACACATATGCCCCCACAGTGCCAGATATGCCCCCACAGTGCCAGATACACATATGCCCCCACAATGCCAGATATTCCCCCACAGTGCCAAATACACACATGCCTCCACACTGCCAGAAACACATATGCCCCAGTGCCAGAACTCACCATTGTTGCTGTCTCATCTCCATCTGCTGCTGCTGGGGGAGGGGGGGCGGGGGAGAGCGCAGTACATGCCCCTCCTCCACCCCAGTCCGGTGCATCCTGCAGCCCCAGTCCGGTGCACCCTGCAGCCCCTGTCCGGTGCAGGCCGCGCACCTCCTCCAGCTCTCCGCCGGCCTCCTGCACGGCGGCCATTTTCCTGTGGCCGCGGCCGTGTTCTGGAAGCCGCGGCCAGCGCAGGAGAGCTGGAGGAGGTGCGCGGCCCGCAGCAAGTGGCTGGGTAAGTGGCCCGGGGGGCACATAGCACCCTGCCCCCCGGCCCAGCCCGCCCCTGTGCAGGAGACTCCCTGACATAGCAGCAATCTCCCTCTCTCCCTCATTAGTCTACCAATCTCCCTCATTTCACCTAGCCCACATTATGTAGCTGTTGCATTTTTGGGGAAAAAGGAATGAGAGATAGATACATTTACATTGAATCATCAGCACCATTTCCCAGTACTTTACTAAGTACAGTAGCTCTTACTAACTGCTTTGGGGCTCATCTACATTTGGATATAAGTCATTTAAAAAGATTCCTCTCAGATGTAGCAGTACACACCGGCGCTTCTAGCGGCCGCATTCACAAACTCTATATGGAACTAGACATGCCCTTTAGGAGGAGCGTGACATGCCCCCTCAATGGAGCACTGTGCAAAATTCTGCTACCAACTATTATCTCCCTGAAACTAGTTTTCAAAAGTAGGCAAGTATGCTCTATGGATCTGTGAGTGCGTACTCTTGACTCATTCTCAACCTATCCCACCTACATTTCTTTTTCTTTAACATTTTACAGTACAATACAGCATAGTTGCCTACCTGACCCTCTCCTTCAGGGAGAAAATGCTCTGTTCCTGGGCTTCCCTGGTAATGTATGATTGCCATCACCTGTGGTAAGCTAGGTAATTGATAATGAAGGTGTTTCACCACAGGTGATAGAAATCCTACATTACAGGGACGCATACCTCCCAACAATCCCGATTTCAGCGGGACAGTCCCGATTACCGGGTCCTGTCCCGCTGTCCCACCCGCGGCCGGAGGTGTCCCGCTGCGGGGGGGGGGCAGTTCGGAGCCCCCCCCCAATTTGACAGAATAGACGCTGTGCGCATGCGCACAGCGTCTATTCGCGGCCGAAAACGGGGATGCGGCTCATTTGCATAAGCCGTGCCCCTCATTTGCATAAGCCGCGCCCCTCATTTGCATATGCCGCACCCCCCTTTTGGGCACTCGCGCGACGTGTCCCTATTTCTGCAGCCGGAAAGTTGGGAGGTATGGGGATGTGCAGGAACAGAGCATTGTCTCCCTGAAGGAGAGGGTCAGGTAGGCAAGTATGCAATACAGGCAGCGCTGTACTGGCCCACAGGGGTACAGGGGAAACCCCCAGTGGCCCACCTCCAATTACAGAGATCAGGATCTAGACTGTGGACCTGAGTTATACATTATACATAAGTTATGTTATACAGCACAGGTCTATGGTGTATTCTATATAGTGCATTGCTGTTTACATCAGGTGCAATATAGTGTATTTAATATACTTTACTATTTTTTTTCTTCTAAGAGTTAGCCAAACTTTTGTGGCAGCTGGCCACACCCCCAAAAGTGGGCCCCTATAACTGCATACCCCGGTGGGCCCCTCATGCCCCAGTCCAACACTGAATACAGGTCATTCAGTCCATCAGATATACACAAAACTGTAAAAGAGAAGGGTAAGTAAAGAGTGAGCAGATCAGAGGTAAAGAGATCTATCAAGCGGCGAAGAGTATATTGTGTAACTCTGGACAGTGGCGGATTCAGGGGGGGGGGCACCCGGGCACGTGCCCCCCCTGTCATTTATTTTGTAGCTGAGGACCAGGGCTTTCCAACGAGACCAGCCCCGTGTCTCTAGCCCCCCGGGAACCGGAGATATCGCCTGGCAAACCTGTAACTTTTTTCCCCATAGGATAATATGGGACCCGTCAATTCCGACCCCCACCCGGTTCCGACGGCTGCCAGTTCCCGCCCTGGCATCACAGAAGCTTGTGGTTGATTTCATTCAATTCCAGAGATATTGCATGTAAACCGATTTTTTATTTTTGAAATGTAATTTCATTGCTGTTCATGTTCTTTGAGGGCAGATTACTCTGGAACCAAACATTCCAGTTTCACTGGACCAAAATCATTCAAAGCCCACTCAAAAGTTCTTCAATATAATACTTCTCTCATGTAAATGGGTCAGTTGGTTCCAAAGATATAGCCGGTTAAATGAGATAACTGGTTAAAGGGGGGAGGGGTGGTTTTCTCTCCCCCTTACACCAGAAAATGCAGGGACTAGGCTGGTGTAAAAGGGGCCAACCTGGGAATGCATTTTCTGGTGTGAAAGGGGTATTATTTTGGGTATTAGCCGGGACCTGCAGTGCTCTGAATACAGCCAGGCTCTGCCACTGTCAGTGGCTATCACTTCTGCCTGGCGGCAGCTGTCCCCCATTTACCTCGAGCATGTATTTCCCCTTGGCAATGAGCATGTAATCCCACATGGCAACGAGCATGGAACCTCTGGCAATGAGCATGGAACCCTTGGCAATGAGCATGTAGAGAAGCAGCGCTTATGTAGCATAATTTTTAATAGGCATTATGGACAGGCATAATGGACATAATGGCGTGTAACTTAACGTGTAATGGACATTATGGTGTAAATGTTTAATGCAAGCCTTTGGTGGACAATGTTCCTGTTTATGAAGTGTATTGTGAATTTTGGCTTAATCTGTGTGGCATTATGTGAATTCTGGCTCAATCCATGTGGCATTATGTGAATTTTGTCTCAATCCGTGTGGCATTATGTGAATTTTGGCTCAATCCATGTGGCATTATGTGAATTTTGGCTCAATCCATGTGGCATTATGTGAATTTTTTCCCAATCCGTGTGGCATTATGTGAATTTTGGCTCAATCCGTGTGGCATTATGTGAATTTTGGCTCAATCCGTGTGGCATTATGTGAATTTTGGCTCAATCCGTATGGCATTTTATGCATTTGGCTCAATCCGTGTGGCATTATGTGAATTTTGACACAATCCATTTGGCATTTTGTGAATTTTGGCTCAATCCGTGTGTGTTATTATGTAAATTTTGGCTCAATCCATGTGGCATTATGTGAATTTTGGCTCAATCCGTGTGTGTTATTATGTAAATTTTGGCTCAATCCATGTGGCATTATGTCAATTTTGGCTCATTCCATTTGGCATCATGTGTAAGGGGCAAGTATAATGGGGTCTAGTATTTTGTTGCATAATGTGTAGAAGTTGTATATGGTGTTGACACGCCCCCTGTTGAGTGGCCACACACTCTTTTCCGGAGCGCGCCTTTGGCGCGCGCACAACTACATCCTTCACTTTTGTTGCAATGGTGGGCCTGCGTACTTTAAATGCCAGGGCCTATTTTTAATTCCATTCCCACCCTCTCCTGCCGCTCTCTTAGCATGTACACTGGCACCACTAACACCACCCCTCCCCCACCCAAACCCTTTTTTATCATGGTGCCCCCCCTGTCATTTTATCCTGGATCCGCCCCTGACTCTGGATATAAAGTATAGAAGAGCTAATGTCTTTTACATTTTTAATGGTGAACAACAGAAAAGAAGGCATCAAGTAAACTAGTAGGAAATGGGAGGAGTTTTCTAGGTACACAGGTGCAAAGATTACTCACTGACACATTATGAAAGATCCACAGGTGGAGCTTATTATTTCACCTAGAAAACAAAACTGTTTTGGGTCCTGAGGGATGAATTTGAGAACCTTATAATAGGGGCCTATCTAGAGATTCAGTAGAGACTAAAGGGAATTAGATGGATAGGTCAGGTTGTGCTTACCAGGAATCCCACACTGTATGAACACATACCTCCCAACATGACCCTCTCCAGGAGGGACACAATGCCCTGTTCTTTTCTTCCCTATTAATGTACGGTTGCCAACTTTTGTATTGCTAAGATGTTTGTCTGGTGACGTTGAAGTCTGGTCGAGTTTTGGCCAGTTGCCGCATCCGCATTTCATTGGGAATTGTTAATGCTGCACATTGCTTCCAGACGTTTGGGTAATCTGCCTGCACTCTGTCCGCTTTGCACTCCCAGTAAGCGCTTCTCCACAGCGTCTCATCTCTAGTAAGTCATCTCAGCATGTCAGTAACTAACCAGAAGTTACCAGAAGAAAACGGATGGTAATATATTTACTTCACCTGTCAGCTTGGTTTACCGACAAAATTCTTTAATCATTACGCAACAGTATCCCTGTGATATTATTTTTAAGAAGTGCACAATGACTTTTTAAATGTCAAAAACGATTCACTCATTCCATTTTTTATTTTATTTTTATTTTCAATAAAATTGTGTTTAAATGTATATAGAGAACTGTGTTGTCTAATTATTAGGACAGCCAGCGCTGGCACTTACCTTCTTTTTTTATATGTTCATTATTTAATAGGGTTTGACAACCCTGTGCCAGCAGCTGTTGATTGCGCACCACACACCACCCACATTTTCTCTTTTTATGTCAGTAAGTAAACTGTTTCTCAAGTTTCCCTCTTAACTCCAACTCCAACATGGGTTTGGAGGGAAACTTAACTCTCATTCAGCAGTCACGGTGCTATCAAGGAACACCTGACTTCAGAAGCCAATCAGCTCAGACATGTTCCTATAAATTCTGGTTTCTGTTTGAGACTGACACCAGTACAATGTTGTCTGATGAAGTTTACATGCAATGCTGAGCTCCCAAGGACACCACTCCATGGTGCGTTCCGGTGCTACCAAGTGCTCCCGCTCATCCAGTTCAATCTTGTTAACTAGGGACTGTCCTATGAATCTCCGATTTCATTCTGGTACAAAGCTTACTCCATTTCGATATAAAACCTGTTCTGGTTTCAGCCGAGTCCAAAGCCTACTCCAGTTCCAGTCTGGTCCAAAGCCAACTCCGGTTCCAGTCTCGTCCAAAGCCTTGTCCAGTTCCAGTCTGGGACAAACTCCAATGAGTTTTCAGTCCGGTCCATATTCCACTCAGGTTGCCAATCCTGTTCTTCAGTCATTTTGGTTCCAGCCTTGGATCTAGCGAATTACAGACTTTATCCATTACTGCTACACAGTGCCATAGAGTGTGCTTATCTAATTCGGTACTTATGTATTATCTGGACTCCCATGTTAAATGCACCCCATTTTTTCATACCCCTACTATCCAACTACACATGGAGTTGATTTTATATAGTGTGGCGAGCGGACGCGGTCTCGTAAGAAAAACGGGAGTCCAGATATTACATAAGTACCTCTAATTCAATAAAGTACACCTTTGGCCGATATTTCTTTTAAACATCATCTACCTCATTCTTCCAGTTCTGCTCCATGAGCAAACCACCCAAGTTCTGCCACATTCCTAAAGCTCCACCTTTATCACCCCATGCCTACCCAAGTCATACTACAGGAGGTCCTCAGGCATGACCACCAGGAGGTGTAAAACAAATGTGCACTGTACATTGTACAGTGCCTAACTCAAAATGACAGTCACTTGCAATTATTTGCATTTAAGTTCAATACGAAAGTAATGATTGGCTTAATGAGTTGTTCCCACTGACTTCAATGAGACTGGCAGTTTGAGTTTATTTATGTTTACCAAGACCATGGACCCAAGAGAAGCTGATCCAAGCAGTTGGCAACTATGACTTTTTCATTTATTGTAAGTATTAAAACTTCTGGTGTCCGTCTACTGTCATTATTTTCATATTTTCTTTGTAGGCAGACCACAAGTGCCAGGGTTCATTTAGTGTCCAGGCATGAGAGCACTTGCTGTTCCAGAAGTACTGGCATGATAGGGCAAGCTTGCTGGAACCTCTAGCACTACAATTTAGAACTATATTAGGTACTTATATGTTAGTTGGGCGCCCACTATAGTTACTACGCTCATACCCCCACTATCCATGTTGGCATGGAGTTGATTTTATGGTACTTGTGTAGTTTCACAGCACCACCGCGCGCACAGTCTGTGTCTGAAACTTGGCAGCCTGCCAGACGTTCTGTTTAACTGTGCGCGTGTCGCTCTAGCTGTTCTCAGCGCAGCGCATGGCTGCTTTCCTTATCTAAGCTACGTTATCAGCGTAGCGCTGGGCAGCAGCAGCGCACGCTGCCCAGAGCTGACAGGTCACTGTGGTACTTGTAGTTCCACAGTGAAATAGGCAGTCCTGGGCACCCTGCTGACAACCTGGCAATTTAGGCGCTAAAGCGTCTAAATCCAGACTCCCTGAACTGGACAACCGGGCAATTTAGATGCTAAAGCATCTAAATCCAGACTCCCTGAACTGGACACCCCAACAATTTAGATGTCTTAATCCAGACTCCCTGCAAACCGCTAAGATGGGGCATCTAAATTTAGACGCTAAAGCATCTAAATTTAGTAGGGTCTAGGGGTACACTATTAAACCTGTTCACAATGACACTAGTCGACGTAACAGTTGTCGACCTCGTTAATTCCACTATCCACGCCAACCCGAAGCGTGGCGAGCGCAGCGAGCCCGCGAGGGGCGGCGGTACGCGTCCTACGACCTTTTCATACCCCCACTATCCACGTCGGTGTGGAGTTGATTTTATGCGGTGCGCAGGACTGCCTATTTCACTGTGGAACTACAAGTACCACAGTGACCTGTCAGCACTGAGCAGCGTGCGCTGCTGCTGCCCAGCACTACGCTGATAACATAGCTTACATAAGGAAAGCAGCCACGCGCTGCGCTGAGAACAGCTAGAGCGGCACTCGCACAGTAAACACAGAGGGCAGTATTCAATGAGCCTGATTCGCCATGTTTTTATGGCGAATTGGTGCTGTTTGGCGAATTTCTGACTAAAACGGTGGATTTCAATGACCACATGGCGAATACATTTCAAGGTTTTTTTCACCATGATTCACCGAGTAGCAATCGCTATCTTTTTATGATGAAGTGGAATGTGAACTTTTAAAATAAAGTGTTTTGTTTTTAACATTTGGTGTAAAAAAATCAGGAATTTTATTCTGAGGAGGGGCATGCTATTTTTATTCATGTGCTGTAAGCACATGAATATATATTTAATTTTAAAAAAAATATATATATATATTTTTTTTTTTTACACAGCAGCCAGCAGGGGGCGCCGGAGCCGAGCCGCTCATTACATATTCATATATTCACTGCACCCGATTGTTACGATCGGGTGTAGTGAATATACGCTCCCCTGCTGGCACTGTGCTGCCTGGCACCCGGGGAGCCCACCTACCCCCCACAAAGTTCTGGGGCAGGCAGAGAGACTACCATCTCTCTGCCTGGCACCGTCCTCAGGCTCCCTGCGGCAATCGCCGCAGGAGCTCATATTCGCCAGTCAGGGGCAGCGAGCCCCTGACACGTTGAATACCGGAGCCCGCCGGCTCCGGAACGTGGCGAATGTGCAGCGAATCCTAAAAAGGATTCGCTGCACCTCGCAGGTATTCTCATTGAATACCGCCCAGAGTCTGGCAGACTGTGCGCGTGGTGGCGCCGTGAAACTACACAAGGATTTTATATAGTGTGGCGAGTGCAGCAAGCCACAGTGCCCGAAGTGTGGTGAGCATAGCGAGCCCCGCGAGGGGACGTGGAAAACTAAGCAAATAGCTTAGTGGGCGCCCAACTAACATATAAGTACCCAATATTATTATAACTTTAATCCCATACATATCTGTACCAGGAGTGCAGGGAGTAGCCCTGGGCCAAAACTGAGGTTTCCTAGGGAGGATGAACCCCTTTTTTGGAGAGAGAAAGAGTTCCCACTCTCCGAGGAATTCTGGGCTTGGGCATACCAAATTGTGTCTTGTTAAGGGTTTGGTAGGAGGACCCCATGCTATGTGTCTACCTGTTATAGTGTAAGCCCCCAGCTTGTCCAATCTGTTGCTCATTTTTGGGGAGATTCCATGTAAGTTTTCCCCCCTGACTTTCCAGTACCACATCAGGCTGAGAGGTTGGAGGTGGTTCTATATTTATGGAGGACCCCATGGAATAATTTTTTTTCACTTTGAAACTTTCTTTAAAGCCTCATGAAGCCTGCTTAGATCATATTCATCTGTGCAATGATTCGCCCAGACTCGTCTACCAAAGGTCAGTCAGTTTTTGGTAAATATTTGCATTCTATATAAAATAAAGATTCCATATAAAATTATTGTTTATTGGTCCATTGTTCTAATGTCAGTCAGCTATTAGGTTTTCCGTCATAATTGAAATGACTAAATATTGTTGTTATTATTATTATTATTATTATTGGTCTTCTGATATAGGGAGCGGTAAAGAATTCAAGATGTAGGGAGCACCCAGCCAAATTCTTGGAGGGTGGTATGGGAGGAAGGAACTAGTTAGAAGATGTGGCATAAAATTGTGGAATAAAGAGGGGAGGAGGGTGGGATTGTAAAGGGAGATAAGGTCAGATATGTAAAAGGGTGAGGAATGGGCAAAGGTTCCTGAAGGTGTGGTGTGAAAGAGAGGAAGGAATCAAGGAAGACTCCAAGGCCCCAAACTTAAGGGTTAGAGGAGATAGTGGTGCCATTGATGGATAAAAACATTCTGGGAACTGGAGTAGGAAGAAGATCAGCTCAGCCTTAGACATGTTAAGTTTTAGATAGTGATGGGACATCCAAGAAGATAAAGCAGAGAGACAGTCAGAGGAACGAAAAAGAGAGGGGAAGAGATCAGGAGAGCATAGGTAGATTTGATTATCCTCAGCATAGAGGGGATATTGGAAGTTGAAAGAGCAATTGAAGTATAGGGGGGAAAAAATAGTTCCAAAAACGGGACCCTGGGGGACACCTACTGTTCCGAAGATTTAAGAAGAAAAAGTACTCTCTTTTGTTTGGGGGCACTCTTTGGATTAGTGTCTAGAAATTTCGTGAAGAGTAAAATTTAGCTTTTAATAATTTCATTAAAATATTTTGGTCAGACCGACACACAGACAAACAACATGAAACATAGAAATTACAGTTGAATGGTATTAACACTCTTATAGAATAAATTTGTGATCAACTGTTTATAAGGACCACATTGTTTTCCTGATAGCAAATTACACAGTGATCAGACAGTATAGCTTATTTTGATATGTCAGCCTATGTCTGAGTCAAGGTACACTGTGTCTATCTTAGTGGTAGGGAAGTAACAAATAGCGAAATATTACAGAAAGATAATGACCAGGCAGAAGTTGTTCTGCGCTGGTGCAGTCCGAATTTTTACATATATATTATTTGCAGTATTGCTTCGTAAATATGTATCATGGATCTATAAATTTTTTGCAAATACTGCTATTCAAAAATATATGCAGAGCCGTGCCTGGATACTGTTTTTGCGAGGGTAATCGCTACAACAGAGGGTGTCAGATATAGATTGGTATGAAAGAAAAAGTGACACTCACAGTTGAAAAGATTGCGGAGGCTGCTGCTGAGTCTCTCAACCGTCCTGGTATCTTGAGAGTCAGTGAGCGTTCGGCAGTTTTATGACTGTATGAACAGAGTGTCGGAAATTAGGAAATGGGGCATCTGCTTTCTCCAGTTAGTAGTACAAGTACCTTGATGTATTTAATACAGTGCAGGGTTAAATGTTATAAATACTCATAGGGAGATGAGAGTACCCCTAAAGGTGAGGGTAGTGTAAGTGGGGTAAAGTAAATCAAAACGTCTTACTAGCGGGAGCAGGTGTGCTGCTTTCTGCTATGTGCTGTAAGATGAAGCATTGATAGCCGATGAGCGGCACCTGCTACCTGTCAGCGTGAAAGAGTATGTTAGTTTAGAGAATGAAATGTCCTGCCTAACGGGCAGGAGAAAAAGGCTGCTGTAAGCAATATGCGGTGTGTAATGTTACAGCAGTAGTAAAAGAGAAGGTAGCGATTACCGCCGCTTACCAAACAGATCCTGCCGGGTCTTCTGTGGGAATAGATCCGGATCTGCTGCGGCCGAAAGTGCGGCGGGGAGTAGGGGAGAGCCGCTAATACGGCTGGATCAGACGGCCGTTTCGCTGGGGGTGGAGCTTCCTCAGTGTCCGTCCGGCCGCAGCAGATCCGGATCTATTCCCACAGAAGACCCGGCAGGATCTGTTTGGTAAGCGGCGGTAATCGCTACCTTCTCTTTTACTACTGCTGTAACATTACACACCGCATATTGCTTACAGCAGCCTTTTTCTCCTGCCCGTTAGGCAGGACATTTCATTCTCTAAACTAACATACTCTTTCACGCTGACAGGTAGCAGGTGCCGCTCATCGGCTATCAATGCTTCATCTTACAGCACATAGCAGAAAGCAGCACACCTGCTCCCGCTAGTAAGACGTTTTGATTTACTTTACCCCACTTACACTACCCTCACCTTTAGGGGTACTCTCATCTCCCTATGAGTATTTATAACATTTAACCCTGCACTGTATTAAATACATCAAGGTACTTGTACTACTAACTGGAGAAAGCAGATGCCCCATTTCCTAATTTCCGACACTCTGTTCATACAGTCATAAAACTGCCGAACGCTCACTGACTCTCAAGATACCAGGACGGTTGAGAGACTCAGCAGCAGCCTCCGCAATCTTTTCAACTGTGAGTGTCACTTTTTCTTTCATACCAATCTATATCTGACACCCTCTGTCGTAGCGATTACCCTCGCAAAAACAGTATCCAGGCACGGCTCTGCATATATTTTTGAATAGCAGTATTTGCAAAAAATTTATAGATCCATGATACATATTTACGAAGCAATACTGCAAATAATATATATGTAAAAATTCAGACTGCACCAGCGCAGAACAACTTCTGCCTGGTCATTATCTTTCTGTAATATTTCGCTATTTGTTACTTCCCTACCACTAAGATAGACACAGTGTACCTTGACTCAGACATAGGCTGACATATCAAAATAAGCTATACTGTCTGATCACTGTGTAATTTGCTATCAGGAAAACAATGTGGTCCTTATAAACAGTTGATCACAAATTTATTCTATAAGAGTGTTAATACCATTCAACTGTAATTTCTATGTTTCATGTTGTTTGTCTGTGTGTCGGTCTGACCAAAATATTTTAATGAAATTATTAAAAGCTAAATTTTACTCTTCACGAAATTTCTAGACACTAATCCAAAGAGTGCCCCCAAACAAAAGAGAGTACTTTTTCTTCTTAAATCTTCGGTACACTATCTTTACTCTCAGGGGAGCACCGCCACGTCACCACACACCAGACAATTGGTTGTTTGATTACAAAACATTGTGGTAATTACTTATTCTCATAATTATACTTTATACTAAACTGTACAATCTTCCAGTGTCGCTTGTGCTCAGGCTCTATCCCTTCCCCCATTCCCCAAACCCCCCCCTTCCCCACATGCATACGGACACCTACTGTTAGGGGAAGTCATGAGAGGAGACATAAAATACCTGTAACATATTTTCATCAGGCATCACAAAATATTAATAACTATTACCTTAAATAGCCCACAAGTGCAAATGCCGAGCCCGGTGGGACCACGCACCTGAACGGGTAGCGCAACTTGATGACGTCAAGGCACAAGGCATGCAGTCATCAATCGAATGCGTCTAGTGTAAACCCATCACCATAGCAACAAAATCAACAAAAACATAATCAACGATAAAGACTGAATAATTTTAAAATTTAAAAAATACAGAATAACATATAGGACTGCATGCATAAAATACATTCATTAATTAGCACAGAAAGACCAGATGGCTCATTAAGGCCATTAGGTGATAAGTACCTAATTGTTGTATCCATCGTGCTTAAAAATGCAATAACTTTAAGCCAAGGTTGGCACCCCTAAGAGACAAAAGGACGTGGTCAATCATCCTATAACGTATCGCAGATATATTCTGCGCTACCATGAAATGCCGATGTTGATAGCTCAAACCAGTAATTAATGCTTTTCAAATGGAAGACCGATGAGCGGCCATTCTATCTTTTAATGGGCTCTCAGTCTTTCCAATGTAGAACAATCCGCAGGGACACACAATTTGATAAACGGTGAATTTAGACCTACAGGTAAGGGTATGACGAATAGGGAAAATTATGCCAGTTCAGGAGTGCGTGAAAGTCACCCCTGAAATCATGTACCTGCAAGACACACAATACAATGCACACAACCTTTTGGGTGGCTATTACGCTGACAATTAGCCAAAGAAGCATCGGTTTTGACAAGTATGTCAAGAAGGCTCTTAGATCTTTTATAGCACGGGAGTAACTGGCCACAGATCAGGCCAACTTTCCTCCAACCATCCAACTAGTTGCTTGGATGGAATAAAAATATGGTACTGGATGGTAGCAAATGTAATATTTACTTCAGAAATTTGCTCCCAAAATCTGGAAAAGGACAAAAACTGTTGCTCAGACACAGTACTGTAGTTGAACCTGTTTGATTTAAACAATTTGACTGAATGTTTTTGTCCATTTTGCAGGGTTTGTGAGCACATTTCTGATTGTACTTTGCTTCCATCCAGTAACATATTTTTATTCCATCCAAGCAACTAGTTGGATAGTTGGATAGTTGGAGGAAAGTTGGTCTGATGTAAGGCCACAGATCAGTAGACTGCAATTTCAGATCACTGTCAATCTGGATAAGGGGCCAACTCTTATTTATTTTTTTGATAGTAGGACTCACATCAGTATAGGTACCCATGGTATGTAAGATCTGGGATTGTTGGTTTTAGCTTTATGTACAAGTAAATAAGATCTTTCTAAGGCCAACTCTCGCTTTAGGCCTGATCGCCGTTCAAGCCAAGAAGGGGGAGAAGAAGAAGTCTCCAAAACCCGAAAAACCGGTACAATCGGTAAACTTTTCTTTTGCCATTACAGACCATTAAAAAAAACTGTACTGTACCAGCAAAATTAGTACAGTTGGAGGGTATGAAGTAGCAGAGGGTGAGGGTTGGCAGAGGAAGGAGATAACAGTGATAAAGAGATGACAGGGATACAAAGATGAGATTCTTGAAGTATGATTAGTGGGTGAGATTGCACCACTTTAGGATGAAAGCATACATGTGAGAATGCAGGAAATCTGCGATAGAGCGTCATTTCCTCCACTGTCACTTAGCAGTGCATGAACATTTTTTTCAGTTATCTGGTGAATTTGGAGTGTTATGGTGTCCATACATTAGGTGATCAGATGCAATGTGATATCGCGCTTCGATTTCCCCTGAAGCCTCCCATGCGATAAATCGTATCTGAAGTGCTTTTTCCCTCATTCAATGTGCACACAATCATGTGATAAATTGCATGCCCCCTGTGACCTGAAATCAGGTGATGTAATGAAGGCTGTGCTATCTGGGGGTATACAAACTGATAGTGATAAATCGCAAAAACTAGATGCAATCGCACATGCAATGTGATATATATATATATATATATATATATTATGGGTACTTGTGTATTAGCAGGGCGCCCGGCTAGGCTACGCTGACAACGTAACTTAGGACGCTCAGGCGCCCTGCTAATATGTTCCTTTATACTTACTCGGCAGGGCTTGAGCGGCGGGCGGCGGGGCTTGAGCTGTAGGCTTAGCGGGCTGAAGGGCAGGCAGCGGGGCTTGGGTGGCGGGGCTTGAGCGGCGGGCGGGCAGAGGGGGGAGATACCGCCAGCACCCGACGGACACCAACACCCGGCAGGGGGGAGACGCGTCCTGGGGCGGCAGCAATGTACGTAATTCAGCGCTAATTGCATACATTGCTGCCGCCGGGGACTGTCACGAAGGATGCGAGTGCGGGGAGCCGAGTGCTGGAGAAGGGGAACGCTGGCGCCGGGGACATCGTTAAGGGTAAGTATAATGCACTACACACACACACACACAACACCCACTAACACAATCATATCCCCACTATCCACGTCAAATCCCAGTGTCCATGTGGGCGTGGAGTTCATTTTATAAAGTGTGGCGAGCGCAGCGACCCACCGAGCCCGAAGCGTGGGGAGCGCAGCGGATACGCGTCCCCTCCCGGGGCTCGGTGGCTTGCTGCGCTCGCCACACTTGATAAAATTGACTGCACGCCCACGTGGACACTGGGGGTATGACGTGGATAGTGGGGATATGAACCATTGTGTATTATCACAGCTCCTGAACAAGTTACGTAAGTTACGTAGTTTACGTAACTTGCGTAGTTTACGTAGCCAGCATAGTGGTGTATTAGTATTCTCAATACACCACTACGCAAACTACGTAATGGGCGCCATGATAATACACAAGTACCATATTATGTGCAGCACATAATATCTTGAGATGCGAGATTTGACCAACATGCCGTGCATTGTATCAGGGGACACATTGGATGTGCATACAATCATACTATTTATCGCAACGTTGAAATCGAATGATTGTATGAAATATCGCCCTAGTGCAGCGGTTCTCAAACTGTGGGTCCTGACCCCAAAGTGGGTCCCGACCTTCTCAAAGTGGGGTCGCAACTCCATGTTGCTGACCATCAGGCTGATGACTTTTGTAATATCAGTCAGTGATTCAAGGAGTCTAAAAAAATCTGTTGAATTGTCTGTTACTTTAGCTTCCTCCCATCATTTTGTGTCTCCACAATGCTGCCATGTATGTGCTGTCTGGTGACATCACATGTGATGTGATGGCCTTCTGCAGGGGTCCTCTCATTATTTTTATTGTCTGATGGAGTCCCAGAGAAAAATAATAAACCCCTGCCCTAGTGTATAAGCACCATAAGGGTTGAAGTGTTGATAGTAGTTGCTGGAGCAACAGAGTAAAGAATAGAGGGAGGCATTGTATAGGGAGGTAGCATGAGGGTTAGAGAGAGCAGCCAGGGGTGAATTTAGGGGTCAGGCCGCCCCTAAGCACAAACATTTTTGCTGCCCCCACCCTATATATATATATATATATATATATATATAATATACAGCAGCAGAAGGAGCAGTTACCTGGGAGGTATCCTGTAGGAGGCCACATTATCTCTTCTGCCGGGCAGCAGCTTTCCACAAATACAGGGGGGGCCCTGGGTCTGGCTCTCACCCACATTAGACTGCAGCCTTGAGCGGGGGAAGGGGGGCGACTGTAGCCGCAGGAAAGAGAGGAGTGGGGGGAAAACTGTATCCCGAGGATGGAGGTTCGGGAGCAGAAGCGCATTGTGCCTGGCCCCCGTGCACACCCAGTCAAACAGCTGTATACTGTATTTCCATGGGCGCCGGGCAGGGCGCAAGTGGCTCAGGCCAGGTTTTGAGCCAGTGAACCGAGTGGAGCATCAGCCGGACCATAGCACTAAGGAGATAGCCGGTGAGATGATTATTTACTGTGCATGGCAGAGCGGGTGGGCAGCGGTGGGTGACAAGCGGCACTGCCGCCGACATATGTTGAATCATGGCGGCGCCGCTTATCACTTGCCGCTGTCCACCCGCTCTGCCATGCTGCTATTTAAAAGAATGACAGCCAATGCTTTAAATAGCTGTCATGCCTGCAGTGCCGCCCTCGATTGGTGCCACCCTGAGGCCCGTGCCTCACGGGCCTAGGCACAAATCCGGCCCTGAGAGCAGCGAATAGGAAGCTGGAGCTGAATAAGAAGTGAATAGGAAGCTAGGGCAGAATAAGAAACTAACTTCAGCCTTGTAAAGCATACTTGCCTACTTTTGAAAACGAGTTTCAGGGAGATTATAGTTGGTAGCAGAATTTTGCACAGGGGGCGTGTTATGCTCCACCCAAAGGGTGTGTCTAGTTCCATATATGGAGAGATTGCGAAAAGAGATTGTCAACGAGGCATCTAGAATCGTTGGTGTATACTGCTATATGTAAGTGGAATCTTTTAAAATGACTTATATCCAAATGTAGATGAGCCCCAAAGCAGTTAGTAAGAGATACTATACTTGGTAAAGTACTGTGAAATGGTGCAGATGATTCAATATAAATGTATCTATCTCTCATTCCTTTTTTCCCCAAAAATGTAACAGTGTAATGTGGGCTAGGTGAAATGAGGGAGATTGCTAGACTAATGAGGGAGAGAGGGAGATTGCTGCTATTTCAGGGAGTCTCCTGCAGAATGCAGGAGGGTAGGCAACTATATTGTAAAGTAACATGACAACTAACCAGGAGCTCTGTATGCAGGCTATATGGGAGCTGCTGGGAGCTCTGGTCTGCGTCATATGAGATTTTCACTGTACAACATAAGAGTGATGGAAAGTTTGTCCATTTGATGGCGGCCTTACAACGTTTGCTGGCATCGAATGTAAACCATACCCTCCAACATGACCCATTCCATTAGGTACAAAATGCGCTGCTTCTGGACTTCCATCTTAATTGATAATTGCAGTCATCTGTGTTGAACTGATGATAACGGTGTTCCAGCACAGGTGAAGGCATCCTAAATTAAGAAAGAAGTCCAGAAGCAGAGCATTTGGTACTTGTTTCCTAGCAGGGCGCCCAGTATGCTTAATGCTTACTGGGCTATTCTCTGTAGTGAAATCGCATTGCACCGCATGATGCGTTATAGCAGCATGCGATACATGCGATGCACTGTCCATATAAAGTGCACTGGAGTGCTTATACAATGAAATATGGAATCTGATCTCAGTGCACCAAATGTGATGCGATATTTTATTGTACAAGCACCCATGTGACGGGTGACCCCCAGTATCAACGCCACTCCGAAGCATGGCGAGCGGCGGCGGAACACGTCCTCCGACCTTTTCATACCCCCACTATCCACGCCATTGTGGAGTTGATTTTATATAGTGTGGCAAGTGCGGCGAGCCACCGAGCCCGAAGCGAGGGGACGCGGAATACATGTAAAGTAATCCGCATCAGCTCGCTGCGCCCACCACAATATATCAAATCAACTCCACGCCGACGTGGATAGTGGGGGTATGAAAAGGTCGGAGGACACGTTCCGATGCCACTCGCCATGCTTTGGGGTTGCATTGATATTGGTGGGGTTTTAGGAACAGATTCTACTCTCCATCAATGGGAGTCATGGAATTCACTGAACGGGGGTGTGAAATCGCATCGCATCGCACGGCAAAAACGTACCATGCGATGCTTACGTAAGAAATCTGGGCGCCCTGCTAGGAAACAAGTACCGAGCATTTTGTACCTAATGGAATGGGTCATGTTGGAGGGTATGATGTAAACATTCAATGGTGTACAATGCTGTACCGATGATTAGACTGGATCCCGGGCCCAGTGCCATCCGCGTTACAGACGATGTGTGCGTATGCAAATCCAATAATAGTTTTTTTTGTTCTCTCGATTGTTTTAATTTTTTATGTGATGTCAGTTACCATTGCATCTAAGGGGGAGATTCTCTAAGAATCTCCGCCCCCCTTCGCATTTATAATTATCGCATATGTTGTAACATATGCGATAATTAAGGCAAAGGACAGCTCTTGAGTTAAGAGCTGTCCTTTGCGGTGAGAGTCGCCGGGTCCCAGCAGGTCCCGGCGGCTCCCCCCTCCCTCACACACCCGGCGCTGCTGCGCCGGGCTCTCCTCCTCCCTGCACCCGGAAGAGGATCAGTGCAGGGAGGAGGTCACAGGTCCGGGCAGCACAGCTCTGTGCTGCCCGGACACAGGTGAGGGTAGGGTGACCAACTCATCCCTTTAAACCGGGACACATATTAATTACACAGGTTCTGTGCCTGGCTTTCACCTAGTTTTAAACTGCCACACCTCAAGACTCCATTTCACCTGGTTTTAAACTGCCACTGAACCTGTGTAATTAATATGTGTCCCAGATTAAAGGGATGAGTTGGTCACCCTAGGTGAGGGGGCGATGCGGGGCGGCGGAGGGTTGCGGTTGAAGCCCATTGGCTTCTATGGGGCATCGCCAGATTTTTCTGGCGATGCCCCCCGCCGCGGTAACTCCGGCGGGGGATGCTTACAGCATCCCAAAATGCGGTAAAAACCGATAAAGGGGTTTTTACCGCATTTTTCGCTTAGAGAATCTCCCACCATAACTTTGATGGCAGAAGCCCAGAAATCATTTGATGGTGGGCTTCTGATGTCCATCCCTACTTCTACGTGTGTATGCACATTGCACAAAATGCCGGAGACTCAGGGTCAGATTTATTAATCTTGGTGAAGTGATAAAGTGTCTGGTTTTTATCACTGGCCAATCAGCTCTTAACTGTGAAGTTACAGGCTTGGTTTGAAAAATGACAAATAGGAGCTGATTGTCCAGTGATAAAAACCAGACACTTTATCACTTCATCGAGTTAATCTACGGTAGAGACTAACGCGGGCTCGCTACGCTCGCACGCTTCGGGCACGGTGGCTCGCTTCGCTCGCCACAGATTTATATTCCCCCTCCAGGTATACGTGGACCCAGGGCATGATGGGAAAATTACCTAAACTGCATGGGATCTAGACACTACCGTTAATCTACCCCTCAGGAAGCTGAAGAGCTGAGCTGCACTTACTGTATATAGCTATCATTTAACAAATAAGTCCTCTCCCACGTGGTATAAAGATCAACCAATCGCTTAACACCACATCCTTACTGGACCAGGCTGGGCTCCTCCTGCTACGTCACTACACGAACGCCTGGTAAGAACACGAAAAGAAACGTCTCTTATCAGTGGCGTCACATCTCCTGCGGCCATCTTTCTTAAGGGAAAGCTGTGTTGAGCAACGGGCTTCTGGGAATATCACTGAATCGACACAAGTAACAGAGTCGACCGCCTTGCGTTAACCTTGAATATACACCACAGTCGCTGACAGCCTACCAAACGGGAGTTCACGACAAACAGCAGCTTTCTCCTGCACCTTTTGGCGATACAATAATAGGGCTTCTGCCAGCAGCTAAGATGGCGCTGCCAGCGCGCAGCGTCTGTTGGCAATGGCACGTAGCTCCTTACACGAACGAGGCCCCTCCCCCTCAGTGCCGACGTGGTGGTGTGTGTGCAGCGGTTGTGTACAGCGTCACCCCAGCCAGCCAGAGAAGGAGGCAGAACAGCCGGTGCCCCAGCAGCAGCCGCCAGCGTTCTCCGGTGTGTGCGAGCGCCGTCCGTCATCATCAACATGGGCATCCGCAAGAAAACCAGCAAGACCCCGCCGGTGCTGAGCCACGAGTTCATCATCCAGAACCATGCGGACATCGTCTCCTGCCTGGCCATGCTCTTCCTGCTCGGACTGATGTTCGAGGTGAGGGGGCCTAGGAGAGGCAGGGGGGTCAGGGAGAGCTTGCTGCCACAGCCAGGCATCCGGTGACTGCCCAGCTTCTGTGGGACTACTCCTCCCAGCGTGTCTTGTAGGTGCTGACGGGCTGGTCGACCCAGAACAGCTGGGGGGGTGACAGTATGTCATGTGTGCAGCTTATGTTGTATGTATGTTATGTATGTATGTATGTGTGTGGTGTCATATCACAGCTGTTATCACACGTGTTACACACCCTCTGCCTACGTGTTATTACTCCCCTACCTCTAGCCTGTCAGGTCCCTGCACACCCCTATCTGCATCCCAGCAGCTGTCACTGTATACATACTGTACGCACGCACATACATACATACATACATACATACATACATACATACATACTCTTCCCTTGTAGCCTCCAGTATACACATGCTTAGCAATTCTTGAATCTGCAAACCATACATACTGTAGTAACAATGTAGATGCAGCACTGTTGGTGTAATGGTTAGTATCACAGCACTGAGGTCATGGGTTCGATCCCCACCATGGCTCTAACTGTGCTGAGTTTGTATATTCTCCCCGTGCTTGCGTGGGTTTCCTCCGGGTACTTTGGTTTCCTCCCACAATCCATGTCTGTGTGGGCGCGTGTACTTGTGGTAGGAAATATAGATTGTAAGCTCCACTGCGGCAGGGACTGATGTGAATGTTGAAATATTCTCTGTAAAGCGCTGTGGAATATATGCGCTATATAAGAAACTGTTAATAATAAATACTATACTCCTAGCTCAGTGTGACATGTTGTTCTGCTCACACTTATATGCAATACAAGTTTTATATACATTCAAATAAGTAATCTCAGGTTGGTGCAATGGTACAGGTGGCACAAGTGCTTTGTAGGTTACACACCTGGGAAATGAAGGTACCCATAGGCTTGGTGGCTTTGGTAGGTTTGCTGGGTATATTTACCAGTGTGAGTCTCTGTGGAGTCAGCACTCCCTCTCTTTTATCTGCCGTTTTTGTATAATCTGTGTTACCCTCGTTCTGCTGCATACTGTAACTCTGAATTTGCTGTGCTCAGGTCCGCTGTGTATAAGTGTTTTGCACAGCTGGCTGGTAATACCCGGGCTGCGGACACAGGGTCAGCGCTGACTGGTGAGATTACAGCAGCTGTTTGGCCTTTTTGCAGCTCATGCGGTGGAAAGTCATTGGATAACTTATATTGATGGTGACTTTGTTCTAATAATGGAACCGTACAGTAATATAATGTTTATAAAGTGTGCGCTGATGCTGATTTCTAGGTATAGATACAATGTCATCAATTATCCTTTCTGAAATTTCTTGAAAGTATTCATCCCTCTCTCTAACATCTAACTTTTAATATAGCAGAAGTCAGAATGGCCCCAATTGCAACAATATGGTGGCCTCATCTGGTACGTTTGTGGATGAAATAAAACCTACATGGACCGGACTGTTTTATTAGGACACTGTAATCTCCCTATTTTGTGTCATCTTTTATAAAATGCACTTGCGCATATTCACAGTAGAGGCAGGGATTTTGATGCAACATCAAAATGTCAAGTGATCCTGTCTGTGCAGGCACTGTTCCTCTTGAGTAGATAGGTTTTCTGTCCTATGTGAGTATTGCTTCCTCAAACACAAAATGGGTTTCTACTGTGTATAGGAAGTAGATTGTAGTGTGGGAGGGGGGGGGGGGGGGGGGGCATGGAAGCTGTGGTCTATAATTATCCCTGGAGAGTTCAAATACTGCAGGTAGACTGATAAAACCATCAACTTAAAGTGTGCGCACACAGTGCGATTCAGGCTAATAATGGCCCATTTTGACTATGCGCTTTTGTCTATCTGCACTTGCAATTTTGATTATTGGGCCCTAGGCCAAATACATTGTACAGATGACGTAGTCAAAATAGACTTGCCTGCAGACTATCACACACACAGTATCATTAGGATATATTTCCCTACTGCAGTTTCGTTGAACTCATGGCCTTCCAGCTGTTGTGGAACTACACTCCCCAGCATGCCCTGCCACAGATTTTATATAATGGATTGATAAAACTGTTATAATGTGTAATAAGCCAGTGGCACAACAGAGATTGCCGTTTGTCATGTCACTAGAGAATACTGATTTTGTGCCTCAATGATGTCTCAAGTTAATATATTAATTAATATTAATATCCCTTAATTATAAAGCCCCAGTCTTTTATGTAGAACTTTTGATTGAGGGGATCATACACCTTAGGTAAAGATGGTTGTGCCCTAGGGAGTTTACATCTGTGAGGTGTAAGCAAGTAGTGTAGCATATGGTTCAGAATTAGTGACTTGGTAAAGTGCTATGTTGAGTTATGCTAACATGCCTGTCGAATCGATGCTGGAAGTGACTGATCTATGCTATAATCCGGCATCTCTGTTTAGTTTCCAGGTGTTCTTGTTATCTACAAAAGAGCTCAGTGGTGCAGTAGGCTTAATTCTCTTTCTGCAAAGACCTGTATCATTGAATCAATATGCGGTTGATCACTGAGATTTGCTTCTAGTAAATAGTGTTGTGGAACTACTGTATTGGGTTTAAAATCTGATTTTCCAATGCTTCAAGTATATCATTGCTAATCTTCAGCCCCATTTAGAGTTTTACGTGTTTGTTAAATAAAAAAAAAAAAGCAAACAATAAAAATTATACTTCACGAACGTGCAATAACAATGGACACCAGTTGATCCTTAAATACGAATAGTTCTATCTTAACATATAGAATCGAGTAGTTTTGCAACAATATACAATATCTCCAGCAAATAATAAAGACAATATTATTGCCATGTTTAGCTATAACAGAATCCTTTCAGAAGAAATGTAGCAGTATTGGAAATCTAAGCAGCATTCCTCCATCAAGCGCCATATGTCAGGTTCAAAGGAAGAATCTTAAACCCCCAAAAAACAGACCGGCTTCACACACAAAGGGGTTCAGGCTCTCGTCTGAGTTTTACACGTTTTATAGTGCAGTTAACAATAATTTCCAAAGTCTCCCAGAAACCGCAACCGTTATGGGCATTTTTTCATTGTACTTTTTCTTCTCCATAAAAAAAAAAAATTAACTTGTGTGATATTTCCTTTGATATAATGACTAATCCCAACATAGAACAGTTTCTGAGGCTGTATCCAATGGTTCTGGTGGAGCAGTGTTTGCAGCATGCACAGGCGTCACAGAGGCTATGGAAAGACTTGTTACCATATGCCATCTATACTGTTACCATATGCCATCTATACTGTATTCAGCCATAGTTGCTTTAACATAGAATTTGACCACAGGTAATAACTACTTGCTACATCTACTCAGCCACAAACACACACACTAGGGCAGGGGTCGGGAACCAATGGCTCGCGAGCCAGGTGTGGCTCTTTTGATGATTGCGTATGGCTCGCAGGGGCGTGACCTGACTGGGGAAGCAGCAGGAAAGAACAAGCCGGAAGGGGGGAGACGGCGGGCACCACACACCGGGCGCCGGACGCCCTCGTCTCCCCACACTAACCTAGAGGACGCTGTGCCGCTCCCGATCCCGGGGCTGAGCCGCGACACACCGCCGACCAAACGCCGGGCGCCATCTTGGAGGCTGCGGCCCCACTAACCCCGCCAGCCTTGCACCGGGACCTGACGCCGCAGAGGAGAACCGGGGGACACAGAATACTCCTACCCGCTCTTGCCTCCTCACACCAGACTGACAGACGCTGCGCTGCGCTGCTCCCGGAGACGGAGCTGAGACGCAGCAAACCACAGACCGGACGCCATCTTGGGAGTTGCACCCCCACACACCCAGGCAGCCCCGCACAGTACCCTCAGCCCGACACCGCCGGGAAGGTAAGCGGGAAACCCACACCATACCCGCCCAACGCCACCCACCCCCACCCCATATGCCACCTTTAAACGCCGGATCCAGCAATAAAATAAAACGTTTGGAGGGAGACATCTTACTAGCTGCATTCCCACCTGCTCTGCTGGACCCTGCAGAGGAGAGAGCCCAGCACCTGAGATACACTGCTGTGTTCCTGGGACCTGCTGTCACAGCACAGACAGACCCCCCCATATACCTCCAATAACCCAGCAACAACCTGACCTAGCTTTGGTCGCATTAATGGTGAGTATTATAACAACATTATTTAAAAGAATAAATTCAGAGGCGTTTTATACTGACATTTAGTTGAATTCACTTTTAAAATATATTATATGGCTCTCACTGAAATAAATTTCCAAATATTTTGCTTTCATGGCTCTCTTAGTCAAAAAGGTTCCTGACCCCTGCACTAGGGGGTACATTTATTCTATAGAGGAAGCAACCAATCTGTCTATCATTTTCTAGGATGCAGCTATAGAAATGATAGAGGGACTGGTTGTTGTGGGAAATATTACATCCTTTCATTTTTAGAATTGTACATGTTACTCCTAGATATTTTTTTTTGTTCTGTTGGGTGGCAATCGGTGTCTTTGGATTGTGAGGGGAAATCAGAGTACCCGGTGGAAACTTAAGGAAGTACGGAGAGAACATACAAACTCCACATGGGGGGGGGATTAAACCCATGACTCCAGTGTTGTGAAGCAGTAATGCTAACCATTACACCATCCGTGCTGACCAATTGTCTGTATAGTGTGTGTGTGTGTAAAAGTATCAAGCCTTCTGATGAGACTAATTTGAGAGGTTGCCTGTAGCAACCAATCAGCTTCTATGATATCCAGAAGCAAATAAATTGATATTTGCAGTTTACACCCTTGTTATCTTTAGGGTCTTTGACATAATGCCCCCCTGTGATCCTATTGGCTTTAGAGAATGACCATTTTAATATAGGTATTTGTGTAACAGATATTATATACATATATATTCTGTGCGTTGCTTTGCTCCACTGAACTTTTTTGGCTTGCACGATTACTTCAGCCTCTCATCTGCGTTTATCAGTGAGATCTGTTCAATTACTCACGTAGAGCGTCACTGGAGGCGGCAGCCTGTACTGCCAGGATTTAAGCGTCTGCTGTCTAGGTCATGTGGAGACACTGGGTGGCCTGCACTTTGTGGGGTATTGTATGTGATCCAGTGGCTGCAGCGTTCTGCGCTGGCTGTGTGCCTAGAACTGCAGAGGGATGTTAACGTGGCAGCGGAGTGATGCTCAGCTGAGCTCTATCATAGAGCTATTTAGCTCATGGCAATCTGGAAGTGTTTTTTTAGAACAAGTGCGTGTTTCTCGCTTGGTCAGAAGATTTAGATTTCTGATCTGTAACTAGAGGGGAGACATGAAGTATAGGATTTTCATTCTAGACTTGCGTGCATAGAAAATGTTATTGAATCCAGATTTATTTGGAGTTCGCACACTGCTTGCAGCAAATCTGCCTTGTTCATTTTATGCTCAGGATTTCGGTTCTCCGTCATGTATACTGTAACACCTGAATTTGCAGCAGCAGGCAGCGGTGTACACCTATTCACACACTGTGCAGAATGCAGCACGGAACCAATGCCTAATGTAATATGTATTTCTGCTCTCTCTAACTTAAGTAATATATATTGTCTTGAGATCCGGTCATTTGCAGGGTCAGAGACCCGGAGTTTAAGATGCAGACTGACCCTTTCACACAGAGAAACATGTATTTCATGAAATTGCCAGGTGGAAATTTCTGTGTGAAAGGTGCATTAATGTTACACTGCAGTCCCCAGCATGCCTCGGGAAGTATCATGAGATATATAGGTGGTGATTCTGGTCTGTTCGGTCCCCAGGGAATTCGCAATTGGAACCGATGTTTAAGCTGTAATAATCCATTCGGAATGTGCAGGGGGTGTGCAATTGCTCACCTAGCGGGTGGCGGTCGTTGGCTCGCTATGCCGCAAATTTAGGCTGCTTAGTGGGCCAACCTGAATCACCACCATAGTTCTATAGACAGTCTAATGTTGCCCTCCCCATTTAAGAGCCTATAGCCCCATACACACTAGGCGACACTGGCCACAGTTACATTTATAAAGCAGCGTGCCATTTTGAACCCAGGTTTTTAAACCACAATCCTATTAAGTGCAGAACATAACTGGTTTAATTGCAAGCTGTCATTGTACATTTAGCTCTGATTCCTTTCCAAAGTCCATTCATTGTTTTAATGCAGACATTTCTGAACTACAAGTGTTAGTGAGTCCTTTAGAGAAATGCCATTTACCAGTTGTTTGCAGATGAGCACTAGTCCTATCCCATTTTAATTTCCTTTTTCTCCTCTTTCCCAGATTACAGCAAAAGTGGCGGTCATGTTTGTCACACTACAGTACAATGTCACCATTCCGGTGGAAGGCAAGTTCTCTATTCTTAAAATGTCTTATTTACGTGTTCTTTGTGTGTTTTATTGTGGGCATTTGTGTTTCTTTGCGTCCTATAGATGCATGCTAACCACACACAGGAGATCTGTTGGAGATTGCCTGGAGAAGTTATTGGGCTGTTTCTGAGTCGGATACAGTGTTGATGTAACATGCACTGTAGGCAATGTTTTAATTCGGCGTATGCGTTGTAGTTGAGCGTCAGGTGTCCAAATTGTTAGTGCTCGGATCAAAATTGAGCGGGCAATGGGCCTGATTATAGTTCACTTGCAAATGCAACTTCTCTCTAATGGACAAAACCTTGTGCACTGCAGGTGGGGCAGATGTAACATGTGCAGAGAGTTAGATTTGGGTGAGTTACTCTGCACAGAAACAAAATAACACACTCTGCACAGAAACAAAATAATTCACCCAAATCTAACTCTCTGCACATGTTACATCTGTCCCACCTGCAGTGCACAAGGTTTTGTCAATTAGATATCGAATTTGTTTTGCAAGTGAACCAGAATCGGCCCAATATGTGGATGTCAGTCAGTCAGTCATTCAGGGAAGGTAATGGTTGCGGTTGTAATGCTATAAACTGTCCAAAGAGTCACACAAAGCTGTACTCAGAGAATCCGCACCAGCAAGTTTTTAGATGGAACTACAACACCACAAGTGGACTTCTCAGTATTTCTTAAACCTGCAGGAATTTCGCATATGGCACAGGCACGGCTGGGGTGTAATTATTCCCGACAAGATCATGTCTTCTGGCCTCTTGTCCGGATTGTTCATATTGTCCGGAAATAATGGAGATCAATTCTTATCTTCTGACTTACCAGCATGTCTGATATGGATCTACAGTTTCTGATTTCTATCAGAATAGCATTTGAGATGAATTCTAGCTTAATTATCCTTCTCCCCAGACACAGGGCCACATTCAGAGATGTTTGCATGCATCTAGTACGGTTACTGGCCTGCGCAAGATCATCACCGCTTATATACTGTCCACTTTACATTAGAACAGTGGTCCTCAACCCCGGTCCTCAGGACCCCCACACAGTGCACGTTTTCCGGGTCACCAGCTGCTGCCCTCTGTATCACCAACTGGCACATTTTTAAAAATGCATCGGTGACCAGGAAACAATGAACTGTGTGGGGGTCCTGCGGACCAAGGTTGAGAACCACTGCATTAGAGGGACCCAGTTTTGTATGTGTGCCGAATACATTAGCCATGCTGAATAACCTGAATGTTACACTGCGCCTTTGGTTGCAGCAGGGGAGCACAAATGCGTGCAGAAGTCTGATTACACAAGGCGCCTCTGGCTGATTTTGCATATTTTTGCACATCTCAGAGCAACATGAAATGATGCATGTTATAAGGTGGTATTCTATATAGTACTCTAATGTGTACATTAACTGTCATACATGGATGTGATCTGGTATCTGGAAAAAGCCATGTGTACAGGGGAAATAGTGGGGACACGACTGCAGCACTGGTATTCGTGTCCTCTACCACCCTTTTTGCACCATATGGTGGGGGATTCCTGGGGTGACATAAGATGTTCCAATATAGGATGCAATTTCGGATCTACATTTACCTTTTGCTCCTAATTCACTAGTAGTGTACTAAGCACTTGCGATAAGTATCTTTTTGTTGCAGATTACGGAAAATGGTGCAGGTCGTATAGGACCACTGTTTGCCCTTTTTCCCCGCAGTTTTCAATTTCTTTTCCTAACAATGTACGATGGGGGGCAAAAGCAAACTCCTTCTTTAATGGACACAGCCGTGTGCACTGCAGGTGAGGCAGATGTAACATGTGCAGAGAGAGTTACATTTGGGTGGGGGGGTGTTCAAACTGAAATCTAAATAAATTGCAGTGTAAGAATAAAGCAGCCAGTATTAACTTGCCCAAATCTAACTCTCTCTGCACATATTACATCTGCCCCAGCTGCAGTGCACATGGCTTTGTCCATTAAAGAAGAAGTTTGCTTTTGCAAACCAACCTGAATCACCCCCTGAGTATTTGCAAGGGTATTGGTAAGTAACGGGCTAGACACATATCAAGAAATATTGCATTGCACAACTTAGTCTCTGGTGCGTCATGTGGGGTTATCTGGTATGATTTAATGATAATGGTGTGGACAGGTATGTGGTCCCTGAGTCGACAATGTCTAAGTCTACTGTTACTAGGTTGGCCGATATTGGTCGACAGTGACTAGGTTGATACCTAAGAATGACAGTACGCCGCCGCGAGTTTTTATGTTTTTTTTTTTTTTCACTTGGTTCATACTTTACCGTCCAAGTGAACATAGAGTGAGAATATAATAGTGTCCATGTCAACATAGACACCAAAAATAGTGAAAAACTCCTGACGATTTTTGAGTGTCAACCTTAATATTACGTCGACCATTTTAGATGTCAACTATTAGTGTTCATCTTAGTGACTGTCGACCTAAGACCTTGTCAGCTGTTTGTATTTGGGGTATATTTCTTTTTCTCCTCCAGTCTGCTGAATATCTAATGAACTGTTAGGATGCAGAGTCCAACTTGGTAAATGAGCCTGTCCATTGCATACAGTAAATGCAAAGATCATTCGAAAGAACAAATAACTTGTCGCATGTTTCTTTCAAGCTGTGGCACTGATGGTCACCACAGCAGTGGTGGCTGTCTCATGCTGCGTGCAATCACCCTCTCCCCCCTCTACAGCTTTTTCTATGGTTTTAAGTAAATCTGCTGTGAGCTGGCAAGTAAATCCACCTTATCTTATGCTAAATGCACTCCAAAATAGAAAGTAGTTGATAGCTGTGTATGTTCCATGTAAGGACACTGGCTAAGTATGTGTCTCTACCACCTGCAATCTTGTGAATGGGGACCGGTCATGTCATAAGATTTGAGGTGTTGTCCTCTGCTGTTCTGAAACCTAGTAATAGTAAATACTTTTAGAGCCTAGGCAGGAAAATGGCATTAAATATTAGCTCCGGGCTTGTATTCAGAACATATACATCTAAATTGTACAATTAGCCTATGCGTAGTAAGTGGGGTTGTCTGTGCCATGTTTGAATGTCTGACCATTATTTATTAATACGGCAGATTGTGGGTGGTATCCAATTACCTGTGATCTTAATCCAATTACCTGCGATCGTAGATCTTGGGCTATGTAATGAGCCGGAGCGTGCCGTGGCTTATCAGGGATTTTGTTTCGCCTGCCTCGGGCAAAGCAAAGAAAATCCCCAGTAACAGAATTTTCAGCAAAAATGGGGCAGTGGAGGCCAAATACACACACTGAACGCGTGGTTTCGGAGGGAAAGTGTATTTATCGGGAAATCTAATTGTATAGCTTAGTTTATATTAAAAAACACATTGGCGAATAACTTTTTCTGCTACTGACTATATTTATAAAGGGTAACTGGGTAGCCCTCTGACAATCTTGCAAAATGTTAAGGTATTAGTTGATGGCCCATAAGCACATTAGGTGCAGAAAGGTGGGTTAGCTATACAGATACATATGTTCTGTAGGCAGGTTTCTATTATATGTTTATCACATTGGCTGTTTTCTTTCTGTATCCAGCAGGTGTTCTCACTGACTCCGTCACATTGTACCAGTATGGCGTCAAAGATGTGGCCACCGTGTTCTTCTATATGCTGGTGGCAATCATATTACATGCTGTTATACAAGAATACGTGTTAGACGTGAGTACATAAGGCTTTGGTTTTAGACCGGAACTAATCTTTACCATAGTAATTACAATGCAAACCACTGCGATCCTATTAAAGCTTGTAAATACATTTTATGCTTTGTTTTTGTGTTTGTGGGTTAACCAAGAGTTTCTTAACCCCTTGGGTGGTATGTCCGGAAATTTTGTGCTGCCGTAGCGGACTGTCCTGGAAAATTGCCAGGCAAACCACTAATATAGGATAGGTGCGCGCCAGTGGTGTCATGTGTGCACCACTGGCGCATCACCTCTAGAGCCCCCTGTCACACCTGCCAGCCCCCCTCCCCCCCATCACCTCTGCTCAGGTGCTCCCCTGACAACGCCACGCCACAAGCCGCCATTCATTTTACAGCAATGACATAGGCGGCAGGCTCGGGGGGATGTGGGAGCGCTCAGTTCAGGCGCCTGAGTCCTCCCGAGCCGCTGCAAACATCCCCAAATCTGCTGCCTGAGGTCACTGTTGTGACTGGCGGCTGGGTCAACGGCGGCAGGGGAGCTCAGCGTACAAACGCCGGAGCGAATATTATGAGGGGGGGCTCCTACAATCTGTGGTGGGTTTTGCTGGGGAAGGACAAACCTGACCCAGCGAAACCCACCACTCAAGGGGTTAAACTCCACCATTACAGTCTAGGTCAGTCAGTGATGGCTAACCGTGACACTTCAGCTGTTGAACTACACATCCCAGCATGCCCTGCTACAGTTTTACTATTTGGCCATGCTAAAACTGATGCAGGGCATGCTGGGATGTGTAGTTCAACAACAGCTGGAGTGTCACGGTTAGCCATCAGTGGTTTAGGTTTTAATTATATCCATGCTTGAGTCCAGTTGGTTCAATCAAATTGATTGGGGTGCTTACAAATTAATTTGTGCTGTGGATAGCCTTAAAACCTGGACTGCAATTACAGAGTATTCCAAACTTTTATAGCAGAGTAGGAAATCTACCCTACATTGGGGGAAAGGGGACTTCATTCAAATACCAAAGTGCAATAATAGAATATTTGTAAATTATGCCATGACTATTCAGAATAAAGACGATGCACAGCTTTCACTATTAAATATAAGTGTATTTTCCTTCAAAAGAGTCGACGTTGATTGTCCAGCTTGACTATAAAAACCTGTTCACTGCCAGCCCATCCCCATCAGATAAATACCGTATGAGCGCATCCCTGCTTCCTTCTAGTCTTCTCACACCATTGTTAGTAAACAATTAAAAATGCGGTTTCTTTATTTTTCGTTTACCTTAAAAAAAACTCAAACCATGGTTAATTTAGGATTTATATTTTGCACCATTTTAAAGGCGTACCCTGCAAAAATGGTGGTTACTAAATGTTACTCAGTCATCCCTCACATGTCCTAGACCTGGGGTAGCCAACAGTTAATGTTTTACAGATCTCCTCACAGAATCACAAGTGAAGTAATTAGCTCCACCTGTGGATCTTTTCAAATGTGTCAGAGTAATGAGTGTGCACCTTTGCAGCAGCTAGGTTGTCTGGAAAATGTGAACTGTTGGTAGCTCTCGAGGACTGGAGTTGGCTACCACTGCCCTAGACCGTAGACAGTCTCCAAGTTGACATAATTTTTAGGTAACTTTACATCTTGTGTAAACTTTGAATACTAATCCGTTCATTTGTGGAGGATGATACCATTTTTATTTTTTTTAAAGACTCAATGAGATGTTTATTGTGCTTATCTCAACCAGCTGTCTTCTTCTTTCAGAAAATTAACAGACGTATGCACTTCTCGAAGACAAAACACAGCAAGTTCAATGAGTCCGGACAACTAAGCGCATTCTACTTCTTCTCTTGTGTTTGGGGGACAAGCATCATAGTTTCTGTAAGTTAAGTGTGTACAACTCATATGTGGATCAGCAAATACACAAGGTTCCCATGATTACTGCAGTTCCAATTCTCAGGCCTGATCGGATATTGGACAGATCTGTTAAAGACAATTAGAAGTAGGTGGGAACTTTACTGAGCAAAGTGCTGACTTTAAAAGGTTTAGAGGGTATGGAGAATACACCACTTCACAAGTATGAACATGTAGAAAGGAAAGAATCCCTCCACCTCAATAAGGTGCTCTGAAATAAAATATATAAAATACTCCCCTAATTTGTAGTAGGACCAGTCTGGTTCCACTTGGGGTGTCTGAGTGTCTGTTTTTTAATTTTGTATTTATATAACAAATGTGAGCGGCGCTGTCATTTTTAGTAGATATTTTGAACCTCTCTCAGAAATGTTGGCACTCAAAGGGATAAGGATCTATCCAGTTTTTGTGGGGACTTGTGGATGCGGTCTGATGTGCTCATGTCTATTGACTGCTTTCCCTAATCCTGTCTGATGTGAGACGGATGAGCTGTATGCAGGGCTATACATAAAATAGGTGCATGTGACCAGCACCAGCAACTTGTAGTATATCTCAGTAACAGGCTTCCCACCGTCAGATCACTTGTTTTGCTTACACATACAGTGCTGCAGCATTTACTGGAACAGCTGACATTCTCTTTCTGTTGTCCTTATAACTTCATCTTTATATGTATTTCTTAGTGTAATGACTCTGGGTGTAAGCTTTCAGCTATGTTTCTACGGGGCAGGTTTATTAAGCTCGGTGAAGTGAAGAAGTGGCTGGCCACTCCGCTCCTAACTGTTCAGTTACCGGCTGTGTTGGAAAGAGGACAGTTAGGGGCTGATTGGCTGGTGATAAAGTACCAGCCACATTATCATTTCATCGAGCTTAATAAATCTGCCCCTATCTGAGTAGACTAACACAGGTGAAAGAAAGATGAGACGATACAGTACAAAGTTGTGGAAAGTGTAGGCCTACTCTTTATTGCTTAATATTAGGTTTACTTGCTCTGCCTGTTTCTGTCCCAGGAGATCTTTCTGTTGATCAAAATTCTAAAATAGTTTTTCAAAGGTGTTGTGAGCCGGTTGCAAGCTATCGATGGAACTCGACACGTTTTAAGCATTAAATCCTTTAATCTTTCACAGTAGTCGTGGATGGTAATTGTTGTATAATTACATTAATGTGCTTTAACAGCCAAGGACCTTTAATGTATATGAAACGGCCAATAGAACAGCTAAGCCAGGGTAGCATATTGCTGTGCTGCATTTTCCGAACTCACAGCAAGGTAATGATCGGTATAGCCAGCACCGCTTACTTAATCTGTATGCAGCACAAGAATATGAGCATGGTAATATTGCAGGTCTCTCCAGGATGTACTAAGCTGAAGTGCCTGCAGTGTTTGTGGTATTAGAGTCACCATGGCAACCACTTCTGAACAGTAATGTTATTTTCAGCAAAATAGCTACCTGCACAACCACTAATTACCGTGTTTGGATACGGCTTTAATGATTTAAGAATGCAACCTAATTCAAAGAGAAAAGGCTTCGTCAGAAGCATTTAGCTGACAGATGTTCCGGCTGCCATTAGTGATTGTAGCCATTTAATTCAGTTTTCTAAATGTATCTATAGTCTAGAAATAAATGATTGAAAATCTTTTCTTTTCCATTTGTTCAGGAGAATTACCTTTCAGATCCTACCAGTTTATGGAAAGGATACCCCCATGTATACTTCCCGTGAGTAAACGCATTTCTCTTCATCTTTGATTGTTTCGTTACCCATATACTTTTGACCTGATTGCCGGAGTATGGCCCATAAAAGCTTATGCTGCCCATACATATGTCAGACATTGCATGCAATCATTCAATTTTGGCCACAGCTGGCCGATAAATCGAATGATTGCATGCATTTTTAAGCTGGCATTCGACGCGATGCACAGGCATCGATAAATATTATGAGCTGCACATAATATTTATCGAATTGCGTGAGCAATCACTTGTGGTTTTTAACCACATGCGATGACTCGAATGCAATCAGCTGTGGGAGCGGGGCAGGGATGGGGACCAGAGCCAGCGGGGGCAGACAAGGAGTGGGAGCCGGTACTTAAGCGGGGCAGGGATGGGGACCGGCGGGAGCTTGTACCTTAGCGGGAGCTGGGGACAGGAGCGGTGGAGCTTTCAGGCAGCGGGACTCAGCGGCGGCAGTAGATGACTTGAAAAACTAGTCGGCCCACTGATTGGCTGAGGCTGCTGAGAGAGAGCTCTCTCAGCCAATCAGTGGCCGCCTGAATGTGAGGCCGCTGATTTGAGAGAGCTCTCAGTCTCAGCAGCCTCGGCCAATCAGAGGGCCGTCCAGTATTTCAAAGTCATATGCTGCCGCTGCTGAGTCCGGCCGCCTGACCACTAGTACTGGCCTTGGGCTATTACTACGTATATGGTCCTGATGTGGGCGCTAGCCTCTGCTACCACACAGCTGTGCAGTTCTGACCTGACCGTTCTGAAATGATATACAGATGGGTGTATCTGGTAAATCAGCCATAACTGTTATGGACCGATGGTGTAACCCAATAGCTGCAATAGTGAGGATGATGGGTCATAGAAAACTGTTCACAGAGAACATGTTACGATGGAGAGAGTACTTTTTCCTAGTGCACCCTTGTATGCTGGAGCAGGGGTTCTGCTCAAGTTGTTCTTCACTATCCTCACTCCAGGGTACTGCCTTCATTCAGCGGTCTTTGCCTTTAAGCAGGGATATTGCAGAAGGTAACATATTTGCTAACTGGATGCGTTTTATTTCTATGCGGTCTCCGAAGTAGGAAGCTACATGTATGTAATGTAAAACCTTGAAAATGTGACCAATTCTTTATAATTGGTTTATATTCTACATAAACCGCAAATTCGGCCCCTTTGTCAATGGTGGTGTCTACGTATGCGCACAGGTGGTGGTAAAGCGCATGTGTAGACCCCCACTGCACACACCTTTGGCGATCTTTTCAAGCACTGGGTCACTCGTACAGTGATTGACAGGCAGGGCGTGTTCCAGGGTGGACACCCAGCGTTTCATGGGCGAGTCCCTGCAACAGGTAGTCACGACCAAAGCTGGGCGGACCCCAAGGAATGCAGGTGTTCCCTTACCTGCTCGGGGTGGGCGGCTGACATCAGCTCCCACCTTCAATTTGCAGAAGACTGTGCAGCCGAACAGTAAGTCCTGGGCTACCTTTTGGCTGTGAGCAGAGGAAGGATTTTTCCTCTATGTGGGCGCTTGCGAGCAGATGTGTAAGTGTACACATCTGGTTGCAACATAGCAATGCGACTTGGGTGGCGGAGATGGGTGGGGGGGGGTGCATACCCCAGGTTGTGTTAACCTGCTCGCTAGCCTCCGAATAAACGTGGCCTAGCGAGCAAGTCTGAATTACCCCTTTAGTTTCTTACTAATCTGTTTGAAGACCGTTACGCCAGTAGTGGGATTTCTTGTGAGCGATGGTTATATTATATTATATTGTGTATTATTCACTGTACACAAAACAGCCCAGCAAGAAGTGACTTCTACCAGGTGTCTTGTTACACATGGATCGTTCCATGCAGTGCTCATTAGTAATAGTAGATACCCTTTGTACTAAAAATAAGATTAATTACAGTACATTCTAACAGATGCCAATTAAATAAAATAAAAAATTTCCAGTAAACCGTATATGTAAAATGTTAGAACTAAGCACTTACCCCGATGCATTTCCTGGCACAAATCACTGTGTCACTATATTAATGAAGCTATTGTCCAGCCTGGGGAAAAAATAGCTCTATCCAGTAATAAATAGACCTGGTGCTGACTGAGCTACACCCAGAATAGAGTTCTAGCAGCTACGTTCATACTGGAAGAGGAATTAGCTGTAACAATGCACCATAGCTGGGACCCACAAACACCGGAGCTACACCCAGAATAGAGTTCTAGCAGCTACGTTCTTACTGGAAGCGGAATTTGCTGTAACAATGTACCATAGCTGGCACCCACAAACACCGGAGCTACACACAGAATAGAGTTCTAGCAGCTACGTTCATACTGGAAGAGGAATTTGCTGTAACAATGTACCATAGCTGGCACCCACAAACACCGGAGCTACACACAGAATAGAGTTCTAGCAGCTACGTTCATACTGGAAGAGGAATTTGCTGTAACAATGTACCATAGCTGGCACCCACAAACACCGGAGCTACACACAGAATAGAGTTCTAGCAGCTACGTTCATACTGGAAGAGGAATTTGCTGTAACAATGTACCATAGCTGGCACCCACAAACACCGGACCTACACCCAGAATAGAGTTCTAGCAGCTACGTTCATACTGGAAGAGGAATGTGCTGTAACAATGCACTATAGCTGGCACCCACAAACACCGGAGCTACACACAGAATAGAGTTCTAGCAGCTACGTTCATACTGGAAGAGGAATTAGCTGTAACAATGCACCATAGCTGGCACCCACAAACACCGGAGCTACACACAGAATAGTTCTAGCAGCTACGTTCATACTGGAAGAGGAATTTGCTGTAACAATGTACCATAGCTGGCACCCACAAACACAGGAGCTACACACAGAATAGAGTTCTAGCAGCTACGTTCATACTGGAAGAGGAATTAGCTGTAACAATGTACAATAGCTGGCACCCACATGACCGGAGCTACACCCAGAATAGAGTTCTAGCAGCTACGTT
The DNA here is from genome assembly GCF_055691185.1 of Crinia signifera. NCBI lineage: Eukaryota > Metazoa > Chordata > Amphibia > Anura > Myobatrachidae > Crinia > Crinia signifera. The sequence goes on along the minus strand of NC_139221.1, from coordinate 54,103,594 downwards.
CATACTGGAAGAGGAATTAGCTGTAACAATGTACCATAGCTGGCACCCACAAACACCGGAGCTACACTCAGAATAGAGTTCTAGCAGCTACGTTCATACTGGAAGAGGAATTAGCTGTAACAATGCACCATAGCTGGCACCCACAAACACCGGAGCTACACTCAGAATAGAGTTCTAGCAGCTACGTTCATACTGGAAGAGGAATTTGCTGTAACAATGTACCATAGCTGGCACCCACAAACACCGGAGCTACACACAGAATAGAGTTCTAGCAGCTACGTTCATACTGGAAGAGGAATGTGCTGTAACAATGTACCATAGCTGGCACCCACAAACACCGGAGCTACACACAGAATAGAGTTCTAGCAGCTACGTTCATACTGGAAGAGGAATGTGCTGTAACAATGTACCATAGCTGGCACCCACAAACACCGGAGCTACACACAGAATAGAGTTCTAGCAGCTACGTTCATACTGTAAGAGGAATGTGCTGTAACAATGTTCCATAGCTGGCACCCACATGACCAGACCTACACACAGAATAGAGTTATAGCAGCTACGTTCATACTGGAAGAGGAATTTGCTGTAACAATGTACCATAGCTGGCACCCACAAACACCGGAGCTACACACAGAATAGAGTTCTAGCAGCTACGTTCATACTGGAAGAGGAATTAGCTGTAACAATGTACCATAGCTGGCACCCACAAACACCGGAGCTACACACAGAATAGAGTTCTAGCAGCTACGTTCATACTGTAAGAGGAATGTGCTGTAACAATGTTCCATAGCTGGCACCCACATGACCAGACCTACACACAGAATAGAGTTATAGCAGCTACGTTCATACTGGAAGAGGAATTTGCTGTAACAATGCACCATAGCTGGCACCCACAAATACCTATTCCATTCTTAAATCAAACAAGCATAAAAAATCTGCAACTCCCATTAAGCTGATGGGGTTTTTTTTTTGGGGGGGGGGGGAAACAAGGCTGCTAATGGGAGGTAGCTATTTCCCTCCCGCTGTTACACACATCAAAGGGTGTAGTCCGTTTGCAGAAACATTCACAAGCCACATTTCAGGGCAAACTAAATTTGGAACTATTGCATTAGGGTGTCACAGGTCAGGCAACTGAGAAGTGACAATGGCTGTGCCTACAGCTGGATACACCCTGTACAGAGAGTCCTCCGACCAACCCTCCAGCTTACATTTATACTTACTGATCACCCGCTAGCCGCCAGCATTGATTTCAGACGCAGCAGCCAGTGTACGGGAAGTTGGCAGACCACCCTTTTAACATCGCCAAATGCACCAATATATCTGCAGATATATCCAGCATCAGCTGTGCTGCAAGGCTGGCACAGAGGGGTAGATGTATGAAGCAGTTATAAGGGAAGAGAAGTGATAAAGTGCCTGGTACTTTATCACCAGCCAATCAGCTCCTGACTGTTAAGTTACAGGCTGGGTTAAAAAGGGACAATTAGGAGCTGATTGGCCGGTGATAGTATCACTTCTCTTCCCTTATAACTGCTTCATACATCTAGGGGCCTGATTCAGAGGGGTTTGCAAATGCTAAATCTTTCACAAATGCAGCCCATTTTAGTTGTTAATAGCGTTAAGTGTTTTACCAAAGTCTTCCTGAAATATGAAAAGGTACAGGCATAATCTCTGAAGGGTCACCTATTATTTTTATTATTGTGGGATTGAGTGAAGACCATGAAGAGGGAATAAACCATGATCTTATATTGATGTATGTAAGGGACCCATCTCAAAGCAGTAATATGATGGTAATCGTCACTAGCTTAAACTTTGGTAGATGCTGACAGTCAGATATTTTGATCTCTTAAGGTGCCCATACACGGTGCGATAGCACCAGTGCGTTTTGTACTAAATCGCATCGGATTGCACGCGTGCAATTTGCACGCGATCCGAAGGCAGTACACAAAATATGTGCAGCACATACTTTTTGTACTGTGTGATGCCCGCGGGAACGCGCATTGCACGGTGCTATCGCATCATGTATGGGGGCCTTAAAAACCAAACTTATGTCATAACGATAACTGGTCCAAAGTGATGAAGTGGAGAGTGATAACCAACCAATCAGCTCCTACCTGTCCTATTTCAAACCTAGCCTGTAACCTGACAGGAGCTGATTGGCTGGTGGTTTATCACTTTCCATTTCATCACTTTTTACATAGTCAGCAAAGTTTCTCAGGTATACATTTCCTGCTGGAGTCCACCATTCCTTTATTGTCCTTCCCATTGTAGGTTGCCGCTCTTTCCTGTTACAGTTCTGTGCTACATGCTTTTCTTAGGTTTACTAAGTGGTATTGGACTATCAATTTAATTGTAGGTGAGAATGCACCAGTGAAAGAGTGTGACACACGTAGGTCCTGGATGTTTCCAGGGCACTGGTGCCAAAATATTCAGATTAGTTTTTGCATTTGGCTCACTCGTGGCTCCCCCTCTGGTATCACTCAGCATCTTTTTTGTTGTTTACCCCATCAGATTCCAGATGAAGTTTTTTTACGTTTCCCAGTTGGCGTACTGGCTTCATGCCTTTCCTGAGCTTTATTTCCAGAAAACAAAAAAGGTAAGTTTCAGCTTTCACCTCTGTATGGGTGGTTACGGTTCCTTACGTTACTGAAATGTTACTCCCATTGCATCTGACCAATCACCTGCTCACAGCTACACATTACATACTGTTACATGTGCTGTGCAGATCACACCTGTAGCTAATTTTCTATTCAGCGGGAAGTACACATCTCTAAATCAGTTCGGTATGGCTTTATAAATGGAATTACAGGGAATATATTCATGATGCTGACCGTTTCATTTTCCTTTTATCTAGGAAGATATTCCCCGTCAGCTGGTTTATATTGGACTTTACCTCTTTCATATTATAGGTGCATACGTATTAAAGTAAGTATACTGCTATACACGTAGAGATCCGGCTGTAATGCAGTTAAAGGTATAAATGTTAAATTGGGCACACATGTTGGGATAAAATGCCCGTCAGACTGACCAACAATTTATCAGAAACAGGGTGAAATGTAATAGGATGAGAGATTCAGAAAGTGAGAGATTTGGAAAGAGATCTCCAGGTTTTTTAAAGCGGCAATCATTTACATTTCAAAATCAAACTGGTCTGTAAATGATTGCCGCTTTAAAAAAAAAAAACTGGAGATTTCTTACCAAATCTCTCACTTTCTGAATCTCTCATCCTATTACATTTCACCCACTGTGTCCAACTCTTCCGTGGGACGAGACTATTCCAATAAAGGAACAAGAGGAAACGTCTGTCAGTCAGCCGCAGCAGTGCATACACTGCCCAATACAGTTGACTCTCAACTTTGAGAATATCGCGAAGGTCATATTGGACGATACAGCATGACCGATCAATAGTTTTGTATCAGTGGCTCGCAGGTATATTTTACAATTATTTGGGCAGTCCGCTGATAATAGAGCAGATTGCCAATATCATTGTATCGTGTATGCCAAGCTTAAGTAGTGGTAGATACGGATTATAGCCCTATGGTATGTGAAGATAACAAGCATCAATTAATATGGATTGTTAGTGCTTCATTGTGTAGTTTCTGCTTTATTAGTATTGTTTCTCCAGATGTTGTGGTCTCTACTTCTAAAAGACATGCAACAAATACAGATATAGCCGTACTCGTTCCTGGCCGCTCGGGTCTGTTTGGTGTGCTTATGTGGCACCTGCGGCATGTAAAGGCTACGCCGCCTAAATGCCTTTCTATGAGCTGTGGGAGGGAATTAGATGCCCATGTGTGGTGACAGGATTGTACCGTTCACCACGTACGTCACAGTGATGAGTGTGGCTGGGTCTCTATAATTTGCTCTTGAGACAAACCTAGTCCTAACATGTTATCTTATGGTGGTTTTATATTAATGACACAATATTCCTCTTTTACAGCCTCAATCATCTTGGTCTTGTACTTCTGGTTCTTCACTACTTTGTTGAGTTCCTTTTCCACATGTCCCGTCTTTTTTACTTCAGTAATGAGAAATACCAGAAAGGGTATGTTTTGTTTTTTATCCATTGTAACCATATGATCTAATCCTTGTGTGGTGTAGAGGTGGAAATACCACTGCGCTTACTGATTATTTGGGGAAAATGTATTAAGATGGGATGTTGCTATGGGCAACCAATCAGATACTATCTATTATCTCTAGATGGTGCTAAATAAATAAGTAGATTCTGATTGGTTGTCTATAGAACTCGCATCCTTGTAAATTTCCCGCTTTAAGTCATATCGAACATAAAAATTCACTGTTGGACTGGATCTATTCAAAAGTATACGCCTTCTGTTATGTAGGATGACTAGAGATCTTGGTGATAGGGGTTGTTTTATTCCCATAGTAGTTCTTATATACAGATCTTTCATGCACTCCAATACTTCACCATTACCAATTCATACGTTTTTGTTTTTCTGCAGGTTTTCCTTATGGGCTATTCTGTTTGTTCTTGGTCGTCTCCTGACTCTCATACTCTCCGTACTCACTGTTGGATTTGGACTGTCTCGAGCAGAGAATCAGGAATTGGACATAAGCTCTGGAAACTTCAACATTCTAGCAATCCGGTACGTGTTCTGTGTATATGAGTGTCATTATTGCAGTACAGCCGTTGTTTTCTTTCTATATTGTGTATTATTGCATTTATACATTGGATAATGCGCTGTATCATTTAGAGGTCTCCTCCCAATTTTCTTAATAAGAAAAATAAGTTGACCGCTTCCAGTAAGCCGTTTGCATTAGGGCTGGTCCATCCATGCTAATACAGCCTGCTCAGTAGCGGTAATCAAAGCAGGGAGGGTGGCACCCGGCTGCTGAAGAGGCGCTCTTCCTGCTCTGCTACTGTATACTGTATAATAGGCAGTGGCGCCGGCAGGGTTAAGCGCAGCTCCTCCCTGTGGGATCACTTTGTGGTACAAACAGGCGGAGAAATGAGGGAAAGAGCCAGAGTTGTAGAAGGGTCAGAGCTACAGCTAGCACAAAGGAAAATACAGATCCAGTAACGGTGCTAATAACCAGGTGACCATTGAAAAGTGGTTTTACATTCAATAATACATTTAAATGACAAGTAAAAATTCTAAATTAAATGGCATGAATAGAAATTGTATATAGTCATCCATTAGGGGCAAAGGCCAATGAATGGCTTCCTATTCGTTTGTATGGGGTTTTTCTTTTTTTTGGGAAGTGCTGCTGCTGCTGCATCGTGTTCTCCTGCCCGGCTCCCTGGTACTCTGCGCCGCCCCCCCTGCTCCCGCTGATGCTGCCCGGCTCCCTGCACCCCGACCCCCCCCCCCCCCCCCCTGCCGACTCTCTGTTTGCGGGCATATTCCCGCTGCTGTCCCCTGCTCCCATTGTCCCTGCAGCTCCCCGGGAGTGGCATGTGATAAATCGCATGCGATTTGGCACATGAAGTGCCATCGAATGTGATCCCAATCGGGTCCGACTTGTCGTTATGACAAGTCGGACAAATGTAAGGGGGCCTTTACTGTGTGATTGTGGTAGAGAACAAGGTGCTAGACATTGCATGCATGTTGATTGGTCCTTTCAGTGACCTGTGGTTTACACTTGCTTGTGGGAAAGCAGAGGTTTGCAGGCACAGAGTCCATAATCTTCTGCTCCCTCTGTTTGGCGTGCTGCATGAGCAACTTGTCTAACACAACGCTTGTCTGGGCAAGCCCCGGTGCTGTCATATTTAATATAACTAAAAGAGAAGTGGAAGCCTGTTACGGTTTTAAATGAGCTCCCGAAGAGTGTAAATTCTAATTATCCTTCTCCTTTCTGCTTCCAGAATCAGTGTGTTGGCATCTATTTGCATAACTCAGGCATTTATGATGTGGAAGTTCATTAATTTCCAGCTGAGACGATGGAGGGAGCATTCATCTCCACAGCCTTCACAGAAGAGACGACCTGTCGCTAAAGGCAAAAGCTCACGGAAGGAGAAAGGTGCGTTTTTGAATTTTGTTTGTGTTTTTTGTAGTGCCCAGTTCATGGTCTTCTATTTACCTGAAATGTGTTATGTATCTAGTTGATTACATTTAACCTATGCTGTCCAGCATGTAGCAATAACCTGTTTGTGTATAAATATATTGTGTTCATGCAAGTGCTTATTTACTTTGCTTAAAGCGATTTCCTCCATACAAATGCAAGTGCAGATGATGCGGGATGGGAGACAGCACACAGGAGCGCACATAGGCCCTTTTTCAGATCTGATGGCAGTACAAATTTGTTCTAAAAAAAAACCTCTCTCAATACATGTTACATCTGCCCCACCTGCAGTGCACATGGTTTTGCCCATTTTGAGAACAAATTTGTACTGCCATCAGATCTGAATAAAGGCCATAGTCAGTGACATTGTCTGTACACACTGAATGATCTTTTGATTTTGACGTTCCAAACTGTTGCAAAAAGCGAAGTAGTTTTCAAATGTCATCCAGTGTCTACCAAGCTTAAGGGGGGTATTCAATCCCGGAGGAATTTCCTAGCCAGACAAAAAAAATCGGCAATAATTTGTCAATATAGTATGCGGTCACGGGCGGTCTCGCCCGTTGAGTCCATTTGCGCCAACGTCGTTTCACTTTTTTTCTCCCGAATCAGGATGGGCGAAAACGGCCGCCAATTCTCCAATATAGGTGATTTGCTGGATTTTTATCCCCAGGCAATAAATCAGCTCTGGAATTGGATAGGGAAGAGTCGAATTTGGCCAAAAAAGGGCGAAAATTGCTGATTTTTCACAGGGCAAAACATTTGCTCGGGATTAAATACCGCCCTTAAATTTCTAGTTAACTTTCAAAGTATTTTTTACCGTAAAGTATGCTATCCGTTTAATGTGAATGTCTTGAAAGCTATTAAAATCTGAGTTCTTAGTTCATGGAATGTGTAATTGTAAAATTGTTTTTATGATGCAAAAATAAAATTGTGATAATTTGACTTTTTTTATTCTTTTTTTTTTTTTCTCAGAAAATGGAGTTAATGGAACAGTTACTTCTAACGGAGCAGATTCTCCTCGCAGCCGTAAAGAAAAATCCTCTTAGACAAAACAAAAACATTTAAAGAAAATCATTTGCAATTGATGTACTCTGCTCCCAAAGACAAGTTGCCTTGTGCTGGTCAGAGCCCCACAGCACTAGAATTCTTACAGTTACAGCAAATAATGCAGTGTGTTCCTAAGCGAGACCGTATGCCATGATCTTCAGACTGTACAGGGTGTTGTTTTTTTTTCCCATAACTTCTTAGCATTTATTTTAATGCTAGAACTGTCACAATCAAACCTAAAAAATCCGAGAGTGGGGCAGAATGATCTAAAAGTTTACTCAAAATAAATTGGCTGAATTAATTTCCCTCCTTTACTGTCAAAGGAGCCAAATCCTTACCGCAAATGAGTCCAAGCCAAATGTATCATTATATTCACCCCACTGAGAGGTGAAGCAAAACTGGAGCTATTTTAAAAATTTTGCAAAACAGCAAAGTGTCGGTAATTCTCTGTATCCCGTTGTACAGTTCCAGCATCCTACTCTTTTTTGATATGCCAACAGAGATGTTTAAAAGGTGTAAATGCTGTGATAAATGTATTTTCACTTCAGTTTTTTTATAAGCCAACTTTTTTCTTATTTGATTAAAAACTATAATAAAACAAAAAATTGAATTGTGTGTGTGGTCGATTTTTTTTTTTCTATTGCATCTAAAATATATCTGCCACCAGCACACTGTTGTACTCCGCGAATATATTCAGAAAGTACATGCACTGTTCCTTTATTGAATTATTTTCTATTCTAGAATACCATCTTAAATCTAAAGATGTAGCCAAGTAAAGGCCTTAAAATACATATGCTGTAAAAATAATTGAATCATGCATGCAGCATTTTGGTTCTCCAGTTAGACCACAACTGGTCATGTGTAGGGGCCTTAAGCAAATGATGGTTTTGAGCAATTGTCGATACTGGTAGAAACCTAGTTTAATTTAGTTGATGTACCATCAACGATGTTCCAATGGTCAAAATCCTAGCCGTGGAATCCTGATTAATTTTGGTGCATTTTCTAACTAACCCACCCCTACCGCAGCCTAACTCTAATGCTGTGTACACACTGTAAGATTTTGTTGGGTTTTGATGATAGTCGAATGGACATCGAACAGTTTTCAGCCTATATTTGATGCCGAATAGATTCCGTTGCTTGCTCCCGTTTAGTGTAAAATGGGCTGTGCTTATAGAACTATACATGTATTGGACCTTTGCACTAGGGTAGGCCTGGCCAACCTGTGGCTCTCCAGATGTTGTGAAACTACAAATCCCATCATGCCTTGCCACAGTTTTGCTATAAGGGAGTGTTAAAACTGTGGCAAGGCATGCTGGGATTTGTAGTTTCACAACATCTGGAGAGCCACAGGTTGTCCTGTCCTGCACCCTGACTGCCGATCGCATCACACACAAAATCTCATGCGATTTTGCATGCAATGCGATTTAGCACAACACCCCCAGTGTACATGTCTATATGATGTAATTTAGAGTTAAGTTAAGGTAAATGTCAATCATGATAATTCAATAGGCGCCTTAATGAAAATGTAAAGAAAACTAAAAAATTTCAGATTTTTTGATGCTACACATCTCAGTGTCTCAGTTGTGATGTGTGAATTGTGCTGTATGTCGCATTAAAGCTACAATGCATGAGGTACATGAGGACGCATCTGTATGTACGTAGCTAGATGTCTATTCTATTTTCATATTTTTATGAATACAGCGGACAGGGCTGCCACTACATATTGTGGGGCCCAGGACAGCCCAGACAGACTGCCCGCCCCCCCCCCCCCCCCCCAAAAAACACATTGGTGGGCAGTGGGCATCCCCCCCCCCCCCCCCGGGCCTTTAAACTTACTGTTGGTGCCTTAAGGCCGGGGACCGGGTCTAGCAGCTCCTCTAAGTCATGCGCAGCGTGACATCATTACGTCGCGCCGCTGGTTGGAGACGGGGCTCCTTCCTTTGCAGAGTCCCGGCGGTGGCTGCCTTGTGAAATGATGCTGCTGTGCAGTGAGTGCGCACAGTCACAACGTGCCGCCAGGCTAATCAACACCTGGAGCCGGGTGGCGGGCGGGCGAGTGACTGCTGCTGGGGAGAGTTGCCCGGGCCCCCAGCACTGGCGGGGCCCGTGACCCTGGGTACCCCCAGACCCCCCCTGTCGGCAGCCCTGACAGTGGATGACCTATACAGAGAACAGGGACATATATGTGCAAAATGCCATGGTCTGACAAAAATGCCCTGCCATGCCCCCCAGTATGACTGTAACCACCATGTCAATGTCATTGCTGTAAGTATCTTCACAAGAAGGACCGGCTTTCATTTTGCAAATGTGGGTTATTGTACACTGGTGGTTGTTCACAGGGCTGGTTTAAGAGAGGAGGAGGCCTGTGTGCAGCCTCCTCTGGCCGTCCCCCACCTTTCTGCTGGGAGTAGTGCAGAGTAGCACTAGAGCTCTCTCTGCATGCGATTTTGACTCTATAGTCAAAATCGAATGTTAAATCTCACCGTGTGTACACAGCATTACAGAGCTGGGAGGGATAAATAAATAATAGATAAATAATAAAGTACTGGTTAGCGCAGGTATTAATGCAAAAACAAAAGTGAAAAGATGGAGACTGGTTTGTGAGGTAATTTCTGCTCGGTGACTGCACCATGTTCTTTTATGGTTGATTTGAGGGGTTTATTTAATTCAAAGGCACCGGGTAATGTTTAGAGATGTGAATAATATCACTAGATGGACCTCCTGACAAAATCAACACTAAAATAATCTATATTTTCCCATAATCCTAAAGTGAGCTCATCACCTGCAAATGTTTCCAGTTACCCAGAATCCTTCCAGGCCTGGAGCTGAAATCATGTACACACTATAGTAGCTGTAATGCATAATATAATTATACTAGAGCTGTGTCCATACCATACAGTGTGAGGGATAGAACTAAGGGTCTAATTCATGCTGGGTTGTACTTTTTCAAATCCTCTCAAAACTACAACCTGCAGTGGAGGGGGGGCGCCTAGCACAGAGCACATTGCTAAAGTGCACTACCCACAAAGTGCTTGCTCATCACCAGATCTCTGCTGACTCTGAAACCAGGCACAGGCTGGCCATGTTTCAGGTCACATTGGCTGCGTGTGATGTCACACTCCCATTGCATCATCACTGCCCCCTTTCCCTCTCAACCACAGGCCTGTGCGTGCATGCGCAGATCTTTGAATTAAGTGATGGCAGCTTTTCCTATAAAGTCTGCTGTTTGTGTATGTTACTGAGCACTCTATTTGTGTACCAGACCATGTCCTGTTGGAGGGGAATAACCAAGTGATCATTTTGGGGGCGTGCCCAGTACTACCCAAGGAGCTTACATCATACCCCTGCCACTGGCAGATGGAGAGAGAGGCCCACGGCAGACAGGAGATTTCAAAACTCCTTTCCATTAAACAGGGTGACCGCTGATTGGTTGAGGGAGCTCTCTTGACCAATCACCGGCCACCCTATTCATATGAGTTTTGAAATCTCCCCCCACTGGCGCCTCTGTCTGCCAGCGGCGGGGGTGTAGAGGAGGTATGGGGGAGCGGGAGATGCCGGTTCAGGGACGTGGCCAGATTGTTCATAGTGCCTACACATGGAACGATGTGGCCATGATCCTGTAGGATGGGTTGTTCATTTTTCTGCCTGATGAAGGGATCAGCAGGCTCGTCGAACAACCCGCGGGAAAGCGCATTGGATCATCATCAATCATTTCTGTAATTTAGGGGGTTAGTCAGACCTGATCGCACGGCTATAAATTCGCAGGCCGGGTCATAATCGTTCGACTGCGTATGAGCACAGCTATTTTTTCGATTGCTGGCAGTACGCCAGTTGATTGAAAGGAAGCCGTCGTTTGTGGGTGGTAAATGTCCGTTTACTGGGAGTGACATGGAAAACGCAGGCGTGCCCAGGCATGTGACATCACCTCCAACCCTGATCAGCCTGATTTTATCACTCTGCCCTGGTAAGTCCTGGGCTACGGGCAGACTGCATACACTGGTAAAATCATTTGCTGGCGAGTGAATTACGGATGGATTTGTAGCTAACCCCAGGGCTGCGATATATTTGTGAGCTTGCACAAGGTAGGATTTCACTCTGGCGGAGCTGCGTATACACCTGATTGCAGGGCTCTGTATATTAGCAGCTGTGCGATCAGGTCTGATCAAACCCCTTAGTTGGAGCAACTATCGAATTACTAAATGGAGCATAACAGGTATTAACCTCACGGTACCCTGGCCCTCAGACTCCGTATTCTGGGTAATAATGTAATACACACAGGGAAACATTTACAGTAGGGCTTATCCAGGTGACAACCTCTCTGATTGCTGCAGTATAGAGGCCTCTATTGATCTATAGATTCTAGTACTGTTCTGGGCTGGATTATAGTAGGGGGGGGCGCGTCAGTACCCCTTGGCCCCACTCTATCTAGGGGCCCCCTGTGGTTGGCACGTATTTTTCAAAAACATTTTTTTTTTTAGCTAAAGGTTTTGTGCATGGGAGTGGGGGTAGTGCTGCAGCTTCGCCTATCTGCCAATGTGACAATGATTAATGGTGCTGAGCATCAGGAGTCGAGGCTCACTGTCCGCACAAGTGTGCAATGCATTACGTGGAGTTGACTTAGGGTCACATTTATCAAGATCGCATTTACAATGCCATCTGGGCGGAATATAACCGCCCAGGATCGCATTGTAAAATGCGATCATATCACCTCAATGTATGAAGTTTAAGGGCGCAGTGACAGGGCGTCCCTGCGATATCGGGAGCCGGAAGCCTGGGGGTCTGCGCATATGCGGTTACGCGCTGACCGCACTGCCGCTCGGGCAGTGCGATGTGAAGCCATAGGCTACAATGGGCTATCGCCATATCAGAATGGCGATAACCCAGGGATGCGAAGCCGGGCTGCCCGATGTTGATACATTGGGCAGCTTCGCATCCCCCATAGAAACCTATGGGGGATGCGGCGGTGCAGGGGGATCGCAGCAGGGATTGGAGATTCCTGCTGCGGTCCCCCTTTAATACATTTAGGTGATACTTAATATTTGCGGTTAACCCCCGAAAACGGGTGTTTTTGGGGATTTAGCCGCAAATATTACTTGATAAATGGGCCCCTAAGTCCCATAACACTTTGCACAAGAGGTCAGAGGCTGAGGGGTTTGTGCTGAGCTCTGCTTGGTGGAGCTCATCATATGCTTCTCAGGACCATGAAGGATAGCAGCAGCAGCTGCTTTGTCATGGGACGGTTTTTAATCAGAGGCAGTGCTGAGCCTGTCAGGTCTCCTACAGAGTAAAGTATATATATAAATATATATGTGTGTGTTTATATTAATCCCCCCTTGCCTGCAGTCTAATATTCTCTCGTGCAGTTTGCGACCAGAAATGACAAGTAGGTGGGGGCCCCCCTTTCTAAAGTGCCTTAATCCAGCACTGGGCATGGTAGCAGGTAGATCCCCTTCGCAGAGAGAACCTTTCTCGTTATGCTCTTGGTCCACATGTACCTGGATGGAGGAATTTAAAAGTGTGGACCCAGGTGGGATAGGACATACAGTAGAGAATGGTTGGCGGAGGGTATACAATGTCACGCAGCACCATAATATGCGTCGTTGGCATGCAGTTTTAGGGATGGCCATCGACCATTTGAAATCATCGATGGTTCATGGGCAATGTCTAATAGTTTTGCCATCGATGGGGGAGAACCAGATGATTTCCCTCCATAGATGGAACAGCAAAACAATGTTTTGCCTTTTTTTGTGTTAAGTGCCAGGACACGGAGCATAGCTCTGCCCCCGACAACCATTAAGCCCCGCACCCCATGTTTTGATGGTTATTCATTGCATAGTTTAGCACTATTGAAGGGCAGTTGCAGAATTGCCATCGATGGCAACCATTGATGGCAATGGCAACGATGCCCATCCTAGCGATTACGCTGTACAGGGCCTGGGTGACCTGCCTTACTCCGGCACAGAAGCAGTGCTTCACACACAGATGTAGGGATGGCCATCGACCATCGATGATTTGAAATCATTGATAGTTAATGGTCGATGTCGAATACTTTTGCCATCGATGGGGGAGAACCAGATAGTTTTCCTCCATCGATGGAACAGCAAAACGATGTTTCACTTTTTTTTCCCCCAAAGTGCCGGGACACGGAGCATAGTTCCGCCCCCGCAACCGCAAAGCCCCACCCCCGTGTTTTGATTGGCCCACATGCCAATCAATCAAACATAATGGATGACCATCGATATGTAAAATATCAATGGTCATCCATTGCATAGTTTAGCACTATCGATGGCCAGTTGCAGAATTGCCATCGATGGCAACTATCGATGGCAATGGCAACAATGGCCATCCCTACACAGATGCCGCACGTTTTCCCTCTGTGACTGTCCAGCACCAGCAGAGAGCAGCAATGAGCAATCCCTGAACTTGTGACGTCAGAGTGAGGGCGGAAGGAGATGTCTGTGTTGGGGATGCTGCCCGGCAGACGCGCGCTCTGTGTGTGTATGGAGGTTAATACAGGAAGTGGCAGTATGTGTAGTAGGAGCCGGCGGGAGGACCCAGCGGCATGACTCTGTAGCTGCCCGCATGCTGCTGCTGGCGTGCCGTGTTCTGCACTGCCCAGGTGAGGGCTGTTGTTGCCTGTGTCTCTCCAGGGTCTGGGTGCCTGTGAGTGCACCTTATACTGTTGGCTCTGGCCACACTCTTCTCTATCCATGTGTAATCCCTATAGCAGTAGCTACAGCTGCCCTGCTCTGGGTCTGCAGCACATTGCATGGTCTGATGTGAGAAACAGCTGCAACATGTTGTTATTATTATTTGTATACTCAGGGTGCACTTTAATGTAGATATCCCAAGTACACACAAGGTATTATATATTTATTTACAGTTTCTTATATAGCGCAGCATATTCCGTTGCGCTTTACAATTGGTATAGTGGAGGCTGGTCGGTGCACCGCATGTGTAAACCGTAATAACATGCTCTTCCTATTGTAACATTGTATTCTTTACGAGGCTGAAGTTGGCTTCTTATTCGTGATCCAGTTTCTTGTTCATAAAATGTTAGTATTAAAACAATTGAATTAAGCAAAATCATTCAGTTGTTATTGCACAAACAAAAAAATATCCATGACATCTGAATTGTAGTTTGCCTGTACCAATGCAATTTTAGTCATGGAATAGGCTGGCAAAGGGGCATGGGTCCCAGATTTCATCATTTTGAATAAGTAGCTGGTGTCCTGCAAGGGTTAATCAGCGTTGGTCAAACAATGTGACACTGCCTCGGTAATATTTATGTAAAACACAGTAAATGGCCCCTAAAATCACTGTGATTACATTCTCCATGTTATTGTTAATGGCAAAATGCTGCTGGTTATTGTGGTGCTTCTCAAGGTGCCCATACATCGGTGAGATGTATCTCACCAACTGGTTACATGCAATGTGATCAGAACCTTCCTGGGGGACAGGATCGCATATGATGCATTGTATGCGGTCCTGTTGCATGCAATGTATCTCATGCGATTCTATTAGGGATGAATGGGCTGAGACAAATCTCTGTGGCAGCCAGTGAGATCTGCGATTGAGATGTGAGGCGCACCAGAGCGTGCATTGATTCGCAATCGCACCAAAACCACCTGCGATGTGCCAGTTTTCATGAGATCCGAACTGGCCAGATTGCACTGGTGTATGGGCACCTTTAGAAACTCCAGCCGTTAGTTTTGCCTCTTTCCTCTTGTTTCTGTGACACACTTCTTATGTAACTGTGGTAATGTACAGAGTCATTCTTCATGTGGCACTTGTCAACTACCTTTTATCTTCATTTATCCTCGCAGTATCAAGCTCTTATTTATTTATTTTTGGGGGGGGGGGGGAGGGGGGATTTGAACATTACATTGTCACTATTTTTGAGGTTATTATGCATTGGGATTAATCAATAATATCATTGGTACTACACTGCAGTTATAGTCAGTGTATTGACCCAAACTCTTTCTCTTCTGAACCCTTGTTCTCATCCGAGCTGCGCCTGCCCTCAATTTATGGAATCCTCCTCAGCCAGTATTTCCTTCCCAACACTCCTGGGACTGCATTTCTTAATTATGGTCTCTGATTTGATCTCTTCTAAAGCTGAAGACAAATTTTGGCTTTTATTTCCACTTGTCTGCTGCATTTGACACCATTGACTACTTTTCATACACATGTGTTCCTTCAGTGGTTCTTATGCATTAAAAAAATGTTTTTGATGGGTCCACCACTCCACTGTTTTTATTACTGGGAGCTCCTCAAGGCTCAGGCCCTCTACTCTTTATCTAAACCACTTCTCCGATTGTCCTGCTGTTTCATCTTGGATCTTTAAAAAAAAAAAAAAATTAAATTTCACAGTCCACAGAATCTACCTTACATTTGTCTTACTGTTGATAATTACTGACGCAAGAAATTAAATTTACTGAACTGCGCATGATTACAGAAATCCACAAAACATGACTTGGTGGTGGTACTTTGGACTGGAGTTGAGAACCACTGAGTGAGACTCTCCGCTGTGCCCAACACCCCTGTCTCTCATTCTCACACACAACTTGTTTTGCCTTGCCACCAAGAGTTTCCTAAAATTCATCACTTGATCCAAACTGTTCGAGTTCCAAAACGACCACCATTCACTCAAACCTTACCTTTATTCTCATTCCAGAAATAAACATCCTCTGACCCAGAAACCAATATCGCTCTGTGGTTTGTTTCATGTAGCCATACTTTTTCCCATTGCAATCTGGGGCGCCTAATCTCACGCACAATGCTCCTATTTCATAGGTTCTGAAACTCAGTCCTCAATGCACCCCAATGGTCCAAGTTATAGGTGACATTATTAGTAACTCAGTCAGTCTGATTTATACCCCTTTCACATTGCACCTAATTACCGGGTTCATGCCGGTTCGACCGATGATGTGAAATGGGTGACTGGTTTCAACAAACCGGTAGCAACACGGCAATACGAACCGGTTAAAAAGAAGGGTTCTTACCGGTTCGTTGCAGTGTGAACGGGTTAATCTGGTCAAGCAACCCATTTCCTGTTCTTACTATGGAGGAGGCAGTGCTTGGAGCAGCACCAGCTCTAAGCGCTGATGCAATGTGCACAGACCGCACATGCAGGGTCGCACCGGGACTGAACCGGTTCAAAGTCCCGGTGCGACCCTACATTTGTGGTCTGAAAGCGGTATCAATAATCTGGGCTGAGCCATGGATATCTGGACTATTGGAGCTCCATGAGGACTACGTTTGTGATCCTTGGTCCTATGCAGTATTATTGCTATTAACACCTTTTTACTGCTTAATATTTTTGTTATTTTGCTTTTCCCAAATGTAAAATATAAATTGCTATATAATGAAATAATTATTATTGTAATTATTAAACCTGTGTTGTGTTAATTTGCAGTTGCTATGTGAATATGCAATATGACTACATTGGAGCATTTCCCATATCCGGAGGAAAAACGTCAGGGATTGGAAAAGCTTGTCCTCTGTCGAGATTCACAGTTATCAACATTGCTTTCAATATTTGGAGAGGTATAATTTTTTATTTATTAATATTGGGTACTGGAATTGTACTACCTCCCAAGGAAGGGAGTGAGGCATTCGCATAAAAGGTCTGTTCTGTGTAGCTAGTTGAAAATTCCAACTGTGTAACATTTTGGAGGGGAGGCGGTGAGAGAGCCAATGAGAAACCACAATCATGGAAGCTGCAGCTTTTTATTGGTCCTCTTGCTCACACCCCTGTTCTGCAGACTTTTTAAAGTGGTAAACAAACATTTCTACCTCTTTAGGCTTCAAAGAGGCTCTGAGTGATCTTTATCTCACCATGATAAATTGATATAAAGGCCTAGGTGATTTTGAGCACAAAGTAGCTCAGTTTTCACGGTTTTAGCTACTTTGGGCTCAAAATCTCCAAGTGTGTGCGGGCGGTGAACGCTGATGCGTGCTATTGCATCATCATTATCGCCGCCCATCTGCCTTTTTTGCCTGCTGAGTGAACCACTTTCCACAGTCTCCTACTATGGAAAGTGGTTCATCACTGGTGAAAATCGCACAGTTTGTTTGCACTGAGCAATTTTCCGGGCAGCGAATTTTGGTACTTGTGTATTTTGGCGGCTCCCCCGATTTCCATCGCACAATGTTTTAATCGCATCGCATGCACCCGATGGCATGCGATGCGACGCGATTTTTGCCCCCTATATGATGAAATATTGTATAAGCGCTTTTAAGCACCGTAATGGGTGCTTACAATGTTAAATGCACCCCCACGCCACCCCTCCACTAAAAACGTGAACCCGAAGCGTTGCGAGCGCAACGAGCCCGCGAGGGGCGGTGGTACGCGTCCTCCGACCTTTTCATACCCCCACTATCCACGTCGGCGTGGAGTTGAGAATAGAAAGTGCTCGAAGCGTGGCGAGCGGACGCGGATACCTTCACAGGTATCGGAGTCCCCTCGCGGCCTTCACAGGTATCCGCGTCCCCTCGCGGGGCTTGCCACGCTTCGTGCTCGCCATACTTTCTATTCTCAACTCCACGCCGACGTGGATAGTGGGTGTATGAAAAGGTCGGAGGACGCGTACCGCCGCCCCTCGCGGGCTCGCTGCGCTCGCCACGCTTCGGGTTCACGTTTATAGTGGGGGGGTGCATTTTACATTGTAAGCACCCATTAGGGTGCTTATACAATGCTTAATCGCATTGTATGGCATTGTATGCCATATACAATGGCATACAATTTTAAAATTGTATGGCATTGTACAATATCGCGCGATATCGCATCGCATGCCTTATGGTATGCGATGCGATGGGCGCCGCCAAATTACACAAGTACCCGAATTTTTTTTTACACGATCGCTCGGCATACATACTGGGCAAAAATGTCGTCTGCATGCATTTTAGGTGCATAAAAATGCAATTGATTAATGGTACTGTGATTTCTTTTCAGCGTCCTCATCTAAGTTTTCCATCCATTTTTATTTATGGGCACAGTGGAACTGGAAAGACCTATGTTCTGCGGACGTTGATGAGTACACTTGAGGTATTGACTAAGAGTACATTCTGCTTTTATTCTGAGGTCTTGCCCTAAACACTTGCCATTGTATGTGGGAGCCCTTCTAACCTGAGAGGGAAATAAAATGTTTGGCAGCAGTAAGGTATATAATTTAGGTGTCAAAGTGCTTCGAAACCAAGCAAAATCTTCTGAAATGCATTTTTTTTTCTGATTTATTGAGTTGAGTTTTCCACCTTTTTATAATCCTTTCACATCGCACAAATAACCCCTGCCAACATGCGATGGGAAAGGGCTTTTTAAAATTACCCTGGTCCAGCAACCCGGCATTTTGACCCAGGGTCAAAGAAGGAATAATCCCGGGTTGCTGTGTAGTGTGAACGGGTAACCCGGATGAAGCGACCTGGGTCCCGTTTACACTATATGGAGTAGGGCTGAGTAGGCAGCATCAGCCCCCCCCCCCCCCCCCCCCCTGCTTCCCTGCCCCCTTTCTGGCGTAAGCCATTTGGCTTATTGCCCGGTCGCTGTGGGTGACTAGCAACTCAAATGTCTGGTCGCTTCTGGGATGTACCCTTGTACAAATTTCAGGTGAGACCCGGCTTTTGCGATGCAGCACCCTGCACTTGTCACAATCTGTGCAGTTCCTCTTTCCTGTCTGGGTATCCCTAAGTGTTGAGATACAGACAAGTAGTAGAAGCAACAGACCAGAGAACGAAATCTCCGGCAGGAAAGAGGAACTGTAGGGTTGTGAATGAATATTAATCACTTAATTTTTCCCACTGTTAAAAGTTCCCTTTAGAATGATGACTCTTCAACAATATACTGTAGATGGCTTTATCACTCTTTATAAATGGTGAAGATAAAGTAGACTTTTTAAATAAAGCGATCTGCGTAGATGCTATCCCTGTTGCAGATGAGAGCTGACATAAGTAGCCTTAAGAGGACATTACCAATACTTCTAAAGCAGGCATGTCCAACGTTGGCCCTCCAGATGTTGTGAAACTACACACATCCCAGCATGCTTTGCCACAGATTACTACTATTAGAGAATGCTAAAACTATTGCAAAGCATGCTGGGATGTGTAGTTTCAAAACATCTGGAAGGCCAACGTTGGACATGCCTGTTCTAAAGCATGGATGTCCAAACTTTGGCCCTCCAGCTGTTGTGAAACTACACATCCCAGCATGCCTTGCCATAGTTTTAGCATTTCCTAATAGTAAAGCTGTGGCAAGGCATGATGGAAGTTATAATTAACAGCTGGAGGGCCATAGTTTGGACATGCCTGTTCTAAAGCGATCAAGTGGAAGTAACCAGTTTCTTGCTTTCTTTTATGCAGTACATAGTATAAAATGATAGATGATAGGCTGTCATGGGCATCTTCCCTTACCTGTCCTCTTTAAAAGGTTTGATACATCCCCCCCCCCACCCCCCCATGGACTCATTGAAATGCAGATGGTCTTCTGAGTTATGTGAATGGGCAAATACTACACCCTGATAATGCAACTGTTTTTTTTTTGTTTTTTTTTATGCAAAGTTTCGCAAACCGTTTTTTATAAAAATGATATATTTCTGTGCATTTTCTGTTCTGTAGCTGCCTCATGCCTTTGTGAATTGTGTGGAGAGTTTTACAGCGAGGTTGCTGTTTGAGCAAATCCTTAACCAGCTGCACGATCACAGCCCTGGTCCTGACAATGAGTATTCTTCCTATGAAAGATGTGACACATTTAATGAGTTTGTCCGGCTGTATAAGAAGGCGGTTTCATGTAAAGGAATAGAGAATGAAACACTTTACATTGTGAGTAACGCTGATCCATTTACTCGCATGCACTTCAATCGAAAATATGTCCTTTGCTTACGCACGCACGTATGTGTGTTATATCATGGCGGCGGCGCATCAATTCATTCTAATGGTTAATTCTCAGTCATAGCCAAGTTCCTCTTTTTTTTTTTTTTTATATAAAGTATTTTCTTTATCACACTTGTTGCTGTGCATTTGTATGTGCATACAAACTATCCAGTTATAGTGCCAATAGGCCAGATAATTGGATAGTGTGTAATCCCGAGAATTTTCCGGGCTGTGCCTCAGTGCCCAGTCTGGCAAGTCCGGAAAATTCTCGGGATCGCCACTGTTTATAGCTGGGCAGCGCTGCTGAGTTATTCGCTGAACTCGGGAAGCTCCCTCACCTCCGCCGCGCCTACTCCTGCCCCCTCCTCCGGCTTTTCTATTGAAGCCTACGGCGCCGGATACTGACATGCCAGGTGCAGGGCCAGGCAGCGGCTGGCATAGTGTTCAGTGGTGCTGCCCGGCCCAGTGGGAGAGCGTGGTGGGTTTTATTTTTTAGGTAGCGCTCCCCCAAAATAACTTACCCAGTGGGGAGCGCTACCTTTTAAGTGGCTCATACATCAATTGTGTGACTCATTTCCCCAATAATCTGATCTGGTTTGTTGATTGGCATCAAACTCCGATAATCAGCATTTCTTGGCTGATTGACAAAATACAACATATTTAAAATCAATGAGGTTGTATTGTGCCAATTTGTAAAGCCAATCAATGAGGATTGTGGCAACTAATTGCTGATGTATCGACTACATTATTGTTTGAAGCTGATAAAACGCTCCTGCAATGGTCAGAGGACAATATAGCAAGTGCTGCACTGCACACGCTTTGTTGCTCCCCTTGTAGATATCAAAATTGCTTAGTGTGTCTGGGTGCGCACCAATATGATCGTATTCTTCTAGCACCCTGCACCTTTTTAGAACCTGTGCAGTTCCTCTTTCCTGCCTTTGGCGTCACTGTCTCCTGTGGTGTGTCACAATGCGGCCTGTATCTTCATACAGACCAGACTGTACTAGAAGCACCAAAGCAGACAGCGACACCCCAGGCAGGAGAGAGGAACTGCATGGGTTTCTGAATGTGCAGGGTATTAGAATGAACACTATGATCCTCTCTGACAGATCAGAGTGTTTATCGGTACACACTATCATTGTGCCCCTGTCAAGATCGGTGCTGCTATCTACAAGATGGCACACTGATGTGCTGGGCATTGTATGGACCGTTAGTTGCAGGTGTCAGAACAGTCAGTGCTGCTATCAATTTGGGCAGCTGCAGGTGTCGTTGCCCACACACCACTGCAGGGACTGCTCTGTCCCTGGCTGCAGCGGCAGGAGTGGGACACAACCCATCATAGTGTTCATTCAAGCCTCCTGCACCTTTCAAAACCCATGCAGTTCCTCCTCCTCTGCCTGGGGTGTCGCTGTCTGCTTTTTGGTGTTTCTGATACAGTGTGGTCTGTACTGAGATACAGGCCACAATGTGATAGACACCATAGCAGACAGCGACTTCCCAGGCAGGGAAGAGGAACTGCACGGATTTGAGAAGTGGTGGGGTGCTAGATTGTACACTACATCAGCACTAGGCTCATGTGCTCTGGGTGTCAGGCAGAGATCACCTGGTGTTTGCCTGTTACCCCATACTACTTTGCTTTCAGTGTTTTCTTTCGTATACAGATTTTATACAGTTACTTTTACATTTGTAAACCGTACACATTTCTAGTTTGAGCTTTGGAAGTGAATAATTATTGTCGTGCTGTAAATGACCATTGTCCGTATTGGTTTGTTAGGTAATTGATAAAGCAGATTTACTGCGGGAACTTGATGCCAACCTGTTGCCAGGATTTCTCAGGCTTCAGGAACTGGCAAGTACCAAAACATTTTTCTTTCAATATTTATGTTCATTTTATGATATTGAATTCACACATTAAGATGATTGATTTTCCAAGACAGTGAGGTGTATGGGTGAAGCTCCGTACACACGGAGCAATCTGATCGCTGAGCAATATATTGTGAGATGGTCGCTGATAAAAACGAGACTCTCTGCTGGGGAAGCCAATGGTTGCAGGAGCATTCCCCTCCGACCAACGACCACCACCGGGCTGCTCATGGGAGCTCTCGCGGCGACAGTCGCCGCATACACAAAGGGGATATGGTGCTCAGTGACCATATTCTCTGCGATTATGGCTGACATCGCCCCATTGTGTATGGGGCATAAGAATTGTCAAGTGTGCTTGCAGAGTCTCTACAACATCAATGCAACATTGACTCCCCATGCAGCCCCTGCCTGTGTGTTGTTGAGCTGCAAAAAAGTTTGCAACCGCGCACTCGTTACACTCTCTCATTAATCTCATTACACACCCATGACACAACCTCCCCTTTTTGTGATGGCTTTTGGTCACCTCTCAGTCTCCACCTTGACATGGATCGTAGATGCCATCTCTGCTAATATCAATGTCCCTGATAGCACTGCTGCTGGCTCTGGGCTGCACTGGAGATCTCGCGGTAATAGCGAGATCCTGCACATGCCCATTACAGCCGACCAGGGGAAAGTAGGTTCACGCATGCACTGGGGCGCAGATAAGGAGAGCCTTTAATGCTGGGCATAACGGCTCGCCTTATCGGCTGGGGGGGGGGGGGGGGATTAATACATTCGGCCACTGCGGGTGCCCGCTTCTACACACTATGCAGGAGAAGCGGGACCCGTTATTTTGTAACCATTAGGGGCAGATTGATACATCTGCGCCACTGTATGGAGCAAATCTAACACACGGTTCTGGCATCAGGATTACATCTCCCAAATACCATTTTCTGCACATTCTCTCCTTCAATTCAGATGTCTCTTTAATGCACAGGTTCTCAAACTCGGTCCTCAGGACCCCACACCGTGCATATTCTGCAGGTCTCCTCACAGAATCACAAGTGAAATAATTAGCTCCACCAGTGAAATCCTTTAAAACGTGTTAATGACTTATGAATGCACCTGCCCAGTGACCTGGAAAACGTGAACTGTGTGGGGTCCTGAGGACCGAGTTTGCGTACCCCTGTTTTAAGGTATTAAATTCAGCAGTGTTCTGTGTGCCACAGTCCTCCCGAACTTTGCAAGGTCTCTTTTAGGGTAGGATGTATCCTGCAAAACCATATATTTTTTGAGTTTGCATTTTATCTAAAAAGAAAAAAAATGCTCATAACTCCTGAAGCTGCATGCTTTTTTTTTTTTTTTATTTTATTTTTTTTGTTTAATGAATGTTTTTCAGGATTTTGACTTATTCCTTTTAACATTACAGACCAGTAGTAACGTAACCGTGATATTGCTGGCTGAAATAGTTTGGGAAACCTTCCGACCAAACACTGGCTGTCTGGAGCCCTTAATCATATACTTTGCCGACTACAGTAAAGGTATTTTTGATCTATTCTCTACTCACTTGAAAGCAGCTTTTCACTTGTTTAATATTTCTGTTGTTAAGTTCTTGCACGTAACCCCATTGTTTAATATAGGTTAACAATGATGTATTCTATATTTCTGGGCAATTGCAAAAAATCAGCAACTCCAAAAATGTACACAGGGGTTAAGGAAGGAGTTGTATATAAGGCAAAGCATGTGTGTCTTTATTTTTCATCTCCTGTGACTTGTACTGTATGTGTGAGGCAATGAGATTGTGTGAGAATGTGGGCTGCAGCAGTGATAAACTGGACACCACAGGTGGTTAGTGCTAGGGACAGGGTCCTCCGACCAATATGCTGAAAATTTCCAGTCATGCACAACAAAGTTCATACCTCCAGTTTGTTTGTTTTGTAGCGGAACTGCATAAGATCCTGTCCAGTGATTACCCAGAGCAGCACTCTGCTGAGTTCTACGCATCATACATCAATATCCTGCTGGGCGTCTTCTACACGGTGTGCAGAGACATAAAGGAGCTCAGGCATTTGGTGAGAAGTCCAGTGTAAAGTGTCTGATACTGGTGTAGCTAATGAGTAATACACAGCTTAATGCCATAAATACGTGCGCTGCTTTGGTTAGCGTAGTGTATTAGTTAATGCATATTGTGTTTTTATTTCTGCAATAGCCATGCCTTTTCTGTGGTTTGCATGCCCATATGGTACAAATGGGTAGTTTTAGGCTTTCTGGGTCTGTTGTGGCTATGTCTCCACCTACATAAGCAAAACCAGGCTATTGTGTTTTCTGGTATGGATTCACACTGTGCAGTTATCATAGCAAACGGCTGAAAATTGCATTTCAGCCCAATTATTGCATAGTGTGTACCAAGCTTAATACACATTTTTTTTTTTTACAGAAAATGGTATTTACTTTTTCACACTGCACAAACCGTATTGCATTGGTTAATGAAAGAGCTCTCGGCTGATCGGAAACCTCACATACAGGCAGCCGCTGATTGGCTGAGACAGCTCTTTCTCAGCCAATGAGAGGACCGCCTGGTGTAAATTTGCTTTTTCAAATGCTGCCACTGACCCCCGCCAGCCCTCCTGCACAGCGCTACACCCCCGCCAGCGCTCTTGTCGCTCGCTGATCTCATTGTGAGCTACTGCATGTGGTTAAAAACAATTCGATAGATATTATGTGCAGAACATAAGATTTATCAACGCAACATTCAACCGGTGAGCCAGCACATCACGTCAGGTGACACATTCAATGTGCTTACAATCCTTCGATTTAGCGCACAGATGCAGTCAAATCGAAGGATGGTATGCAATATTGCATGCGTGCATGGACAGCTTTAGACGTGTTAAAGCAGGCATGTCCAACGTTGGCCCTCCAGATGTTTTGAAACTACACATCCCAGCATGCTTTGCCACAGTTTTGCTATTAGAGAATGCTAAAACTATTGCAAAGCATGCTGGGATGTGTAGTTTCAAAACATCTGGAGGGCCAACGTTGGACATGCCTGTGTTAAAGTTTAAGATGTGATGGGACATCCAAGAAATGGTAGCGGAGAGACAGTTGTAGATACAAGTGTGTGGAGAGATCAGGGGAGAACACCTGAGTTGCATTGGAAAGGAGATGATATTGGAAGTCAAAAGGAGAAATTCAAGAACAGTGACTGAGGATATTGAAGGACGTTTCAAAAGCTGGCCTGCGGTGTGGAAACAGAAAACAGAGGCCTGGCATTAGCATTTCTTGCATATACATGACTGGGCTTACACTTACAAATCTTGGAAAAATACGCTATGATAAACTCTATTGCCCCCTACACACATGCCGATATTAAGGCATTTTCTAAGCGACTTTGGTAAGCTTGTCAAAGTCGCTTAGAAAATGCCCCTACATCTGTGTGTGTAGGAGCTATAGCGACCGCAATGCACGTCCCTGCGCGCTGCTATCGCTGTCTGAGATTTGTGGTCCGTGAGAACACTGGCGCTGACAGCTCGCATTGTGTGTAGGCTATTACCGCTGTATGCTGAGCGACAGCGCTGTACCTGAATTAGCATAGCTAGAAAGCCCTACACATATCAGCATGTGTAGGGCCCATATTATATTCCTAGTGTTTACTTTGCTTTTATTTACCTTTTTGTGTAGTGTTATTTACTGTGGTTTACATATGATTTGTTTTGTGTTTCTTGTAGGCTGCGCTAAACTTCCCAAAGTTTTGTGAACCAGTAGTTAAAGGAGAAGGTAGGTTTAAATAGGAGTTCACTGTGAAAAATGGCAACTGCCTAAATCTGTATAATTAAGGGTTATAGACCCCACAGGAAATATTTATAAATGCAGTAATGAATTTTGCGGCATTATCTTTTAACCTCCCATTTTAACAACAAATGATGTGGTAATATTTGTGTGTTTTATACCATTTTGTATACTTTCTTTCAGCAAAGGAAAGTGACTCCCATAAACTGTGGCGAAACATCGAGCCACATTTGAAGAGGGCTATGCAGACTGTTTATCTCAGGGAAATATCAAGGTACCCATGTTATACTGTTAGCTGTGTGGTAATGAGGCTTCAGTTATATCTGTGCCTGTGATTATAACAATATTACCACGTATCTATCATGGAACTCCCAGCACTTCACATTTTATGAACAATTTCATATTAAATTAAAGTCTGCTACCTTAGCTTCTTGCTGTGTCAATATGTTGATGTCCGGATGGCTTTCCAATTACTGTCATGCAGAGTTAAAGCACTTTTATAATCTATACTTTTTGGTTTGATGTGTGAAATTAAGTCGTATGCCCCTACTCTACTACCCCCCCCCCCCCCCCCCCCAAAAAAAAAATCATTGTAATTAAAGTATTTACTAAGCCTTGAAAGTGGTAAAATGGACCAGCCAATCAGCACCTATCGGTGCATATACACGGACAGATTTGGCCAACGATTCAATCTAGTGAACAATTTCCTCTGATCTTCTGCACAAACGATTTGGTGTCAAATGATGAACAATTGTACAAACGATTACACTTGAACAATTGATCTTCAACGATGGTGGAGGGAGAGGGAGCCAGTCAATCAGCCTTACCAGATCGTTCATAGAAACATAGAAACATAGAATTTGACGGCAGATAAGAACCACTTGGCACATCTAGTCTGCCCCTTTTTTAAACATGTTACCTCAAACCATATTTGATCTTTATTTTTATGTAAGGATATCCATATGCCTATCCCAAGCATGTTTAAATTGTACTACTGTATTTGCCTCTACCACCTCTGATGGGAGGCTATTCCACTTATCTACTACTCTTTCTGTGAAGTAATTCTTCCTTAAATTTCCCCTGAATCTTCCTCCCTCTAGTTTCAGTGCATGTCCTCGTGTTCTGTTGCTCCTCTTCCTGTGAAGAATGTCTCCCACCTGTACCTTGTTAAAACCCTTGATATATTTGAAAGTTTCTATCATGTCCCCCCTTTCCCTTCTCTGCTCTAAAATAGAAACATTCTAAAATAGAAACATTCATCGTGCATACACATGAAACGATTGGTACACATCGCGAACGATTGATCTATGATATTTCTGCATGCAGGAAAGATCATGGACCTCTACGACCAGCGGGTATGCGCATCGTCCAATATATTGTTCATACACACGGAACGATTTGAGCGATGGGTCGGGAACGCCCAGATCTTTTGCCAAATCTATCCGCGTGTACGCACCTGATCTGTCATTTTACAGGCTGTTTGAAAAAAAAAAAAAAAAATTTCAGGGTCAGGTGTACGAAGTACTTGTATTACTCTTTGTTCTTCTTCTAGTTTCAGCTATAGCTCCATTAACCCCTTCCCGACATTTGACGTATATATACGTCATGGCCGGGAAGTACTTCCCGACACATGACGTATATATACGTCATGGCTTCTAACTGTCACTGCGTCTAGAGACGCAGTGACAGAGGGACGATGTCTGCTGTCCCTGACAGCAGACATGTCCCTGCATGCCCAGGGGGGGCTGCGATGCCGCCCCCCCGTCGGCGATCGCTGTGATTGGCTGTTCAGTGTGAACAGCCATTCACAGCGTTTTCTGTGTCACCGGCGAATAACGTTCGCCGGTGACACAGGGATCGGAGGTGATTGGTGCTGTAAAGTACAGCACCAATCACCGCGGGGTGTAAGGGTGACACTGGTGTCACCCCACCTCACCCCGCCCGCCCCCAAAGGCCGTGATTGGTTCGTCGGACCGACGGACCAATCACAGCCATGGAGGGGGGTTTAAACTAACGGTGACTGCACTGCAGACGCCATTCCGGTCTGGAATTGCATGCAGTGCGGTCACCGTACCCAGCTGCCGCGATATACTGACCAGAACCCCTCTAAATACTTACCTGATCACTGCCTGGATCTTGCTTATTCTTGTGACATCCTGTGACATCCTGTGCTGTGTTGTGCTGCTGCGAGTTATTAGATAGAGAGATAGAGAGAGATAGAGAGAGATAGAGAGGCCTAGTGACAGAGAGTGCTATATTTTGTGCTGCTGCAGTGTGATAGAGCTATAGATAGAGAGATAGAGAGAGATAGAGAGAGATTGTGCTATATATTTTTTATATAACTGACTGCTGCCCCCCCTTTTTTGCTGATCAGTATAAATTAACTGATCAGCAACTTTTTGGGGGCGCAGGTTTTTTTTTTAGATATATATACCTGTCAGTGCTGCTGCTGCAGTGTCATAGAGTGAGAGATAGAGAGATAGAGAGATAGAGAGAGATAGTGACAGAGAGTGATAGAGACTGCTATATTTTGTGTCTGCTGCCCCCCTTTTGTGCACCCCCAGCAACTTTTTGGGGGTGCAGGGGTTATTTTTCATATATATAACTGTCAGTGCTGCTGCTGCAGTGTCATAGTGATAGATAGTGAGAGATAGAGAGATAGAGAGAGATAGTGACAGAGAGTGATAGAGAGTGCTAAATTTTGTGTCTGCTTCCCCCGCCTTTTGTGCTGATCACTATATCTGAGGTGATCAGCAACTTTTTGGGGGTGCAGAGTTTTTTTTTTATATATATACCTGTCAGTTGCTGCCAGTTGCACTGTCAGTTGCACCAAAGGTTGTGCACCTGCTGCCCCTCACTGGTAATCAGTGTCGCATCACTGATCACCTTTTTTTTTTTTTGTGGGTGCTGTGGGGTCTTTTTTTAATTTTTTTTTTACACACACTGTGATTTTGTGGGTGTCCTGTGGCCACTGTGCGCTGATCAGTGACGTACATCACTGATCAGCTTTTTCGGCACAGGGTTGATCTATTTTTTATTTTTTTTTTGATCAAATTCCTGTTGCCTTTGAGCGCTGTTCAGTGACGGACGTTACTGACCAACATCTGTGCTCAATTTTTGGCGCAGGACCTTTTTTTTTTTTTTTTTTTTTTTAACCCCTTCAATATTTTTTTTTTTTTAACCCCTTCAATTTTTTTTTTTTTTTGTATAAAGTATTTTTTTTTTTCTGCACTACATACACACTACATACCCCCCGGGTTGAAATAAAGTTTGTACCCCCCCCCCCTACACTATACACGTGTTGAAACATTTCACTACCAGTAACACAAAAATAAAAATGGCATCCCAAATGTCATCCCAAATGTCATCCCAAATGTCATCCCAGTCATCCAGAAGAATGTATTCAGTGGAGGAGGCATATGCCATGCTTGCCTCTGACTCTGACACAGCCAGTGAGGCAAGCGGGGAATTTGAAGGATTCGTCTTAAGCTCCTCTTCCTCCTCTGGTGATGAGGGACCCCCTCAAAGACGCCCCCGTAGAGCAGCTGAGACCCACCCCCCAATAATTGATCTCGTATGGACCCCACCACCAGACAATTTTGAGCCCCAGGTTCCTGAGTTTTTGGCCATGCCAGGAATCCAATTTGATTCCACAGGTCTCAGAGAAATTGACTTTTTCAAATTATTTTTCTCTGATGATTTTATAAATTTAATGGTGGACCAAACTAATTTATATGCCCAGCAGTTTATTGCTCAAAACCCCACGTCATCATTTGCTAGGTGGACCCCTGTAGATGCAGTAGAGATGATGACGTTTTGGGGTCTGGTGTTTCATATGGGCATAGTAAAAAAGCCAGAAATTAGGCAATATTGGAGTACAGATGTTCTGTACAGCACCCCATTTTACCTTATGGCCATGCCCCGGGCTCGATTTGAAACGATCCTTAAATTTTTGCATTACAACGATAATGCACAGTGCCCACCCAGAGATGATCCCACCTTTGACCGGCTATTCAAAGTCAGGCCGGTCATTGATCATTTCAGTGCCAAATTTGCAGAGATGTACATCCCAGATAAATTCATTTGCATAGACGAGTCCCTTATACATTTTAAAGGAAGGGTTAAATTCCGCCAGTACCTTCCCAGTAAGAGGGCAAGGTATGGCATAAAAATGTATAAGCTGTGTGAAAGCACCTCAGGGTACACCCACATGTTTAGGGTATATGAAGGGAAGGATTCAAGAATTGAACCGCCAGAATGCCCCCCCTCCCTCGTAGGTGTTAGTGGAAAAATTGTCTGGGATTTAGTGCACCCCTTCCTGGATAAAGGTTATCACCTCTATGTGGATAACTTTTACACTAGCATCCCCCTGTTTAAGGCCCTTGGTTCAAGAGGTACAGCAGCTTGCGGTACTGTGCGCAAGAACCAAAGAGGCCTCCCAAAAACGCACATTGCCCAAGTAATGAGAAGGGGTGAAAGCAGGGGAATATGCACCGAAAATATGTTGTTGGTCAAATATAAGGACAAGAGGGATGTCCTTATACTGACAAAAATTCACGGAGACAGTACCACCTCCGTCCCTGTACGAGGTACCAGTACCCACACCTCAAAACCTAATTGTATCCTGGATTACAATAGGTACATGGGCGGAGTGGATCTTTCAGATCAGGTACTGAAGCCGTACAGTGCCCTGCGGAAAACAAAAATCTGGTACAAGAAGCTGGCCGTGTATATCATCCAGATGGCACTGTATAACGCTTACGTGCTATTCCGTTCTACCGGCCAGAGGGGGACATTTATGCACTTTCAAGAGGAAGTCATAAAGGGCCTAGTATTTGGGAACCAGCAGGCAGAGGGCCCCAGTACTTCTAGTACTGGCCCCTGTATTGTACCAGGGCAGCATTTTCCGAACGAAATCCCCTCCACTGCAAGAAAGGGCAGGACACAAAAAAGGTGCAAAGTTTGCTATAAAAAGGGAATAAGAAAGGAAACTATTTTCCACTGTGAAACTTGCCCCGACAAACCCGGCCTATGTATAAAGGAGTGTTTTAAAATATACCACACATCTATGGATTATTAGGTTCATCATTTCACCGTGCTTCGGGGGTCTTGCTAATGCCACATAGCACCCACCAACATTCCACCAGAATCTGAGCTGCAAAATCCAAAAATCACTCCTTCCCTTCTGAGTCCTGCCATGCTCCCAACTGGTATTTTTTGGTCACATATGAGGCATTGCCATACTCGGGAGAAATTGGGGCACAGATTTTGGGGTGCTTTTTCTCCTTCATACCTTCTGAAAATGAAAAATTTTGAGCCAGAACTGCATTTTTGTGTAAAAAATGTAATTTTTCATTTTCACTGCCTAGTTGTATCAAAATTGGTGAAACCCCTGGGGGTTTGAAATGTACACTATACCCCTAGATGAATTCCCTGAGGGGTGTAGTTTGCAAAATGGGGTCACTTGTGGGGTGGTTCCACTGTATTGGTGCTTTGGGGGTCTTGCTAATGCGACATAGCACCCACCAACATTCCACCAGAATTTGTGCTGCAAAATCCAAATATCACTCCTTCCCTTCTGAGTCCTGCCACTTTTTGGTCACACATGAGGCATTGCCGTACTCGGGAGAAATTGGGGCACAGATTTTGGGGTGCTTTTTCTCCTTCATACCTTATGAAAATGAAAAATTGAGCCAGAACTGCATTTTTGTGTAAAAAATGTAATTTTTCATTTGCACAGCCCAGTTGTATCAAAATTGGTGAAACCCCTGGGGGTTTGAAATGTACACTATACCCCTAGATGAATTCCCTGAGGGGTTTAGTTTGCAAAATGGGGTCACTTGTGGGGGGGTTCCACTGTATTGGTGCTTGGGGGGTCTTGCTAATGCGACATAGCACCCACCAAAATTCCACCAGAATCTGAGCTGCAAAATCCAAAAATCACTCCTTCCCTTCTGAGTCCTGCCATGCACCCAAATGGTATTTTTTGGTCACATGTGAGGCATTGCCGTACTCGGGAGAAATTGGGGCACAGATTTTGGGGTGCTTTTTCTCCTTCATTCCTTGTGAAAATGAAAAATTTGGAGCCAGAACTGCATTTTTGTGTAAAAAAATTAATTTTTCATTTTCACTGCCCAGTTGTACCACAATTGGTGAAACCCCTGGGGGTTTGAAATGTACACTATACCCCTAGATGAATTCCCTGAGGGGTGTAGTTTGCAAAATGGGGTCACTTGTGGGGGGGTTCCTAAATTTTAGCATCTTATGGTGCCTATAAACCTACATGGTGCCTAAAAAAAGGAGGCTCCAAAATCAAGTAGGTGCTCCTTCTATTATGAAGCCTGTGGTTTGGTCAACGTGCACACTAGGGCCACATATAGGATATTTATGAAAACAAAAGAATTGGGGGAATCAATTTTTAGTCACATTTCTCTAGTAAAATCTACTGTGTTCCTTAGAAAAATGTATTAAAATTGCAAATCTGCAAAAAAAATTTCACCTACACTTTGTTTTAATTCCTGTGAAACACCTAAAGGGTTAACAAACTTCCAAAATGCTGTTTTGAATACTGTGAGGGGTGCAGTTTTTGAAATGGTATCATTTATGGGGGTGTCTCACATACAAGTCCCTCAAAGTCACATCAGAACTGAACTGGTCCCTAAAAAAATCAGTGTTTGAAATTTTCTTGAGAATTTGCTATTCATATTGTAAGCCTCCTAGTGTCCAAAAAAATTAAAAGGAAGTTGAAATAATGATGGAAACATAAAGTAGACATATGGTCTATGTTAGTTATTAACTATTTTGAGTGGTATGATTATTTGTCTCACAAGCAGAAAATTTAACATTTTGCAAATTGCTAAATTTTCCATTTTTTTACGACATTTTGGTATTTTTCACAAAAAAACACAGACTGTATCGACCCAAATTTACCACTAATTTGAAGTACAATGTGTCACGAAAAAACAATCTCAAAATCACTGGGATAAGTAAAAGCAAAAAAAAGTTATCCCCACTTAAGTGATACATGTCAGATTTGAAAAAAAGGGCTCTGTCAGGAACGCAAAAACTAGCTCTGTCAGGAAGGGGTTAAAGGTGATCAACCATTGGAAATGTGGAAAAGCACAGTATTAAGCAAATTATTAATGCATAGGATATAATCATGATTATACAGTTAAATGGCTGCATATACGTGTAATGCAATCTTTTTTTCTTAGTGACTTTTCTTTTTTTTTTTATCACTTTTTTTATGTTTTACATGTAAATTTGAAGGATATTTTTCCTAAATTTAAAGTATACATTCCCACATTATTCTTATGGTACACATGGCACACTGCATATATCTTTCTGCTGGTAAAGTATATGTAACCATAATTTTAGTGTTGTGCACTTGCCATCTGTTATGTTATTGTATGGTAATATCTGTGTGTTTTCAGTTGGATGTTGATCTATAGGAGTGAATAGAAATACAGTGGTTCATTCAGCTTCTAAAGCAGGCTTGTCCAACCTGTGGCCCTCCAGATGTGCTAAAACTACACATCCCAGCATGCCTTGCCACAATTTGGCTATCAGGGAATGCTAGAATGATGGCAATGCATGCTGGGATGTGTAGTTTTAGCACATCTGGAGGGCCGCAGGTTGGACATGCCTGTTCTAAAGCAATAACCGTAAACTCATGTATTGCCAGCTTTATAGACCCTGTGATAAAGGAGCTATGCAATGCAGATAAGCACCAACTGCAGGAATGGAACGGGGCACCTGACTGTTCTCCTAATGGCCGACAATGTGCAGAATGGATAGTTCTGGTTGCTAATGAACTACTTTCTGACTTCATCGGCATCTGAAGAATTTTTTTTTCTCTAGAATGCGACAATCACATTTCTCTATCTATGAAAATGAGCGTATATTTAGTGAATGTGATGTAGGTGGACGTCCTTGCAAAGGAAGGAGCAATTATGTATTTTACCTCTGTTTTTTCTCTCCAGTTCACAATGGGAAAGAATTCAACAAGAAGACAGAGAAGCGTCACAAATGAAAGGTCTATATTCTGTTATATGCAGAGATCTTATTGGCAGTATCGCCTTTACTTGTGTGATGTGCTTAGGGATCAGTTGCTCTAAAAACCTCACTAGTGCCCTCAGGGGGACAAACAACTGTTAGCAGTGGTACATTTACTATACAGTCAGCTGAATGCTCCTAGCATCATGGTTGTCATGTACGTTATAGGTTTAGGATCCCAGTATGTATAATATTGACTTAAATGGCCCAGATTGACAGACTGTGGAGTAACAAGTGGTTTATGTGTGGCCTGATTACTACAGTTCTTTGGCCACAGTGGTCTAAAACTATTCTATCCAAATCACTGCGTGTTGGGCAGCTGTAGGTTCCATGCTGTGGAGAGGGTTTTTGTATGTAATATAATGACTTCTGCATTCTATGTATTAGGACTATCCGCACACGCTCATGTAGAATTGCCTTATTACTCCAAATTCCTGCTCATTGCTGGATATTTAGCCTCCTACAATCCTGCCAGGACCGACAAAAGGTTTTTCGTAAAGGTAGGTTTTTATCTTGAGGGACACCTATGCATGAAATGAGTTGACTGATTGCATCTTGGGCTATTGCTATATATAACGTTACAGTACCATGATATTTTGCACCCATTGCAGTTTTCCTTTGTACTCCTAACATATATCGCTGGGGGGGATAACAACGAAAAGATTATTTGAAAAATATTGTACTGAAATATTTAAAAATAAACTGTAAAGTCCGCTTTGGAGTCGCAAACCCAAGGAAATACCTAATAGATTCTGCAGATACAATAACTAAGTATAGTGGGTTTTATTTTAACGTTTTTGTTAGTTACCTTATATATGTTCTGTAGAGTTTATATTCGGATATCCCACTTTCTGAACCTCAAGTGTATTTATCTATTTATTTATTTTTTTCGGTTTTCTTTTAGCATCATGGGAAAATTAAGAAAACTGATTTCTTGAAAAAACATGAAAAGGTATAAAACAACGTTTAAATGATATATTGACATGAATGTTAATGGTTAGGTAGTGTGTGTGTGTGTGTGTGTGTGTGTGTGTTTGTGTCCCCCTTTTACCAGAAGTAAGGATTTGCTCAGCGATTTTACAAAAAGTCTAATTCATTTAAGATTTATGGAATGAGGAACACTGTTCACCAGCACAAGATATTTCCAGGTAGATAGAGGCTGAAGACTATGGGCCTTATTTTGGTTCATTCTTTCTGACAAAATCCTTCTTAGATGGGCAAAACCATGTGCACTGCAGGTGGGGCAGATGTAACATGTGCAGAGAGAATTAGATTTGGGTGGGGTTTTACTTCAAAGTGAGATCTATATTGCAGTGTAAAAATAAAGCAGTCAGTATTTTCCCTGCACAGAAACAAAATTACTCACCCACATCTAATTCTCTCTGCACATGTTACATCTGCCCCCCTGCAGTGCACATGGTTTTGTCCATCTAAGAAGGATTTTGTCAGAAAGAATGAACCAAAATAAGGCCCTATCTAACATCTGCACAGTATGGTTTCAAACCTGGTAGATGAATTGGTCCGTGTGAAAATTTCTTGCAAATAAAGTGTGTACTATACTCGACTGTACATGGACACTATGTAGTAGAGCAGTGATTTTCAACCTTTTTCAGGTCTCTGCACACCTGACCAGACTTTAAAATCGCCAAGGCACACAACAGTTTTTAATCAAATATAATAAGTAATAACAAATATTGACATATATTTAATATATGTTGAGATCTGTTACTATTTCCTTTAAAATTAGTAGAAACAAATAGGTTTTACTTACATAAAATATCAGTGGGAAACCTATGCCCCCACTATGCCGGATAACACATATGCCCCTACTATGCTGGATAACACATATGCCCCCACTATGCCGGATAACACATATGCCCCCACTATCCCGGATAACACATATTCCCCCACTATGCCGGATAACACATATGCTCCCAATATGCCGGATATCACATATGCTCCCAATATGCCGGATATCACATATGCTCCCAATATGCCGGATATCACATATGCTCCCAATATGCCGGATAACACATATGCTCCCAATATGCCGGATAACACATATGGCCCCAATATGCCGGATATCACATATGCTCCCAATATGCCGGATATCACATATGCTCCCAATATGCCGGATATCACATATGCTCCCAATATGCCGGATATCACATATGCTCCCAATATGCCGGATATCACATATGCTCCCAATATGCCGGATAACACATATGCTCCCAATATGCCGGATATCACATATGCTCCCAATATGCCGGATATCACATATGCTCCCAATATGCCGGATATCACATATGCTCCCAATATGCCGGATAACACATATGCCCCCACTATGCCGGATATCACATATGCCCCCACTATGCCGGATATCACATATGCCCCCACTATGCCGGATAACACATATGCCCCCACTATGCCGGATAACACATATGCCCCCACTATGCCGGATAACACATATGCCCCCACTATGCCGGATAACACATATGCCCCCACTATGCCGGATAACACATATGCCCCCACTATGCCCGATATCACATATGCCCCCACTATGCCCGATAACACATATGCCCCCACTATGCCCGATATCACATATGCCCCCACTATGCCCGATATCACATATGCCGGATAACACATATGCCCCCACTATGCCGGATAACACATATGCCCCCACTATGCCGGATAACACATATGCCCCCACTATGCCGGATAACACATATGCCCCCACTATGCCGGATAACACATATGCCCCCACTATGCCGGATATCACATATGCCCCCACTATGCCGGATATCACATATGCCCCCACTATGCCGGATATCACATATGCCCCCACTATGCCGGATATCACATATGCCCCCACTATGCCGGATATCACATATGCCCCCACTATGCCGGATATCACATATGCCCCCAATATGCCGGATAACACACATGCCCCCACTATGCCAGATAACACATATGCCCCCTCTCAGTACAGCCGCTCGCCTCCTCTTCCCGCCTCCGCCGCCAAGCCCCTCAGCCCTGCACTGTGAATCATATTAATTGGTTACATTGCCCCTATGCCCAGCCAGCTGGCACATGCCATTCGCCCAGTGTTGCCTCCAGCTCCATATCATATGATGGAGCTGGAGACAACACTGGGCGAATGGCATGTGTCAGCTGGCTGGCTGAGCATAGGGGCAGTGGTTACCTGGCTGATGATGATGGTTGCTGGTCAGGCTCCGCTCCGGCCTGTGCAGGGCGTTGAGGTGGTTGTGGCAGGCAGGGAGGGTGGGCCGCGGCTGAGTGCCCGTGTCGGACCACCAGCCAGGTGATGCCAAAGCCTGGCTGGCAGCAAAGGGAGTCTGGAGAGGAGCCGGATGCCTGGGCTCTGGCTGCTGCTAGGAAGCTCCGGGGATACGAGGAAGGCTGCAGGCCTGACCGGTGCTCTGACAGATGCACGCTGTCTCAGGCTGCCTGAATGAAATGACGCAGATGAAGAAGGACCCGGGTGAGTCGCCGTGACACGCTGTCACGCGGCACACCTGAGGACTGGCCGCGGCACACAGATGGATGGGTGCTTACTTATGTATTTGTTGGGAGCCAGAGCAGGAAGGTAACGCCGTCCGTAGCACAATGGGCGGTATTCAATGTGAATACTGGCGACGTGCAGCGAATCCTGTTTAGGATTCGCTGCACATTCGCCACTGCTCGCTGCGTTCCAGAGCCTCGCCTGCTCCGGTATTCAACGAGTCAGGGGCTCGCTGCCCCTGACTGGCGAATTTGAGCTCCTGCGGCGGACGCTGCAGGGAGCCTGAGGACGGTGGCAGGCAGGGAGATGGAAGTCTCCCTGCCTGCCCCAGAACGTTTGTGGGGGGGAGGTGGGCTCCCCGGGCCAGGCGGCACAGGCTGCCCCCCGGGGGTGCCAGTAGGGGACCGGGTATATTCACTACACCCGATCATGCATATGTAATGATCGGGTGAAGTGAATATATGAATATCTAATGAGCGGCTATATATATATATTTTTTTTATTAAATATATATTCATGTGCTTACAGCACATGAATAAAAATAGCATGCCCTCCTTAGAATAAAATTTCAGATTTTTTGACACCAATTGTTAAAAACAAAACACTTTATTTTAAAAGTTCACATTCCACTTCACCATAAAAAGATAGCGATTTGCTACTCGGTGAATCATGGCGAAAAAAACCTTGAAATGTATTCGCCATCTGGTCATTGAATAGGGTGATTCACCGTTTTAGTCAGAAATTCGCCTTACAGCACAAAATCGCCATAAAAACCTGGCGAATCAGCCTCATTGAATACCGCCCAATAAGTAGCTTTGTGAAAATTGGATTGTTTAGATTGGTGTTTCCAAACTCTGGGACTCTAGAACATCAGGTCATGGCTTTTAAGTTCTCTTCAATTATGCAAAGGTGGCTGTATTTTTATTATTTTATTTTATCAGTTATCCTTGAAGGTTTTCAGGACTAGATATGTGAGCAGTAGAAGTCCTGTCGTCATTGACCAAGGCGCTTTCAACTTTTGTGATCTCTGAAATGTTTATTACATGGCCTAGTTGTATACCTTTTTGCTTATCCTTCCTCAAACATACAATTATAAATTGTAACTTTTTTTTACCCGGGGAACTCACTAATATCTTATGTCCACCAATTGTGTGTCCTGAAAATCATCCTGTTTCTTTACAGACGAGCAATCATCTTCTTGGTCCCAAACCATTTCCCTTGGATAGGCTGCTGGCCATACTGTACAGTATCGTGGACAGCAGAGTTGCTCCCACTGCAAATATCTTCTCCCAGGTAAGTGTGCAGTGTCCTGGCATACCCTACTGAGAATTGCTAAGCATCGGTGTCTGGCTGTATCGCAATGTGCAGACCAGCAGTCCATATGCATGTACAAGAACCTAACCTAAGAGAAAATTATGTATACTATGACATAAATCAGTTATCATATACATATATCATTCTGCTGCAAGTAAACCTTTCTTCGCTATTAGATTTCTTCTCTTGTGACTCTTCAACTGTTAACTCTCGTGGGTCATGATGATCAACTTGATGGACCCAAGTACAAATGTACGGTATCTTTGGACTTTATCCGAGCCGTGGCAAGGTATGTATGTATGTGTGTACATGTATTATACAGCTGTGTGCAAATGATTGAGGGGGGGATGCTATAACATCCGCGCCCCCTATCGCCGCAGATCGCATACATAATTATCGCATATGCGATAATTATGGCAGAGGACAGCTCTTGCGTTAAGAGCTGTCCTTTGCGGTGCGAGACAGCGGATCCCATCAGGACCAGGCGGCTCCCCCCTCCCTCCCTTACCCGGCGCTGCTGCTGCTGCGCTGGGCTCTATTTCTACCTGCACCCGGAAGAGGATCATAGCGCAGGGAGGAGGAAAACACAGGTGGGGGGGTCGATGCAGGGTGGCGGGGGGTCACAGTAAAAGCCCCTAGGCTTCTATGGGGGCATCGCCAGATTTTGCGGGGTGGCGGGGGGGGGGTCACAGTAAAAGCCCATAGGCTTCTATGGGGGCATCGATAACAGGCTTTTTACCGCAATTTTAATTTAGAGAATCTCCCCCGAGTGTCACTTTGTGTGTTCCACTGCATCCAGGAGTGAAAACATCCCTGCAGGGTGCAAATAACATTTCTGAATAATTTATACTATTTGCAGCAAAATTCGTGAAAAAAAATAATAATTCCGTTTTCCCTGTGATATATGTAGAAGTGTGGGCATCCTGCCAGTCAGTACTGATCAGCGCATCTTTTGGCTCAAATCACAGCTCCACATGTTTCCTGCAGCCACCTAGAACGCTCTTGATGCTCTAGGATTGTTCTCCACTCTCCGTTGCAGAACTCTTCTAGCTTAGAAATGTTAATAGGTCGTTCTGCATTTTATGATTCTAATCATTTTGAATCTTGATTCCAAAGCCATTTATTTATGTGATTGCTGTTTTAGGGTGTGCAGCTGTATGTATGATTACAGTAGACTTGTTGTATGCCAGAAGACCTCATTAGCCAAGTAGGTTAGCACCATTAATGATCTTTTAACATCCCTTTGGAAAGCCAGATGCATAGCAGCACTTTGGGGGTTGTTTTGGTTCACTCTGACAAATTCATTCTTAGATGGACAAAACCATGTGCACTGCAGGTGGGGCAGATGTTACTTGTGCAGAGAGAATTAGATTTGGGTGGGGTTTTACTTAAAAGTGAGATCTATATTGCAGTGTAAAAATAAAGCAGTCAGTATTTTCCCTGCACAGAAACAAAATAACTCACCCAAATCTAATTCTCTCTGCACCTTTTACATATTTCAAGATATAGTGACAGTCTGTGCAATTATTTTTCCCCATAGACTAGAGATGGGTATATCATGACAGCAGCCTATAACCAGGCAAAGAAACCTGCACTGCCGAGATAGCGCAGCAACTAGTCGACTACTGAAGAGGCGGGTGGACTTGGAGGCGGGGCCTGGAGCATCATACAGGGAAGCGTGTTATACACAAGGGCCTGATGCAATGCACTGCGTAAGGTCCTTGTACAGTACACTACAGTACTGTAACACACAGCTGGCATGCATATAAAATCTATATTTAGATTCTATATGAAATTAAATTCCAGGGGGTAATGGACGGTCGCGCTGCCAAAACACAGCTGCGCATGCATATAGATTCATATGCATGCCAGCTGTGTCTCGGCATCACAACTGTCCAGTACCCCCATGAATTTAAATTTTAGCCCATTTGGGGGAATTTACCACTGTTCCCTGATCACTGGCATAGGGTAATCACATTCATGTAGTGTGTTAAACATGCAACAATGTAGCAATTTTTTTGTCCAAAATGCGCTTGTTCAGCTGGTGATGGATCCAGCTAACTGCTATATAATGGAACACAGCTGGGATCATTTAATTGAACACTTGCCCATATCCAATTTGTCGCGGGTACGACATGCATTATACCTTCAAGTTACAACATGAAGCATAGACTTGTTGATTTATCAGCATTCAGACTCTTGCATTAGGAAGTAATTAGCAGAGTCTGTCTACAGAACCGTAACTACAATACACGGAGCATTGACCGTTATTGAAGTAACAAGCCTGCTTAACAGGACCTACCGGAATAATCGGAAGCAGGCTAGAGGAGATCATCCTGCCAATGGCAGGGCCGCCATCAGGGGGGTGCTGTGGGTACAGCTGTCCTGGGCCCCGGCCACTGAAGGGGCCTGAGCAGCTGGCCGTAGCGACACCCCCCGTGGCCGCACATCGCCTCCCTCACCCGGCGGCCCCCCAGTCAGGCACGCACGATACACAGTGCAGCCTGTAGAGTGCCGAGCCTAGGACACAGAGGGGCTTGGCGCTCTGCAGGCTGCAGTGTGCGCCCCTGAGGAGATGTGGGCTGCTGTAGCTAGGTAAGTAATGGTGTGGGGGAGCAGTGGGTGCCAGAAGTGAAGGTCAATTCGGGGAGGGGGGGGAGAGGAGAGTGTGGGTGCAGGGGGGCCTGGACTGAAAGTCAGTCCAGGGCCCCAAGATTACTAGTGCCAGCCCTGGCCATTGGTATCAATAAATCATTACCTTAAACCAGGGGTTCCCAATCTTTTTTTAATCACGGCACCCTAGAGTATAAGAATTTTTTCGCGGCACCCCTAGGCCAAATTTATTTTAATTAGATTGGATTTATATGCTATTCTTAGGGTCAGTTATGTGTAAAAGGGCAGGAATTGCTTCTGTTTGTACACATTTTATGATTGGCAGCCACCAGCACTGGTTTTGCTTATAAATAATTAACCATTAATAATTTAAGTTGGTCCTGGACTACCAACCCAGGGCACCCCTGCATGTTTCCTGAGGCACCCCAGGGAGCCACGGCGCACAGTTTGGGAATCACTGCCTTAAACACAAAACATTGCAAACACTTTACAGGTCACTACCAGCTTCACCTTAATGCAGAAACTTCTGTTCTAAAACTTCAAGCGCTGGGTGCAGCTACTGTATTTTCTTTTTAGCCACTCTGCTGTGAGACATGGGCTTTGCTCTCCATATCTGAGCAGTTTAATAAGCTATAACTTTTCAGGGTTGTCCCAAAGCTAGGTGCACAGTGTCCAATTTATTATTATTATTTTATTTTTTTGGGGCGGGGGGGGGGGGGGGGTATTGTAAGGTCAGTCTCCAGCCTCCTGCCGGTCCTTGCTCTGGACAAAATTTTAAGCTACAGGTTCCGCCAAACTTTGGTATCCAGCAAAAGAGACCACGTAATGTTTAAATTTCCAAAAAACAGCACCCCCCATGTCACCCCCAGCTGCAGCCACATTCTAAAGCAATGGTCTAGATGCCATGTGGGACTGTTAAGGTTTGCAAAGAATGGGGTCAAGGGGATACTCAAGGCTGCCTCCACAATTTATTTCAGTTGCAGCAGCATAGGACCTATTGTTGTTGTCCTTGGTTTTTTTTTTTTTCTTACAATGTATTTATAATCTATCCTTTGCAAAACTGCTATATCTGCAATTCCTTAAGTCAGATGCTGTACAGGATCTCACGGCACAGTCTGGACTAGTTAGAATGGTGTGTATTTAAGTCCCAGAATTGTTTTTATCTCACTTAATTTAAATTGACAGTAATTGTGCATTAAACATGCAGAGGTACAGGTTTAGTTTTCTAATCTGCATAAGTAGTTACCTTGTTTCAACTGAGATTCACTGAAACCTACAGTTTGATAAAATTGCAATATAGCTAATAGTGTGTGTCTTGGATTCAGAGGAGTCTGTACTTGCTTTTACTTGAACAAAGTATGTATTCTGCCTGTGGGACAGTTACGTTTGTGTAAATATATATAACTATATATTTATGATATATAATGCATATTGTGATATTCATTTTGGCTGGTGAGGAAGGGATTTCTTCTGGTAACCCTTTAGTATTAGTCTCAACAGCCCATTCCACTCTAAGGGTATTTGAGACCTTTATGGTTTTAAAACTGATATTATTGCAGATCTTTTTTGGCATGGTGTATGCCTAAATCACCCAGCAATTGTATTATTCCAACTGTCTCTCTAAATACCATCCTATCTCTCAGCTCCCATGCCTCTCCAAGGTACTTGAGAGACTTGCCTACACTCCCTTTAACTCCTACAACTTATTGGACCCACTTCAGTCAGGCTTTCGCTCTCAACACTCCAGAGAGACAGCACTGACTAAAGTAGTCAATGATCTGGCCACTGCTAATCTAAAGGCCATTTCTCATTCTCTTATTCCTCTAGATTTTTGAGCTGCCTTTGACACTGTTGACCACTCTCTTTTCATACAAACACTACAATCCCTAAGTCTTCAGAACACAGCCCAGTCTTGGTTCTCTTCCTACCTATCTAATCGCTGTTTCAGTGTTCACTCTGATTTTACCTCCTCCTCACTACCTCTGTCCGTTGGAGTACCACAAGGCTCAGTCTTAGGTCCTCTGCTTTTCTCAATCTATACTTCCTCTTTTGGCAAACTACTCAAATCTTTTGGATTTCCGTATCCTCTGTACGCTGATACAACTCAAATGTATCTATCCTCCCCTGAATTGTCACCATCAGTATTGCTCCGTGTCCATGTCTTGCTGCCATTTCATCTTGGATGTCATCTCGCCACCTCAAACTCAACTTTTTTAAAATGGAATAAATTATATTCCCACCAGCCAAGAGGAATTACCAACCTGATATCTCTATTACTGTTGTGAACACAACAATTAATCCTACTCCACAAGCTCGCTGCCTAGGGGTCATCCTCGACTCTGAACTGTCCTTCATTCCTTACATTCAATCTGTCTCTCAATCATGTACATGCATTTAAGAAACCTATCCAAAATTTGTCCGTACCTTACACAAGACACTGATCCATGCACTCATTATATCACGCGTTGATTATTGCAATAGCCTCCTTACTGATTTTCCCTACGAAAAGACGCTCACCACTACAATCCATTTTGAATGCAGCTGCGAGGCTGATCTTCCTGGCTAGACGTTCATCGTCTGCTGATCCACTCTGTCGGTCCCTCCATTGGTTGCCTGTATATTACCGCATTCAATATAAAATACTTCTACTTACATACAAAGCCATCACTCTAACTACACCGACTTATATCTCTTCACTTATCTCAAAATATATCCCCACCCGACCTCCGCTCTGCACAAGATCTGCGTCTCTCATCCACACTCATTACTCCCTCCCACTTACACTTGCAGGATTTTTGTCGGGCAGCACCCACCCTATGGAATGCCCTTCCACGCACACTAAGACTCTCCTTTAGCCTCCAAACTTACAAGTGTTCCCTGAAAACTCACCTCTTCAGTTAAGCCCATCATATTCCGGAACCCCACACAACCACCAGTAGTATTTATATCTAATTGCGTCCCTTCAGGACTGTCTTCCAATCTGATAGGACTCCCATGCTATGAAATTCTATCCTCATGTATCCCTCCTATTATCCCAATAGATTGTAAGCTTGCGAGCAGGGCCCTCCTACCTCCATGTCGGTTTCTACCCACATTGTTTTATCACTGTTGTTTCCAATTGTAAAGCGCAACTGAATATGCTGCGCTATATAAGAAGCTGTAAATAAATACATTTTAACAAGGTTACTAGAAATAAACAAATGGACATCTGAAATGCCAACATTAATTAAACCGGATTAGAATTAGAAGGTGGCAAGAAAAACAGTGTCAACCTCGACTATAGGCAAATAAAGGGGGTGACAACCAGGATTAGGCTAGTACAACCCCCACTTAATTGCATAGCACTGTTCCCTTTTGGAAATAGAGACTGGGTTCTCCCCTGTGACCTTTTGCAACCATGCTCCAGAAAGGAACAAATGTCCTCAATAAGAAATGTAAACCCTGTATTAGACAGACTACTCCCAACTAGCAAATAAAAGGCATCATCATACTTTAAATGAGGATTTGTAGTGATTCCATCCCTAGTGCTCAGCACAAACCTAGAGATGACTGCATACACATTCTTCTGTACCATTTCCAAGACTGCACCACCATG
This sequence comes from Crinia signifera, assembly GCF_055691185.1. NCBI lineage: Eukaryota > Metazoa > Chordata > Amphibia > Anura > Myobatrachidae > Crinia > Crinia signifera. The sequence goes on along the minus strand of NC_139221.1, from coordinate 54,058,931 downwards.
CAAACCTCTGAGGGATAAATTCTGATCACACTATACCAGTTCAAGACCATTGGTCAAAATGCATCTGATGGTCCACCGAACAGGTATTTAATTCTATACCAGTGAGAGTTCACAAGTCTACTTTCGGTACTCTTTACCTAGATGGGCGCCCGCGATTGAAATCGCGGGCGTCGGGGGTAAAAATCGCGGGCATCGCGGGTAAATCGCGGGTACATAAAAATCTACCCGCGATGACCGCGATTTTCCCATAGGGAACAATGTTAAAAACGGTGATTGACCGCGATTTTAATGTTAAATGCCTCAATGCCCGCGATTTGGCCATAGGAATCAATGTTAAATGGGCCACAGAGCCCTAATAGTCACCGTGAACTCTGAAATGGCCCCCACAATTGTTAACGCCACCCCACGATCAACGTGAACCCGAAGCGTGGCGAGCGCAGCGGTACGCGTCCTCCGACCTTTTCATGCCCTACTATCCACTAGGGCGTGGAGTGAGAATAGAATAGTGTGGCGAGCGCAGCGAGCCACCGAGCCCGAAGCGTGGCGAGCGCACGCGGATACCTTCACAGGCAGACGCGTCCCCTCGCGGGCTTCACTGGTGTCCGCGTCGCCACGGACACCTGTGAAGCCCGCGAGGGGACGCGTATAACTGTGAAGGTATCCGCGTCCCCTCGCGGGGCTCGCTGCGCTCGCCACGCTTCGGGCTCGGTGGCTCGCTGCGCTCGCCACACTATTCTATTCTCACTCCACGCCCTAGTGGATAGTAGGGCATGAAAAGGTCGGAGGACGCGTACCGCCGCCCCTCGCGGGCTCGCTGCGCTCGCCACGCTTCGGGTTCACGTTGATCGTGGGGTGGCGTTGAAAATTTGGGGGGACATTTAAGGGTTAATTGTGGTTATTTGGGCTCTGTGGCCCATTTAACATTGATTCCTATGGCCAAATCGGGTCCATTGAGGCATTTAACAGTAAAATCGTGTCCATCGGGCCTTTTAACATTGATTCCTATGGCAAATCGGGAGCATCGCGTCGCGGGTACATTTATGGCCGGCCGCGACGCGACCGACAAGATTTCCATGTTTAACATGGGTTTCAATGGGAAATCGCGGGCGTCGGTCGCGTCTCGGCCACACATAAATGTACCCGCGATGCCCGCGACGGGCGCCCATCTAGGTAAAGAGTACCCTACTTTCTTCTCCCCCATCCCCCCCTCAAATATACCACCAACCAATCATTAGTGTTACAAATAGGACTAGGAGAAACTAGTCTGTGTTCTAAACGTTTACTTTTCATAGTGGTTAATCAATCGCCTGTCCTGCAGGACAAGTTTTCCAGAGGTGCTCTGCATGTTTGTACCGCCTTGGCAAGACCTCATTCTCATGATGCGGTAATTGTTCAGACCTCCTAGTTTTCTCCATACACTTACCAGCTGAACAAGCAACATGGCGACTGTCAAGGATCCAAATCCATCACAGATCCTGACACAAATTCCAAACACTAATGAAACCAAGGGGAGAAGTCACATAGGATATCTCTTGAGCTCCTCAGCAGCTTCTCAGGGGGCGGGATCGCATAAGATACATCTGCCAGATCTGTCAATTCTTGATGGCAGCGCTTATAATCTCCCGCTCTGATCCAATGCGCACAGGAACGCGCATTAGAATTAGAGATAACACTTTTCACCCAATAATGCCATCAGATCCGTTGAAATCATGTGAAAAGGGCCCATATTGCACTAGTGTATGGGCACCTTAAGAGTACTCCACAAACCACACTAAGCTAGACTTCCCAGACAAACCTGTATTGAAACGTCCCAACATCAATAATGTGATCATTTGATGATCATTCACCTACCACAAACACATCTAGCAAGGCAGGGGAAACCTGGTTAGGGTAAACCATGTGAAGGTGAAAACTACAAAAACCTATGTGAGGGCAACAATTGGAAATGCCTTCATCCCCCAAAGTGGAGGCTAGTAGCATAAGGCCTTGAGCTTTCTGGAAAACTCACAGGACACACACTTAACGGCAGTTATTTGTCCTTTCAAATAAACATTATAAGCTTCCAACAAGCTGATTTTTCAAGAAGTCTGCTGAGGGTTGTAGTGCAATCTCCGCATCCTAACATTGGAAGTCGGTGAAGCCACAGCAAGTAGAGGCTAACACCATGTCTTTTTAATGGCTGGATAAGCAGTAGTGTGAAACCCAGCAAATTCATGGAGATGGAAGTGTTGGACACCAATGCTTGCATGGGTTTCCTCTGGGTTCTCCAAATCCTCAATCAATCCCAAAATATACTGGTAGGTTAATTGGCTCTTACCAAAAAATTAACCCTAGTGTGTTAGTGTGTGCATGTACAGTACTTTTTTTTTTTTTTTGCTGTCAAGTTCAATGTGAGGTGATTGTAGTGCTGCTGACCCCAGGTATATATATATAAAATACCCATTTGTCAGGAAGCATATAAAGATCTAAGCTTGGAACAAAAACTGTGGAGTTTACTCCTTTACTTTTTCAAAGTGCTACTTGTGTGTTATGAACAATTGGGAAACACTAAAAGTACTATATACACCTAGGGCAGTGGTTCCCAACCCTGGTCTCAAGTACCCCCAACAATGCATGTGTTCCAGGTTACTTGTGGATTTTTAAAATGTGACAGTTGGTGATCCAGTTTACCCTCTGGATGACTTGGAAAACCTGAAAAGTTAGGGGGTACTTGAGAGCCGTGGTTGGGAACTGACCTAGAGCAACCAGAACCTTTTAATCGGACCTTGGTGTTTATAAAGCCACAACCTACTGCAGGGTTGTACAGGCTGGTACCTTGCTGTGTACATGTGCCTACACAGATGGATATAAATATATTATTTTATTCTGATTAAAACCATAAAACATACAGTATGTGTTATCTCTTGTATGTAAATGTGTCCAGGTACTTTTGGATTTCATTAATTTATTTTTCTATTTCTACAGGACTGTGAGCTTCGACATTGTGAAATATTTGTATGATTTTCTATGAAAATGTAATGTCTGCAAAAACAGGATCCCGATTCGGAAGGCCCTGAAGCCTACAATATGTTGTACAGTGTATGCACATCATAAAGCAGTAAGACACTCATTGCAGTGTTCTAGTACACATCTGTAATAAACCCAGTCTTCTATGAAGTATGGACTGTATCTAATGTCTATCAATTTCTACAACGTGTAACAAATTGTTACACATTCAGATTGGAAATAAAAGAACTATTCTGTACAAACACCTGCTGTACCAAAAAACTGGTTTTATCCTTTTATGCATTGCCATGAAAACCCTATACAGGTTGAGTATCCCTTATCCAAAATGCTCGGGACCAGAAACATTTTGGATGATGGATTATTCCGTATTTCAGAATATTTTTAGATTTCAGTGATGTATCTTGAGGTATCTTGCATTTATGTTGTGTATTTACACACACACACACACACACACAAAATACACACATTTTATTTGTGCATAAAACAAGGTTTCAAAACATGAAACAAAGTTTGTATCTTATCTCAGGCACTGACTTTGAATGCCAAGCAATCATTTTCTTGCACATATTTAGTGCCAGTTACAGATCCTGTCCCCAGTAGTGCCAGTTACAGATCCTGTCCCCAGTGATGCGATTACAGTACGATGTCCACAGTAGGCTTTTAGCAAAAAAATATATATATATTTTTTTCACTTTCTAGAATGTATGGTTTTCTAAATAAATTTGATAAGGGATACTCAACCTGTATCACTTTTTTTTTCAGAATTATTATCCAAAATCAGTCCCTTTTTTTTTTTTTTTTTTCGAGATTTCTGCTTTCTTTAGGTGGGATAAGACCCCCGTTCTCTCACAATGAGTTAATTCAGAATGCTTGGCTTTCGACGTTGCAATAAGAGCAGGTTTATGATGAAACTATTTAGTTTAAATACGGCCACTTTGCTACTGTGAAAATAACCACTGGAGTGGGAATTAAGGATTTCTCAAGTGAAGTCTTCCAGGGATGCAGGTTACAAAATCTTTCTGTAACACGCCTTTGTACTGTGCCAGAACTTTTTCAATATATGTACATGTCCAAAAAACGATACTTTTGCTACGTGTCTTTTTTAATAATCTTCCAGAGTCATAATATTAAAGGTGACCTTAACTGAAAAGAACACGGTGATTACTATAATTTTCCTGTAAATGGCTATGCTGTATGTTCTTAGGGGATTCTTTAGAATGTGTGTATGGTTTGTTTGTTCAAATCTGGAAAACATCTCTCAAGCATTTTATGTTTTTAGAGACATGTTGGGGTTTGATTTCTGTTTTGTTTCAATGCATGGGGCTCATAAGGTTGATAGTGTCTGGGTCTGCCCAGAAATGTCGACATGGGGAAAAGAGACCCGGGCAAAAGATCAACACAAAAATCATTAAAACATGAAAAGATTGACATAAGTTTTTCACATTGGGCAATTGGAATTAGTGTACAGCTTTTGCTCACCTTACTTTTATCCAGGTGTCTCCCTGCACATATAAGAAATGTAAAAAATGTTGACCATTACCATGTCAGACTTCTGTCGACCCATTGTGCATGTTGACTTAAAGTCCAGATCCAATCTAAAACTCCAAATGATTTTGTATATTTTTTAAGCTGTATTTTTGTTTTCTTTGATTTATTGCTCTTGAACCTTAGATTTTGCCATCCTATGCTACAGGTCTGCAATTTGAAGATAGGTTTATTAATACTGTACATTTAGAAGACCCCACAAAGGTTCATATCAGTGTACAAGGGGATATAACGGACAAGATACAGAAGTTCAGACTGTATATAAATTCAGATACATAATTACAGTATGTAGTTATTATAATTATGTAGACAAGACAGAGTAAATCGCTACTGGTGTAAATCTACAGTCTGTAATGGGTGTAGGAAGACGCAGTTGGGAGAAGAGTAGAGTTATTTGTTTCTATCCCACTGGTCTCCGACTATGGAAGGTTTTCAATCCTGGTGGAATGTTTTGGCAGGTAAAAAATCTGCCCATTTTTACGTTTTTAGGGCCTATTTAATCCTCTTGCTGATTTTTTTTTTTTTTTTTTGCCGGTGCGAAATATCCAGCATCAGTGACACGTGGTTTTGGTGAATTTGTGGCTGTTTTTTCCAGTTTTTGTGGCTGTTTTTACCCATGCTGCTAAGCCAAGAAAAAGGGAAATCTCACGGCCAAAAATGTACTACAAAACGCTCGTGATTGAATGTTGATAGGTGAATTTTTGCTGTTTTTTCGCCTAGCGAAAAACTCAGCCGGGATTGAATACTTCCCTGTGTCTCCTCAAGACTGTGTGGCTTAGAACTGCTTCTATGAGGGGGTCTTAATGTCTGCAAGAGAAGCAACTCTCCTTGGCTTCTCTATCCAGCCTACCCCATTCTGGGACCCTGGTCCTCAAGTTCCCCCAACAGTGCACGTTTTCCAGGTCACCTGGGAGGTGCACTCATTATTCTGACACATTTTAAAAGATCCACAGGTGGTGCTAATTATTTTGCCAGTGACTCTTTGTGGAGACATGAAAAATGTGCACTGTTGGGGGTACTTAAGGACCAGGGTTGGGAACCACTGATTTAGAACCACAGAGTACTGTGTACATACTGGGTGCTATCATCTGCATTAACCCCTTCTAGGTGGAAATTCAGAACTATATAGCTCTACGTCAATGTTGCTAAGGTTTACTTACCATTCTATACATACCCCTATTTAGGGAAGGCATTAGCAGATAAAATTTGTGCAAGACACTACTAATGTCACTATTATAAATTATTATAAAGTCACTATTATAAATCATCAGTATATTATATGCAACTGTGGTGCACAGCCTTACAGGAAACGATGTGACTGAATGCTGACACCTGTACCTACGTACCTATCATAGTGTGACTTGAGTCACACAATAAATTATACTTTTTAGGTGATCAGTGGTACTATTCCCATAACAATTTGGGGTACTCTTTACTTAGAAGGGCGCCCACGATTTTGATCGTGGGCATCGTTAGTAAAAAATCTCGGGCATCTCGGGGATTGAATGCACTAAAAAATCGGGTGCGATCAACCGACGAGATGCCCGAGATTTCCCATAGGGAACAATGTTAAATGTCTCAATTGACCCAATTTTCCTGTTCAATGCCTCAATTGACCCGATTTTTCCATAGGAAACAATGTTAAATGGGCCACAGAGGCCAAATAGGCATCCTGAAGTGTATAATGGCCACCCGAATTGTTAACGCCACCCCACGATCAACGTCAACCCGATGCGTGGCGAGCGCAGCGAGCCCGCGAGGGGCGGCGGTACGCGTCCTACGACCTTTTCATACCCCCACTATCCACGTCGGCGTGGAGTTGAGAATAGAAAGTGTGGCGAGCGCAGCGAGCCACCGAGCCCGAAGCGTGGCGAGCGCACGCGGACAGCTGTGAAGCCCGCGAGGGGACGCGGATACCTGTGAAGGTATCCGCGTCCCCTCGCGGGGCTCGCTGCGCTCGCCACGCTTCGGGCTCGGTGGCTCGCTGCGCTCGCCACACTTTCTATTCTCAACTCCACGCCGACGTGGATAGTGGGGGTATGAAAAGGTCGTAGGACGCGTACCGCCGCCCCTCGCGGGCTCGCTGCACTCGCCACGCTTCGGGTTGGCGTTGATCGTGGGGTGGCGTTAACAATTCGGGTGGCCATTATTCACTTCAGGGTGCCTATTTGGCCTCTGTGGCCCATTTAACATTGTTTCCTATGGAAAAATTGGGTCAATTGAGGCATTGAACAGGAAAATCGGGTCAATTGAGACATTTAACATTGTTCCCTATGGGAAATCTCGGGCATCTCGTCGGTTGATCGCACCCGATTTTTTAGTGCATTCAATCCCCGAGATGCCCGAGATGGGCGCCCTTCTAAGTAAAGAGTACCCAATTTGGCAACATTGATGTACTGAATGGATAATTTATCGTAACACCCATTATGTTTGCAAGCTTCACTTGAAGTTTCAACAGTGTTTGATACACTTTAAACACCCTAACAGATCTGTGAGATACGGTATATGTGCACTGGAGAAACTGTCAGAAATACTCACTATATAAGATATTAAGCACTGTCAGCTTTGGTGTTATAGAAATTATCTAGCGGCTAGTTTCATACCAATAATATGAGACGCTAGAGGGTTTGAACTTTATTTCAATTATTGTTATGTACATTTTATATCACACACTATTTTCTTTGTCTTCTTCACACTATTGGTTTTAATATTTTGCACTGGGATCCTCTGTTTTTTTTTTGGGGGAGAGGGGAGAGAGAGAGAGAGAGAGTGGCGGTGGCTGGACTCCAGGGCTCCTCCTTTCACCCATTAGTGGTGGAGCTCCAGTTGGCCAGCGATTCCCTGCATCTGAGAGGGTGGTGTGGCAGCAGGGCTTCGGGGGTCCTTCATGTGTCCCGTCTGCATCGTCCCTGGGATGGATGCTGCAGATTGGACAATTTTCTATGTCCATGCGGGGATCTGCGGCGACGGCGGCTGCGGGGTCTCGGCTGTGGTTGTCAATCACTGATGCAGCGGCGCCCTTATTTTATTTATTTTTTACATTAAAAAAAAATCCTGCCCAGCCAATAGGCTCTTGCCATGTCATAACTGCGACCCCTGATTGATGTTTAAATACATCGGTGCGAAGCGTGAGCAGGAAGTCCGGTGGTAGCGGGGTATCTGTCAAGTGCTGCAGAAGACCATAATCCCAGGTGGGTGGCAGGCCACCACCCTCTGGGTGAAGATTCCTGGATGAAAACTATGGAAATCCTAGTAGCAGAAGCAGCCAGGCAAAAGAGCTAAAAGGATGAAATATAGGGGACCCCTAGTCATTTGTTCCCTCATCTTTTGGGAACCAGAGCCTGCTCCAAGAGCCCAGTGTTGGTTTATAAAATATGGGGGACTCCTAGCTGTTTTGTTTTTTTTCCTTGTAGTCTTATAGCACCACCCATTATTTACATTATGACAAGAAGAGACAGTTAAAAAGACAATTGATTGAGCTGATATCTGACACTTTCCAGATATGAAGATGCAATCTTATGACAGGAAAAAATCTGCCAATCACTAAAATAAATCTGTAGTGTGTGGGCAAGTCATATAGATTGGAGAAACAATTTCTGTGGGAAAAAAATTACTGGATCTGATAAGTAATTAATTGTGATAACTGATGTATGGGCACCTTAAGTGATGGCTTTAGTAAAGGTCAAGTCACGTCAGTTTATTGTCATTAGCAGAAGGAGAAACTCTTTCTGCAGACGAAATTGTAACATACATAAAATACCAATACAATAAAAGCAATATCCACATATAACATACATAAAAATGTAAAAAAGAAAAAACAAACAACATTTTGGCATTCAACATACGTGCTGCTGATGGTGCATATGTGCTGCTGATGGTAAGGTTAAGCTGTCTCTATTCTTAAAGTTCAGATATCAGCTCTACAGGCCCCCATCCACTAGGGCGAGGTATTGCATATGCAACATTGTGAGTGGTCCTATTGCATGCAATGTATATGAAATCCTAGCCAGGGCTACGGGCTGCTATGAATATTCAGGCGCACGAGAATGCAGGAAGAATGACATTAGATGTGTCACTTTTCATGTAAACCGCCGCAGCAATGCATCAGAATTGCATAAAAAGTGGCTGCCACTAGGAATTTTGGGCCCCGGGACTGATTTCCCCATCTGATTGGTTGGCCATAGCAAAATCCCATGTAGAATAGATCTCCCAATTTTCCCCTAAGACCCTGGACCTTATTCTGGTTGACTTGCAAGGCTGCAAATTCATACCCTTGCGAGTCCCTTGAATGTGCCCCCCCCCCGCATGCCGGGTTCCGCCGCATGGCTGCGAATGGATGTTTTGTCAAAATATCCATTCGCAACATATGGGGGACACCCACATCATTCAATGGTTGCCGACCATCGAATGATGTGGAAGGTGCGCGCATATCTAAGTCACTCTCAGGTCACTTAGATTTGCATGCCCATTCCACAGGAACTGGACGGGCAGCTGACATCCGGTAATGTCAGCTGCCTGCACCTGCGTCACCTGGGGATTCACCCATGAAACACTGGGCATTCCCATGGGCGAATCCCCCAGGCCGCCGCCCCACAGTATTGGGTGCGTGCATGATCAGATAACAAACATCGTGCTCGCATGCAAATTTGCATGCAAGCGTGTAGACCAGGCATGTCCAACGTTGGCCCTCCAGATGCATTGAAACTACACATCCCAGCATGCTTTGCCACAGTTTTGCTATTAGAGAATGCTAAAACTATTGCAAAGCATGCTGGGATGTGTAGTTTCACAACATCTGGAGGGCCAATGTTGGACATGCCTGGTGTAAACCATAATAACCCCTGATGTTCTTGGTGCCTCACTATATGGATAAAAGTTATTCTGTTTGTATACAAGAAATCAGGACATAGGGTTCCTGTAATCATTAAGACACACTCGGCTAGGGCGCCAGGGCGGTGTTGGTATCTTGGGCAAGGAATGCACAAGTGTCTGTGAAAAATATCTGTGGTCATTGGTGGATAGCTTTTTACTAAGCATTATGTGCTGAATATATCAGATGCCCACTTCCGCAGTCAAGTCCGGTCAGAGTCCTTCTACATATGAATAAGTTCACTCTTAAGGCTTTTTATTTCTCCAGTTGTGAGAATTCAACCAGTCCTTTCCTCTACATCAGTGGTTTCCAAATCTGGTCTTCAAGTACCCCTAATAGTTCATGTTTTCTAGGTCACCTGTGGTGACAGTTGGTGGTGCACAGCGCTCCTTTTAGGTGACTTGGAAAACGTGAACGTCTAGGCGTACTTAAGAGAAATGGAACTTTATTATGTTGAGCAGTGGTTCCCAACCCTGGTCCTCAAGTCCTCCTACATTGCACTTTTGCAACATTGCAACATCTATACTGCTCTATGCATTCCAGCATATGATTAGCCTGGACCTGACACAGTATTTGGCTTCTGTTACACCTAAATCCTTCTCCAGCTCATAGTTCACAGACAATGTCTAGGTCTACAGTCACAGTCAACCCTTAAAGGTTTATATGTATAAGGGTGACACAAGCAAAAGGTTAACCTTGGTTGTTCAAGGTTTTTTTGTGTCACCTTGGACACCTGTGCAACTGGACCCCCAATTAGTGAGCCGCGTCCCCTTGGATGGCTCGCTTTGCTCACCATACCTTAGGCCAGGTGCCTTGTTCTGCTGCCACTGCGCTCGTCACTCTTTACCATCCATGTGGACTCAGATTGCGAATGGTAAAATGAGTGAATCCAAAAAGTTGTGAAAGACCCATATCAACCTTTTGATCATGTTGGCCATATGGTGGAGACCTACCGACTGAAAACCTAGACTAGACATTGGGGGTGATTCAGTTTGGTTTGAAAAGCACATTTAGTTTGCTAATGGGCAAATCCATGTGCACTGCAGGTGGGGCTGATGTAACATGCAGAGAGTTACTTTTGGGTGGGGTTTGTACTTCAAACTGAGATCTATATTGCAGTGTAAAAATAAAGCTGCCAGGATTTACCCTGCACAGAAACAAAGTAACACCAAATCTAATTCTCTCTGTACATTACATTTGCCCCACCTGCAGTGCATATGGTTTTATCCATTAGAAAACCAAATGTGCTTTGCAAATCCAACCTGAATCAGACCCATTGTCTATTAGTCATCTGGATACCATCCCATTGAAAATGTACACACTGATGAGATTTGTAATACTTTTTCCAATTCCAATGGGTTTGAACACCAAAATTTAAATATCGCCCAGTGTGTAAGCCAGAGGTTCCCAAACGTGGTCCTCAAGGCACCCCAACGGTCCAGGTTTTAGGCATATCCATGGTTCATCACAGATGGTTAAATTAGACTGACTGAGTTACTAATTAAGTCACCTGTGGCCAAGCATGGATATACTTAATACCTGGACCGTTGGGGTGCCTTGAGGACCGCGTTTGGGAACCTATGGTGTACGCACAATGATACTGACCAAGTACGCTTCCACATGCTATCATCGACATGCTGTACATGCAGGGCGATGGAGAACATCACTAGTGAGAGCCATACAGTGGAATGCACCATAGTCTCCCCCCCCCCCCCCCCCTCGGCCTAATGACTGTTGACTTTGTTCTTGTCGACCCTATGATCCATACCCAGATTAGTACTGTCTGCAACTATGGACCATTTTAACTAGGTCATTAACAATATTAGAAAGGACTTGGCCTAGGACTTCTCCTCAACGTATACCACTAAATCCCACATTCCAATTAGCAACAAATAAAAACTACCCCATGCCCTGTCTAGCAGTGCCGTCTTTCCCATTGGGCTTAATGGGCAGTTGCCCAAGGATTGTAGGGGCCCACCCCAATGGGGAAGATGGCAATGCCCTGGGGAGAGGCAGTGGGTGGTGGGGATCCAGGCAGCAGCGTCCGTCCAGGCAGCGGCTGATTTTGAAAAGACTGGCTGGACGCTGATTGGCTGAGCGTCCGGACAATCTTTTCAAAATCAGCAGCGCTTCCCGCCCGGCGGCAAATAGCGCTAAATTAAGCTCCCAGACCCCCGCTGCTGCTGCACATAGGTGGGTGGAGGGGGGGGGGAACTCAAATTATTTTGTCCAGGGGCCCACTTAATTGTTAAGACGGCCCTGCTGTCTAGTGGAAGATAATTTTGAATGACCGGCTTGATGTGCACTAGGAGTGACCACAATATTTCCATTTTGTCAATAATACAAAAAGTTACATGCCTGAAAACGTACAGATACTGCTGACATCTTACAGGAGCCTCTGCCATTGTTTGCTATGTTTCCGAATTAGGTATTTGTGTAATAGAGAAGTAAATTAGAACATTGTTCTCTCCACTCCATTGTCTCGGAAAACAGTGTTTTATACAATGAACACACCAACCAAAAGAGGGCGTCCAAACCTAGCGTACAGTACACTGACATCACCTGCTTATCAAGGTTTACAAGTTTTGAAAAGTCCAAGGTTATTGCACAGTGACAAAATATTGATTACTTACTTAAAACCTTTAGTACTGATATAAATGACAGGCACCCAGGAGAGAGTGCTTACTATAGGAATAAGTAAGAGTAATAAGTAAGAGCGCTTGAAAAGAGCTAAATGTAAAATACATAAATCAGGGGAATGTCCAGTGTTTTATGGGCGTTTCCATGAAAATGCTGGCCGTTCCCCTGGGAATGCAGACGGGCCGATGCCTGCTCGGGGTGAGATGCTGATGTCACATGATTTCAGCGCCCGCCCCCTTTTCGGCCAACAGCAGTGGAAATGGATTCGGTATGAAATCCCGACGGTCAAAATCCCGACGGTCATAATACCGACAGCAATTGACAGAAAGTCAAAATCCCGACATGGTCAAAATCCCGACATTTAAAATCCCGACATGGTCAAAATACCGACAAGGTCAAAATACCGACATTTAAAATCCCGACAAGTTCAAAATACCGACACATAGAATGTAGACAGGTGAAAAAGTCAACATGACTTTCGGGCGACAGCTCGCGAGGTCGATATGGGCTTTTCACAGTTTTTTTACCTGAATGTCGACACAGTCGACATGGACACAGTTGGAAGTCAACCGCAGCCCCTCGCATAGCTCGCTGCGCTCGCAATGCTTCGGGCACGGTGCCTCGCTACGCTCGGCACACTATTTTATTCTCCCACCACGCCCTAGTGGATGGTAGGGCATGAAATACCGCCTGTCGGCACATGTCGGGTCAAGAAACAGTGAAAAACCCATGTCGACCTCGCGACCTGTCGCCCGAAAGTCATGTTGACTTTTTCACCTGTCTACATTCTATGTGTCGGTATTTTGAACTTGTCGGGATTTTAAATGTCGGTATTTTGACCTTGTCGGTATTTTGACCATGTCGGGATTTTAAATGTCGGGATTTTGACCATGTCGGGATTTTGACTTTCTGTCAATTGCTGTCGGTATTTTGACCGTCGGGATTTTGACCGTCGGGATTTTGACTGCATCCCGTGGAAATAAGTCTTTTTTTTTTTCCCGAAGGGGAGAGAAATTATTCGGTTGTCAGCAAGTTCCGTTGCGCTTTACAATTGAAAATAGGAATAAAACAAACTGGGTTGTTACAGACAGTCAAAAAGGTAGGAGGGCCCTGCTCGCAAGCTTGTTTGTGGCGTTTCTTACTTTTTAACAAATTGTACAAAGTGCTTCATATTCATTAGAACATTTCACATACTGTATGTACCCTTCCTTACTGCAGTACCCAGAAATGAGGGGTCTTTATCGTGTTTAAAAATATTTTTGTGCAAGTAAAATGTGTATAGGACAAAAAATGAAAACCCAAAAATAATGGTATAGCAAAGAGAAAAACACATTGGCCCTTATTCAGGTGGGTCAGATGTAACGTGCAGAGAGAGTTAGATTTGTGTGAGTTATTTTGTTTCTGTGCAGGGTAAATACTGGCTGCATTATTTTTACACTGCAATTTAGATTTCAGTTTCAACACACCCCACCCAAATCTAACTCTCTCTGCACAAGTTGCATCTGTCCCACCTGCAGTGCACATGGTTTTGCCCATTTTCCAACCAAATTTGTACTGCAAACAGATCTGAATAAGGGCCATTGGGTGAAATTTAATAGGATGTGAGATTCAGGAAGTGAGTGATCGGTTAAGAAATCTCCAATTTTTTTAAAGCGGCAATTATTTACACTGCACAATCAAACTGGTTTTGCAGTGTAAATTATTGCCACTTTTAAACAACTGGAGATTTCTTATCAAATCTCTCACTTTCTGAATCTCTCATCCTATTACATTTCCCCCATTATTTCCATAAAATGACCAAAATCCGAGGTCACAAGAGAATGAAGTAATATGTGCGGCACCCAGTGGCAAACGCAGGATTTTCAGAAGGGGGTTTCCAGAGGGGTGGAGTAAAGCACGGAGATGGACACTTAGGTGACTCAGTATATGCCGGGTCAGTTAAATTATTATAGATAGACCAAATTTATAACAATAATAATAATTATACACACACACACACACACATATATATATATGTATATATATATATATGTATATATATATATATATATATATTATATAAAAGCAGTGTAGACCCCTGGGCATAGCAATGTATTGGGGCCCCTACCGATCCTCCAGCGGTAGGGGTGGGGGAAGCTTTGATGTCCCCCGGGTGGTAGGGAGTATTATATCAAACGCTCAGCATGTAGGGCCTGGATCAGTAATTTCCACTAATTACCCCTTTACTGCACAGATGGTGGGAGAAGGGGGCATTGGGCTGAATGAAGGGGCCCTGATACTGTACATAACTTCCAGGGTGGTAGTGGGCTTATTATTCATAATTTTCTGATGGGAGGATAGCTTGCTTGACTGCAGATATCTCCAGTTCCCAGAAATAGATTTCTTAGATTTTAATGGAAATAAAACTAGAGAATCCCACCTACCAAATGCTATTGGGTACTAGGAAATCAGAGTTCAGGAGGCAGAGCAATCCGCCAACAAGTATATAAAACTACATACCAGGTGTGTAGAGCTGGAGCAGTAACCAGCTGCTGGAAGGCTGATATCTCTGGTTCTGGGAACAGTAGAGACAAGCTACTAGTGTCAATCAAAGGGGGAGAGTCCCAGCTTTTGGAATATATCCTCATCAAAACTCCAAGTCACACAGAACCTGAAATATCTGACTGGGAATAGCAATTAACAGGCTTGGATGGGGACCACTGCTTTGAAGTCAGATATCTCCGGTTCCGAAGGGCCGATTTTCAAAATTCTTGTACCCATGGAAAGAGGGGACCCTCAGCTTTCAGCCTAGGGTCCTTACACTCCTGGGGGGTTTCTGGGTACTCAGAAACCCCCCCTGCGTGCGCTACTGGCGGCACCGGAGGAGGCAAACAATTGCTATATACACTTCAGATCCTTTTAAAATGTCATACTTATTTGTTAAACAAGCAATCTCTTCAATATCTGGCATCATTTCTATTATCCCTTTTCCTCTGCTCTTTTGCCAGGTTAACTCGGTGGAAAAGGGTCCCAAAAGTATAACCCAGTCCCAATCACCTAGGAATCTGTCCCAGGTAACTACTGGGGGAAAAACACGGAAATGACGCAGTGTAAATTTATGAAAGCCTATGGAGAGAGGGCTCACCGGTGCTTGGTAATGATGTCACCTCCAAGCTTTGGCAGAGGAAAGGAACAGTGTGAAAGGGGCCGACCTGGGTAAAACAAAGGTCGAACTTGCTTTTTCCATAAAAAAGCCAGGTGCAGAGTTACGGTGCTGGGGAGATGCCGATGCCTACACACTGAACGATGTGGCCATGATCCTGCACGACAGGTAGTTCAACTTTCCACCTGCTGAAGGGATCAGCAGGCTCAATGTTTGACCTGCGGGAACCTGCATCGGGTCGCCATCAAGCCCACACATGGTACGTTTTTAAGTAATTGGTCATTCTGATCGGCCGGTAATGGCCATATCATTAAAAAATCTTACTGTGTGTGGGAACCTTTAAGCTGGTAAACACAAGTAGAAATATGTGTATATCAATAGATCTGGCGATCAGGCGGATCGGGCAGCATGTTCTCCATACACACTATGCTAACCATTGGGACTGACATCACATATGAGCGGGAGCATTTGCATGTGCCTGCCCACTGAGCTGTCAATCACTGGCGGCTCCCGAGGAGGCTGTGAGGGTGATCAGCGGATCGACCATACACACTTTTTGTATAGACCACATATAGTCACATACCAGCACACCCTACGTGCCCTCCATACTCAGTTAGACAGCCGTCACAATGTACATACCCACTACATACAGCCAGTCAGACAGCCAGCATATAATTTGTACCCACCACATACAATCAGACAGCCAGCACACCATATGTACCCACCACCTACAGTCAGATAACCAGAACATCCTATAACCCACTACACACAGTCAGATGGCCAGCACACTGTAGAACCCAACACATACAGTCAGACAACCAGCACTTTTCAAGGCTCAAGATGCATACACACGGTGAGATTTTGGCTGTGTACGATTTTGACTATGCAATTTCCCTTGATCTCTCGGGAGCCCAGAACTATACAGTATTGACTATATTTACTTGAGATTGTGATTATGGGGATTTTGAGTATCCTAGAACCCTAGACTGCATACAATATAGTCAAAATTTACTTGCCTGCAAAGTCTTTTTTTCTTGCGATGATGACACCACAGGGGACATGTATCGGCATTACAAGCTGTATACACACTGTGCGATTTGTGCTAACCTTTCTTCCAATTTCGACTACAGTATATAGTAAAAATTGGAAGCTAAAATTGCACCATGTGTATGCACCCATAGTCTGGAGAGGAGACTTTCAACAGCGCTCAGGGGGGCGGGGACGGAGCTTTGCATAATCAGGCCCAGAAAATACCGCAATTTGCGGGTGTATGTGGAGGCGACGGAGCTTTGCATCCTCAGGCTTAAAATTATGTAATTTGCATAATTTTTATTGAGTTGCAATATAGAAGTCTATGGACTACTTTTCGCATCTGGTTGCCCCCCCGCACCGATATATATGCGTTAATAAATATATGATTAGTGGGTATTTATTTAGTTTCACGGAGGCAGATAAATCGCATGCGATTGCATTGCATCGCATGCGATTTGATGCGATTTTGTATCTGTTCATAACCCCACTATCCACTACGGATGGAGTTGATTTTATATAGAGCCCGAAGCGTGGCGAGCCCCGCGAGAGGACGCGGATTACTTTACATGTATTCCGCGTCCCCTTGCGGGGCTCGCTGCGGAATACATGTAAAGTAATCCGCTATGCTCGCCGCGCTTACTGGCCTTTTTTCTCTAACTCCCTCCCGTCTCTCTCTTCCCTCCGGGCTCTCTCTTTTTCTCCCTTTCTTTCCCTCCTTTTCTCTCACTCCCCCTTTCTCCGTCATTTTCTCTCTCACCCTCCTCTCTCGCTCTCCCTTTCTCTCTCTCACTATCACTCTCTTCCTTCCCTATCCCTACTGGCAAATGCCAATTTAAGATTTATAACTTAGGGGTAGATTTATGAAGCAGTGATAAGGGAGAAGTTATACAGGGGTAGATTTATGAAGGGGCGCTGTTGTCTAAATGCGCTATCGCCGTGCGCTGAAGCAGGGGATAGTGCATCTCCTAATCTATTATACCTGCGGTGCGGGTATTCTAACAGCGGCGATAGGAGGGCGGGGACATAGCGCATGTACTATTTCTAGTACAGCGCTCCCCAGTGAAACCTAATTTATGAATGGTCAGCATCACTGACCGTTCCGCCGCCTGCAGCTGTCGACTTCGACAGCTGCAAACGGCGATGCCCTATGCTTACAGCAGGGACAGCGCTGTCCCTGCTGCTGGCTCTGAGCTGCGCTGGGATCTCGCGTGAGTAGAGAGATCCCGCGCATGCGCAGTGAGCCAGCCGGGGGAGCAGCAGACAGCGCGTCAGTGTTAACTGATGCGCTGTCAGCTGGAGGGGACATCGCCGGAGGGGGTAGTTAGCGCTCCCCCGCTTCGGCGGCAAGATCTTAGTAGATCTTGTCGGTGTCCCCTCCTGCTTCGCCTCGCTAATGAGGCGAAGCAGGAACTGTTATAGCGGCGCTCTTAGTGCCGCTATAATAAATCTACCCCACAGTGCCTGGTAATTTATCACCGGACAATCAGCTCCTATTTAAACCCAGGCTGTAACTTAACAGTCAGGAGCTGATTGGCTGGTGATAAAGTACCAGGCACTTTATCACTACTCCTCCCTTATCAATGCTTCATAAATCTACCCCTTAATAACTTACCTCACACTCAAATGCAGCACTGCAGGTGTGGAAAAAAAAACACAGAGTGGGGTCAATGGCTACTTAGGTGCATGGTGTGTAAAAGTCGCCAATGCTCTGCTGATTCAATAGTTGAAGAGTTCCAAAATTTCACTGGCATTAAAGTAATGACAAAAACTGTGCAATGGGAGCTTATTGGAATGGGTTTCCATGGCCAATCAGCTGTATGCAAGACTCACTCACCAAGTCCAATGGCAAGTAGTGGATGGAGTGGTGTAAAACATACCACAGTGGAAGCGTGTTCTGTGGGGAACAAATCGATGTCCGGAGATCTGCGCATGTGCATAAAATTGCAGTCTCGCCACTATTGCATTATCAGTAATGTCAGGGGTGGCAACAGACGGGTCAATGACGCTGTGTCTTGTGGGGGCAGCCAGACAGCAGACATGTCCAGACAGCTGCGGTCCCAGACATGGCAGGCCTACCCCAGGCTGCGCAGCCACAGGGGGCAGCCTGTGATGTGCAAGAGCTTCGCTGTGTATTGAAGCGCTCGTGCTTTATAGATGTGTCAGGATGTTTTTGTGGGCAGATTGTGGGGCGGGATCTGGCGCCTGCGGGGGAACCATGCCCTGTGCTGGGCGGCACTGCTGCAGCATAGCGCTGAGATTTGTAATTTAGCGAATCATCGCAAAACTACAACTCACTCTTGGGGAAATTTACTAAGATGGGAGTTCTATTTCACATAAGATGTTGCTATAGGCAACCAATCAGAATCTATTTATCTATTTATTTAATACCTTTTAAAAGAGAATATATAGTATCTGATTAGTTGCCCATAGCAACGTAGTAAATTCCCCCCTCTGAGTCAGGCCCATAGTGCGAACACACTAGACGATTGAACAATGGCATTGTACTATGCTACGCTTACAACCTTGTGGCAAGAGTTTGGGGAAGGCCCTTTTATATTCCAACATGACAATGTCACAGTGCACAAAGGGCCTGATTCAAGTTTATCCAGTCCCCTGCGGGTCTGCGCATGTGTATCGCCGAATATACACCTGTGCAGACCCGATGTATGAACGCCTCTGGTGACTATCACCATCGTTGAGGCAATCACACACAGCAGGGTGGGAGTGGGCGGGCAGGAGACTGTCGCATAGGGATGCCCCCAGCATTTCCTGGGCATGCCTCAAAAAACGGTGGGTGTGCCCAGAAAAACGCTGGATGTCCCCATGAGAATGCAGGCGTGACGAAGCCTGCACAGGGCAGGCTGCTGACACCACTTGACGTCAGCTCCCACCCCGTTCTCGGCCATTTCCGAGGCAAATAAAAATCAGTCT
The DNA here is from genome assembly GCF_055691185.1 of Crinia signifera. Lineage (NCBI taxonomy): Eukaryota > Metazoa > Chordata > Amphibia > Anura > Myobatrachidae > Crinia > Crinia signifera. The sequence goes on along the minus strand of NC_139221.1, from coordinate 54,039,765 downwards.
AAAGGAGCCCATACACGCTCCGTTCTGTGCTCCGTCCGTTCTGTACTGTACTGTCTGTACTGTCCGTTCTGTACTGAGATGCACGCTCCCGCACATCTCATAGTACAGTACAAAAAGTATGTGCTGCACACACTTTTTGTACTAGCTTTTCATCGCATCGCATTGCATTGCATGCACAATGCATGCGATGCGTACTATTTAAGTACCGAATGGATCCGTTGAACGGAGCGTGTATGGGCTCCTTTAGACTAGCTTTTATTTGATAATAAAATGTTTTGTCTCTACACCCGCATGCGAATGGACGTATAAACGTACGCATCCATTCGCATGCGGTTGTGTCTAGGTTCAGGTTAAGTAGTTATGCCCTTACAGCATTTTTTCATTTTATTTGTATTTTACGTAGTTGTCGTTATTTTATTTTATTGCAGCTGGGCTTCGGGCACGGTACTTCTTTTCATTCGCCAAACACATTTATATTCACCCTCCAGGTGTACGTGGACCCATTGCATGATAGGAAAACTCACAACGCAGAAGTGGTTCTAGCCGCAACCATCCGCATGCCTGATTTGTGCGGTGCCGCTGCTTATCGAGTGGGTCTGAATCACGCCCAAAGTAAGGACTATAAAGACATGGCATGCTATATTATATTATAGGTATAAGAGATAGGGGAGTGTCAGTGCTGAGCCTCTAGAATAGTGATTTTCAACCTTTTTACCATGTGGCACACTAAAATAAAATACATTGGCCCTTTACATGAAAGGAAGAGACCAGTAAAAAACAGTTGAACTGGTGGTGGCTGTAAACTGGTTTGGGCATCTCTAGATCTGGGGGCACACTTGAGAACAGCTCAAGGCACACTAGTGTGCCACGGCACAGTGGTTGAAAAACACTGCTCTAGAAGGAAGGGAGATGCAGCAGTGTTGTATAAAGTGTATGGCAGAGGTGTGTACAGTGTGCATGGCAGAGGTGTGTACAGTGTGCATGGCAGAGGTGTGTACAGTGTGCATGGCAGAGGTGTGTACAGTGTGCATGGCAGAGGTGTATATGCAGAGCACATATGATATAATGTAGATAATGTGAGGCTACTCAGGGCATGAGTGACATGTCAGTGTCAGTGTAGGCAGGATGCTGTGTTACCAGCAGCAGCAGGAGGAGGAGGAAGAGGAGGATATGGCTGTGGTTGGAGGAGGCGTCGCCCTCTCAGGAGGTGGAGGAGGGGATCCAGTTGTTGGAGGGTGGTTTGGTTGGTAGGAGGAGGATCCCGGGATAAACAAGCCTGACTCTCCTGCTGGATGAGGGAACATGGCGGCTCTGCATCTGCTCTTCCCCAGGGAATTCCGGTCAGCGCTGCCCGCCGTGCATTAACCGGTAAGCTCGGACGCAGTTCCCGGCTACACTCGGCGCCGTAGCGGGGGGCACCGTATTGCGTTATGGTCGCTCCTCCTCCCCGCTAGGGGACAGGGAAGCGACAGCCTCCCCCCACCTCCTGCCCGGCGACAGGGGCACATGGAGGGGCGGCGGCTGCGTGTCTGTGTGTGCACAACCGGCGCTGCGCCTTCTACTCCGACGCGACTCTTGTCGCAGTTATCGCGTGCGCCTCTGCGTGTGTGTGTGTGTGTGTGTGTGTGTGTGTGTGTGTGTGTGTGTGTGCGTGCTGCGACCGCACTGTCCGGGTGTGCATGTGTCAACCTGAAGTTGTGTTGTGTTGTGTTGTGTTGTGTTGTGTTTAGGATCGTCAAAGCTGTGCGACATGGCAGCTGCAGGCAGGGTATTGGTAGCTGCTTGTATGTATGTATGTATGTATATGTGTGTGTGTGTGTGTATATATATGTGTATGTATGTATGTATATATATATATTATAATTTTATTACTGGGGGCACTAGTGAGTGTGTTAGTGTGTATGTACAGTGTATATATAAATATATAATGTCTCTGTACAATGGATATATTGTATGTGTTTGTATATACAGTGTGTGTGTGTGTATATATACAGTGTCATTACCCAGAGGTGGAGCTGTCAGACCTCAGGTTGTTGGATGGTGCGTAGCACTGACTTTCTGTTCTAATAACTTTGTTTTTTTATTTTCTGTGATTTTTATTTGTTTGCTTTGCGGCCATACCCATATGTAATAAACCAACCTTTCCCCCAGCAGAGACTGTTGTCACAGTGCAGTTGTCGAAAGCCACAAAGTGACAGTTCTTAGGAAATTGGTTCCCCCTGGTATTTGCGGTAGAACATGCAGAACTATATCATGTACTAAAAGGAATTGTTGGCAGTATATGGAGATACATATTGCATCTGAAAAAAAAAAAATGTTTTTTTAAATAGTCACTTGGTGGGCAGGATATCAGTGATGTGAAGTCTGTGGTTTGTTCTGTTAGGGGAAACTGAGTTAATCCCACATTGCCCCATATGATTGTGGGAACCACAGCAAATCTGTTACCTGAGGGGGGGAGATTTAAATAATTACAAAATCCTTTAATTTTATTTTTCAATTATGCTGTATTGCAGCACATGTGAAAAATCTTATCTGGAAGGGATTTAAACTCCACTGCTCAATTAACCCAAAAAGAGTCAGAAGATTTTTTTTTCAGTGTATTCCCCGGTGAGCGTGTAGTAGGCCGCGGTAGTTATGAAGCGGCTATGAATGTCAGAATCTGAGCACAAAGCTTGCTATATTGTATACCTGTATGAGGAAGTTTATGTGGGGGAAGCCCATACTTGCCATACCAGGTATCAGTATAATATGTAAATAATTTGGTGTTTTCTCACTCTTATCAGATGTGCCTGACCTTCCCATTGTAGGTGACTAATGACCTAGGCCTTCTATGGCAAACTGTTTTGTATTTAAATATGTTTACATTTTCTCTAGAATTACAATAGAATTAAGGAAGAATTCCATAGGACACAAGGGGGCAGATGTATTAAGCCTTAACAAGAGATAAATGCAAGGGTGATATAGGGCGAGATTCACCAAACTAAAAATGCTGTAAAAACCTAGTTTTTCTGTGTTTTTACTGCATTTTCATATGCAGCAAAGTCCCACTGCGGGGGGTTATGCCAGTTCTAGATGGCATAACCCCATGGAAGCCTATGGGCTTCCCTTCGTGTCCCCCGCGTGCCCCCCGACGATCCGCCCCGCACCCCCCCTCACCTGTGTCCGGGCAGCCTTCTGCTGTGCTGCCTGGACCAGTGACCTCCTCCTGCCTGCACCGCTTCCGATTGCAGGGAGGAGGAAACTGAACCTTACAGCCAGGTAAGGGTGCAGGGAGGGAGGGGGGATCCCGCTGCACATCGCCGACCCCATCGCCTTTGAGTTAATAATCGCATATGTTACTGCATATGCGATTATTAACAATGCGAATGCCGGCGATGTGCGGCGGGGGTTATTAGAGAATCCCGCCCAAAGAGAGATAAACGTCCAGCCAATCAGCTCCTTACTGACTTTTTTTCAAACACAGCCTGTAACATGGCAGTTAGCAGGTGATTGGCTGGACGTTTATCTCTTTATCAACCTTGCATTTATCTCTTGTTAAGGCTTAATACATCTGCCCCATTAATATCTATTCCATACATGAGTCCTATGATTCATTTGGAATGCTGATGTAGCTAAATCAGTAGGTCCCAAACCAGGGTCCTCAATGCACCATAAAAGTAGATGTACACGATGCAATTATTGGTCTGATTTGCCAATATAATCAGGCAATCGGTCTACTTAATAGACGAGGGGGCCCTCTCTATTTGCCCTTGAGGTGGGATGGACTCTGTGCAGGTTTCCAAAAACATGGCATGTTCCCGAAGACAAATCTTTACTGCACATACGTGAATCAGTGGGAAAATGTCTGCCATGCCATTTTCTGAGTGATTTCTCCGGTATCCCCAGCGTTGACGCGAGACTTCACAGAGCTAATTAAATATGGGTGCAGTTTAGGCCTATGTTTCATAATATTCTGGCCTTATTATTATTATTATTATACAAGTTGTAAAAAATCTACAAGTTCTAAAACCCTTCCATCAATACACTACCTCCTCATACATGTCCCACATCATTTAACTATCTTTTTAGATTTTTAGAGGAAAATCTCTTGAAAACTAAGAAGTCCTTAGTTGATAATGTATTACTTAAACCCCTCCAAATTCATTATCGTTCATTGTGAGGGGTAACATGAAAGTTTTACTGTTAAGGGGTGTACACACTGCGAGATTTTTTTCTAGATAGTCAAAATCTCCTAGGTTTCAGAGTGCTTCTCATCTACTGCCCCATTTCTACAAGAATTTGCAGGTCTTGTAGCTGGACTAGTTCTGGAGAACCAAAGATGGCTGATCCTTGTTGATTTCAACGCATGGGTCGATGAAAAGGTCTCATGTCTTGGCCAAGACCTCCTGTGTACAATGAATGCTTTGGGCTTACACAGGTCATTACTTCTGATACACATAAAAGTGGTCACAGTCTTGATCTTGTCTCCCAGATTGGATTAGAAGTCTCTGACCTAAAAATAAACTCAGTCACGTGGTCTGACCACCACTCAATTTGGTTCTCAGTTGCAAACCCTTGAAATAAATCCTTACCCATGGAGTTGACCAGATATCACCCAACGAGGGGTATTACTCCTCAGGCTCTTACAGCAAACCTGAATCTCTGCAGTAATGGGGGCCTGTGAAGATCTTTGTTCTCTAGTGTGTTACTATGACAGAGATGTGACAGCTGCAATGGATATTATATCCCCTGTGCTACACAATGCCGTCAAGCCCCTTGGTTTGACAACAGACCGTGTTAGTGAACTCAAGAAAAGGGGACGTAGACTTGAAAGATGGTGGAGGAAGTCGAACATGGTAGAGGATAAGTTAAACTAATGAAACCTATTGGAGAATCTCAAGCAACAATTACTCATAAGAAAACCGCATGGAAAAAATGTCTGGGTTGGATGGCACAGTTCTTAGCTGGTTCATATAATTTCTCACTGGTAGGTCACAGAGAGTTTCATCTGGAGTGTATTCATCACCAGTGCCACTGCCATGTGGTGTCGAACAGGATTCCATGTTATCTCGCATGCTTTTTGCCGTTTACATGCTACCACTGGGTGAAATAATCAGACGTCATGGCTTGGTCTACCACTGCTATGCAGATGATACACCGCTATACCTGTCCTTTGCTCCAGGTACTGAGAACCCAATAACAATCCTAAATGGCTGTCTAGGTGGGCTCCAGGAGTGGATGAGTACCAGTCGCTTCCCCGCTCAGTTTGAGAAGCTTCCACTCTAGAAACATTCAAAAATAGACTTGACTTTCCTGTTCACACAAGCATTTCCCTAATGTCCCTTATAAGTTTGTTTTATATTTTGTGCTGTAAAAGGCTAATGCAAGCACTTATTAGGAGGAAAGTGCTATATAAATATTATTATTATTATTATTAATAGCCAAAATCTCCCAGTTTTTCTCCTGCTTAGGGTGATTACACATTGTGTAATTTTTCCTTATTTTCTAATTGATTTGTCTGTATAGCTTAGAAATTAAGCACGCATTGCCCCATACTGATGATGCGTGTTCAGCTCATTAGCACATGCAGTCAAGATCTAGATACTGTAGATCTCCTGCATGTGCATAAAATACGATACCCCTTTTTAAATGCCAGATCACAACCGGGATTTGGACACTGGGACGGTCCTGGGAACTACCCAGCATTTGCGCTAACTGTGGCTATCAGTGACCCGGCAGAGCAGTGGTGTGTCATGCGGGGTAGTGACGCATTGAAGTGACGCTGCTGCTTCCTCCATAGCAGTAAACGGGACCTGGGTCGCTCGACCCGGGTTACCCGTTTAGACTGCCCAGCAACCCGGCTCCAGCAAAATCCTTTTTTTAACCCATTTCAGAATGATGGGTTGCTGGGCCAGACCCAGGTCATTTGTGCAGTTCGAAGGGGGTATGAGTTAGCACAGATTGCCCATACACACATCACTGTGTGTATGGGTGATCTAGACAATGGGAAGCTTAAGGGGAATTGCCTAACCTGCATCGCTCAGAATTTAGACTAAGGGGGGTATTCAATCACCGGTGACCATCTCCCGATGGGGGAGATGGCTGCCGGGCTCTATTCAATGCTGTCTTCCTTGACAGCATTGAACAGGGGAGCTCGGCAGAACCAGCCCGACTTCACAAGCAGTCGGGCTCGTTCTGCCGGGAAGTGTTGAACTTTTAGCTGCGGCTCGCCTCTTCCCGGCCACAGCTCGCGGCCACACCACCCTCTCGCCCCACTGCAGGCGGGACATTGAATCTCGTCTGCAAATTCTCGGTCAAGCTGACCGAGAACAGGACAAGGGTCACAGCTGTTGAGCAAGCTCGACAGCCGTGACCCCAGATTGAATACCCCCCTAAGAAGAAATCACCCCATACGTGTATGGGCCTTAAGTGTTAGTTAAGATACGTCTAAGATCTTGAACCTTGACCTCTCGGAGCCTTTATTTCAGGTGGGGGTGCTTTGCATGACTTCAAGACATTGCTGTTTTTAAGTACGATGATCTGAAATGCATACAGCAGCTGTTTTCCTTGTTTAAGTGAGTTTTTTTTTTTTTTTACAGAGTGCAATGTAATTATGCGGCAAGAACAGCAATGCTTTTTTCCTTCCTTCCAAACTTCTGCTCCAGGCCCACCACTTTCTGACAGCAAATGAGTTTGTAGAATAATTTTCACTTCAGCACCTAAGAAGGGCTGGCTGTAAGAACAGAGGGATCAAGTTACAGGCAAAGTCAGTGGTTAGTAGCTTGGTGTAGTAGCTGGGCCTAATGTGTACAGGGGACACCGTGCAGATAACGGGCTGTGATTTGTGCCATTCCTGAGCACTGTACATTATGATGTGATTCCTCTTACCAGCTGCCCAAATACAGAAGCTCTGTTCCAGCAAGTGTGCCTGTGTGGGTGTAGTGATAGTCAGACGGCTGAGTGGCTTATCGCCTGGCAATGAATCAATATTTCATGAAGAGATTTCCTTTTCTGTAGGTGACCTGTGGTTTTTTAGATGTTGTAGGACTATAAATGACCTATTTTCGCTAACCAACCTTGTTGGGACTTGTAGCACTTCGCCTTTGTTACACATTCAGTGCTTTTTTAGGGCCCTTACTATTATTTCAATTTTTTGTTGTTGTTGTTAGTATAATTCAGTGGTCATATAGTGGTTTGGTGTTTTCATACAACTGAACAATAGGATCAGCAACACTATTACCTCAATTGAAACCATCTGTTTTTTTAATCTTCTGTATTTTACTCCTGCTTCCTATAGAAAATGTCTTATTGTCTATTAATAGAGTACAAAATGTATAAAAATAGACTTTTTCTTCTAGCGGATCTTCTCACAACTGTACATTAAGGCAGCATTGCCACTTGTACCGGCAAACTGTTATCCCTGGCCATTTACAGTTCTGCAATACAGACCAATTTAAATGGGAGCAGGGGGGGTGAGCTGGGAGACCAATCAGAAGCCGCCATGTGATCAGATCTTCCTCCCACCATTTTTCTTCTCTTCAACTAGCGATAGCCATCGGTGCAGTCGCCATCGATGGCAATACTGCAACCAGCTATTGATAGTAATACAATATGTGATGGATGACCATCGATATGTTTAGCTATCAATGGTCATTCATTTTCTTTGACTGACTGGCCTGTGGACTAATCAGAACATGGAGGTAGGGCTTCAGGGTTGTTGGGGGGGAGCACAGTTATGCTCGGCACCTTGAAAAAAATTTAAATAAACATAAAGTATTCAACATTGGCCAAACATAAAGTATTCAACATTGGCCATAAACATTGGCCATAAACCTATCTTAAACTGGATGTATGAGACACACAGCAGTCTCTGCGACTCTGGCCAAAGGGAAGTGTCCCAGCTATAAACAGATGTCTGAACAGACCAGCTATAAATGTATATTTGTCTATTGAGCAAGTGTACATCCTATAAACTATGTTTCTGAGAAACTCTCAGAGATTCCGTAGAGTTGTAAACTCTTTATTCAGAAAGTCCTGTTCCCAATATTGGACATTCGTTATTTCTGTTTTGAATGTAGCCTGTAACAAGAAAATGTTTCAGAAAATGTTCTAGAACTTTTGGAAGCAAATTGCGGCCATCGCTATGTAGAAAATTCCCAAAATGTTTACAATTTTAAAAATAGAACGACAGGTGGACTGTACTGTAGGCCGGCCAGACAGATAACACTGTAGTTAGCACTAAAGCTGGTGACATAACATTTCTGATCCGTGACTAAACAATATATATCGGTGTAAGGTGTTAATTAGTAATTACCAGAGCTTCACACACATGGATTAAATGGCACGTCAAATATTAAGATTACATAACCTAATAATATTTTAGTGGATCTTTCTAAAATTCTGTGTTCTAAAATTCTTGTGTGGCGTTCATTCTAGCACCATTCCCATTAAGTTCCTCTTAACTGCCTGGAGAGTTGGTCTCCTCTGGTGCATCTAGGACTCTGTGGCCTGTATCTCGGCACTGAGATACAGATCAGAATGTGATAGAAGCACCAGAGAACACCGTGATACCCCAGGCAGGAACTGGTGCAGGGTGCTAGAATGAACATTATTATAGAACCTTATAGTTCTTTTTTTTCTGAAAACACCTCTCTCATTGGTCCTGGATTATTTTGCGGTACTTATGTATTATCTGGGCTCCCATGTTAAATGCACCCCATTTTTTCATACCCCTACTATCCAATTACGCATGGAGTTGATTTTATATAGTGTGGCGAGCGCAGCGAGCCACCGTGCCCGAAGCGTGGCGAGCGCAGCGAGCCCCGCAAGGGGACGCGGTCTCATAAGAAAAACGGGAGCCCAGATATTACATAAGTACCTATTTTGCAGTACAAATGTTTAAGGGCTCTCCTCTCTAGCAAGATGTCTAGGATCTAAATGGGTCCATGAGAACCATGGGTGAGTTTATATTCTGTCCAGGCAGGAAATTGAAAATGGCCACAAACTAAGGGATACTTTTACCATAGCAACTGGTCATATTCTATTATCTTCTAGAACAGGGGTGTCAAACTCAAATTCACCGGGGGCCGCATCAGCAGTTTGGTCACCCTCAAAGGGCCGGTTGTATGTTGGCATCATAGTACAAACCAATCCGATACTCCCACCTAAAACCAAAAATTCCAGAGACTTCATCTTTGGTTGGTATTTACTGGGGACCCCCCTGCACCCCCATGCTGGAAATCAAGCACCTTGAGAGTATATAAATACTATGTAGATATCCAATTAATGTGACTAATGTTTACATGCAGTGTCAGAATGCTAGCTCTATTAAAACACCACTTATGAAGTCTGGGGGCGTGGCCACGGCGAGGCGGGTGTGGGGAGAGAGCTCCCTGGATTAATATCCTGATCTATACACTGAGCCGCTGAAAGGTGGTAAAACCCCCGTCTCTCGAGCTCCATAGTTGCATAAAGGTACCTGCTGCTGAGTGTACCAGGCGCAAGGTCTGATGTTGGAGACTGTGGCGTTCGCTTCCGTCTGTGCTGGCTGCTGTGTTGTGCCGAGAGGAGAGAGTCGGAGCGAGATGGAGACTAGTGGCCGGGTGCGCGAGGCGCAGGAGAGTGACGCGGCAGACACGTGGAGGAGGGAGTGTGACGCGGCAACCCGCGGCGTCTCTCCGGTGACGAGTGGGACACGAGCTGGGCAGGAGAGGGAGAGAACCCGGCTGGCGCCTTTTAATCAGCCCGGTCCATCATTCCACCCCAGGCAGCCAATGCAAAGTGGATCTAGACTCTAGATTGTGCGGGCCACATGAAGAGGTCTGGCGGGCCGGATTTGGCCCGCGGGCCTTGTGTTTGACACCCGTGTTCTAGAAGGTACCAAGTAAATAAGTAAATTCTGGTTGCTATGGACAACATCCCAACTTCAATAGAACTCTCCGGGATGCGGTCAATTTGCCGGCGGTCGGGATCCCGGCGTTCAGAATCCCGACCGCTGAAATCCCGACCGCTGAAATCCCGACCGCTGAAATCCCGAAACTTTCTCCCTCCGTGGGTGTCCACGACACCCATAGAGGGAGAATAAAATAGCGTGCCGAGCGTAGCGAGGCACCGGGCTCACTGCATGGCGAGCGCAGCGAGCCCGCAAGGGGGGGCGATCCACGTCCCCCCCCATGTCGGGATTCGCCGGGATCCCGCCCGCCGGGATTACGTATCGGATCCAACTCTCCTACCTTAGTAAATTTACCCCTATGATTGTGCTCATAGTCTGCACAGAAGAATATCTGGACACTATGGGGCCTGGCCATTTAAAAATCCACCTTCTGTGAGAGATTAGCTGAGCGTTTCCTTTGAGTATCCGCAATGCTGCTATGTGTAAGTGTTTCTCTACTTCCTGGTTTCTATGCTGGTCACCTCCTATGCAACCAATATATAAACTAGGGAAACCAATTGCAACTTGCCAGTCATGTATCTGACTGAATGAAAACTTGATTAAAACTTGATTACCTATCATAGAGATCAGTGACTTCTATGGTAAACTCCTCCGCATTTGCTGAAAAGCAGCTTGCACGAGTTTATTTTTAGGGCTTTTCAGTTAGTGCACAAGAAGCAGTAGTGACCATTGGAACAAGAACAGGTGTTTTGGCTGCATTCATCATGGTTGCAAATCTACAGCAGATGCTCTCCGTGCGGTGAATGAGCCCCACCGAACATGTCTTCGTTACTATATTGAAGAGAACCTGTCACTATGAAATAGTCTTATACAGTGTCTGTTGTACAATATAAATGATAAAAGCATAGATTTTTATTTGTTTTGAAAAACATCAACATATCAGAGGGGTGCGTGCCTCTGCCTGAGCTGCTCTATCCCTCTAATGCTGTGTACACACGGGGGCGATAGGGGCTGAAATCGCTGGGAATATGGTCGCTGAGCGACCATATTGACAGTGATTGGAGTGTGCACCAGCGATAAATCGCCGGGTGCGCGCTCCCGTTTTCAGCCCCTGAATGGTCGCTGGTCGGAGGAGCATGCTCCTTCGACCAGCGACATCCCCTGCCTCTTCACCCAGCAGTGTTTAAATTTTCATTTGCGACCATCTCTGGTCGCAGATGAAAACGGGACACGGGGCAATATGATTGCTGAGCAATATATTGCTAGCGATCATATTGCCCCGTTTGTACACAGCATTAGCCAGACATAGCCAAACTTTAGCCCTCCACCTGTTGCCCCATCATGCCTTTCCACACTTTTACTATTAGGGAATGCTATAACTATGGCAAGGCATGCTGGGATGTGTGGTTTCACAACAGCTGGAGGGCCACAGTTTGCAGAGTTTGGGGTCCTGGAATACTGTTGCGTAGAACAGATACGCAAGTATAAAACATATGAAGGTTCTCTGGAGTCGTTAGTAGTATGAGTGGATGACAAAAGAACATTTCTGAAGAACTCTTTGTATAGCAGTAAAAGCTGTCCTTCCTTTTGAGACTGTAATACAGTGTTGTACACATTAATAGGAATGTGGGACGTTTATGAGCATAAACCACGGCGACTGTGTTTCTGCTGAGTCAGCTCTTGGGGCACTTTTCTATGTGTGGTTTAGTTGTACCTTAAAGGTTCTCCTTTTGTTTTCTCCAAAACTGAGCACAAGTCTGAGGAAACCACAAACATACGATCCATGTATGCTACAAACGTCAGACAATGATGCACATGCTTCCTTCCTCCCCTGTCCGCTTCAATGGAAACACTGCTCGGGGACGTCATCTAGTGACTTGCTGAGCTCCCCGAAAACTGGTAGCGCCCCACGTATTGTATACCAAGAATTTTATGTCCATTTTGCAGTACCCATTTATACTGAGGAATTTGTTTTACATATTCTTCTTATAGGCTGTGATCTGTATATCTGTAAACCTGACATACGGTAATTTTAACACCTTTCCTTTTTTTTTTTATTGTCTTTGAATTCCCATATGTATAACCGTACAGCATCTGCTGCTGTGCATGCTCCATTACTGCATTACCTGCACTCAGAGAGGAATGGTTTGTAAGCACATTAGCTTACATGGTCTTCTCATCAATGACAGTGGACTAAAAAAAAAAAAAAAAAAAAAAATATGTGTATGTATGTATGTATATATATATATATATATATATATATATATATATATATATATATATATATATATATATATATATATATATATATAATGTTGTGTATCCCTTATTGAGATATCTATTCAAATTATTCTGAAAACCATAGTTTCTGGAAATGTACTTCTGTAGCTGGCGCTAGTGGGGACATCTGTAGCTGGCGCTAGTGGGGACATCTGTAGTTGGCGCTAGTGGGGACATCTGTAGCTGGCGCTAGTGGGGACTTCTGTAGCTGGCGCTAGTGGGGACATCTGTAGCTGGCGCTAGTGGGGACATCTGTAGCTGGCGCTAGTGGGGACATCTGTAGCTGGCGCTAGTGGGGACTTCTGTAGCTGGCGCTAGTGGGGACATCTGTAGCTGGCGCTAGTGGGGACATCTGTAGCTGGCGCTAGTGGGGACATCTGTAGCTGGCGCTAGTGGGGACTTCTGTAGCTGGCGCTAGTGGGGACATCTGTAGCTGGCGCTAGTGGGGACATCTGTAGCTGGCGCTAGTGGGGACATCTGTAGCTGGCGCTAGTGGGGACATCTGTAGCTGGCGCTAGTGGGGACATCTGTAGCTGGCGCTAGTGGGGACATCTGTAGCTGGCGCTAGTGGGGACTTCTGTAGCTGGCGCTAGTGGGGACATCTGTAGCTGGCGCTAGTGGGGACTTCTGTAGCTGGCGCTAGTGGGGACATCTGTAGCTGGCGCTAGTGGGGACATCTGTAGCTGGCGCTAGTGGGGACTTCTGTAGCTGGCGCTAGTGGGGACTTCTGTAGCTGGCGCTAGTGGGGACTTCTGTAGCTGGCGCTAGTGGGGACATCTGTAGCTGGTGCTATATATGTGCAAGAAATTGCTTAACATTCAAATTCAGTGCCTGAGAGGGGTATGGGTCTTGGGGTCAACACATATTATGCTGACATGCATTGGGTCGACCACTGAAGTTTGACACGGCTTAGGTTGACCCATGAAATAGGTCATGGTTGGAAGTTTTACAAAAGCATTAGGTCAGCAATGGCTAGGTCGACAACCAAAAGGTCAACATGAGTTTTTCACTTTTTTTTTTTTTTAGATGGTAGTGCAGGAAATAGAGTTTTGGCACATGTCGGTTAAAAAACAAAAGTGAAAAACCAACCTTTTGACTGCCGACCTATTGCTTGTGTTGACCTTAGCCACATCGACATATTTCATGTGTCCACCAAATCCATGTCGATCTTTAGAGACCGACCCAATGCATGTCCCTGGGAACACGCACACACACACTTTGTTTCATGTTTTGAGATCCTGTAAACTATATTTGTGTGTGTTTCATGCGTTTGAGGTGTTTATACAACATAAATGCATTTTGTGTTCACACATGGCTCCCGTCCTCAAGATACCTCATTGGAATATAAAAATATTCAGAAAAAAGGAATAATCCGTTATCCAAAATGCTTCTGGGTCTGAGCATTTTTGGATAAGGGATTCTCCACCTGTATATTAGTAAGTGGTATCCAATAAGGATGGTGTTTGTGTGTCTTTGTCTGCTGATAGTATTAATACTTAATAACAGGACGGCTTTGTGAGGTGGCGCCATCACTAATTGCAGTGGTTCTGTCACCCGCTAGCAGCAGAGACAGATGTTATATGTGCTTAACATCTGTCTGTCCATTCCCCAAATTCCATTGTGCATCTATAGTATGCACTCTATAACCTCAATTCCTGTAGCCCCATATTGTGATATGTGGTATTTATTTATTTATTATTGCTGGGTGTGCTGGGATGTGTAGTTCCACAGCAGATGAAGTGCCACAGTTGGACTAACCCTGATTTAGAGAAGTCACCTGACATGGGCCCTTATTCTGATCGGTGCGGCCGGATCCGAATATGCGGCCAGCACCGTGCGTCCTAAACCCCGCCTTCCATACGTATCGCCAACTCCATCCGTACGCGGTAAGAAGCTGTCCGAACGGACCGGACGTGTATTTCTCATGAATACACCTCCTCCATCTCAGGGAACCTCCCCCATCATTCAATGGTCGCAGACCATCGAATGCAGGACCGAGTGGCCAGGCAGCTCCCGCAACCTCAGACCACTCGGGCATTTCTCTGTGCAAAAGCAGGGATCTGGGCGGGCAGCTGACATCCGGCAATGTCATATGTCCACCCCCCACACGTGCGTCACGGCCGCATTACCATACGTACACCCAGCATTTTCATGGGAACGCCCGTGAAACGCGGGGTGTACACATATGGTAATGAGCCCAAACAGCCCTTCACACCCCTCTCCACCCCCTGTTCGTAGTGTACACATTTCATGCGGAATGTGGCCGTGCGTCCCGCTCGCACATGCGCAGAGACGCCTCTGCACATGCGCAGACACAAAACATCGGCGGCACGAACGCACGCGGATATTACCGCACCAACCAGAATAAGGGCCATGGGTTGGGCCTAGTTCTGGGTTCAGGCACATTATTACTAGGGAAGTGGCGTATTTGTCCACCTGTATGTTTCCTGGGTAATACAGCAGTTTCTGATGTGCCCACAGATGCACGTTCCTGTCAGTCGGCTGCTTTTACCCAAGCTTCTCGCTTGTTCGCAGGAAATGTGACACCTTTTTAAGTGTTTTCCTGCTTTGTTTTATGTGTGATAAAGTGCAACATCTGAATATGTTCTAAATATACATCCATGCATGTATAAGCTTTAGAGCTTTTACATCTGTTAATGCACTTTTCACACGATAATAAACACAGGAAAGCAAATCAAAATTGAATAAATAAGAAGCAGAGATTTGGTTCCAGCCATTGCATTATAAAATATTCACATTACATTCAGCATGACTAGATATAATGCATTATCGCTTGCATCTAGCACAATTTAATGCATTGGTGAAGCCACAAAATATGAGACCACGTGTGCAAAACACAGGTAAAAAATTCAGACGTCACTGAAACTTTAGCCATTTTCTTATCAGTTATTTGGCAATAAGTCTTTTATTCATGTCATGGAATTGTGGCCACATTTATCGAGTCTTGATCTGTCTATTTTGTATATAAACCCCTCGTAATTTAACTGACAGGAAGCCGGCATTGTCTCTCCCAATTTAGCAAGGGGTGGCAGCTTTCTCCTTTCGGACTGACATTAGCGGTCAGTTCTGAATTAGGCCCAATGTCAGGGGTGGCCAAATTAGTCCTTGACCTCTACCGACAGTTCATGTTTTCCTTACCACCTGTGACTCCGTCTGTTTATGAATGTCACATTTTCAAGCATGTAGTCAGTTAGTAATGACTGCACCTGTGGACCAGCAAGGTAACCGCTTCCTGCCCTGTTCCTGTCAAGGGTGCATGCATACCAAAGGGACCTTTGGTATGGGGACCGCGTGTGCGCACCACATCATTCGATGGTCAGCAACCAGTGAATGATGTGGGTGTCCCCCCATAGCCTCCAAATGGATGGTTTTCCAAAATATCCATTTACAGTTGTGCGGGCATCCTGGCGTGCAAGGTGGGGGCGGGCAGTATTTAGTCCACACGCAACGCTCATTGTGTATATTGTGTGGAGAGTCTGACTGATACTCATTTCTTCTACTTTGCATCCAGTGGCTTCTGAATTTAGCGGACATGAAAAGTCTACCATGGAAGCAGAGAATACACTGGGCAGTGGTTCCGCTTTTTAGCTGCCAACGGTTCTTGTTCTGATAGTTTTTTTGGTTTGTTTATGATTTTTTTTTTTTTTTTTTGCAAGCTTTTGTTGTTGAACCTGGTTTTACATCTTATGACTAATTTTTTTTTTGTTCCCTTGTATAACCACAAAGCTAGCAGTTATGCAGCACCACACGAAATTTTCCCACGGCACACACCGAACAACCTATACAAGACTTAGGCAATTTGATATTGACATGTTCCACCAGTGTTCTTTGACGTAGACACACACAGGAGAAAGACACTGACATTACTGGAAGTTTCCTTCACCTTTCACTGTTTCTAGTTCATCTGAAACCAAAAGTTTATGTTGTATCAGATTTTATTGCTCTATATTAGTTAATAAAGGTTGCCAGACATAAAAGAGAGCCACGTTTGCTATAAATGTGTGCGTGCACCATTCTCTACGCTCGTTCCCGCATTCCTGTGAAAATCCACCAAGTCCCTTGTTGGCTGGACGTGATTGACAGTGACCATTACAGGGTGCTGGAGAGAGGCTCATTCACACGCCCCTGCATTCTCTCGCCACACACTTTGTTCTCTGCCTTTTGAAATTTGGCGTGCTTGAAGATTTGAATTCAAGTGAGCAAGCCATTCACCTGATGCTTGTTGTTAAATTCCGTGGCCGGGGGGCCCACGGTTTATTTGCACACTGCAGAGAAATGTGCGGCCTACATTTTAAAATGATCTATCCCTATTTTAAGTCAGTAGATTCGTATTCATAAATATGTACTGTATTCCATGTAAGGCAGGCATGTCCAAACTGTGGCCCTCCAGCTGTTGTAAAACTACACATCCCAGTATGCCTTGCAATAGATTTAGCATTCCCTGATAGCAAAACTGTGTCAAGGCATGATGGGACTTGTAGTTTCTCAACAGCTGGAGGGCCATAGTTTGGACATGTCTGATGTAAGGGGTGGGAGTTGCCATCTGGAGGGCCATAGTTTGGACATGTCACTTGTTTACGATGGGTGGGAGTTGCCATTTGTGTAAAGGTTTAACTCCAGAACCAGCACCTCAACTTGTGCCCCTTGCATGTAGAAATCATACGAATTAGCACAATATTGATCGGAGCTCTATGGGGCTGTTTTTATCGCTTCTCGGCCTTTTGGCTAAGATCAAGTGTAGTATCTGTTCTTATCAGTGGGTATGGACTGGCCCCTGGCAAAGAATAGAGAAAGGCTGGACTGAGTAGCTGCTCTGATGGGCGGAGGGTGTGGGACCCCTCTTTTTTTGCCTGGGAGTGGTGAAAAGTCTGTCTGAGTACCTTCACCTCTGCCTTTGGTAGGAGGTGTTGTTTCCGTAAATCCACTGGTAAGAGGGGGGGAGAAACACTGGGCCTAGTAGTTTGACTCTCTTGACGGGGTTCGTAGCCCCCGAAGGATGAGACAGCGAAAGGCTCAGTCTAGTATCCATTCCCAAGGAGCAGAGAAAGGCTGGGACTGAGTAGATGGCTCCTGTTTCAGAGGTTCGTAGCCTCTGATGGGGAAACCGCGAAAGGCCCAGCTTAGTAACTTAACCTTGGGATCGGAGAAACACTGAGTAGATTGCTCTTCCGAGGGGGTTGCAGCCCCTAAGGGAGTCTTTCGAAAAGCCCAGTGGAGTACCCATTCCCATGCCAGGGGCTGGAAAGTGAACTATGATGGGAGCAGAGAAATACTTGGTCGGACGCTGATCGGTCGGCTGCTTGGAGTCCGAGGCTGCACTGTGCCCCCGGGGAAACTCGGGGGTGCCGAACATGCACGGGTGATCCCAAAATCACCATGCACTAGCACTGCACACTTCCCTCTAGGTTAGCGCTTCACATCCTTACCTCGTCCTTTTGGATGGGGTAGGACAATTTTTCACACCCCCACCCCGGCCTTCTGGCTAGGGTCTTCTTTATTATTTATTTCTTTTCCTTCTCACGTTCGTCACTTTCACGGTTTTTGTAGTTTGTCACGTTTTTTTGGGTAGTGTGGTCGACCCTTACGGGCCTTCCATTTCCCCAACGTGCCAAAGCTCTCGCCTTTTGGGGAGAGCTGCAGTCCCCCCGAGGACGACCCCGAGCCGCAAGGCGGAGGGAAGTCCACTGAGGGTCTCTCCAAACCTTCGGGTGCGGAGGACCCACCGTCCTAACCCTTCCGGGGGTTGAGGAAAGAGGGTCTCTCTAAGCTTCGGCGAAGAGGACCCACAGTTCCCTATTTTCCCCTCTTCGGCCTTATGGTTGAGAGGGGTTAGGGGAAAAACACGTGTTTAGGCACAGCACTGGTGGTAGGGAGCACACCTCGGGCTCCTGAGTTTCTTCAAACTCTATGGGGCTGTTTTTGTGCAAGTTCAGGCTGCCACTATGAGGCAGGGGTGTGCATTCATTGCAAACAATTGGTTTAGCCTCTCCATTTTTGGGATTTTTTTTTAATTATTATTATTTTTATATATGCATTAGTGGCTCATCTACAGTTCTACCTATTGTTTTGATTTATTTAATTTTGATATAATTTTTATACCCCTTTCACACCACCATTTTTACCTAGTTATTGTTGGGGTACCCTGGGTTTTGGCATGAAACAGTCCAAGGAAAGAAAAACCCAGGTAGAAATTTTGGTTGGACACCGGACGACCCAGGTTACAGGGTAGTGTAAACAGGTAATCCAGGTCAACCAACCCAGGTCCCTTTTGTAACCCTGGCCCTTATTCTGATCGGTGCGGAAATTCCCGCATGCGGACGGACCGCCGATGTTGATCGTCTGCGCATGTGCAGAGGTCACTCTGCGCATGTGCAGGCGATTTCGCCGCACGGATTCTTTATACGCCGCACAGGGGGCGTAGAGGGGCGTGAGGGGCTACTTAGCCTCATTACCCTATGCATACGCCCCGCGTTTCATGGGCGTTCCCATGCAAACGCGGGGCGTATGCATGGTAATGAGGCCGTGACGCGTGGGTACGGGGCGGGCATCTGACATCGCCGGATGTCAGCTGCCCGCCCCTATACATGATTTCACACGGACAAGTGTCCGTGTGGTCTTGTGTTGCGGGACCTGGTGGAGCGTGCGGCCCTGCATTCGATGTTCGGCGACCATCGAATGCAGGGGCTGCTCCCAAGACGGAGGAGGCGTATCCCCGTCCAATTTCATGCGGATCGCCACATATCCGCATACGGACGGCAGGTGGCGATCCGTATGGAAGGCGGGGATTCGCCTGCACGGTTGCGGCCGCATATTCTGATCGGGCCGCACCGATCAGAATAAGGGCCCCTGTGTGGAGAGCGTACATGGTAACAGGCAGGGTTGGCCACTTTTTTTTTTTTTTTATAATTCTGAGAACCGCACCGTGACTTAAAAGCCCATTATACTAATATACTCTTTTTGATCAAAATGTTTAGCGACAGGACCCGCTCTAATGCTTAACTCGTTTGTGTGTGTGTGTGTATTTCTCAGAAAAGTGCTCTAGCATTTTCCATTTTTATGTTCCTATTTATGTAATTATAAGTAATATGTAGTACTAATGCTTAACATTTAACTTGTTCTTATTTTCAATTTCATCTATCTCTGAGTGCATTTTGTATGTTTTAATGTTTGGTGTGATTCAATAGTTTTTGCGCTCCCAAACCACCAGTTAAAGTGAATATATATATATATATATATATATATATATATATATATATATATATATATATATATATATATATATATATATATATATATATATATATATTTAAATATGCTCTTGTCACCACAGATGTTTAATAGGTACAGGTGTCACCAGCATGGGGGGCTATGAACAGAAATGCTGGAACCATCTTGTGGCCACCAGGGTGCAAAACGATTGAATTTTCCTTAGTCAGGGGTTTTCAATCCGGATATGTCCCTACATTCGGAATCCCTGGCCGTCTTTGTCTGAAAATTATTACCGATTTTTTTTTTTTGTTTTTTTTTTTTTTTTTTTTGGCCTGGAACTGAATACAGGTTAGTTATCCCTTATGTGAAATGCTTGGGACCTCAAGCATTTTCAATAAGGGAATTTTGGAATTTTTTTTGCATACTTGCCTGGTCCATCAACATCCACGGTGTTCCATGGTGGCCTTCAGGATCCTCTTCTGCGGTATCTCCGGTCCCAGCAGTGCATTGCGTGCCCGTGCACTCGCACAATGCACCCCTGGTACCGGAGATGCCGCTGAAGAGGATCCCGGAGGCTGCCATGGACATCGGGCAACGAGGCAAGTATGAAAAAAAGGGGAGGGGGTAAAAAAAAACAAAAATAAATAAAACCTGAAATATTCTGAAAACCGTGGTATTTTGGTTTTTGGAGTACACGGACGAGGGAGACCAAACCTGTACAACTTGCGAGATCTGGTCTGTGAAATACATGAATGAACTTTGTATTCGAGTTGGTAAAAATGGTGGTTGGGAGGTTTCATCATTCATGACCTGTGCTCTACAACCCACCTGAGACTGCTTTCTATTGACTTTCTGCAATATTAATGGATAATGCATTATCCATTAGAGCAGGCAACAGCAAGGACTGCAGTGTCCCAGCCAAACCTCGTTGCATGTTGACATAGGACAAATGGGTGAGACCTCTGCACTATTTGCACTTTTCATTTATTATTTAACAAGAAGGATAAGGCCCTGGCTAGTTTCCTAGGGAAAAATTAAAGATCTACACTTTGTTTCCCCTTTGTTTGTAAGATAAAGGGTATAGAAAGCTTTAAACCGCTGCCATTCTGTTACGTTAGTAATGCTAGGTCAGTGCTGCTGGGGAAAGATGTTGGGGCAAACCAAGAGGCAGTGCAGTAAGGATTCTGGGGGGGGGGGCACTGTCCGAGCCTGTGTGTAGCCTCATCCTCCAACTGCACGAACAGGCTTCAGTCACACAAGTGATCTTGGATCAAGTACTGAATGGGCGAATCCCATCCAAATGTGTGGTCGTGGCTTAATAATAAACAAACTGCTGTTTTGGCAGCAAATTGCTCTTGGTTTACAAGAGATTTTAAAGTGTGTTTATTTTTGTGGGGTTTAAGCAGAGATTTGGAAGGCATGTTTAGCAGGATTGGAGAGGTAAAGCAGACTATTTGCAACACAATCCTCCAGGAACATTCCTTCCTCGGACCAGCTTGCTCTCAGATGTTTTTAGCATGTTGTAATTTTTGTTTTGGTAAACATGTACTCGGTATTGTGCTACTGCGGTTGCTGCTCAGAGCTCTGATTGCATATAGATTGGCTTTCAGAATAGTGAAGCCAATCTCATCGGAGGATATTGGACAATGGGTGAAAAAGGATTAAGTGGGGAAATGCAGAGATGACCAATATTCCGCAGACTTTATGAATGGCAGGCACGGAAGTAATCTGTCTGACCCCTCCAGTGTGTTGGCCATGAATGTTGTGTTGGGTATGGGTCATCGGGTCAACCACTGAAGGTCAATACTTGAAATAGGTCAAAATGGCAAAGGTCGCAGGGTTGGAAAGCCAAAAATGGCATAGGTCGATGTGAGGATTTTTTTGTATCAAAAATCGACATAGTTGACCTGGACACGGTCACAGTGTACCGCATGGCTCGCTGCACTCGCCAAGCTTCGGGTGCGGTGCCTCCTTACACTCGGCACACTATCCTGTTCGCCCTCCACACCCTAGTGCAGGCATGTCCAAACTACAGCCCTCCAGCTGTTGTGAAAACTACATGTCCCATCATGCCTTGCCACAGTTTTACTATTATGGAATGCTAAAACTATGGCAAGGCATGCTGGGATGTGTAGTTTCACAACAGCTGGAGGGCCGCAGTTTGGGCATGCCTATCCTAGTGGAAGTAGGGCATGAAATTCTGCCTGTCGGCACATGCCGGCTCAAGAAAAAAAAATGGTACTTATGTAGTATCTGGGCTGCCGATTTTTTGATTGTATGCCTTAAGTTAAGGCATACAATCAGATGCGATGCGATGCGATATCGCATCGCATCGCATACAATGCGATGCGATGCGATGCGATGACCCGATTTTTCCATAGGATTCAATGTTAAAATGGACTGAGTCCATTTTAACATGGAATTCAATGGGAAAAAGGGGTCCTTTTCATACCCCTACTATCCAAGTGGGCATGGAGTTGGATATAAACCTGTGGCGAGCGTAGCGAGCCACCGAGCCCGAAGCGTGGCGAGCGAAGCGAGCCCCGCGAGGGGACGGTATTCTGTGTCCCCTCGCGGGGCTCGCTACGCTCGCCACGCTTCGGGCTCGGTGGCTCGCTACGCTCGCCACAGGTTTATATCCAACTCCATGCCCACTTGGATAGTAGGGGTATGAAAAGGACCCCTTTTTCCCATTGAATTCCATGTTAAAATGGACTCAGTCCATTTTAACATTGAATCCTATGGAAAAATCGGGTCCATCGCATCGCATCGCATCGCATCGCATGCGATTTGGTCGGGTGCGATGCGATGCGATGGACCCGATTTCAAAATCGGCAGCCCAGTTACTACATAAGTACCAAAAAAATTCATATGACCTTGCCATTGTCTATCTACTGCTTGTCCACCTTCCAACTCTGTAGACCGTAGCCATGCCAATCTTCAGTGTTCGACCCAATGCATGTCGAGCTAACGACCGTATACCGTTGTGTTAGCAGAATCTGGTGTGTAAGTAGTATTGTGCCGTAACAGACGGTCACCAACCATCCCTTATTCTAATATAGTATGCACTTTGTAATGCCACCTTATATTCCTATGCCAATTATGGCCTGAGATTTAAGCTAGCAGTTTAAACAAGGATATTCCGTTTATCACTGGTGTATACGGAAAGTAGCAGCTGGTAAAGAAACCACATTGTTCTTTCACATTTATTGACTAAATTGAATTGTGTGTAGACATCAGGACGTTACTGGGGGATAGATTCGGGGTCAGCAGAGGGACAGAGACATGTTATGTGCTTGTGGCATATCTGTGGTCTTCTGATTCATGTCTGATGTTGGCTCTGCCTTTATCATCATTCAGATACCTTATTGCATTTAAAGGGTAGTATATAATAATCCCTGCTATTGCCATAGCACGTGCCAGGCTTCATACACAGGACTGTGCAATTGGGGCACAGATTTCAAAGGTGACAGGTACCTGGCCGGCCTGTGTAACTAGGAAACGTGTTGGTGAAGTCTCCAAGAGCTATTACACAAATAAGTGACACACACAGCAGATTTAGTTTATCATTTTAATGCTTATGGGCCCTACACATGTAGCGATTTTCAGAGCATTTTGTAAGTGTTCTCAGTAGATTGCTTAGAAAATGCCCAGGGCTATAGCAATGTGCCTGGCAATTTACTATCCAGCATGCTGGATAAAAGAATTAATAATATAATTCTAGTTGATCGCCGGCCAGCGCCAGTGCGGAGAACCCTGACCCTAACAGATCACTCAGCACACATCTCTGTGTGCTGAGCTATCTAGCATGGCTCCAATCGCTCTGCAAATCTCCTCGTGTGTAGGCCTCTTTACTTGTGATTTTATTGGGAGTTCATTCAAAAGCAAGTCCGAGCAAAGCTGAAAATGTGAATTTTGGATAAAACCCGTTTTGGGGTAAGTGCACCTGCCTTTCTTTAATTAAAAGCTACGTCATGACTAGTTTACATGTTCATAAAATAAAGTGTTCCTGTCATATTTATATCATTGCATTATTTTAACCCATTCACTAGCAGCTTACACCTAGTGCAGTCTCGATTCGCACGTATATTGGATCACTGTATATGACACTGGTACACCTTTAAATAGACAGTTATGCCATATGTTTGCTGTAACAATAGGGGGTTGTATATCTAGCAGGCAGCACTCACATAAACTAATTTGCCACCAACATGGTGGAGTTAATTGATTTTCCGAACTAATTCAGATGCAGGTCTCTCGCCTGAGAGAGGATCCTTCAGCCCATTTCCCTCAATGAAGAAGTGTAAACACAACTTGCTGCCTTGTTTGCCAACTCTGCAGTTTCTCGGCTGTATCGGGAAGTGCCAGCAGCATACCCCATGCCAACCTCTGAGAGCTGAATTTTACAGGCTTCATTGAGTTAACTGAGGTTTATTTTTACCAGACACCGAGGTAGTGAAGATGTACGCGGCGCTCGTGTTGTCACCTGATTGCTTTCAGCGTGCTCCGTGCATGAATGAGCTGTTTCCAGTCAGTGCTCCAAGCCAAATATTGTCTCTCTCTTTCTAAAGGAAATAACCAATGGCTTTTGTGTATAACACAACAACAAAATGTATTATGCAGGACGGCCGATTGCCACTGTTTGTGGATTGTATATGTGCACAATTATTATTGCTTTGTGGAGTTATTATTATAGTTGTGCTTTAGTTTCTTCCGCTTTTATGTATAAAATGTGGACTTTAAACTGTTTATCTTGGGACAGTGCTTGATTTAGGCTTTTCACGGACAAAGATTTGTATTGTTTTAACCCCTTTGCTGCCAAGTACAAGTGTAAAGGCCCCTATTCATTAATGCAAGGTATCACCTCTGGCACCTCGCATGCGATACCCCGCAATCTCACCCGGCAGCCGGGTTTTTCTGCTCAGCGAGTCTTCTAATGCCGCCCACCAGTCGTGCGAATGCTCACCCCCTGACACGCTCTGAACATTGCCGCCACTTTGCGAATGGATGTTTTGCATCGTCGACCATCAAATTATTTTTCCTCTGCTCGCAAATCAAACTCAGTCTGGGCTGACTTAGACTTGCGGCGTTGGGGTCCGAGAACTAGGCAGGCGGCTGGCGTCCTGTGACTTTAAGGAAGCTCCTGTCTTTCTTGAATTGTTGGACCTGATATCAAGGTTTTTATTTGGAGAACTCCAGCTTCAAGTGTTTTCTGATCCTGGCTACAATTTCACTTAAATTTGAACTGGGACACCACCACCTGCTCCACTTTTGTATACAAAGGTCGCACAATCGTGAGGATGCCTCTATATTGAGGATTACAATATACCCTCCAGCGTAACCTATCCTGCGGGTTTATGGACTCCCCAAAAACACCTTGCCAGTCCGGATACACACCAGGGACTCTATGATCACTTGATCAAGAAGCCACCACATACCAACCAGTAGGACTCCATATACTAAGTATCAAAGCTCTATTGTCCAATTTACAACATTTTAATCTTGCATTTTAAATTGTACATTATGATTCACATGTGCTGCTAGGGGTTTGATACGAAATCCCGGCGTTAGGAATCCCAGCATTCAAAATCCCGAAAAGGGGGGACGTGGATCGCCCCTCTCCCCCTTCCGGGCTCGCTGCGCTCGCCACGCAGTGGGCCCAGTGCCTCGCTATGCTCGGCCCACTAATTTATGGGTGTCGTGGACTCCGGCGTCGGGATTTTGAACGCCGGGATTCCGACCGCCGGGATTATAACTACCCCATTTTACATTATATTTTATTTTATCATTAGTAGTTAATAAATATTTTTCATTGTACTACCTCATTGATCCAGTTTATACTCCTTTTTCAGCGCTCCACCAATCCCCCTTTTTCTTTGTCCTGTGACTTTAGCTGCCTGCCCGTCTGCATTCGCATGGGGACGCCCATCATTTTTCCTGGGCACAGCCAGCATGCGAGTGCGTAGATTGGGAAAGTTCCTCAATTCAGAGGTGTGTTACCGCCTCTTTCAGATTGTGCCGATGCCAGTGATGCAATTTCACTGGACTCCACAGTGTAGTTTAGCTGGACAGCCTGAGTAACCCAGTGTTGACCTGATGCTATGTCTTTGGATGTGCCGGAGAAGCTGGCACTGGGTTCCTTCTGCCATTTTCTGTACAAAGACACAGGGGCTGTGCTATTAGCTTTCTTCTCTGTATCCGGGCCTTTGTTCAGAGCTTGACTTATTTGCATCACCCAACACTTTGCTTAACCCAGATCTTGCACTGTGTGGGCAGCTTGTTTATAACTGATTTTTGTGTTGTACAGGGAAACATCTAATCTCCCTTTTTCATCAAACTGTGAAATGTTTCGGCAGAACTTAACTATTCTGTGCACATAAACACCACCCCCTACACATAGGGGGGGGGGGGGGTGGGTGTATTCAGAGTTTACCTCCTGACTAATTGCCAGTAGGGAAAGGCTGTTCAATTAAATATTTTCCCGCACAGAAAAATCGTGGTTCGGGAGTGGAAACACCGATTTCCATGTAAAATGCAGAATTTTAATTTTTTTCCTGCATGCCAACCAATTTTTATATTTATTTTAGTTTCTTACTGCAGATGAGGTTCAGTCATACCCCTTTCACACCAGCCTAATTACCCAGGTTGGTGTGTAAGGTTCCCGGGCCAAAATCCCGGGAAAATTTGGCGACATTTCAACCCTGCTATGGAGCAGGGTTGTTCCCGGGTTCAACCGGGGATCTGACCGGTGTAAAAGGGGTAGGGGGTACTTACCCGGGTTCGCGGTCCTCGGTGTGCTGTCAGGCCGGGGATTCACACAGGCGGCAGGCGCAAATGACAGGACAGGCGGCAAATAGAGGACTCAGCTCTCTCGTGCCCTCACTGCCGCCGGAGAGCTGCGTCATCTGCGCCTGCCGCCTGTGTGGATCACCGGCCTGCACCCGAGGACCAGCATCCCAGGGTGAGTATTGTCCACTGCCTCTGCCGCCATCCCAGCTCCTGCCCGCCTCCTTCCTGCCTCCTTCTCACACCAGAAAATGCAGGGACTGTTCTGGTGTGGAAGGGGCCAACCCGGCATGATCCCTGGGCCGAATTCCTGGGTGGGTCCCTGCATTTTCTGGTGTGAAAGGGGGATCAGTCGGTGGCGAGTGTGTGTGGTATCAGTTCTAATTGAATACCTCTGGCATGGTTACATCACCCACATACAGTCGCTGAAGATATTGTCAGATTGAGCTGCTTGTACCTACAACAGTCCATGCATCATTAACGATATTGAGAGTATACACTGGTCGATGTTTGTGATACATTGTCAATGAAATACGCTGTGTGTAGTAGGAGCATAGGAATAGGGGTGTAGGAGCATATCTGGCGGGTTAGGGCCTGTGTTTTCACAGAGAACACTGGCCCTGAAATCGCTGTGTGCTGAGCGATCTAACATTCCTCAGAACACTTACCGCTATGTGTGTAGGCGCCATTAGCGTGTAAATAGCACAAGCCATGTGCGCATGCAGCTACCGAATGTTGCAGGGGCTTTATCCCGCTGCACAATCTGTTTTCAGAATCTTCGGTTGACAAGTTCACTGCAAGTTAGACGGGTTCCCCCCAACAGAGATTTAGATTTCTGAGTATGTGATATCGTATGTATAAATGAATTACATATGTGGTTCTCCCCTGATATACATACTTCTTAGTACAGCATGCTTTCCCCCTGTATTGCGGTCAGGCTACTTAAGATACCTTGTACGATAAAGCCAATAGGTTTTCTAATAGTAGTCTTAAGCTATTTGTGTTTCCCATTATCTACAGTACAATGTGTAATCATGTTTAACTCCGGCTTTATGATTGTGACTCAGGTTCTTGGTAATAGAACAAGAGCAGCTGTAACCTGAAACTAGGAGCCCGGCTTTGGGAGACTTCTGCTTTCTCTGGAAGCCGCCATACTCTAAATCTATACGATGCTAGTTGACCAGAACGGAGGACGTTTCTGCCGGTGGATGTAGGATCATTTTATTGGTTAAAATGTTGGGCTTAATTCAGACCTGCTCGCTCTTGCTGCAAATTTGCAGTATAAGAGATTATTGGACATCTGCACATGCACTTTGCTGGGTGATTGACACCCTATGGCCCTTTAGGGGCAGTACCCATGCATTTTTTTTTTTCTGGATGGCCCCAGAAAATGCTGACGTTCCCCAGCCATTGAAAGGGAGGGCTGTTATGTCATCTGCGTCCTCCTCCCCATCGCCGTTGCAGCGAGTCTAGACTCGCACTGTGAACATAGGTTTTCCCGTATTGCGTTCGCAGCCGTGCACATGGCCCAGAATTCTCTCCTGCTGTGCAGCTTGGGGACCCAGATCTTTTGCCTGCATGCATCTTTCCATTTTGTTCAATTTAATCATCATTTCTTCCACCTTCTGTTCTCTGTACATTGCACATCCACAAATGCACACTTCTGTACAGCAACCGGTATATCTGTTTTCGTCATGGGATAAAACGAACTGTCCAACCATTGTAAAAATACCTGACATCTGTTAGCTCCAATGACATTGGTAGTCATAGCAGACTGGTGCTGATTTGTTTAAGAATGCTCTGTAAGGAGATAATCTAATGTATCCCACTGCCAGACAGTGCAAGGAGAACATTTAAATATATGAACTGTGAAAAAAAAACAGATATAGATAGATATATAGATATCTATATAGATATAGCAAAAGAGGATAAACTGCACACACATACTAGGATCAACTCCTGAGTGCCCGGCTCAGATATGGAAAATTTGTATATATACAAACTGATAGCCAGCAACATCAGATAAATGCAAAAAAAGTTTTAATGGCATATTATAAAGTGCAACAGTGACAATGGTACATTTCAGTACACAAAAAGAGGAGTCCGGTATTGTGCAAACAAAAATACTTTGCAGCATAAGGGAATCCGGTCCTCCTCCATTAAGGTCATAGCACGACGGCCGTTTCGGTGCAACTAAGCACCTTAATCATGCGCTGTGGACCTTAGGACCAGCCACGAGTATATATACCAAAAAGGGAGACAGCTGATTGGCTTGTGCGGACACACACCCACGTGCGCCGCGCTGCAAAACCAAAGCCGGATCCCGGAAGTATCCAAAAACCGGAAGTGGAAAGACGTACTTCCGGCAAAGCGTGATGACGTCATCCCGTCGGAGGGCACGACCCGCGTCAGAAGACGCTAGGTCACGTGAGTCCCGGCGATCCAGGATGGCTGTCATGACAACTGTATACAAATGAAGAAATGCAGATACCGGACATTACTAATATAATATAATGTATCTTAAGCCAAAGAGGCGCCGGAAAAAACTGCATCTAAAAAGGGGGGTATAAGAAATGGATACAAAAGGGGCGGGATCGCGTTGCTCAACCAGTCTCCCTATTGGTATATACATACAAAGTATAAAAACACATAAACAAGACAGTGATAGGACAAGAAGAGACAAGAAAAATAATTATACAGCTACGCATATACACTGCATAAACATAGATATTAATGATGTATCAAATTAGCAAAGCCAACCACCATATACTATAAAAAAACAACTAAAAGGACAATTCTCCTTGGGTTGAATAATAACTGGATAGATGAACCTTCTTCCTTACTCAGAGCCATCCGAGGATCCCACTCATATACGTGCTCCCCAAGGTTCATAAAACCCTTATTAAACCTCCAGGGAGGCCTATAATATCTTCATGTGGATCCCTTTGCCAACCCGTGTCACAATACATCGACTTCTGGCTACAGCCAGTAGTACAGAACATGAAGTATTTTATTAAGGATACCACTGATTTTATCCTTAAGATTAATGCACTTGGCACTTTACCCGCCAATAGCTTGTTGGTCACGCTCGACATAACGTCCCTGTATACTAACATCATGCATGAAGAGGGCATTGATTCGGTACGCTCATCCATCACCTCCAGTTCACACTACCAAGGTCCGGTTATTGAATTTTTGTTACTGCTATTGGATTTTATTTTGAGAGAGAATTATTTTCTTTTTCAGAATTCTTTCTATTTGCAGTTAAGAGGCACTGCGATGGGGTCTAACATGGCCCCATCGTATTCCAACCTCTTTATGTACATTTATGAAACCGAACATATCATGTCACACCCTGTTTTCTCTCAATATATCCACTTTTATGTTCGTTATATTGACGATTTGTTTTTGGTGTGGACTGGAGGTGTGGACTTGCTTACCGAATTTATTGATGTGTTGAATGCACTGCCAACCACCATTAGGTTCACTTTGTCCTTTAGTGAATCCATGATTAATTATCTGGACATGACTGTGTTCAAACAAATGAACAAACTATCCACCAGAATCTATAGGAAGGAGACTGATAAAAATACCCTTCTTATGGCAGACCGCTTCCATCCCCTTCCTCTTAAGCATGGCTTACCCCTCTCTCAACTCTTGAGAGTGGTTCGTGTTACATCTGAGGAAGAAGAATTATTACCTGCACTGGAAGAGATGGGCTTGCGTTTCATTGAGAGGGGATAGGATTCCAAAGAAATCTATGAGGCCTTTATGCACTGTAGCACTTTACAGAGGGAACAAACCCTCTTGAAGAAAAATAAGGTCACAGAGAGTGAAAGACTCATTTTTTCAACAACTTTTTCTGTTGCTTCTAAACATATACGCAACACTATCCTAATGCATTGGCATATTGTGCAAATTGACTAAAAAATCGGTCCTGCTTGCTCCCAGACACCCTTGTTCTGTTATAAGAGGAGCAACAATACCAGAGACATACTTGCTAAAAGTGACATTGGGACCAACAAATACCAGACCTGGCTCACCACAAGACCTGGTGTGACCAAATGCCATGGCTGTGTAAATTGTCAGTTTATACATTCTGGGGACACTTTTACAGATCCTGCCAGTGGGAAAGGATACAAATTGCGCTTCCACTTAACTTGTGAGACTCGTTACGTCATCTATGTCATTATGTGCCCGTGCCATATGGTCTATGTAGGCAAAACTATACGCCTACTGAAGGAACGTATAAACCAACACCGATCCTCTCTCAAGAAAGCCCTAAAAGGTGTCAATGCTAACACTCCACCGGTGGCAAGACACTTTTTTGCCAAGAAACATACCCTAAGAGACTTCAGTTTCATGCCTATAGATCATATTCCTCCCCTTAGACGAGGGGGCGACCGGGATAAACTCTTTTTGCAGAGAGAATGTATGTGGATTCACAGGCTGCACTCTATGGTGCCCCATGGCCTCAATGAGGAATTGTCCTTTAGTTGTTTTTTATAGTATATGGTGGTTGGCTTTGCTATTTTGATACATCATTTATATCTATGTTTATGCAGTGTATATGCGTAGCTGTATAATTATTTTTCTTGTTTTCTTGTCTCTTCTTGTCCTATCTCTGTCTTGTTTATGTGTTTTTATACTTTGTATGTATATACCAATAGGGAGACTGGTTGAGCATGGCAATCCCGCCCCTTTTGTATCCATTTCTTATACCCTTCTTTTTAGATGCAGTTTTTTCCGGCGCCTCTTTGGCTTAAGATACATTATATTATATTAGTAATGTCTGGTATCTGCATTTCTTCATTTCTATACAGTTGTCATGACAACCATCCTGGATCGCCGGGACTCACGTGACCTAGCGTCTTCTGACGCGGGTCGTGCCCTCCCGACGGGTTGACGTCATCACGCTTTGCCGGAAGCACGTCTTTGCACTTCCGGTTTTTGGATACTTCCGGGATCCGGCTTTGGTTTTGCCGCGTGGCGCACGTGGGTGTGTGTCCGCACAAGCCAATCAGCTGTCTCCCTTTTTGGTATATATACTCGTGGCTGGTCCTAAGGACCACAGCGCATGATTAAGGTGCTTAGTTGCACCGAAACGGCCGTCGTGCTATGACCTTAATGGAGGAGGACCGGATTCCCTTATGCTGGATTTTTGTTTGCACTTGTTTGCACAATACCGGACTCCTCTTTTTGTGTACTGAAATGTACCATTGTCACTGTTGCACTTTATAATATGCCATAAAAACTTTTTTTGCATTTATCTGATGTTGCTGGCTATCAGTTTGTGTGTGTGTGTGTGTGTGTGTGTGTATGTATATGTGTATATATGTATGTGTAATAGTGTATATAAAACATTAGATAAGTGTAACAAAGTATCCAGGTGCATTCGCAAGACTAGAAATCCATTAAATAGTGATAAATGCATATGGTAAGGGGTAATCTGGATGGTCCCCATAAGCAACACACCCCTTATGTGCCCCATACATCAGCAATCACAATTTATGGATTTCCAGATAAAGGGATTTTTTGGCCAGATAAATGGATTTTACAATCTATCGGACTTTGCCCACACATTACAGATTTATTTCAGTGATCGGCAGATTTTTCCATCTAAAGATTGCATCTTCATATCTGGAAATTGCCCAATCGATAATACCAGATTATTAAGCATGTTTAAAAATCTGATTAAGCAATCGATTGGCGATTTTGATTGGGATTGCCAAAAGGGGGAGCCCAAACATCTAAAATTAATTGTGGCAATCCTCTCCATATCTGAAAATTGTCACAATTAATTGCTGATGTATGGGGCCCTTTAGCCGGAAGCTGCTGGTTCACTGAGATCTCAATTGTGACCTGATTATTTTGTTGTATACATTTTCTGCACAGACTCTCTCCTCTCACCGGCAACATGGAAATTACACATCTGTTACCATGTACACCCGCACCTTATTGTGGTCCAAAATAGGATGGCAGCAAATTGCTGTCACAACAGTATTGGTGGTCATTTACTACTATCCGGGAAACAAATGAAAAGCATGGTCAGAAAGACATTTAATTTATAGACCACGGTTGGCCTTAATATCCAGTTTTTTTTTTTTTTTACATACTTACCTGGTCCCCCGGTGTCCACTGCGACCATCCGGAACCATCTTCGGCGGCATCTCCGGACCCAAGGATGCATTGCGCGGGTGTGCCGGAGCGCCGGTGACGACATGTCATCGATGCCCCCATGCAATGCATCCTTTGGACCGGGGATGCTGCAGAAGATGATTCGGATGGCTGTCGTGGACACTGTGGGACAAGGTGAGGTACTTGTGTAGTTTCACGGCTTCGCTCGCCCACGCTGCGGGCTCGGCTATTTGAAATCAACTCCATGCCAACATGGATAGTGGAGGTATGAACTATCCATGTTGGCATGGAGTTAAGTTTGTTTTTTGGACATATTTTGTGGCGAGCGTACACCCGGAAGTAGCACGGCGCTATGCTGGCGCCGTGAAACTACACAAGTACCCAAGGTGATTAGAAGAAAAGGTGGTTGGGGGGGAAAAAACAAAAAAATCCCGAAAAATTCTGAAAACCTATGGTTTTCTGAATATTTCGGATTAGGTATCTACGGTTATAGGATACTCTACCTGTATACAAACACTCAAATAAATAAATAATGGGATTTTAGTTCATGAATTGATCAATACATTTAAGCTTGCAGGCCAAGGGACCCCATTTCACTGCAAGTCCTACACTATATACTGTGTGTGTATATGTATGTATGTATATATATATATATATATGTGTGTTTGTGTATAATATAATTTTTAATAAATTAATAGAAGTTCCTTTCATTTCTTAGTTCGCTAATAAAAAAGAAGAGCACAAAACCCCCTTCTGTTGTGTGGCATCACTGTTTTCAAACATAAAAATTAGTTTTTCTTCTTTTCTGACAAAAGAACGAACAGCGCTGCCATGTAATAAATCTCCTGCGTGCCCTCTGGAGAGCGGGTGTAGGGGACACCGTTGTGAAATCAGTCTCTTAGCGTTTGATGGATTGTATTAGGACCATTTTATATTATCCCTTTTGTTATTGTCACTAATATTAGCACCATTTGATGAAAGAGGTCATTAATGTGGCTCATATGGCAGACCTGCAGAATAGTATTTGTTCTTTTTAATAATCATCGTACGTTTTTTTTCCACCTGTCTAAGAGACCGCTAAACTCTCAATATTTAAATTGGCAGATAAGAATGAGGGATGGTTCATTGTTCGGCGTTAATGACTTCCCGGCGGCAGTTTTGTTGAAAAAGTTTTACCTCCCATTTAGTTGTGATGTCCCTGCTACATTATTGGGGCCGTGTCCTAACGATAGCTCTAACATGTGATAGCTGGGATTTAACGTACGTTGACGCGGTCAGTTAGTCCCTTTTTGTGGGGGTTCTTTTATCTGTGCTGATATTTCCCGGCGGGAAATATTGGCACTCACCTATTCAATGCTGCTGTTTAATGACGGCATTGAAGGGTGTCTGATCTGTTTTGTCAGAAAGGGCTGCGGATTGATGGATTTACAGCCTTTTTTAGTAAATCTGCATCCGTTTTTGCCGATCCACTGAATTTCCGACAGTCGGAACATTGAATTCCGACTGTCGAGTTCCTGTCTGATTAGATGAAACCGGTCTGGGATGTTCCGACAGTTGTAATCCCTGATTTGAATCCCCCACTTTGTCTGTTGTTTTAGAGAATTTCCACCCTCAGAAAATGGCAGTTTGTTGCAAAAAAAGTGACAGAGCATGGTCAACCTATTTATAAATAAACTATCTAGTGCAGTGGTGGCTAACCTTGACCCTCCAGCTGTTGTTGAACTACACATCCCAGCATGCCCTGCTACAGTTTTCCTATTTGGCCATGCTGAAACTGATGCAGGGCATGCTGGGTTGTGTAGTGCATCAACAGCTGGAGTGTCAAGGTTAGCCATCACTGATTTAGTGTGTACCCATGAAATGTGCACTCTCTCAGCTCGTTAGCGATACCCCCCTCTTCTGTGCCACAGGGCCAACGGGGAATGTTGCTAGCTATGACGCTGAAGTATTATGATACCCAGAGTAACCGCCGCGTGCAGCACGGACAGCAGCCAGATGGGCTGGGAGTTACTCAATAAGGTGCTGGTAAGATGGCACCGGTATCTGGAGCTATGCTGAATGCAGCACTTGCCACAGCTGCTGGAGGGTTGGTGGCAGAGGATCCATACAGCGAACACAACGATCGAGGTGGTCCCATAGATGATCGGTTAAGTTCAAGTTCCGGCAATCAGCATTTATGAGTGTATGTGATCTGTAAGGATGGATTCATAACCACATCGGTCACCCTTTCACATCTATGACAGAGGTGAACATTGGCTACGAAGGCGTGTGAAGGCTGACAGGCTGCAGGTTAGCAACTCACCATCAAAATGAACCTGTGGGCTGCCAGACATGTCCTAAACGGTCCAGCAAACCCTGCTGCATTACTGGGCTCCCCAGCAAATGGGCGGTCACTGCACCTATGCTAGTGAAGGTACATTGGCGGAAAAGGCTTCAATTTGCACTTCAGTATCAGACTTTTCACGCTCATTAGTTTAGTTCATTCTAGCTGCTTTACACTGCTAACCCTGACCCTGCAAAAAAAAAATTTACAGATTAGATTGGGGTGTCCCTAAATAGTACCTGCATCTACCAGGGGCGTATTGACTAAGTGTTACCGGAAGCTTCATTTTTATAAGCCAATTATTTTATTTGACAGTTCCTCAGTCAATCATCCTATCCTCTCCATGCTTCTTTTCCCACCACATGCTGGAATTCTACTGGCCCTGCCGGATCCCACTTATATGAAATGCACGATTTACAGAGCGCTTACTACTATGCTGCTGTACTATTTGTCAGAAGCCTGTCCAGTCACACTTCAAAGAAGGAATCTGTAAGAATTGTTTGGCTGCTCATTTTGTCGTACCATGGTTTCCGTTACATAATATAGACTTTACCCGGCCATTATCCTTCCTGTAATTGTCACATCATTTTTTTTTCATTTTAATTGGCCTGACACAAAAATGAACCATAGTTTGACTATTTAAATGTGTTTCGGGCAGAATACATCAGCCCAGTGGTTCTTATTTGCTGTCAAATTCAGTAGGTGAAGTTGTATTGTTTATCACTTCCCATCATCCGTTTTACATGAATGGAACTGATCACTTTTTGATGGCAGCTGCATGTGCCTGAACAAGGCAACAATTGATTAGCTCAGTTGGGCGCCATCTACTGGCTCCTGGGGACATAACAATTGAAACTTGCCCTGTTATGTGTCCCCCCACCTCCCCCCATTACTTTGTGTTTCACAACTTTAGAAAGTAATTTCTATTCACTTCTGTTCAACATTGTTTGGGTTTATCCCTGGCCATCTTTGCAAACACTAGGCGCTGCATGATACCAGTTGTGTGTTCCCCAGAAGGGGTGTATCTGTTGATAGGAGCCTGGTTAGGTTAGCATGGTGCATTTCTAGGGGCAGATTTATCGCAGAGTGCTTATTCTTGTTCTCACTCATTGTAAATGATAAATGGTGCTTCAGCCAATCAGCTCTGAGCTCCTTTTTCAAACACATGACAGGAGCTGATCGGCTGGAGACCATTTATCACTTGTAACGAGCGGTAACAAAAGTATCACTGTTTGATAAATCTTCCCCATAGCACCTAATGAGCATTGCCAGCTGTCCTTCCCCAAGAGGAAGCCACATGATCTCTGCAACTGGGCTCCTATTGGCCTGTTTTTGGCATGTGACGTACTGTGCGCAACCTAGAGAATTGCACTCTAGGACCTACAGAACATTGTTGATATTGCAGCTGGAAAGCAATATTAATCATTGTTGTATGGGAACCTTTTTTGTTTCATTCCTCTTCAGGGCATTTTTTTATTTGAATTAGCACATACTATCTCTACAAAGTTTTCTAATTTTCCTTAAATGACAAGTGAAGAATTCTGCCATTAAATATAATTGTTTGCAGGTTTGGCAGGAAGTGTTCCTGTACACAAACTATTACATTCTACAGGTTTTCAAGATGAATTAGACCAACTGTGGAAAGTTTGTGGTTTTCATTTGGCTTTGGCATGTTAAAGCTTTTAAGTTAAACAAAATCTTAATTTGATATTCCCAATAGATTCTGTGAGGTAAATTTGGTTTTGGGTTCAGACATATCAAAGGATTGTCAGAAATATTGCAATATTCTTTGGTTATCTTAGCACATTTAACCACAAATTAGTAGTGCCCCGCCCCCAGAGATCTGTGTGGAGGCGGCATTAGGGTGTGTCTATATACAGAAGTACCACTCAGGGATTGTTCATGAGAGATCTCTTTGAAAATTGGGCTGTACCTTGTCTCTTTTTTTTTTTTTTTTTCTGAGTCATCCTCTACTCTTCACTAATTTTCCTTCCCAAACAGAATCCAGTCCCAACTCCTCACCCTAACTTTCAAGGAATGTCCCACTCGCCTCCTTCTTACATCTTTGACCTTGTCTCGTTCTACCCTCAACCCTCAGTTTCTCCGCTCATTCTATGACTGTTACCTGGCCTTTGCATTGATTGCCTCGTTCTACTTTTGCATCAAAGTTTCTCCCATGCTCCTTTGGGCTCTGTTCCTGTATTCGTCTCACCTTCCTTCTTGTTTAACCCCTTAAGGACGCGGCCTATTTGGGCCCAAAGGACGCAGCCCTATTTTTCAAATCAGACATGTGTCAATTTATGTGGGAATAACTTTCTAATGCTTTTACTTATCCAACTGATTTTGAGATTGTTTTCTCGTGACACATTGTACTTTAAGTTAGTGGCAAATTTTGGTCGATACAGTCTGTGTTTTTTTTGGGAAAAATACCAAAATTTGGAAAAAAAACCTGAAAATTTTGCAAAATGTTAAATTTTCTGCTTGTGAGACAAATAATCATACCACTCAAAATAGTTAATAACTAACAAAGACCATATGTCTACTTTATGTTGCCATCATTATTTCAGCCTCCTTTTAATTTTTTTGGACACTAGGAGGCTTAAAATATAAATAGCAAATTCTCAAATTTTCAAGAAAATTTCAAACACTGATTTTTTTAGGGACCAGTTCAGTTCTGATGTGACTTTGAGGGACTTGTATGTGAGAGACCCCCATAAATGATGCCATTTCAAAAACTGCACCCCTCACAGTATTCAAAACAGCATTTTGGAAGTTTGTAAACCCTTTAGGTGTTTCACAAGAATTAAAACAAAGCGTAGGTGAAATTTCAAAATTTCATTTTTTTAGCAGATTTTTAATTTTAATACATTTTTCTAAGGAACACAGTAGATTTTACTAGAGAAATGTGACTAAAAATTGATTCCCCCAATTCTTTTGTTTTCATAAATATCCTATATGTGGCCCTAGTGTGCACGTTGACCAAACCACAGGCTTCATAATAGAAGGAGCACCTACTTGATTTTGGAGCCTCCTTTTTATGAGATTATTTTTTATGCACCATGTAGGTTTCTAGGCACCATAAGATGCTAAAAGTTAGGAACCTCCCCCACAAGTGACCCCATTTTGCAAACTACACCCCTCAGGGAATTTATCTAGGGGTATAGTGTACATTTCAAACCCCCAGGGGTTTCACCAATTTTGGTACAACTGGGCTGTGAAAATGCAAAATTACATTTTTTTACACAAAAATGAAGTTCTGGCTCAAAATTTTTCATTTTCACAAGGAATGAAGGAGACAAAGCACCCCAAAATCTGTGCCGCAATTTCTCTCGAGTGCGGCAATGCCTCATATGTGACCAAAAAATACCATTTGGGTGCATGGCAGGACTCAGAAGGGAAGGAGTGATATTTGGATTTTGCAGCACAGATTCTGGTGGAATGAATGGTGGGTGCTATGTCGCATTAGCAAGACCCCCGAAGCACCAATACAGTGGAACCCCCCCACAAGTGACCCCATTTTGCAAACTACACCCCTCAGGGAATTCATCTATGGGTATAGTGAGTACTTTGACCCCACTGGTGTTTTGTCAAATTGTTAGGCATCGATACGTGAAAATGAAAAATGTCATTTTTTCCATTAATTTGTAGATTCACCCCATAATTTTATACTTCCACAAAGGGCAATAGTAGAAAAAGCACCCCAAAAGTTGTTACACAATTTCTCCTGAGTATGGCAATACCCCATATATGGTTGTAAAACGCTATTTGGGCAGACAGCTGGCTTCAGAAGGGAAGGTGCACCATTTGGCGTTTTTGGCGCAGATTTTGCTGGAATGGTTTTCATGCACCATGTTGCATTTGCAGAACCCCTGTTGTATCAGAGCAGTCAAAAACCCCAACAAGTGATACCATTTTGTAAACTACACCCCTCAAGGAACTCATCTATGGGTATAGTGAGTACTTTGACCCCACTGGTGTTTTGTCAAATTGTTAGGCATCGATACGTGAAAATGAAAAATGTCATTTTTTCCATTAATTTGTAGATTCACCCCATAATTTTATACTTCCACAAAGGGCAATAGTAGAAAAAGCACCCCAAAATTTGTTACACAATTTCTCCTGAGTATGGCAATACCCCATATATGGTTGTAAAACGCTATTTGGGCAGACAGCAGGCTTCAGAAGGGAAGGAGTGCCATTTTATCACAGAGTTTGCTGGAATGGTTTTCGGGCGCCATCTTGCATTTGCAGAGCCCATATTGTACCTGTGCAGTGGAAATCCCAAGCAAGTGATAACTTTTTGTTACTAGCCCCCCTCATGGAACTCACTTATGGCCGTAGTGAGCATTTTGACCCCACTGGTGTTTTGTCAAATTGTTATGGGCTGTGAAAATAAAAAAAAAACTATTTTTTTCCCATTAATATGT
Organism: Crinia signifera; assembly: GCF_055691185.1. NCBI lineage: Eukaryota > Metazoa > Chordata > Amphibia > Anura > Myobatrachidae > Crinia > Crinia signifera. Next base: position 54,000,710 of record NC_139221.1, on the reverse strand, counting down.
AACTTTAGATCAAAATGTGCCATTTTCACAAGGGTTAATAGGAGAAATTGTGTAACATATTATGGGGTGCTTTTTCTCCTGAGTATGGCAATAGCATATATGTGTTTGTAAATTTCTGTTTGGACACATGGCAAGACTCAGAAGGGAAGGTAATGGCATGCGGCTCTTTGTACAAGCTGTGTGGAGTACATTAAAATTCAAGGGAAGTGTGATATATCTTAAAACAATCTTTGATACACAAGCCGGGTTGTGTGGGGCAGGTTTCACATTGGTAAGTTGTGTCCTTTCTTATCCCCTTTTTGTAGCATACTCTACATCGTTTCTGGGACCTTCCTTTCTTTCCAGTGTGGGGGACTTCACTCGGAAAATGTTGCCCTGGTACAATTCGCGAGGCCTCGCTTCCAGAAGTACTAGGGCCCCCCTGTTCCTGGTTGCCAAAAATAAGGGCCTTTATTACTGCCTCTTGGTACTCCAGGAATGTCCCCCTTTGGCCTGCACATCGATGTAGTACAAATGCGTTGTACAGTGCCATTTGTACTATGTGTACAGCTAATTTTTTATACCAGAACCTTGTTTTTCTCATAGCACTGTAAGGCTTCAGCACTTGATCTGACAGGTCGACCCCCCCATGTACCTATTATAATCCACAATGCAGTTGGGTTTTGGGGTTTCGGTACTTGTGCCCCGCACTGGGACAGGGGTGCTGCTATGGCCATGCACTGTTGTCAAGATAAGGACATCTCTCTTGTCCCTATACTTGACACACAGTACATTGTCGCTGCATAATGCCCTGCTCTCGCCCCTTCTAAGTGTTTGCCCAAGCAGCGACCTAGGGAGGCTTCTATTATTTTTACGTGCAGTGCCGCATGCCACAGTACTTCTGGAAGCGAGGCTTTTGAATAGTGGGACGCTGGTATAGAAATTTTCCAGGTACAGGTGGTATCCCTGGTCCAGCAGTGGGTGCACCAAATCCCACACTATCTTCCCACTAATTCCGAGTAAGGGGGGGCATTGTGGGGGGTCTATTTTTGTGTCTCTACCTTCATATATCCTAAATTTGTGTGTGTACCCTGATGTACTCTCACACAGCTTGTACATCTTCACGCCATACCTTGCCCTCTTACTTGGCAGGTACTGGCGGAATTGGAGCCTCCCTTTGAAATGTACCAGGGACTCATCTATTGAAATGTGCTTCTCGGGGATGTATGCCTGGGCAAACTTGGTACTAAAATGGTCTATTAGGGGTCTAAGTTTATATAACCGGTCATAATTGGGGTCATCCCGGGGTGGGCACTGTGCATTATCCCTATAATGGAGAAACCTAAGGATCGCTTCGAAGCGGGTCCTTGACATAGCCACACGGAACATTGGTGTATTGTATAAGATGTCTGTGCTCCAGTAGGACCTAATCGTGGGCTTCTTCACTAGCCCCATGCACAGTAGAAGGCCCCAAAATATAACCATTTCATTTTTATGTACAGGGGTCCACTTGCGGGGCTGGGCATAATTAGAGGTGGGGTTTTGCTCAATAAATTGTTGGGCATAAACATTAGTCTGGGTGACCATTAGATCAACTAAATCATCACTAAATTTTTTTTAAAAAAAGTCCAGCTCTCTGAACCCTGCTGAATTAAATTGTATTCCTGGATTCCCTGTGAACTCAGGGACCTGGGGTACGTAGTTTTCAGGGGTTGTCCATGTGGGGTCAGAGGACTCGACTACTGCAGTGGGAGTCCTGCGTTGCCTCCTCGGGGGTTCATCAGAGTCACTAGATGATGAAGAGGATGACAAACGGAAATTTGTCTCATCCTCGCTAGCAGAATCAGTTTCAGAGGCCAGAAACGCGTATGCCTCCTCGGCAGTATATGTTCGTTGGGCCATAGTTTTATTGGTGTATGTATTTATGAGGTGCTTCAACACGTGTGGGGTTTTGTAGCACTGACAATGTGCAAATGCACTGCAAAAATTATGGTTTGCGAATGCACTGAAAAATTATGGGGTACAAATGCACTGAAAAATTATGGTGTACAAGTAACGCACAGAAAAAATTATGGGGTACAAATGCACCGAAAAATTATGGGGTACGAATAACGCACAGAAAAAATTATGGGGTACAAATGCACCGAAAAATTATGGGGTACGAGTAACGCACAGAAAAAATTATGGGGTACAAATGCACCGAAAAATTATGGGGTACGAGTAACGCACATAAAAAATTATGGGGTACAAATGCACCGAAAAATTATGGGGTACGAATAACGCACAGAAAAATTATGGTGTACGGATAAGGTACAGAAAAAGGTACTCTTTACCTAGCACGGCGCCCACGATCTTGATCGTGGGCATCGTGAGGTAAAAAATCGCGTCGGTCGCGTCGTATGCGGGCTAAAGATGCCCGGCCGCGACGCGACCGACGCGATGTCCACGATTTCCCCATTGAAAACCATGTTAAACATGGACATCGCGTCGGTCGCGTCGCGGCCGGCCATAAATGTGCACACGATGGCCGCGACGCGATGCCCACGATTTGCCATAGGAATCAATGTTAAAAGGCCCGATGGACACGATTTTCATGTTAAATGGCTGAATGGACCCGATTTTACCATAGGAAACAATGTTAAATGGGCCTTAGAGCCCAAATAGTTACCCTGAACTCTGAAATGGCCCCCCCAATTGTTTACGCCACCCCACGATCAACGTCAACCCGAAGCGTGGCGAGCGCAGCGAGCCCGCGAGGGGCGGCGGTACGCGTCCTCCGACCTTTTCATACCCCCACTATCCACGTCGGCGTGGAGTTGAGAATAGAATAGTGTGGCGAGCGCAGCGAGCCACCGAGCCCGAAGCGTGGCGAGCGCACGCGGATACCTTCACAGGTAAACGCGTCCCTTCGCGGGCTTCACAGGTGTCCGCGTCGCCATGGACACCTGTGAAGCCCGCGAGGGGACGCGTATAGCTGTGAAGGTATCCGCGTCCCCTCGCGGGGCTCGCTGCGCTCGCCACGCTTCGGGCTCGGTGTCTCGCTGCGCTCGCCACACTATTCTATTCTCAACTCCACGCCGACGTGGATAGTGGGGGTATGAAAAGGTCGGAGGACGCGTACCGCCGCCCCTCGCGGGCTCGCTGCGCTTGCCACGCTTCGGGTTGACGTTGATCGTGGGGTGGCGTAAACAATTGGGGGGGCCATTTCAGAGTTCAGGGTAACTATTTGGGCTCTAAGGCCCATTTAACATTGTTTCCTATGGCCACATCGGGTCCATTGAGGCATTTAACAGTAAAATCGTGTCCATCGGGCCTTTTAACATTGATTCCTATGGCAAATCGGGAGCATCGCGTCGCGGGCATCGCGGGTACATTTATGGCCGGCCGCGACGCGACCGACGCGATTTCCATGTTTAACATGGGTTTCAATGGGAAATCGCGGGCATCGCGTCGGTCGCGTCGCGGCCAGACATAAATGTACCCGCGATGGGCGCCGTGCTAGGTAAAGAGTACCCAGAAAAATTATACGGATCACAACACACAAAATAAGGTGGTGACTACAGGGAGGGTGATCCCAGCACAGATGACCACAGGGAGGGTGATATAGGCAGGGGTATTGTGGTGATCAGCGCAATTTTACACAGCCTAAACTCTGACACAGCTCTGACACAGCTTCTCCTTCCAAGGCTCTAACACAGTGAGAGGGTTAGAGCCCGGGAAGAGAAGCAAAACACCCCTTTTACAATAGAAAGGCTGTGATTGGTGTAGTCAGGACTGACTGACCAATCACAGCGATCGGCGGGGCGGGACCACTCTGATTGGTCCGCGGGCGCACTGACACGATCGGCTGCTGTTGATGACAGCAGCCATCTAAACTATGTCGCCTTGTCACTTGACAAGGCGACATGACACAGCGGGGACGTACCTGTACGGCAAGGTGCGCGAACTACCCCGCTGCCGTGACGTACAGGTACGTCCGCGGGCGGGAAGGGGTTAAAATGCACTTGATCCAAATACCCATTATGTTCAGACCTTTTTTCTCTCCCCTCTGCTCTCGTAGTTTGCTTTTCTCAGCTCACCTTCCAGATGGAAATTTTCTGAATACATCTGTTTGATCAATCTCAAAATACATTATTTCCAATTCCCTCACAATTTGACTGACATGAAGTTGGTAGTAACATGCTGTTTAGTAACAGGACGAAAAAACCGCAAACATAGCCATGCGTTTTAATGGAGGAAGGGCCAGATGTATCAAGCTTCAAGAAGTGATAAAGTGGAGAGTGATAAACAACCAGGCAATCAGCACCTAACTGTCATCTTACAAACTGGGTTTGAAAATGACAGGTAGGGGCTGATTGGCTGGCTGTTTATCACTCTCCACTTTATCACTTTTTGAAGCTTGATACCTCTGGCCCGAAGTGAGATGGCAGCGCCTCGATCAGCCTGTGTTTGTTGCAGAGTTGCGAAGGTTCAGACTTGCTGTCATTTGCATAGACGGGAAAAATCATTAGATGGTGAGTAAATTGCGAATGGATGTTCGACATGACACCGGATTGTGAAATTTTCGCAATTCACTCGCTGATTGCCACAGGTCTGTCTGGGCAGTGGCTAACCACTCGTAGTCATTTAAAAATTTGCAGATGCCCTTTGTTTTACTAAGCTAGAGACAGTGGGGCAGATGTATTAAGCCTCAACAAGAGATAAATGCAAGGGTGATAAGGAGAGATAAACGTCCAGCCAATCACCTGCTAACTGCCATGTTACAGGCTGTGTTTGAAAAAAGTCAGTAAGGAGCTGATTGGCTGGACGTTTATCTCTCTTTATCACCCTTGCATTTATCTCTTGTTAAGGCTTAATACATCTGCCCCAGTGTCTTTTGGGGGGTAAATTTACTAAAATGTGTAAAATGTAGTAGCTAGATAAATATAATTGTTATCTGAAATTTGATCGGTTACTATGTGCATCATGTTAATTTTTCAAATATTTTAACAATAATCCATATAGTAGATGGTGCATAGGAATAAATGTGACCCTACAGAGCCCAGTCGTAGAATGTTACTCGTGAAGTGTTCCATTTAGAAGGTGGTGGAAATACTTTGTGAAAAGACGCAGCTTATCCGTCTCAATCGCTCATATTTATACATTTCTTCTGGTGAGGATGTCATTCATAACCCCTGCAAGCCAAAATGAACAAATCTGAGCGGAAAAGGAATTCCGATTTGTACTGCAAATAAAATGTGTAACCAATACAGGAGATGGAATACAGGAAAATGTGCTTTCTCTTGTTTGAAAACTGGAGGACAATTTCTTAGAAAGATGGACTATCAGGTCCAAGGGCCTGATTCAGAGTTCATTACTTATTAGAGAATTCATGAATCAAGCGATTGTCGAGCAACACTGCTTGTGTACCGATTGAATCGTGCATGCGCAAGGAGAATTCGTGACAGAAAATGGGTACGGATAGTAATCCTCTCGCAGTCTGACTGACAGGAAGCCGGCGTTTGGGGGTGGAAACTTGACATTTTCTGGGTGTGTCAGAAAAAAAATTCATGCATGCCCAGGTGTTTTTGAGGAAGGTGTGTGACGTCAGCAATTATCACTTCCAGCCTGTCGCAGTCTAGTGGAAGCCTCAGACTTGCGCACATTTGCACAGACCTTAAAATCTTTTCAGTGGTCCCTGAATTGCGGATTGATTTGCTAATGGATGCCGGTTATCAATCTGTTCACAATTCTCTTACGATTTAGCAAAAGGCGGTTACTATTTCTGTCTGTGTGGCGGGTTACTCCTCACGGACCAGTTTGAATTCTCACTTTAGCAGTCAGCTCTGAATCAGCCCCAAGTGTGGCTCACTAGTACATCAGTGTTTCTTCCTGTAGTAAGTCTTTGCAAGATAACCACATTGGTGCCCTAAAGATGATTGGAGACTATGGGTCAGATGTTTATGCACTGATAAAGAGTGGAGAAGGGTGCCATAGTGCTATAGGGTGCTATAGTTTTATAGAATGCGCTCGGTAATTGTTACTTCAAATCGGATTGGCAGCAACAGTTCACTTCTCCACTGGCACACTTCTAATTTACAGCAATGTGTGGTGCTGTCAACACATGGCACAGAGATGGATTACCCCTTTATATTTTCACATAAAAGCACCATATACTACATGATATGGGTAAGGGCAACACTAGAGTCCAGAAACATGACCCTCTGTATGTGTAACATTGATTTATGTTTTATCTAAATCATGGGAACAAACATCCAAAAGCAATTATTACTGATTTTGTTTTCTTTTTTTTTTTTTTAAATAAACATGTCTTTTTTTTTTCTGTATAATTTTTTTTTTGTACTTGTACCATTCTGTATGAGAATTTCTAAGGAAATTTCTGTGCTATTTTATTTACTTGGTATTTTTTAATGTTATATGAATGTGCTTAGACATAAAAAATAAATTTTCTTTTTTAAAGCTCAAAATCTGTAGTATGTTCAAAATGTAAATTAGTAATAGAATGTAAGTAGATCATTCATAAGGAGCCCATACACGGTCCGTTGTGTATGGCTCCGTTCTGTACTATGCGCGCTCCCGCGCATCACATAGTACGGTACAAAAAGTATGTGCTGCACATACTTTTTGTACTAGGTACACATCGGATCGGATCGCAGTGCATGCACACTGCATGCACTAGGGATCCGATCCGATGTGTGCTAATTAAGTCCCAAACGGATCCGTTAAACGGACCGTGTATGGGCTGCAATATCCTCATTCATAAGCCCTCCAGTCATGTGATAGTTTTTTGCGATATGCACGACATTAATATCATTAACGATATTACCAGTGTGTGTACCCACTATATCGTCAGCGATGCACACTCCTCCTCCTCCCCCACCATCTCTACCTCTTCTCCTTTTCAATAGCTCACAATGATTAAGCAAAGTTTAAAGCCACTTTCTCCGCAGTATTGCACTGCTTGTATTTAAGTTGGTGACCACCATGAATGCAACAAGAACTCATAGGGCCAATTCAAATGTTTGCCGACCGTCCCTTCCCCCTTGCACACCCATCGTCGGAATCCAAATGTTTCTGCCGATAGGTGTGCAACACCATTGCAGCTCACTACCCTCCGGGGTGGTGAGCTGAAATGATGAGACCTGTGTGGGCGTGTAAACGGGGCTTTTCTCATCGCGCCCATTATTTTGGCAAGGTTTAGGTGCATTTCCTGCCTAAACCTAAACTTTTTAATATGAGCGATAAGCACAATAACAATCGTCCTTTGAATATCTCCTCGTAATCTCCTTTGACAGGAGTTGGGCGCGATATGACATTTGAATCCGGCCCATAGAAATGTGTTCAGTAGGTATTACCAGTAATCGCTTGTTGGGTGTACATGTTAGCATTACCTATGATTTTAGTAGTGCAATGACCACAGGCTGTCAACAAAATAAATCCTTTCTCTCGGGTGCAGGACGGGGTCCGGACAGTCGAGCCACTGTGCCCGCAAGGGGCTTTGTTGCGCTCGCCATGCTGTCTGGGTCCGGCCAGTCGGGATAATGACTGTCGGGATCCCGACTGTTGGAACCCTATACCACACCCCTTTCTCTCATGCTGTGATTTTCTTTACCTAAGTAGTGCAATGCATTCATCACTGATGATATTTATTTGCTGACGCCAAACAGGATAAACAGGAGAGATGGACATTATTACAGAATTAGGGGAATTTTGTCTACCTGACAACACAATGTTTAAAGGAATAGAGGAATAGCAGCGTTTGCAACCTGTTGCGTTCCACCTGTTAGCTACATTAGCCATTCGGCTCCACTTGGCGGTATTTTACAGTCGATTACATCCACGGATACAGCTTGGAGTGTTACATGTTATCTGTGCCTGCACTAGATCACATATTCCTTGTGGCTTTTAGGGTTTCCTGCCAGCTGGGCCTGAAGTTTCCCATTAATTACTCCTTAGTGAGTGATGTCACTCTCGGCTGGATAGGAAGTGCATTGTATTATCTGTTATCCTAATAGGAAGTAGAAACAAGGTTACAAGTTCAGATTAAATTGTAAAATGGTAACCATATGAAAACACTGAATTTGTCTTCTGAGTTGGGGAGTCATCAAATTATTGCAAACTACTAACTCAATGCTAAGGTTTTCTGGGCAGGGTTTGAATCTGAATCTTAACATACGTGTAACAATATATTTTGGATATTTAATTCTGGTGGTCTAAAATTTCCCAGCAAGTTGTTGATCTATGTATCACTTGGTGTCTTCTGTGATGCCGTTTCAGCAAATTGTGAGTGGTCTGTGCACAATTGTACCCGTTCTGCACAACCACCGTGTATGCTGTGCTTTTACCTTTCCATGCACAATGGATTGCTTTAGCATTTTTAAAAGCCATCTACTAATGGGCCAGATGCACTAAGCTTCAAAAGTGATAAAATGGAGAGTGATGAACAACCAACCAATCAGCTCCTGCCTGACATTTTTCAAACGCAATCTGTGACATGGCAGGTAGGAGCTGATTGGCTGACTGTATATCACTCTCCATTTTATCACTTTTGAAGCTTAGTGCATCTGGCCCATTGTGTTTTGAATTAGGTCTTTACTAGGTTGGCTTTGCAGTAGCCCAAATCCCCATATCTCTTCCTTCCGAACTGTAATTTTTATATGCACTACTCTTCTAGGTGTCATGCGAGTGATGGTGAAGTTAATAGGATTTTGTATGTTATGTAAACATTTACACGTATGATCCTATTATTGAGTAATCCCAAATGTAAATTGTGGAAGTTTCAAGAGCTTTTGAAGGGTTAGTCGCATGTATAGACCCAGTAGGTTGCTACCTTTTGAATAATATACGAATATACTCACAGGTTGTCTCATTTTAGTTTTAATGAGGAGGATACTTCTAGGCACTGTTTAGGCAATATGAAGGCAGCGATGAAAAAAAATCAGTTTTTATCATTCCGTCTGTACGTTCCAGAACTACTGGATGAATGTAGATGCCGTATTCACTGTGTGTGTGTGTGTGTGTGTGTGTGTGTATAGCTTAGTAACATTGGGGGTTATTCAGTGTTGGTTGTTAGGGCCGTTTTGTCGGAAACAGCATATTTTCTACCTGAAAAAAAAAAGTCAAATTGATTTAGACTATTCAAGGTCCTTGTCGGCCGGTCTCGACTTTCTAAAGTACTATATTTTGAAAACGAGATATGTATTTTCTTGATGTGACATGTGAGATACAGGTACTAAAGGAAAAAATAGATATAGATGTAGCTGCATTGGAGCATCATTGGAGTTGACTTGTTTTGCAGGTGCTTTAGATAGCCTGAGGACCTCCGTTCTTATCGAAGTCTTTTGTGGCACTACAAGTGACAGAAGAAGCTGTCAGCAGATGATCTGGAGAAACAGGCACTGCAGGGACAGCCTGGTAGACAGGATGTGGACTAGCATATGGCTGGGTCCTGAAGATTTGGGGAATACAATCTTCTGTCTTTGTGCCACTTTCCCCATGGATTGTCTTTCCCTCATGATCGTTAAGGCGGCCCTGATATCCTTTATATTTAATTAGTACAAATGTTTCATAGCCTGTATTTTCCAAAATAAATAATTGGCCTTTGGTAACTCAAGTGTCACCGAGCACTACTTAGTGGGGTGCATGGTACCTTTTGTCAGCATATAACCATGCAGATGGCAGATAATTTATTGGTACACTTGCAGTCTCCAAATGATCAGATTAATGCAGAGGTTCTCCACTCTGGTCCTCGTATAACGCCCACAGGTCATTTAGTGTTTTTTTTTTTTTTTTTTTTTTTTTTTTAATCATGCGCAGGTGAGGTAGATCATTTTGCTTGGTCAGTAATTATCCCAGCTGCTTCCACAGGCAGATGCTGCGAGGAACAGACGAAGAGGAAAACGTACCTTTCGGGGTTGACGTGCAGAGGAAACCCATTGATTCTGCAGTTTATCATTGAGCTTTCCGTGTGTTAACCCCTGGTAATTAGCTGCTGGTTAAACTCAGTGGCTAATTGAATATGCCTCATAGTATTTTTGTTCATCTCCAGCTCATCCTATTCTAGGGTTCTGTGGACAGTCCATGTATAAATATAGAGGGCGAGATGTAGTAAGCCTTGAAAAGGATAAAACGCAGAGTGATAAACCACCAACCAATCAGCTCCTCTCTGTCATTTTTCAAACACAGTCTGTGACATGACAGGTAGGAGCTGCTTGGCTGGTGGTTTATCACTCTCTATTTCACAGGTACTCAACCTCGGTCCTCAGGACCCCACCCAGTGCATGTTTTGCAGGTCTCCTCACAGAATCACAAGTGAAATAATTAGCTCCACCTGTGAATCTTTTAAAATGTGTCAATGAGTAATGAATACACCTGTGCACCTGCCAGGCTAACTGGAAATCCTGAACAGTATGGGGTCCTGAGCACCGAATTTGAGAACCCTTGCTCTATTTTATAACTTTTCGAGCTTAGTACATTTGGCTCTTTAGTCTGAAGTGTAGATATGATTTTATATTGTGAATGACCAGTGGCAGCTCCAGAGATGGGGTCCAATATTCAAATAGGGGAGCCACTGGTGGTGATTGGGGTGGCAGTTGGTGTGGCTCTTCTATTAGAACATTGGACTGTGCTGCAGCCTTATCGGGAGCTGCCACTGTGAATTAACGAAACGTCACCCATACTTTGCCCGTACCGTTTTGTGTGAAGAAAAAAAAAAAAAAGCTCTGTACAGTACTAGTGTGTATATTCAGCTCCACATCTGGGAGATGTCCATACACGCATTGTCAGACGTGGTTATTTGCCCGCGACATTTTTATCCTGCAGTCGCATACAAACTTTTCAAAGATGCCAGTCCAATGTTGAACACGGTCGGTCTGTTGTCATTTTTGTCCATTCCACGCTTTGCTGTGCTGACAGAACTGCAGCCTGTACAATCTCCATTAGACAAAGTGAATTATACTTCATATCTGCCTTGTAATTAACTATTGATAAGATTCTATGTCCAACCCTTAAATGGGGTATTTATTATCCGCTTATGTTCCGTCGCTGTCTCACATCTTGAAGCTTGGAAACTGTTGTCTCCTAGCTCCCAACTTCTGGTTATTTTCAGCAAATTATGATACATCGTCTGCCAGAAGAATTCAAGGCAAAACTGCAATAACCTGCTCCGAAATGAAGAGAACATGTTTTAGTGCACCCCAAACATATGTTAAAGATCTCAAAGGAAAATAGGAAATAAAATGAGGGTTATTTATATGTTGATGAGAAGTCGCTTTTAATGTAAATTAAATGAAGATTCTGCAAGAGAAGAGAGCACTCGTAATTGCTAGTGACTAATTGTAGCGGCACTGAGCCAAATGCTTCTGGCTCAGAGATACTGTAATGGATTTGTTAGAAGGCTTGGAGACTTGGGCTGAAGCACGAGGGATGTCCAGCTTTGTTGTAATAAATCTGTGCGCGAGACCTGCACTTGCTATTAAACAAACCGGTGTTACGATCCCCAAGGGAGCAAATATCGCATGATAAAAACGCTGCTTGATTTGGAAGTGAAACCTATAAGCACCTCCATACAGAAAACTAAACCAATTCTGAAAATGCTCCAAGTCGTCTCTACGTCGGATCTTTTAATTGGGTTTCAGGGCTAATTAGCGAAAGAGGTTTTATCTCTCCCAAAGCCTTAGAGCTTGCATTAGCTAGTAAGAGCTGAAGACATTAATTAATCATTAATCAAAGCAAATAATTCAACTTTTGAGAGTTGCAGTGAAACTAGTTCCAAGGTCAATATATTACGGGAATATTGCGGGTTGTAAGAATAGATTGTGTAACCAAGTGACACAATTAACCCTTTGCTGTCCGGGTTAGGATGCTATTTCTATTGCAGGCTTACAGCTTTGTGTGAGGCAGGCACACAACTTTTTACAGTGAGGGAAAAGACGCAGCTACATCTACAATTCGGAAGGCTCAAATGCAGCTGTACATTATCTCTCTTGAGAGAGGTTCTTTCTGTATTGATGGCCAGTGGTACCAGTCCTCAAGTAACCCTACATGTCATGTTTTTGGGGTTTCTCTGGAAAATTCGGTGATTACTGAACCAGCAAAGTAGATTAACTCACCTGTGCATTATTTAAGAAATCCTCCAAAACATGACCTACTAGGGGTACTTACCTGGATTTGAGAATCAATGTCAATAGGTGGCTGGCACTCCATTAATCACATGTGCATGTTATATAGCATTAATACGAGGAATAACATATCCTTTGTCATAGGGGAGTAAATGCAGGAAGCTTGGGGGAGTGGTATCTATCCCTATAAAGAATAATATGTGCAGGAAGATAATGATCCAGCCAATCAGATCCTAACTGTCATTTTACATATTGGAGCGGATTGGCTGGTACATTATCACCTTGCACATGTGTATATATTTGGGTGTAGAAATACGGGATGTGTATTGAATATCTGAGCAAATCGGAATGGTCTACACATGGTTCATGCGTTCGATTCCCATCATGGCTCTAACTGTGCGGAGTTTGTATATTCTCCCCGTGCTTGCGTGGGTTTCCTCCGGGTACTCCGGTTTCCTCCCACAATCCAAAAATATACTGGTAGGCTAATTGGCTCCCAACAAATGAACCCTAGAATGTCTGTGTGTGCATGTACATGTGGTAGGGAATATAGAATGTAAGCTCCACTGGGGCAGGGACTGATGTGAATGTTCAAATATTCTCTGTAAAGCGCTGTGGAATATGTGTGCGCTATATAAGAAACTGTTAATAAATAAATCTGTAGAAAATGACCTAAAACTTTTTGTTGTATCCATGCACCTTCCTCTACTTGGCTGCAGCCTGAATTCCTGGAGATAATATTACACTTCTTGGTATTCTTTTGCATATGCCTTTGACCCATTGTTCTTGTATACACGTGCAAAGTACAGTGTCAAGCCACAATTAGTTTGTGTGAGAGGACCCATGTAATTTTTATTAATTGAAAGCAAATAAATTAAACAAAGAAGAGTTTAAACAGATGTGGATTTAATGATAAACTCCTTCATTTAGAACATGTGTGGCTGGAGCACAGTATCATTTTGTCTCCGCGATGTGTTCTGGTGCTGGCTTATACCTGGATAACTATGTTTTTATAGCTGTTCTATTGTTTTGAATGATATAACCTAAACTCTTGTTTTAATCTTCTTAGGTTTCATCCTGATAACGGAATATTAAATTGTTGCTGGAAAGGAGACATAACGGTCAATGTCCCTCATGAAGAGTTAACAGGTAAATAGGGTTATTTGTATACTACACACTTTAAGTTGTCATGTAGTCAACACTATGGGTCAGATGCACTAAGTGATAAAATGGAGAGTGATAAACAGCCAGCCAATCAGCTCCTACCTGCCATGTCATAGACTGTGTTTGAAAAATGTCAGGCAGGAGCTGATTGGTTGCTTGTTTCTCACTCTCCATTTGATCATTTTTGAAGCTTAGTACATCTGGCCCTATGTACTTAGAAACTCGTAACAGGGCAAAATGTACAGAGAACTCCTGTTGGTGCTTAAAGGCAACGTGTGTATATCTGATATACCAAAGTGGTTATGACTGATTAAAATGACAGATAAGTCTTCCCAATAAGGACTAAATAAACTTTGAGGTTTCTGTTACAGTATTGTGTGATACTATTTCTTCTGGGATGCTTTGTTGGAAGGCATATCCTACAAAAATCATTAGAACATCCTGTCTATGGGGTTGATTCTATTACCTGTCGGCTGCCGCCAACAAGGCTTCGGGGGATGCGTCTCTGCAGCTGTGTTCTGCTTGCAGCCTATGGATGTGAGGGCAGGTATACTGTAATTTCTGTCATGAGCACAGTGAGCGCAGCTGGTGGCGGCTCACATGTAAATGTATCTGTTTCTGTAGATCTCTCCACTGAAAAAGTCTTTACTTTATATGACGTTTCACAAGATTATTAATTAAGTTAAATGAATTCGCTACAGGAACATTCTTTGTTGTAGACATACCCACTGTTTATACTCCTAGCGTGCAATTACGATGGGCAATTCAAATATACGCGATGTTCCGGCTAACATCATACAACGGTTGGCAATGCACAGAACAGCGTTTTACAGTAGGATTACAATCTATGGATGAGAGAACTAACTTGCCTGTATGTGTCCAGAAATCGCACATACCAGACCATACTGAATGATTGAATTGGCCCTTTTAGTTGGGGAAAGTACGTGGAGTGGGCTTAGCTGATGGTATTCACTGCTCGAATCAGACGTTCATCCAAAAAGTTGAATGGCTGCTTCTGTCCTAATTGGCCATACTTGTCCATGTAAATGGTCGGATTATTGCAGGTCTACACTGGGATCTTTTAGTGGAGTCACAATGTAACTGCATTCACAATAACCTGTTGCCATCTTTCTCCAACATGCATTGCAGTGATCTTGTTAATTCTACTGACGCTTAATGTTATCAACTTATTTTGGTGCCACCACTACTGTTGATATCAGGCCGCTCGTTCACCATTACAGAATGTACGGCCACGTGTAACCTAATACTCAAAATGTCCTCTTAATTCAGTCGTCATTCTAAATGTTTTTAGCTATGCAAAATGACTGGGAGGCATCTGACTGACATGACTCGGTCTATTTTACAGAATGACATTTTTGAGACCAAGAGCAGCTCTTGTTAAGTGAGGAATAACCAGATAAACAATACAAACTGACAACAAAAATCGATATGAGCGGAAAAAACTTCCATATTTGAGTGAATGAAGTAGAGCATGTCCCGGCATTCCATCCAATCCATTTGCCCATACTGTCCATTCTGCATAAGGAAAAAGTTTCTCCATTTACAATGAGCTTAGACACGGCAATAATGACCCTTCACAAAACTTGTATTCCAACTGAAACATCTGTATTACTCTTCACATGTAAAGTTGGCGATCTGGTTACAGTGTAAAGTGACATTGAAATTGTATGTCCCCCTTATCACACACCCTTAAGGTGCCCATACACTAGTAAGATTTATCTTCAGATCTGGCTGGTTGGAACAAAAACATGGTTATGGATGAGTGACAGTTTGTCAGTTTTCCATCATTTCCAAGCAAATGGTCACCTGTCATTTGCTCTCATCCATAACCATGTTTTTGTTCCAAACAGACAGATCTGCAGATAAATCTGCGTGTGTATGGCCACCTTTACACCTATAAAGGGGGGAGTTCAGCTGCTGGTGAAAGGTGTGCATTGCCACTGTGACAGCATTTAAACGCTGCGATGGCCATAAATCTCGCACCAGCCCGGCCGAAACCCAAGTTTGCCCAAAAGTGCTCACTACTACCCTATGGTTCAGCGACCAGTGTTTTACGAGTTTGGGCTGCCCTTGAGGGGTGGCTTTGCATTGGAGGAAGTATTGCTACTATTGCAGCACTACGCACCTGTACCTACCCCCCCCCCCCCCCGACTGAACTCCTCCTCTAAGAGACAGCTCAAACGCCGATAGGTATGATAAAATTAGGAACCTTTTACGTTTCTTGCATGTGTCCGGTTAGGTTGGAGGTTGTTGTCCTGAATGATTCTGGCTCTTGCTCTCTAACTCTCACTTTTCATTTCTGAGCTGCCATTTACAATGCAGCTATGAGTTCATTTCCTGCTCACCTGTTTAATGTAAGCTCTGTGTTTACCTTACCTCATTGGGAGAGGCCAGGTCTGTTCTGTGAGGAACGAGGGCTATCTGGAGATCTCCCCTCATTATGGTATAGCCACAACTTGTCCTACTACTTTGTAAGGTCAGAACTCTGTCCCAGAAGCTAGGAATCACTTAGCTTCTCAACCTCTGTATTGATTCAGGTCCTTATCTTGTGCCGTTAATCAGAAGTGCTGTGTATCCTATCACTGGAGCTCAGATGTAGTTCTAACCATGCATATAATGGTAACTGTATAGGTACCAAGACCGTTTTCCGGATCACATCCATTGTCATGTGTGTACTGTGCATCCACTGCTGCATGAACTGCCAGGCATCAGCGGGTTGGAGATCAATAGCTCATATAGATGTCTATGCCAGTGACTGCAAACCTGCTTATGTCTGAAAGAGGAATGTAGTACTGAAGCTGCTGATTGGCTGAGTGCATGCTTTTTGATCCCTCCCTCCCTATATAAATGATTAGTCTGGCTGGGCTGCAACCGGGTTTTAACGGATTTAATTGCTATTTGCATTTTGCGTTGTGCGAACCACTTCCTGCCTGCATTTGCAATCGTTTTTGGTTTAGAGGAACGGTCGCAATGCTACTCTGTGACTGCAGCTTGAGTACGTCTAACTGTACTTGGGCTCCCAGTTTATGGCAATACTGGCTGCCCCATCAATCCCCTGACCGCCTCGTCCTGTCAGTCCTGTCAATTATGATGCAAGCGCAGGACCCATCTTACATATGCGCAGTTTCCTGACCATTGGTAAACGGTGCGACACAGTTGTGAATTAGGCGCTTTGCCTGCAGTAGGATTTCAATTGGACTTTTTTTAAAGGGAAAGACAACTGTTAAAATGGTAAATGCGATTTTATAATTTATTAACCAATCAAAGGCAGTCTGCTGCATTGTGTAGTGTCATTTTGGTATTTACTGGTACCAGTTTGAAGCCACATCCCCTGGCATAGTTCAGATGCATACGTAAATGTCAATATTTTATTCTGGCATGTATGCCACCGTTTTCTCCTGGCATTAAATTGCTGCATATGCCTGCAGAGCTGGGCACAGGTATAAATAAGTAAATATATATTATACATTTTAAGGTGCATTATATATAAGGGAGACAGACTTCCGTTACTTTGCCCAGGCACCAGTCTATCCAGAGGTAAAACTGGATTGATCAGCTGTCAGACTGTGCTGTGACGTCTGCCTGTGCTTTATGCGACGTAATAAAAGACAAGCATATTATTTATAGCGTGGGGTGGTGCAGCGCTGCGTCTCAGCTGAAGTAAAATGGTTATCTGTCAACATGTTATGTCAGAGGAATGTTAAACCGCTCCCTGGTATGAGTCAGTCTATACTTGTTTTCCCTCACACAGGAAGCAGAGATTAGTGGGATGCATGTTTTCAGAGCAGGTACGATTAGTCTGACTTCACATCCGCTCTCCGTCCGTGCTCATCAAGTAGAATGGGAAAATAAATAATACAAACAATAAAGCACATTTCTGCTTTTATTATTTACAGAATATATATAATAATATGGCACTTCTGTATTATATAGCTTCCCTTCTGGACCTACAAGCTATGCTATTACTGGTGCCTGTCCTTGTGTTTCCCTCCTATGTCCTTATAGATTGTTGCAGCAGGGCCCTCCTACCTCCAAGTCTGTCTGTTGTTACCCAGTTTGTTTTATCACTGTCAATTACTATTGTAAAGTGCAACGGAATCTGCTGCGCTATATAAGACCCTGTAAATAAATAAAATAATATTCTGTAAATAATAAAAGCAACAATGTGCTTTATTGTTCTATTCAAATGCACTGCAATATGGGTTGTTCAAGGCGTAAATGACTCCTTGTTTACATCTATCTATCTATCTATCTACCTACCCTAATGCTGTGTACACACTGCGATTAAAAAAAAAAGATAGCTATATAGTCCAAAGCAAGTTATCACACCGTATTGGTCACACTCAATCCCGATGTGCGGAATCAGAATCAAAAGTAGAAATAGACTGCGTAACATGTGCAGAGACTGTTATGCCGCACACACGGGGTGATCATAGGCCTAATTCTAAGTGATCTGACTAGAAATTAAGCATAGATTGCTCCATGTGTAGGCACCCAGTGACGGCATGCAGTATAAATGTAGTCATCACCATTGTTTTCGCCTCAGAGAACCCCGGCCGTGCCAGATCACTCATCATACACCGCTGGTGCATCGCTGTGTGCGGAGTGATCTGTGGTTGGCAGTATCGCTCAGCATGGAGGCTTCCTCACCCCGTGTGTATGGGGCATAATATTCGGGTGAGGTATATTGTTTCTGTGCAGGATAAATATTGGCTGCTTTATTTATACACTGCACTTTAGATTTCAGTTTGAACACACCTCACCCAAATCTAAACGTGGGTACACACTGGCCTATATATCGGCTGTTTGATTGAATTGCTGGACCATCGGTCAGTGTGTACTTTCGATATATCTGTGACCGGCGTAGTACAAATGTATCGCATCAAGCCTATGCCTGATCTATTTGTGCATCATTCTGTGCGTATGGGCAATTCATCATCCACCCGTACACCCGCTGCAAGAGCTGCTGGTGATTGACAGTTAATTGGGCGTGCGCCTGTCCAGTTATGATGTCGACCCATCTGATTTTGATTAGTAAAAGCCTAGGTACTCTTTACCTAGAAGGGCGCCAGCGATTGAAATCGCGGTCGTCGGGGGTAAAAATCGCGGTCATCGCGGGCATATCGGGATGACCGCGATTTTTCCATAGGGAACAATGTTAAAAAGGCTGATTGACCGCGATTTTACTGTTAAATGCCTCAATGGACCCGATTTGGCCCTAGGAATCAATGTTAAATGGGCCACAGAGCCCAAATAGGCACAATTAACCCTTAAATGTCCCCCCCAATTTTGAACGCCACCCCACGATCAACGCCAACCCGAAGCGTGGCGAGCGCAGCGAGCCCGCGAGGGGCGGCGGTACGCGTCCTCCGACCTTTTCATGCCCTACTATCCACTAGGGCGTGGAGTGAGAATAGAATAGTGTGGCGAGCGCAGCGAGCCACCGAGCCCGAAGCGTGGCGAGCGCACGCGGATACCTTCACAGGTAGACGCGTCCCCTCGCGGGCTTCACAGGTGTCGGCGTCGCCACGGACACCTGTGAAGCCCACGAGGGGACGCGTCTACCTGTGAAGGTATCCGCGTCCCCTCGCGGGGCTCGCTGCGCTCGCCACGCTTCGGGCTCGGTGGCTCGCTGCGCTCGCCACACTATTATATTCTCACTCCACGCCCTAGTGGATAGTAGGGCATGAAAAGGTCGGAGGACGCGTACCGCCGCCCCTCGCGGGCTCGCGGCGCTCGCCACGCTTCGGGTTCGCGTGGATCGTGGGGTGGCGTTAAAAATTTGGGGGGACATTTAAGGGTTAATGGGCTCTGTGGCCCATTTAACATTGATTCCTATGGCCAAATCGGGTCCATTGAGCCATTTAACAGTAAAATCGGGTCCATCGCGCCTTTTAACATTGATTCCTATGGTAAATCGGGAGCATCGCGTCGCGGGCATCGCGGGTACATTTATGGCCGGCCGCGACGCGACCGACACGATTTCCATGTTTAACATGGGTTTCAATGGGAAATCGCGGGCATCGCGTCGGTCGCATCGCGGCCAGACATAAATGTACCCGCGATGACCGCGATGGGCGCCCTACTAAGTAAAGAGTACCAAAGCCTACAACATGTATGGGGTGTCAAAAGGATGTACAGGGAATGGAAAATACTCAGGTTTGCATGAACCCTATAGGGCAGTGGTTTTAAACCACTGTGCTGTGGTACACTAGTGTGCCTTGAGCTGTTCTCAAGTGTGTCCCCAGATCTAGAGATGCCCAAACTAGTTTACAGCCACCACCAGCTCAACTGTTATTTACTGGTCTCTTCTTTTCATTTAAAGGGCCAATGTATTTTATTTGTGTTACCTGTGGGGACTAGTGTGATTGTTTTTTATATGGGGTGCAATAGGTTTGTTTTTTAGCTGTGGGGGCCAATGTGTTTTGCCATGTGGGGATCTCATGGTGTGCCTTGGCAATTTTAAAATCTTATTTAGTGTGCCGCAAGGTAAAAAGGTTGAAAATCACTGCTATAGGGTAACAATGATCACAATTTCTAGCTCCATAGGCAGCGCCTCTTACTATACAAAGTTTTAAAATCTGATTGCTTTTCATAAATCAGCTGAAGATAGTGTCCCACGTGCTACCAGAAACTCCTCATTTTTCATAACATTAACCAGTTATGTAGGGTACACACAGAACGATTTGGCCTCAAAACACCAGATTTTTTAGATACAATCTCAACCGATTGTATGTAAATTGGGCATGTTTTGGGCCATATCTGATCCGATCCGATGCGCAGCCCCGCTGGTCGTTTGGTTGTTTTTCAAATCCTACCTGCAGCAGGTAGGATGTGAAAAGGACCCCTTCAACTGGGTACAGATCGGGATCGGAAGCAGATCTGGTGCTTCAACAGATCGTGAGTTGATAATACATGCGCCTTATGATCTGCTCCGAATCTCAATCGTTCTGGTGTGTACCACACATTACTAAATGTATTATTTTATTGGTACTTGTTTCCTAGCACGGCGCCCAGATTTCCTACGTATGGCACCGTAGGGAAATCGCATTGCATTGCATTGCATTGCATGGGCATTATAGCGGCATGCGATGTGATTTTTTTTTTTTTTTAATGTAATTTTTTCTATGCTCATTGTACCCCACTATATCGCATTGCATCGCATCTCCCACAAAATCGCATTGCGATCGCATGCGATTTAATAGGATGTGCAATGCCATGAAATTAGCTATACAATAATATGATTTTATGTCCCAAAAATAGGTTTAACGCACCCACCCACCCCCCCCTCACTATCCACGCCAGCCCGAAGCGTGGCGAGCGGCGGCCGAAAGCATCCTCTGACCTTTTCATTCCCCCACTATCCACGTCGGCGTGGAGTTGACTTTATATAGTGCAGCGAGCCACCGAGCCCGAAGCGTGGTGAGCGCACGCGGATTACTTTACATGTATTCCTCCGCCCCTCGCGGGCCTCGCTGCGCTCGCCATGCTTCGGGGTGGAGTGGATAGATGGGGGGTGCGTTAAACCTATTTTTGAGACATACATTCATATAATTGTATACCTAATGTCATGGCATCACACACCCTATAAAATCGCATGCGACCGCATGCGATTTTGCGGCCGATGCGATGGCCCGGGGCTGAGAGAGCAGTGAATAAATTACACGGGAAAATCGCATGGCCCTTAAATGGCCCATGCGGAGGGAATGCGATTGTGGTGCGGAACACGCTGCACAGCCTCCGCTGATTACATAGACTACCCTCCCTTTCTGTGTTGCACACAAACTGGCTGCTCACATCCAAATTCAGTCTCCTCTTTATGTTCGCAAAATAAAGTTTGGGCTGCAGGTCAAGGCTCGCTGGCTGCTCGTAGTTGTGTTGAACTTTTTTTGTGTTCATTCTAAAGTGATAATTAGAAAGTGTTATGTGTCATTATGCAGAGTCTTATACTGTACACATGACTTGGCACACGGTTCAGGCAGGAATCCAGGCCTGGGCATGCGGTGCCCGTAGTGTAGCTTGTTAAAGTTAAACAATGATTCATGGTGATGGGTATTGCTATGTCATAGGTAAAGCTATTGAAACCTCTGAAATCCAGATTAGGGTAGATCACTTTCACGTGCTATCACTGCGAATGAATCACTTTTTACAGTCAAGTCCAATATGACCGCACCGCGTTACTGAGAGGCGAGATAAGGTGACACACAGATGTATGGATTTGGGCCGCGTTGGCTGAAATCCTTTGCAATAGCACAGAATATATTCTTAACCCTTTGAGCGCCAACAGCTCTGTGAGATGTGCTAAATATCCGGTAAAAATTCCAGCGTCGCTCACATTTGTTATATGAATTCAAATTCAAAAATGTTGTGTGAAAAAAGATTAGATTTCCTATATAAGGTAACATTACAGGTCATTATGAGGAATACAAAATGTTTGCTCGGCAATTTTCGCCACCTTCTGTTTGTGTTCGTGCATTTGTTGTTAATGTCACTACCTACAAAATAAAACTCTGTTAAAACTGACAATAATTGAGTAAAGTTATGTCAAAATTAAGAATGATGAAATTCTGTGTCTGTCTGATATATCACATGACTGTCTTTCCAATTCAAAAATAAGAGTTGCAACCAAGATGGCAGACTTCAAGTTGGCCAACATACTGGGGTCCTACCTGTTTTTTTTCTCTCTCATTCCTGTATCACAGTGGTTTTCAACCAGTGTGCCGTGGCACACTAGTGTGCCTTGAGCTGTACTCAAGTGTGCCCCCAGATCTAGAGATGCCCAAACCAGTTTACAGCCTCCACCACCAGTCCAGCTGTTATTTACTGGTCTCTTATTTTCATGTAAAGGGCCAATGTATTTTATTTTTGTTACCTGTGGGGACCAGTGCTTTTTATATGGGGACCAATAGGTTTGTTTTCTTTTCGTGTGGGGCCATTGTGTTTTTCCGTGTGGGGATCACATGGTGTGCCTTGGCAATTTTAAAATCTTATTTAGTGTGCCTCAAGGTAAAAAGGTTGAAAATCACTGTACTGTATCATATGTGTAGACACTGGACTAATATTCCTTATTTCCTTTTTTGTAAGGGTGTTTCCACACTTATGGACCACCCTGTACTTGGAGCATAGTAGTAAATGAACAATCCGCTGAGCATTGTTCAGACACTTGTGGGAATAAGACCGTAACCAGCTTGTAGATTTCTGAGCTTATAAGGATGGAAGATACTTGAAACTGGCATTATGTTATACAGCACACTTTTTGATAAGAATTCTATTGACAGGTGCTGCAGCCAGCTTTTGCTGCACATTGCAGGCATCCGCATTGTTGTTAATCGTATATGCAGTAACATATGTGATTATGAACGCAAAGGCGATGGCCGGCGATGTGCAGCGGGTCCCCCCCTCCCTCTGGGAACCCTCACCCGGCTGTGAGGGCTCCGCTTCCTCCTCCCTGCACCCGGAAGTGGTGCAGGGAGGATGAGATCACTGGTCCTGCCAGCACAGCAGGAGGCTGCCCGGACACAGGTGAGGGGGATGCGTCACGGATCGGCGCGGGGGACGTGAAGGGAAGCCCATAGGCTTCCATGGGGTTACGCCATCTAGAACTGGCGTTACCCCATGGAAGCCTATACGACACCTCGCATAATGTTCAGTCTAACCATTCGTTAGACTGAACATTATGCGAGGTGTCGCATAATGTTCAGTCTAACGAATTTATACCATTCGTTAGACTGAACATTATGCGACACCTCAAATGCGTTTTGTCTGCTCTCTACCGTGGGACTTTTTGAATGGGTATAAGCTGGGTTTCCAATACTTCATGCCACATTTTTATTTGTTTGTTTACCTTGGTATTTAACACAATATATTTATTTATTAACTGTTTCTTATATAGCGCACACATATTCCGCAGAGCTTTACAGAGTATAGTTGAACATTCACATCAGTCCCTGCCCCATTGGAGCTTACACTCTATATTCCCTACCATATGTACACGCACACACAGACATTCTAGGGTCTAATTTTGTTGGGAGCCAATTAGCCTACCAGTATATTTTTGGATTGAGGGAGAAAACCGGAGTACCCGGAGGAAACCCACACAAGCACAGGGAGAATATACAAACTCCGCACAGTTAGAGCCATGGTGGGAATCGAACCCATGACCTCAGTGCTGTGAGGCAGTAATGCTAACCATTACACTGTCCGTACTGCCCCCAGAGAGAAAATGTCACATACACACATTTACAAATCTTACATGTACCAGTGCCATATTTATTCATTTCTAATAGGCCTGTATACTGGTCAGATAATGGGATCTATGATTTAGACTTTCAAATATTGGTTCAGTCACAAAATGGCCATGTCATTTATGTGCCTACAGTCTGTCAGTGATGACATGGAGTCATGAGGGATATTATGCAGCAATGGACATTAGTCCTGCCTACAAAATGGCTGCCTCAGCTGAGTAGAGGTGGCTGGGCCACACTTAAAACACTGTTAGATAGTGTTCCCCCTAAGCTTCTTTTGCATGGTGCCGCACCCTGCCCATTTTTTAAAACCTCAAAATGCACCCTGACCTTTTTGTGTGCGACGCTGTGCGCCCTTACGCTGCCCCCCATGGCGCTTACATGCCGCTGAGCACTTTCGGTGTGTGCCATCATGTGTAATGGGTATTACGGTGTATGCCATTATGTGTAATGGGCATTATGGTGTGTGGTTTAAGGTGTAAGAGGCATTACGTTGTGTACCATAATATGTCATTGGCTTTACGACAGAATATGTAATGGGCATAGCAGAGTATGACCTGTCTAATGGACGTAATCCTAGTGCAGTGTGCAATTTTTTTTTTTTTTTTTTGTTTCTAATATAAAATGAGTAAACAATAGTTAGATTTTCATATGTCTTCCTGTTGTCACACTCGCAGCTGCGGCAGATGTGGTGTAAGGACGCACAAGCTGAAAGCTGGCTTTGACCATCACAATCTATCATGTAGGAAAGCATAAATAAGATCTGGGTGTCTTCTGCATTCAGTGCTATGTAAATTGCCTCAGTGTGACCTACATCTCGGCGTGCCAGCATTCTTTATGTATAAACCTTTACATGCAAAGCCTACAAGATTTATTATGCAGACATTACATATTGACACAAATAAGCAATTATTTTTATTTATTACTTATTATGATGCAGTGTTACAGCAATGCCACTTGTGTGTCCATATACTCCATTTGAAGAAAGTGGTTGTCTGACACTACTTCACTTTAATTACTAGTTCCGTAGCCGAGATGACACTGGTAGTGCTGCAGTATATACGCTGCCAGACAGACCTTTCTCATTGAAATTATGTGCCTTCATTTACTCCTAAACTTCACTTGGATGCAAGAAATAATATTAACCGGCACTTGCAGGTTTACATCAGAACTGACACCTCTTAATTTAGAGAGCGGTCACATTGGGGCAGATGTATTAAGCCTTAACAAGAGATAAATGCAAGGGTGATAAGGAGAGATAAACGTCCAGCCAATCACCTGCCAACTGCCATGTTACAGGCTGAGTTTGAAAAAAGTCAGTTAGGAGGTGATTGGCTGGACGTTTATCTCTCCTTATCACCCTTGCATTTATCTCTTGTTAAGGCTTAATACATCTGCCCCATTATCTGTAAATATATCCAAGTCTACCAATGCAACTTTCAGTGTAAAAGCTGGATAACACATTGGTTGGGCTATTGTCACTTGTCTCTGTAAACCTCTGTCTATCATTGTCATACTTTGGGCTCATTTATCAATGAGGTAATAAAATGTGTTGTGAATGATAAATGGGGCTTCAAACAATCAGATCCTAACTGCCATGTGTTTGACTCATGTTAGGTGTTTGATAAATGACAGTTGGGAGCTGATTGGCGGGAGTACCGTTTATCATATGCAGCAAGTTTTATCATTTACAATGCGTTTTATCACTCGATAAATGGGTCCCTCAGTTCCATTATGCCTGTAATACCCCTTTCACATCGCACTTTTAAAACGGTATATTGCCGTTTTTTTCCCTTTTTAAAACGTTTAAGCCTGCACTGTGAATGCACCACAGGCAATTTACCGTTTCAAGTTAACTGGCATTTCGAACCGTGTAAAAAGCAGAGTCCTACACGGTTCCTTGCCGTTTTTTGTGCAATGTGAATGTGTACAGTTTGTCTGAAACGGTATTTCAGGCAAACAACACAAGCACAAGCACAATTTGTGGCGCCCCCTCCCCTCCTATATGTCAGCAGGCACCGGGGATCGAGCGGGGTAGGCTGGACGCAAATAGCCAGCGGAGGTGAGCGCTGGGGCTTGGAGATCTCTCTCCTCCACTCTTCTCCTCTCCCCCGTCTCCCTGCTTACTGCGTCCGTGCTGACAGCTCAGTTTTCCACCAGCCGCGCTGTTCCTGGCCACAGTGATCAGACAGCCTATCTGATCACTGTGGCCAGGAGCGGCGAGGCAGGCAGAAAACTGTCTCAGCTCACCTGCGAACTGCCATCCCCGTTCGCCTAGTACATTCTCCGGGGGGGCGGGGGGGGGGCGGCGCATATGACAGGCAATCGTCACACACTGCCTTGAAACGTGTTCTGGATGAAACGTTTCAAGTGCTATGTGAATGACACTTAACCGGTATTTAAAACGGTAATCTGGGTCACTGTTAAGGCTCTGACCCGTTTTAATTACCGTTTTAAAATACCGGTTTTTAAAACGTGTCTGCGATGTGAAAGGGGTATTAGTATTTTTGGGGCCCTGTTTACCTTTGGTGGGTCAGTTAAAGTGCAGTGTACTCCCTATTTTACAATCTGGGGCTCCTTTTGTATCTAGAATGGATTCTGTCTGCCTAACATTGCAAGTGAGTAGGTCCAATAAGTGCATTATGCCACTTTCAGACTGCAAATGCCGGGTTGCATCCGGGATTAGGACACAGGTCCCATTCCCGGAGCGACACAGCATTTGCGGTCTGAAAGCTCCACGTCCGACTCGGCCTATTGGTGATGTCACACAGGGTGGAGCTGAGCGGCAGCGCGTCATCCGGGGCTGGGGAGGAGGCAGCGCTTCGAGCTGACAGCGCTGCCTCCTCCATACTGTGAATAGGACCCGGGGCGCTCGACCCAGGCTACCCATTCACATTGTACTTGACACTGATCAGAGCCAGGTTCAACCCTGGTCATTACCAGGGTTGAACTCCTGTGTTGCTCGACCCGAGATGTCCCTTTCAGACCGCACCTCGACTGTTGGAGCCGCAAGGACACGGCAATAACCCGGGTCTAGAGTGCGGTCTGAAAGTGGTATTCGTGGATCACGGATCAGGGCAGGGTGGAGAGCGAAAGAGGGCAGCTTGAGCTCTGCGTACAGTAAAAATCTATTTTTTTTCCCCCCTCAAATAGAACATAAGCAACACTTTGCCAACTCTCATTAGGTTACCAACCTATATAGGAGGTATCCTCAGTCCTCAATGTAAGCCACAGTGTGACGTCCAAAATAATGTGGTCACTTAGACTGGTAACCATACATAAATAATTAAACCGTAACAATATTGCGATAGTAAATACATATGTTGTGTAAATAAAGTTTGGAATAAAATATTTGTGCACTGGCGCAATGTCTGCAATGAAATGAAATTCAGGAAAACTAATAAAGCACACACAGACCATAATAAAGGTACGTAAAACCATTATTTCCTGTTTTTAACAATGACTTTCTCAGCTATGTGAGTACCTTTTTATTTTACACTGGTAAGAAAAGATAAATGGCAGTATTCAATGCGGGTGCAAGCGGCTGGCGAGGGGATTAAACGGTGGGGATCGCAGAAAACCAATGATCCTCGCTGTTTAACCCCCGCGCCGGCCGCTCTCCGTATTCAATGTTCCGGGCGGAATCCACGCTCTCACAGGACAGCGAGGATTCCCACAAACAGCGAGGCTCGCAGCTAATGCAGCAACATAAGCAGATTTCCCCCTTGCCCCAAGAACAGAGCTGGGGGTCAGTTGAAGCCCTGCTCGCTATCACCATTGAATAAACCCCAAAGTTTCTAAAATATATCGTCTTGTGTTTGTCTATTGCTGGACACAAAGGCAGAATACCAGCCCCAGTGATGGGGCCCGTCCATGCCCTTGTTACATTCGGAGATACTGATTTAACACAACCATCGTAAAGTAGAGCATTTTTGCATTGTAAAATAAGTCATCAATTTGACAGCAGGAAAGATAAATGCGTGCGCTTTCCATTAAACGCTGTCTGCTACATTGCTGCTATGCAGCAGTCATCACGCCAAGCATATTATTTGAATGAGGCAGCCTGGGAAGAACACATTATCCCCAACAGTAAAAATTCCCAAAGAGATCGTATTATCCAATTTTCCTGCAATTTCATGAACTTTTCTGTAGAAGTGTGTTCTGCTCGTAGCAAAGCCCACGCTGGTTCTAAATTTACCAATATATACCAAATACGAAACTGCACAGTTTGTGGCTTCTCTCAGGAGTTCTCCCTAGGGATCACTTTTTTTAAATTCATTTATTTATTTTTACTGTTTTGTTTGAGTTGTTTTACTGTCAATGCAATATTACAGTTTGCTAAGATCATGCAATAAATTAACCATTACCCATTCTAAACAACGTGGCAGACATTTCCAGCCTCAGTCCTCAAGGCACACTAAAGGCCCCCATACACTACTGCGATCACATGTTTTTCACATCCCATCCGACCCCATGCACGGTCCCTGCACAGAAAATCTATCGGATCACACCCATCAGCAGCACCCGCGATGTTTTGGGTCCAATTCCGTAGGTGTGTGTCAGTGGTGAAACTCAGCTGTTACACACCTATGTGCAGGTCCAGGGGGCGGGCAGCTGCAGCAGAGTTTTAAAAATTATCTGCAGGGCGTTGAGTGGTGGGTTGTGGGGGGTGGCAGGGTCTTCAGAGGTGAGCAGCAGCAGAATAAAAAAAGAAAAGAAAAAAAAAAACACTTTCAAAAGTCTGGCCGACCGCTGATTGGCTGAGACTGCTTTCTCAGCCAATAAATGGCCGGCCAGTCTTTTTGACAGGTTTTTCTATGTTTTTATTTTTTTTATTTTCCTGCCCACCGCCGCCGCTGCAGCAGCTCCCTGGGAGTCTTTCCATGCAATAAATCACATGCAATTTATCGCATGCAAAAATGGCACATCAAGTGCCAAATCGAAAGTGAGCGCTGACCGAACGATATTGTTCATGGACGGTATTGTCTGTATACCCAGCTTAAAGGCCCATACACACTGGGTGACTTTGAGCTGGCTTTCCCCCAACGATGATAGAGATCATCGCTGTCCATATACGCTGGGCATAATCGCCCAGTGTGTATGGATTTTTAGTGTGCCTTGAGGCCTGTGGTTGGGAATGACTGCTTTATAGGGCAGTTTTATATCCACCTCTGCTGGAGATGTGGAGCCACAGGATCCACAATGGCTAGTGTGTGCTGAAAATCTAGTGTACATTTATACCCCTTTTACATCAAAAACGCCGGGTCACACCCAGGTTTTTGATCCCTGCTTCAAGCCGGGTGCGACCCAGCGTTTGCCCCCTTTTACACCGCCCGCAGCCCCCCGCCGCCGCTTGGAGATGACGTCATCTCCAAGCACCAATCGCCGCCGCCGGGACCCGTACCGCTGCGCTGGGGGCAAGCCCAGCACTATGGTAATCTGCTGGGCTGCCCCCAGCCCTTGTCCGGGAGGTGAATGGATGCCGCACACAGGCATCCATTCACCTCCTCCACTGCCGCTGTCTGCAGGGTATAGCAGACAGCAGCGCAGGCTGTGTGCGCCCTCCGTCCAACCTGCGGACGCTGCAGATGACCTGGCGTACCCATTTACACCGCCCTCTACCCAGGTCAGGACCTGGGTAGAAGTCCCGTGTAAAGGGACACGGCGTGTCCCATTTACACCGCCACTGACCCGGATCTGACCCGCCGAAGACCTGGGGTTTTGCGGCGGTGTAAAAGGGGTATTAATAACACTCTCTTAGGTCTCTGGCAAAATGGAGGTGCATGCTTTTGGTTGCAGTGGTGAGGTAGGGTTCATGATCCACAGAGCAGAGACTCAGTCAAATTGAAAGAGAGGCTTTCTTGTCTTTTTTGGGGGATATATGGGTAATACTTTTCAGGAGTGTTCTTGTAAAAGAGCTGGTGCGTAAGTGAAGCTGAGTTTTCTTAACACCTATAAGGAGCTAGTAGAAGCATCCCTGATCTGCAGGTATTTCCTGTTTGTGGCTATAATCTTTGTCAGTTGAAATGATATGTTGTCCAGCCGGTTCCCAGTTGGAGACCGTGCCACTGTGAAAGTGTTATCTGTTCATTCTCATTGCATCTCTATGGAATACGATGCTCTATGAACCAACTTGGTCCCTCCTAGGATGTTATTTATGTACAGAAAGCTGTACCCATGTTGTTCTGTAACCCATGGTGACTGCACACTGGCTATACATAAAAGGATTATTCTACAACCAGAATGTACATGACTCTGCCTTGTTTTGTGCAACCTCCTTTGAGCTAGGTTTGGCCATATCCCAGTCTTTAGGTTTCCATGGCAACTGGGGAAGCATGTCTTGCTTATGGGGTGTTCCGATGTGGTTCCAGTTGATTTCCATTGTCTAGATCAGTGGTTCTTAACCTCGGGAGCCCCAACAGTGCACGTTTTCCAGGTCTCATGGCAGTTGCACAGGTGCACTCATTATTCACGGACACATTTTAAAAGATCACAGGTGAAGCTAATTAATTCACCTGTGATTCTGTGTGGAGACCTGGAAAACATGCACTGTTGGGGGTCCTTGAGGACCGAGTTTGAGAACCACTGGTCTAGATTCCAGGTTCTCAAACTCTGTCCTCAGGACCCCACGCAGGTTACGTTTTTCCAGGTTACCCAACAGGTGCACAGGTGCATTCGTTACTCACTGACATATTTGATATCCACAGGTGGAGCTAATTATTTGGTACTTGTTTCCTAGCACGGCGCCCGTCGGGTCCCATCGCATAACTTAACTTAAGGTATGCGATGGGACCCGACCGACCCGATTTTCGGGCTTTAAAGAGGTTTTTAGTACACTTTAAAAATCGGTTGCATCACATGCCATTATAATGGCATGCGATGCGACCGACCCGATTTTTACATTGGACCCAATGTAAAAATGGTCCCTGAGACCCGATTTTACATTTGACCCAATGTTAAATGCCCCCCAGACCCAATTTTTAATTGTAAACCCACCCTCATGGTAAATTATGTGAAATGCCCCTCCTATGTTAACGCAACGCCACGATCAACGTCAACCCGAAGCGTGGCGAGCGCAGCGGTACGCATCCTCCGACCTTTTCATACCCCCAGTATCCACGTCGGCGTGAAGTTGATTTTATATAGTGTGGCGAGCGGACGCGTAATACGTCTGAAGTAATGCGCGTCCCGTCGCGGGGCTCCCTGCGTTCGCCACGCTTCGGGCTCGGTGGCTCGCTGCGCTCTCCACACTATATAAAATCAACTCCACGCTGACGTGGATAGTGGGGGTATGAAAAGGTTGGAGGACGCATACCGCCACCCCTCGGGTTGACGTTGATCGTGGCGTTAACAATGGGGGGCCATTTCACATAGTAATTACCCATCAGGGTGGGTATACAATGAAAAATGGGGTCTGGGGAGCATTTAACATTGGGGCCAATGTAAAATCGGGTCTCAGGGACCATTTAACATTGGTTCCAATGTAAAAATCGGGTCGATCCACCCGATTTTTGCGACCCGATTTAATACCATTAAAATTGGTGGCGCCCTGCTAAGAAACAAGTACCGATTTTGGTACTTATGTAATATCTGGGCTCCCGTTTTTCTCATGAGACCGCATCCCCTCGCGGGGCTCGCTGCACTCGCCACGCTTCGGGCACGGTGGCTCGCTGCGCTCGCCACACTATATAAAATCAACTCCATGCGTAGTTGGATAGTAGGGGTATGAAAAAATGGGGTGCATTTAACATGGGAGCCCAGATAATACATAAGTACCCCGAT
Organism: Crinia signifera; assembly: GCF_055691185.1. NCBI lineage: Eukaryota > Metazoa > Chordata > Amphibia > Anura > Myobatrachidae > Crinia > Crinia signifera. The sequence continues at coordinate 53,969,401 of NC_139221.1, read as the reverse complement.
TTTTATTTTTCTTGATTCTGTGTTGAGGCCTAGAAAACATGCACTGTGTGGGGTCTGAGGACAGAGTTTGAGAACCTGTGGTCTAGATAGACAGTCCCTTTTTTTTTACACCAAAAGGTTGACATGGTGAAAAGGTTGACGCCTGGAAAAGTCAACATGAGTTTTTCACATTTTTTTCTTAAATTATTTTTGGACTTTTTCATACTTTACCATCCACTCTTTGCTCCTGCATGCCTCATTATGGTCCGATCTTATACGTAGCTGTTAGTAACAAAAAGGAGATGGGCACCATTCGGCCCTAAAGTACTTTTTTTTTTTGCTTGTAACAATTTAATTTTTTAACAATAACTGCTGCTACACATAAGTGTCGTTCATTAGAGGGATTGATTTAATTTATTTCCATCATTGCGGTGAACTTGTTGCCCAGATCTCTTTTGGTTTCACCCAGAGAATACAGTGACGTTGTTGCAGGGGTTTGCTGTAGTGAATGTAAAGCTGGTTCCTACAAGACATTGGCCATTAACGACTTTTCGACCCTAAGGCGTGTACAGCCAGCTAACCGCAGCACTCGGATGGTCTGACGAGAATTTGAAAACGCAGAAATCACACCCGCTGCTCAGACATGCCATTCTGCCATGTCTCCGAAGTGCTCATAGCGGTGAATTCCGTTGTTTTAGGGAAACCGAAAAATGTGTCTACAGCGCTCATGGACATTTGCAGTGATATTTCTTATGGGCACACAAAAAAAAAATGTAATTGCTCAGATAGTGTAATACAGTGGTTTTTAAACTCGGTCCTCAGGACCCCACACAGTTCACGTTTTCCAGGTCACCCGACAGGTGCACTCATCTCTGACTGACACATTTTAAGATCCACAGGTGGAGCTAATTATTTCACTTGATTCTGTGAGGAGACCTGCAAAACATGCACTTTCTTGGGTCCTGAGGACCGGCTTTGAGAATCTGTGGTGTAATACATTTGCTATTATGCCCATCAATGTGCTAAATTTATGCATACTTTATGTGAACAAATGCATCTCGTGTTTCAAAACCAAAGCATCCAAATTTGCTTTTCCACCTTGAAAACGATCTAGAATGGACATGTAAACACACTCCGGTGTATTGCCATAGAACTTACCAAACACTCCCATTTCCGACTCCAATGGGCTAAGTAGATCTTGTTGTTTTGCCGATTCGGCCAAGCAATACTTGGTGTAGGAGCGGCCATTCTAAGGCTATACAATCCTGCTATTACTACATGGTTGCTTGTGCACACTGAACCTTTTGTGCATTTGTGCTAATGATTATTAATTGGTTCCTAGGCCATGAGTTCTCCAAATGGAATTTTCCACCATCAAAGATCCTTGAGCTGACCTTGCATAGTACTGCAGTACAATCCAGAATCATGCCCTCTATGCTAAATATTAGGGGAAGGAAAACTATATAGAGCTACAAGTTTAACACATCCTTTGCCTGAACATCAAATGACAGTGTGGTTTACAGGATTAAATATTCCCGTCCGCAAACAGATGCTTCACACGCTAAAAGGCAGTGGAATGTGCATGGTCATCTGTAAAAGTGCTAAATGATTTGACGTCATTGTGACTGTGCAGGCGCTGTTCCTCTGGCTGCCAGTGAGTGACGGTCCTTCTGTGCTGAGTCAGGAGGTAGTGATAACATTGTTACAGGCAGCAGGGGCAGAGCCATTGTAGATTTACACACTACAGCTTACAGCTGGTACCTTCCAGCGCTGTGCTCTGTGAGAGACCACGAAACCTAAATTGCAGGTTGCTTTATATAACTGAGCTACTGATTGCATTTTGAAAATAATTGAATTGTATGAAGGCCATGAATATGGGTGTGTGTATATGTACCTGTTTAATTGGACTGTCCTACTGGCATATTGCATAGATGAGGATCACTACACAATTTGCCTTGTGTTGTGGTTGTTATGGTTCATAGTGTGAATGGTGGGCATATAGGGTGTATGTGCTGGACATGGGCTGTATAATACATGCCATTACACCAATCGGCGTAGCAGTTAGATTTGCTGTGTACAGTATTTACAGTTTGGATTGTCTGTAACTGGCCAGTTCGTTTTATAACTGGCTTTAATTGTAAAGTGCTACCTAATTTGCTGCTCTATATAAGAACCTGTAAATAAAATAAATTACCTTTTATGGTTTGTCATCACATGCACCCCAACGGTATTCTTTTTCATAAGGTGCACCTAATTCGCATGGTACATGACGTTTATCCATGTCTCAAGCATATATTACTAGTTGCCAGCTGGTCAAAATGATGGAACAACAGAAAGTCTACATCGGCTGTTCGTGCACAAAGTAGGAACGCTTGAATTGCTTTGTTGGGTGCCATCCAGTGTCCGGGGAGCATAACACTTGAATCCCCCCCCCCCCCCCTCCCCCCATAGTTTTTAGCCTTTTATTATATAGGATTTTGCCCTGTTAGTGTTACTGTTATGGTGCGATGCCTGCTAAGTACCAGGCAAGGGGTTAACACTAGAGTGCATAGTGGGTATCAGCATTGCACCCATAGTGGTGCTAGGAATGCGCTGTGATGGTACCGCGCTTCTTGTATATGTGCACAGACATACATCAGGTTTGCATATTGTCTGGATTTGAATAGCCTCTTGAGAGTTAATAAGCAATATGGTTACTGATGTCTGCCATCTAGCCTCAACATACAGTAACAATAATGAGTTATAAAGTGCAGTGACCTTTCTCGGGCCACAATAACACAATCATTTACAAGGAATGGACTTGCTATGTAATTGATTGCAGCTTTAAAAACATAGACATATATATCTTTATATAAATATATATCTATAGCTAAATATTCCTGAGCTCTCCAGAAAGACAGATTTCTAGTGCATTACAGCAACGTTGCCATCCACAAACACTTATTTTACCAACAGAGATGCGGTCAGACCCGTCCGACGCCGAATTGCTCCGCCCTCGCACCGTTGTGACGGTCTGCAACCACCCAGTTTGTTTCATCACGGATTCCAATTTTAAAGTGCAAACTGAATTTGCTGCACTATATAAGAAACTGTCAAGTATAATATTGGTACCTTGGGCGCCCTTTAGTGGCCACCGATGTGCAAAATACTTGAATTCCCTTCATAGAGGTGAGGAGCATTGTTGGCCGTTTATTGTATAGGATGTCAGAAGATGGCTTTCTAGAACCCATGTCGTCTGTACATGCAGTCAAATTTTCATTACATCGTCAACTACTGCACATTCTGGGCCAGGTGACGTCACTGAACAATATCATTAGTGATATCGTTAAGTGTGCGTGCGCTGTATCTACATATGAAATGTTATGTTACACTAGTTTCCAGGAAAACACTAACATTCTTTTTCATATGCAGATACAACACCAGTCACACACTGAATATAGATATGCTTCATATCATTTTAATCCACATAATATGCTTGTGCCTCCTATTTATTTTTCAAATACGACGTTATTTAACAAAAAAAGTAAAAAATAAAAAAAAAGATGGAGGTACGGAGTCACATGGTGCTCACACCTCAGGATAGGGGTATGTGGGCACATCTGTTGGCATACTGGAGTGCACAAGAGCAGCTGCTGTATATGTAAAATCCATCTCTATTTTCACACAATTTGCTGATATTTGGAAAGGTTACATTTTATATGGACTAACCACTTCCTAAGAAGTTATCGGACTAACCACTTCCTAAGAAGTTATCATTGATTCATCTGTGTACGGAATGAAGAGACGTTTCCCTTTACACCAGTTTCCTATTATTATATACATTTCCTAATTATGTGTACTAGCAGGTCACAGGATTTTGCATTCCTTTCATCAATTACTTACGCTGCAAAAAATTGGTTTCTTCCTGCTGGGCACCATTTAAGATGCACCTGTTCCCTATACACCACAAAGGCAGCATTTTGTGGACTGTACCAGCACTAAAGATGCAGCCTAACTTGTTAGGCACAACTGGCATTCCTAAAGGCCCATACACAGATTTTGAGGCGAAAGCCACTTAAAACATCAAGTTTGAGCGGCTCTCCGCTCAAAGCCACCCAGTGTGTATGTGCACTCCCGCATCATCACCGGGAAAGCCAATCATCTGCTTGTATAACCAGCAGATTAGCGGCTTTGTGGGCAGCTTTGCATAGCTGACCGCTTAGGGCAGGGGAAAGTGGCTCAGTGTGTATGTACTATGCGGCTTTCCCCCCAGCGATGACATTGGTCAATTCATTTATTCCATTGTTTGCACCAATGTAACAGTCATATAAGGCTAGCGCCACACATTGCAGTTTAACAGCGATGAATGGATGACATTTGAGTGTATGTGTGTACATACTGTAGGGCATATGTAAAATGGGTGAAAATTCCAGATAGCTCTGGTAAGTGTTCTGTGGCTAACCCTAACTCCCCCCTTCCCCCTTGCAGCCTAACTGTAACCTCTTTCCCACCACTCTCACCCCCATGCAGCCTAACCCTGACCTCCCTAATACAGCCTAACTCTCGTACTTAACATTTCAAGTTGGCGGTATTTTCGGCGGCATATCGATTCCAATGGTCACAATTATAACCGTTGGGATGTTGACTGCATCCCGCACATACCAACTCCATCTACGTGATGCGGAACAAAGTTGTTGGTGCTTTTGTTTGTTTTTTCAAATGACCTTTTTATACTCCTTGAATCACTCAAAAACCATTGCACTGAAACATGCCATATATTATTAATTTGAAGTATGGACTTCCATTCACACTCCACTTTATCCCTCTCCACTCCAAGGCTTCGTACATCTACTCCATGTGTATTGAATATTGGTGTATGTTCATCCATTTTTTTTTTTTGTTAATCTGTCCCCTTTGCCCAAGCTGTGAGCCTATTTCTCTTGTAATATTTAACATTATTCCTGATTTTTAAAAAATGTCCATGTGTGATTTTATTCGCACTTTGGTCTTATGTTGCCTGTGGTCAGCGTAGAACAGGACTGCTCTATTCGGAGGGACTGAAACAAGCAACGATACTATCAGGGTTGGGTGAGGCATTCATACAGTATTAAACACACCCTCCAATTTGGATACCTTTTTCTAATAACCCTAACTCTTTATGTAGCATCCCTTGGGTGTGAATGATACGTACACACCCACTCGTTATTCATTTATGCTGCAGGTAGTTCAGGAGTTGGTGGAAAGTAATTGTTTCTTCTTCGTAATCCGGAAAACAGGCATGTATGTGTGCTTGTGTGTCATGTAATTGGCTTCTGTCGGTCAGTATGTTAATAACACACATTTTAAGGCGTTTGTCCTCGGTGACCATTGACCTGTAGAGTCAACAAAATATGCTCAGGCTGTAATTTAGGTTGGACCAACCTTGCTATGAAAATATAGTGAGTCTTCTTGTGTAAAGATGGCAGCACATTGAGTGTGAGAGCCGCGTTTGCAGTTGGGAAAAGTGTAAAGCCCCATACACGCTAAGCGATATTGCAAACGATATTGCTTATTTTTACCCTTCTGAGATGTGTGATTTGTAATATTGCTCAGTGTGTCATTAACCCTTGGAGTGCCAAGTGAATTTGTCAAATATGTGTGAAAATTGGCAAGCAAACATTTTTATTCATCATAATGACCTGTAATGTTTACTTTTATATAGGAAATATACGTTTAAAAAAAAAAAATGTATTCAACATTTTTTTATTTGAATTTATATCACAAATGTGAGCGACGCTGGTATTTTTGGTGTATGATTAGCACATTACACAGTGTATAACTCTCACAAATGTTGACAATCTAAGGGTTAAATATGCCGCTTTTGCGGATCCTTAAAAATGTCCTCCGTTGTCTGTACATGCAGCTCAATTTTGACTGTCGTCAATGAATGCATGCATGAAGCGGAGACCCAGTGATGTCACTGAACAATATCATTCAGCTGGAAGACCAGCGAATTGTCAGCTTTATGGGGAAAAAAGTAAAACATGCACCAGTAGCAACAGGTGACTGATCCAGATCACATAAGGAGCACAGTGCTAGGTGGCATTTACCTCCACCGCTTGCACCATCAGTGATATTGCGGGTTCTCAGAGTGTCTTGTTGATGGTAACTGTGGAGTTGCAAGTCAGCAGGTGCCCAGGTATATGGTTGTTAGGTTGACATGCACTGAGTTGACCACTGAAGGTTGACATGAGCTAAGGTCGACACCTCAGAAGGTTGACCTGGACTTAGGTTCACAGGGTCATTAGGTCGACACAAGCATTAGGTCAACTTGGGCAAGGTCGACAGTCAAATGGTCAACATTGGGGTTTTTCACTTTTTTTTTGTGCCGTACATGTCAACCTTGCTCATGTCAACCTAATGCATTTGTCAAACTATAAGCCCATGTTGACCTTTAGTGGTGAACCTTAGTGCTGTCCGCACTATGACCCACTGCCCACCTGGCCTGTTAAATGTGAGGTAATTTGGTTTGTGGGGAGAGGTTTTGATGGAAGCATCGAATCCTTTATAAATCACTGTCTGGTTCCAGTAGGTTGTGATTCAGTTTCTCTTCTTTATGCCTAAATGACTCTGGTTCCTATTGATATCACTTAGTTAAGCAGGAAATGCCAGGAAAACTGGGAGGAGAGAGTCCATCATCTGTCAGAGGATTCTTCCAGAAGAATCTGAAATTTTGCATGTGTAATTGAATCAGAAAATAGTAATTGTAATAATGACAAATACGACCTCTGGTAAATGATTGCACAACCGGTTATTTCCTCAGTCACACTGCAGGCACTTTTGGGCATGGGAGAACGAACGTGTGACTGATTTGTGTGCATCTCCTGTGGATGTAGGATTACTGGGTAGTTAAAAATGCAACAAAGTATTAAATGGGTTAAATAAGATTTTTTTTTTTTTTACTTCCACATTGTTTAGTAAGAATGTTGCCAAGACCATGTTACTGTCTGACTGTATAGCTTCACTGAACATTTCCATGATGAATCCATGAGCAAAGTAGTAGATTTATAAAACCAGTGCTATGGAATAAACTATAGGGCACTAACTAAAGATCCATTCATCCAGTCTGTTATGAATGTTCCCTCCTTGTATATATGGATAGATTGTTTAGACAGACACAGAGCTCTATTTAGCAAGCAGAGAAGAGCTTATTTGCCAGTGAGTAGGCCAGAAAAATGCTCTTTTTGCTACTTTATTACATTTATCTAAGTGTGATCTCTGAAACCTCTGTAATCAGTTTACCGCCATCCACCTATACAATACACAATGTGTTTTCTTCATTGTGACATCCAGAAGTGGAGCAGAACAATGTATTGTGTACACATGTATAGTGAGTATCCCAATCCATGATTCATTGAATAGGGGTGTACATACGCTTCGATTTTGCCAGGTTTTGGATTCGATTTTGCTTATAGAAGCAAAATCAAATCGAAAGCGAATGGTTTTCAAGACTCTTTCGATCTGCATTTGATTTGATGCGCGCTCCCATTTTCTCTAGATCAAAAAGAAAAATAGACTGTGCAGGCAAGGAAATGTCGAATTTGATCCAGTAAATCGAATGTGTACACTGTACCTTAAATGTGAATCGAATTCGATATTGAATGTGAAAGCAAAGGCCAAATCGAAAATGGGTGGAATAGTGGAAATCGAATCAAAATGATTTGTATGTACACACCTAATCTATCATTGAATCTATTGGTTGTCTGCCCCTCCCCTTTAGAATGTAAGTGGTCACGAGCAGGGCCCTCTTCTCTCATGTACTTTTCCTTCTCTTAACCATCTAAAGCTGTGTACACAAAAGGGGGGGGGGGGCGATATTCGCACATATCGCTGGCAATATGGAATATGGTCGCACAGCGACCATATTGCCAGTGATTTGCATGTGCTGCTGGTTATTATCTCCAGGTGCGTGCTCCCGTTTTCAGCCCCCTTATGGTCACTGGTCACAGGAGCATGCTTCTGCGACCAGTGGCTTCCCCTGGCGAGCAAGTTAGATGTGACCAAATCCTGCCGTTCCCTGCTGCGCTGATACTTATTCCAGTGTCCTCTGCTGATGCAGCTATGGTTATGTACCCTGTACTTGTCCTCTATTGTACTTAAATGTATGTCATTGTTTTGCTTATTCATTTATGTAATTGAGTGTTGCCAATCCCTTGTAGCGCCACATAAATAAAGAATAATAATGTGCATTTGGAGCAGTCCCGTGGCTTATTTGGTGGTGTTATGTGCAGCATGAAATGATACACTGCACCATCATACAGTGGATTGTATGATATGCCATTCTGAAACCATTTTGGCTAGACCCAACAATGAGGCAACATTTAATGCCCACAACATAGACTCCAGGCACCCTAATGGTGCCCATACAATTCTGCCATCGGATGTGATGCGACATCGCGATGCAGTTTCCGATGGCATCTGAAGTGCTTTTTTCCAGCACCCAATGTCACATGCCATCTGTGATGACACATCGAGGGCTGGCGGGCGGCAGAATAAAACAAAATATACCTATAAAAAAAAAAATGGGCGGCCCTCTGGCTAAGAAAATTCTCTCTGATTGGCTGAGAGAGCTATCGGTCAATCAGAGGGCTGCCCAATCCTTTGAATATTTTTTTCTTCAAATTATGTTGCCACCAGCTTTGCTGCACCACCAACCGCCATCCCTCCATCCCCAGCTCCACAACACCGCTGTCTGCCCCGCTGGCCTGAGCCGCTGCAGATCGCAGTGAGCAATGGCATGTGATTACAAACCACATGCAATGCGATACATCTGTGCATCAAATAATATCTGGCAACGCGATATTCGTCTGGCAGGCCTGCGCATCGTGTCGGGTGACACATGCGATGGCATGAGGTAGTTTGTCAAAATCGCATGGATCGAATGCAATATCTCGCATGTGTATGGGCACCATAACAAGAGCAGGTGCTCTGCTTTGAAGGTGAAAATATACATATAATCTAATAAGTAGTATCCAAAAATATATTAATAAGTGAGGACCACACACACGTACAGGATTCCAGTCTATGAACATATTCCCCCAAAAATAAAAAGCAAAGCAATAATTTCCTCTCTCCATCTTTTCCTGTTGTCTGTCTAGGTTTAAAACACTTCCAATTTCCAAGGGTGCAAAGCAGTTGGAGAGCAAATAACATATATTATACAATCAAACCCCGGTTAATGCGTTCTCTCCGATAAGCGGAAGAGCTGAGAACTCGGAGGTGTAAAGTGATTTCTGCCTCTGTTCTGTGCTTAACCCGTTACTTGCCGGCACGCAGGCAGCGTGATCTGATTACATAAGGCAGGCGTACACTGGTGGCTCCCCATCCCCCTCCCCCTCCTCTTCCTGCAGGCTCTGCACCCTGTAATGTGAATCTAGAGGCAGATGTAGGAGGTGGGGCCCATCTCTCCCAATCAGCTCAGTGACATTGGCACATTAGCTCACAGCTTAAAGCCACACAGCAGCAGGGGGGGGGGGGGGAAAGAGCAGATCTTTTAATTTTTATTATTATTTTACATAGAACCAGACACATGAAGTATTGGGAGTGGGGGGTAATGCATGTGAGCTTCTGTGGGTCACACAAGGGATTTTTCCAGCCATTTATTTGCTTATCAGCAGCACAGTTTGTGTTTTGAGTCCTGATGGTGCTGTAACCGGTGCATGTGGCTGCAGATAGCCCAGCTCAAATCCTCTTAGCATCTCCCCCTCTATCTGCTCCTTATTCCAATCTGTACCACTGCAGCCTCTCTGCCACAGTCCGTAATTCAGGTGCTAGCAGTGAGGATGGAGTGTAATATTCCCCTGCGAGACAGACCTGGGCTCCGGCTGCAAAAGAGTTAAGATGAGAAGGTATGTTGCCGGAATGGAGGGACTGTGGCTGCAACCTCATGTCCCGTGTAGTAATGGCTCACACTGGCACAGGCAGCACAGCTGATGTTAACAGGACTGTACCCTAGCGTATTAATAGAAGTATTAACAATGTACCTTGGCCAGTACACATCCTATTGAAGGTATGAGCCAATAAGGTGGTTATGTTTTGTTGCTTTTGGAAGACTGTCAAAAGGTTTTACTCCTAGCCCAGTGTGTACCCTGTATTATGGCACTCTGTCTGTCTCTCTCTCTGTCTCTCTCTCTGTCTCCCTCTGCCTCTACGTCTCTCCCCCCCACCCCCACACACTCTTGTATACCAGGCAGAGCTTTCTGGGACTTGTAGTTCTACGTAACAGTATGTCAGCCTTATATGAGTAATACAAATGCATTGGGTCATGATAGACACACTGTCCTGGAATAAATGGTAAATGTCTCACTTGGAACTGCTGAAATCTTAATCACAACTCAGTGTAAACTCCCTCTGTTTACATAGGCGAAGGAGTAAATACGAGGCCGGTTGTTCAGAATAAGGGGCACATATTCATAAATTGTATTTATATATTATATGATCTGTCGATATGCACGTATTGACATTGTAATACAGCATTGATTACCCCTTGCGCAATTAGATATTAGACCGCATCTGGCTAGTGCGAAGGATATCTCCTTTTGCTTGTGGACTTGTGAGGACTCTGCTGGAGCACAAATTGGGGCAGATGTATTAAGCCTGGCGAAGAGATAAACTTGAGATAAATTGGAAGGAGATAAAGCACCAGCCCAATCAGCTGTGATTGAAATATGACAGTTGGAAGTTGATTGGCTGGTACGTTATCTCTTTCCAATTTATCTCCACTTTATCTCAAGTTTATCTCTTCGCAAAGCTTAATACATCTGCCACATTGATACGAATGCTGTCCATATTGAGGACCTCTCTGCCATATGGTCTCTTCTTTCTTTTGGCAATCTAAATCTCTTTAGCCGTGTGGGCTACAACTCGCAATTCCCATTGTTGTCCCTTGCATGCAGATAGACTGGGCCTACTTATGCCCTGTCTGCAATTAGCTGGAATTACCATTTTGATCCATCCATACACAGGTTAGACGTTATTCGTTAACAATAGGCAGTATAGACTGTCCATCTGCAGCCCTTGCTGGGCTCAGGGTCCAGGTGTGAAGTGCTGCTAGATAAGTGTACACTGGCCTCTGAGCATTGTACATATTTATGTCATTCAGGGGTCGTATTGTCTCTTGTAATTTCCACTTGTCTCTACTTGACTACAAGGCTCTTGCATAATGTTACAGTGTTTACTGCGCTGCTCTCATTCTGTTACCTAGGCTACCTGTCAGTGTGCGATAACTCCGCTCTGTGTTGCGTGGCAAGCCTTGTGGCTGACTAGTATCTTAGAAGCATAATACTATTAAAATATTACGTCTGTATCGCTACCGTAATCCTCTGTATGTTTACGTTAAGATTTTACTATTATAGCGCCATCATATGACGCGGTATTAGGGTTAAAATAACAACCAAAAAAATCTGAGCTGTGACTATTCGATAACAAGGCTGATGCTAGAATTAACGTTTAATGATTTTAACTCTGTTCCCATTCTATAAACTCCCCTTCTGCTTCCACACATGATGCATTCTTATTTTCCATTGGTCAAAGCCGTGCTGTAACGTCTTCTTTATCTGTCAGCTGTCTCAGCAGCTTTGTTTTTTTAATCTTGGTAACGGATGCGAAACTGGTTTCCTTGAGTACAGATTTGAATTTAGAGACGAGAAAGAAGTCACACTGTTCTAGGTCTGGTGAATATTAGGGGTGTTCTAGCCCTGCAATCTGTTACCAGGCCAAAATCTGCTTGATAGAGAGCTTTGTGGGCTGGTGTGTTGTCCTGATGGATGAGGGAACAGTTGTTCCACACCGCTGTCCTCTTTCTTTCTGATTCTTTCCAGCTTAGTTAATGTCAACAATTTAACTGTCGACCTATTGGTCTGTACGGGATGCAGTCAAAATCCCGACGGTGAAAATCCGACAGGGTCAAAATCCCGAATGGGTCATAATACCGACAAGGTTAATATCCCGACATTTACAATCCCGACACGGACAAAATCCCGACATTTAAAATTCCGACAAGGTCAAAATACCGACATTTAGAATGTTCAGGTGAAACAGTCAACATGACTGTGTCGACAGGTCGCGAGGTCGACATGTTTTTTTTCACTGTTTTTTGACCCGACATGTGCCAACAGGCGGTATTTCATGCCCTACCATCCACTAGGGCATGGTGGGAGAATAAAATAGTGTGCCAAGCGCAGCGAGGCACCATGCCCGAAGCATCGCGAGCGAAGCGAGGGGCTGCGGTTCACTGTATCCATGTCGACCGTGTCAACATTCTGGTAAAAAAAAGGTGAAAAAACACATGTCGACCTCGCGACCTGTTGACAAAGTCATGTTGACTGTTTCACCTGTACATTCTATATGTCGGTATTTTGACCTTGTCGGGATTTTAAATGTCGGGATTTTGTCCTTGTCGGGATTTTAAATGTCGGGATTTCAACCTTATCGGAATTTTGTCCTTGTCGGTATTATGAACTATTTGGGATTTTGACTGTCGGGATTACATACCAAATCTGTCTGTACATATATGTGTGTGTTAATCCATATCCATAGAGAACATACAAACTACATGCCTAGAGCCATGGTTTGGCAGCACTTACCTTCTGGGCTGTGATGCTATCCCTGTAGTTCGTAATATTAAGTGCTTGGAGCTATTCAATTGACCACATGTGTGTGTGCTTGCATCTCCTGAGTTGTGAGCATAAGTCCGCACTAACTAGTGCTACTCGCAGTGTTACCGGGTTCGGTAGCAGTATCGCATCTGGCCCTTAAGCTGGGAAATGTAGATGAAGGCGCATCTCCTGGATTTAGTGCCGGACGCCATCCAGTCAGCTGAAAAGCTCCAGGCACTTAACCCGGGCGTTACTTAGCTGCAAGGAGAATTTAATTCCACCATTATTCAGTAATAAGGTAAGGTCAATTAAATTTGGGCTAACGGCACTTTAGATGTACTTTAGATTTAAGGCACTATACGATTTGTGCCCGATTTCACCCAATTCCGGCAGATCAGGTAAAAAAATCGGGGGATATCAGCCCAAAAGCACGTGTGTGACATCCAACTGATCTGAGCCAGAGATCATACGTGCTTCATGTAAGCTCTCCAAGAGGAGAAGTCTCATGGTGTATGGGCACCATAAAGGTGCCCATACACTGTTCAATTTTATGCAATTTGGACTAGATCGCATCGCATACATTTTGCAATGCAATCTAGTACCAGAAGTATGTGCAGCACATACTTTTTGAGCTGTGCGATGGGATGTGCGTGGGAGCATCTCATCGCACCCAGCAATTGTATAGTATGTGGGCACCTTTAGACTATCTTGCAATTTTGCCCTAGGCCAAATACAGATAGAGGCTTGCCTGCACAGTCTATTTTTCTTTTCAAAATGAACTAAACAGGGGAGCGCATTGGCATTGAATCGGCATCAAATGTGGCTAAACACTGCAATTCTTACTTACTTTCTATTCAATTTTGACTAAATCGTTAGCCAGAATCACACCGTGTGTCCACAGCTTAAGGTACGTGGAGTTTAAGCTACTGCACATGGCTCTGAATTCTAATAATAATCATCTTATGTGGAATAAATTCTATCCTGTGTTTTCAGTGTGCATCTTATACTCTGACACAGAGGGGTTTCTACATCAGAATAATGTAAATTAAAGAAAACATATCTAATGAGATATATTACTGCACTACGATCTGGTGACCTAGCAAGTATGAGGGTATTACGTTGTTTTATCTTTTTTAACTATGTTTGTGGTAGAACTGCGATGCTTTCCTTGCTTTCACTTGTACAAAGTGTTCTGTTTTTTATAGATATAACTGGATGCTATAAGGTCCCAATCACTCAGCATAGCTCTCCCTGGGAATAGAGAAGCTGTCCCTCTTTTTAAAACCCCTTAACAAAAAAGACAGGATGTTTGCAACTTTGGTAAAAACTTCTGCTACCAGCAGCTATACCTAAGGATTGGATGCATACTATTAACTAGTCTTAACACCAATACACACTAGGACTTTCTGAACGATATTGTAAACCATTTTGCTCAGAAAGCCCTTAAGGTGGCCATACATCTGCAGATCGATTGCCAGATTGGGCTGGTTGGAACAAAATACTTGTAATTGATGAGAGCAAATGACAGTTGACCATTTGCTTTGAATTGCTGGAAAACTGCCAAAAACGGTCATTCCGATATTACCAGGTTTTTGTTCCAACCAGCCCAATCTGACAAGCGATCTGTAGATGTATGGGCCTCATTAGTGTGTGCACTCCATATCGTTAATGATGCGTGCTCCAGATTTACAGGTGCAATTCACGAGCAACTAAATCTAAACAGCGAGAGTCTGTTCTTGGGAAGACCAGTTAGGAGACTAGTGTCTTAAATAGTCTAGCCTGTACCCACTATGCCGCTACTCACTGCATGTTCAATCGGGGGATGTCGCCGTTGCCAATCACCGTGTACCCAGCATAGCACCATCTACCTCCTAAGCTTACAGATGATTACAGTGAAGATTCTATAAAATAAAAAAAAAAAAGAAAGAAAAAAAGTAAGGCAAATGAAGTTACATCTGGCTACTGGAGATACTGTAGACATTAAGGGGGGTATTCAATCTGTTTTTCCAACTGTCCAAACCATGGGTCCTCAAACTGCGGCCCTCCAGATGTTGTGAAACTACAAATCCCAGCATGCCTTGCCACAGTTTTAGTATAAGGAAGTGTTAAAACTGTGGCAAGGCATGCTGGGATTTGTAGTTTCACAACATCTGGAGGGCCGCAGTTTGAAGACCCAAACATTTCCAACTGTCAACGACCAAATCGACCAAAGCGATTCAATTTCTGACTAGGAAAATTTTTGACAGAAAACACACGACCCATGTGTATTTTGGCAAAACGGCACAGATTCGACAATCTAGTGGCCGTTTCCGATCATGCAGATTTGACTTTTTAAAAAAATGGGGGAAAGATGTAAAGAAACGTCTGAGATTAAATAGCTGTGTGCTGAAATTTTCCGACTGTCTGAAATGCTTAAATGGTAACTTAAAGAAAAATCGACTTTTTCAAATGGGACCAAGAAACATTTTATCTGCTTTTAATCATAACTACAAAATCCCTAAATTCTTGTGAACCTTTGTCACTGCTGGACAGGACCATGGCATAACGGCACTTCAGAAATTATTTTTATTGTTATTATTATATTACGCTTTTGTTGGCCGTACCATATCCACTGTCGAGGTCATGCACAAAATAATATTGTACACAGTCATTTGTCGCTTCCAAAGCTCTGAGCTTCTAGTATTACATTTCCCATGTACTGTAGCGCAGAGAACTGCAACCTCCACTCTTTCACAATTTCATGCTTAGGTATATACAGTAGATTAAGCTTTTCGCTCTCCTGTCTTTCATCCTGACATGTCACAGACTGATCCATTTAAACCGCCTCGCTGTCAAACGCTTCATAAAGATATAGAACACGTCTACGTAACTCTGGAAGAAAGAAGTTTGGTCTGTCGAGTGAGTCTGCTACATCCACTGTAGATAACCTGAACTGTACGGTGAATAATTGGTCCCCACTTAAGCTGGGTACACACTATAAGATATTTCCTGACGATGTCGATAACAATATTATCATGCTTGTCGCCTGGTGTGTACCCACTATTTGTACAGATGCGCGCACCTATGGGTCATTCAAGATTTACACCCCCCCCCCCCGTCGTCTGTACATGCAGTCGAACATTGCCTATGAGGCGTTTATGACTAGGTACTTATTGTTAGTGTGTACTAATGATAAAGGTAACATTTCAATCGAACAAGATGTTCACTGGTAAAGCAAACAATATATCTTGATTTGTATGTCAAATTGTTCAGTGTGTATGCACTATATTGTTCATTCTGGAGTTCATTCAATATTGTTGACTAAGCATTTCGCATAATGCAGGGGTGGCCAAACCGGTCCTCGAGATCTACCAACAGTCCACGTTTTCCAAATCACCTAGCTGGTGCACTGCTGTAGTCATTACTAACTGTCACATTTTCAAACCTGCTGCATTCATTACTACGATAGATCCACAGGTTGCCTGATAGACATGAATTGTTGGTAGATCTTGAGGACAGGTTTGGCCACCCCTGGCGTAGTGTGTACCCAGCTTTAGGTAACGGATCTGTTCATTGGTGCCATTAGTAGTTGTCAGTAAGTTAGTAGCTGTAAGATAACAGACCATGTGCATAGGAACTATAAATACACATCAGCAGTGCACCTGTCATCTATACATGATGCCTGCAGCCTTTTTATGGGTTTAAAACTTTCTAGGTGCTGTTGGAACTAGTTGTGACACTGAGGCATGAGGCACTGGTTGCACTAACCATGACAGGTATGCTTTATTCGGGGGGTGTCAATCCTTGCCGATATTTCAGATAGTCGGATCTATTCAATCCCGGCTGTTTTCAGGACTGCAAATTTCACTTTAAAAAAAAAAAAAGGCAGAATCTGCAGTGTCAGAAGCGGACGCTAAATTTTCCAATTTGCGGCCGTTTCCGAGATGAAAGACCTGGATTTGCTGATCGACGGCTTTTTCAGAATGTTTCCGAAAGTCCAAAGATCTCCATTTAAATTTATTTTAATATTTTACAATGTATTCATCCAGTTGCTTCCTATAGGGAGATAGCGAGCGAATTGTTTTAGATTTTGGGGATTTTATTTTATTTATTTTTAGATTTTGTGATTCAGACAAACGTGTTTTGTTTTATTTTCTGTATGCGAGCCAGCTGAATATGTTTATTTTGATCTGTTTTGCTGAATAAAGAGAATGGTAAGCATTTCATCTCTGGGGAAGTAATTGTTTTTCTGTCCTCTTAATATACATGTCTATTATTCCCACACAACCGTAACATCATTGACAGGAGCAGTGCACGTCATGTTTAGAAGGTTGTATATACAGAAACAGGCTAAACTGCTGGACTTTTCCGTATGACTGATTCTTATTGGCGCTGTCAAATATCGCTGCTCTCATTGCAGTTGGGAAAGTTGTTTCTGCACCTTGCAATAGTAGCACTGACAGTAACTCAGTCCAAGTGCATGATTCTTGTCCTGTATTTGCTGTGATTGTGGATGCTGAGCATAGAATTGTGGACCCTGATGTAAGGGGGTGGGGAATAATGTCAAAATAATTGTGGAAGTGTAGTAAGAAAAAGTCATGTCCTATTCTTTAAGACAGGCTTGTCCAAACTGTGGCCCTTCAGCTGTTGTGAAACTACACATACCAGCATGCTTTGCCATAGCTTTAGCATTCCATAATAGCAAAACTGTGGCAAGGTATGATGGGACTTGTAGTTTCACAACAGCCGGAGGGCCATAGTTTAGACATGCCTGCTTTAAGATACAATGGGGCAGATGTATTAACCAGTGTTAAGTGCATTTATGGGGGGTGGGGGGGGGGGGGTGTTAAGTTTTTTTCTAATGTATGAATAGCGCACCTAACGTGCACTAGGGACAGCCCGCTGAGTACTACTCAGTGGGGCTGTCCCCTGCAATCCCCCCCCCCCAGTATTTAGCGGCCGGGGCGATTGTGTTAACAGCCGCCTAGGCATTAAATTGCCCCGGCTGCAATGTCAGCTCAGGGGTAGCGTTGTCCTATCCGCACTGCTGGGACAACGCATTCCCTGATGCTGGCTCCGGGTTGCGCTGGAGATCTTGCGGTAATAGCAACATCTCACGCATGCCCATTACAGACGATAATGGGCATATAACGGCTCTCCTTATCGGTGCTGGGGGTTAATGCCTTCGGCTGCTATGGGTGCCCCCTTCTCCACGTTATGCAGGGGAAGCGGGACCCGTTATTTTTAAAACGTATGGGACAGATTAATACATCTGCCCCAATATTTGAAGTGGTGGTGTGCAAAACCCTTATTGGTTCTAAGCCTCATTTAGGTCACCCGCTAAATGTAGCATGACGGTTCTGCAGGCCTTTAGGCCCCCATACACTAGTGCCTTGATGGCTAACCTTGACACTCCAGATGTTTTTAAACTACACATCCCACCATGCTCTGCTTCAGTTTTGCTATTTTGGCCATGCTAAATCTGATGCAGAGCATGCTGGGATGTGTAGTTCCACAACAGCTGGGGTGTCAAGGTTTGCCATCAAGGCACTAGCGCAGTTTGGCCTGTTTTCACCATTCTGACGGATCAGGTTAAGAATTTGGGCCAAATCGCATGTGTTTGGCATCCAAATCGACCCGAAGCGATGTCCTGTGTATATATATATGTATGTATATATGTATGTATATGTATATGTATATGTATATGTGTGTGTGTATATATATATATATATATATATATATATATATGTATATGTATATGTATATGTATATATATATATATATATATATATATATGTATATGTGTATATATATGTATATGTGTATATATATATATATATATATATATATATATATATATATATATATATATGTATAGGCCTTTAGGTAAACAGTGATACAGAGAGGGGTGCGATCAGACTTAAGCTGGCCATACACTTATGCGATTTACCCAATTCCATCAAATCGCATGTGTTTTAGATTCGATACGATGCACCGTCTCCTGTGCATTGGATTGGTGCCCCTAGATCTCAAGTGCTGTACTTAGGGTGTGTCGGATGGGATAGCTTGGATCGCATGCAAAAGGACCGCATGTGATGCTGCCATCTGGGAAGCTCCCGGGCAGTTCAAGGGGTATCGGCTGCCACTTTTCTCCCCTGAAAAGGCACAGTAATGTTTTTTTTTTTGGGGGGGGGGGGGGCTTTATTTTCACCTTGTACCTTTACTGTGCATTCGGGGATTATTCTAGTCAACACGCAGCGCTGCAAATTTTGCAGTGCTTCGTGTGGTTTAAATACTGCTCATTCAGTCGCCCCCTCCCTGCGTTCCCCGCACAGCTGCGGATGGATGTTTTGCATAAACATCCATTCGCAGCTCTGGGTGCGGAAGCCAAATCATTTGATGGTCTCTGACCATCGAATGATTTGGAACATACATGCAAAACTAAGGTGCTCTCAAGTGCCTTAGCTTTGCGTGTTCCCTGTACGGGAACAAGGCGGGAGGCTGACATCCGGTGATGTCCGCTGCACGCCTCCGTACCTAATTTAATTAGCCATTAAATGCTGGGCATTCCCATGGATGAGTCCTCTCACCGCTGCCCCACGCCTCTCACCCACACTGGTGGGTGCGAATGGGACGGCGAACTAGTACATCGCCATGCCCACTCGCACCCAGCGTATGCACATTAGCAAACCACCGGGGGACCAAGTAGATTAGAATAACCCCCTTATGTGTAAATAGGGAGATAGTTATTGTTCGGTAACTGTTCTCTTAATCCTTGCAGATTACTGTTCTTGGGTGATGCCATGTATATATCCGTCCCATTGGCCATGGTGCACTCTAGAGACTCTTCCATTGCTCTGCTTCAGTGGGATTGTTCGATGTGTGGAATCCTGACTGCTTCAGTACTTTGTGCCTATCGTGCAAGCAGCAGATATTTATCTTAGGCGTCATATCTCTTGATACCCGATGAGGCTGGCCATCAGCATTTCAACATGGCTGCTTTTGGTAGGCCGCTGTACTGTAAGCTCTCACAGGCATGGCTCGTCCTATGTCTGTACTTGTTCTGTTTTTGTGTCGAACCTTTATCTTGTATGACTTCTATGCTGTCTGTATAATGCTGCAGTGTGTGGTAAACTCTTCATTAGCGCTGTGTCTATAATATTTAAATTGGGTACTTTTATAGTTTCACGGCAGCAGGGAAATCGCATCGCATACGATGCGATGGTACTTTTGTAGTTTCAAGTTTCCCCTGCCCACGGATCGCATCACATACGATTTAGCACACCCGCACTCTCTACGCCGTGCCGAAGCGTGGCGAGCACATGCGGTATGCGTCCTCCCAACTTGTTCATACCCCCACTATCCACGTCAGCGGGGAGTTGATTTTATAAATTGTGGCAAGCGCAGCGAGCCACCGAGCCTGAAGCGTGGTGAGCGGACAATGAAAACGAGCCTGAAGTGTGGCGAGGGGATGAGGAACACATGTCAAGTAATCCGCGTCCCCTCCCCACGCTTCGGTCTCGTTTTCATTGTCCGCTCGCCACGCTTCGGGCTCGCTGCGCTCGCCACACTTTATAAAGTCAACTCCATGCCAACGTGGATAGTGGGGGGTATGAACAAGTCGGGAGGACACGTACTGCGGGTCTCACTACGCTTCGGGGTAGCGTGGATAGTGGGAGTGTGCCAAATGTGCTGCATTGCATGCGATCCAATCACATGCGATTCGCAGGCAGGGGAAACTATAAAAGTACCATCGCATTGCACGCGATCGCATGCGATGCGTTTTCCTTGCCGCCATGAAACTACACAAGTACCATTAATTGTTACAATCTATTTGCCTTACTTCTCATTTCCATTTAAAGCTAACACAGTTTTGCGGTATGTTCGGTTTACTGCAGCGTTGAGTGTGTGAAGTGGCAGCTGTGCATGACTGTGATTGGTTGGAAGTTTTGGGTAAGTGGCACCCCAACATTTCTAAGTGCTAAGCTCTCCGACCCCTTGTTGCCTGATTGCACCCTATATCCTGATTCCTAGCACTCCCATTTATCAAAATAGATTCCTTAACTTTGAAGTGCCGGGTATTAATACGCTGACTAATATTGATGAAATAACTGGTGTGTCAGCCATGCTGTTGTCATGTTATTGTTGCAGTATTGTTGCAGTATTGAGGAGGTGGCTTTCCTAGCTTGTCCAGGCTGAGTTGAATGACAGTTTTTGCAGAGTTGTTGTGGATTGTTGGATTCGTACAATAGAGCAGGTTCCGTGTAGTGTTGTAGGACTTTGAGATGATCAGTTCAGAAAGAATGATGTTGTACCAGTGTTTGTATGTACAGGAAAACTGTCAGCCAATCAGTGCTTCTTGTGTTGGCCTTGTGCATGTGGAGCTGTGCTGGTGAAATAAGATTCCACTTGAGCACTTGGCACGGCCACTGATCACAGCACTTGCTGTAAGTACTGCATTGTAAGACTGATGTGGTGAACAAATGTTTGCTTGTTTTTACACCAACATGTGCTCTCAATCACTGCTCCTCTGTTCCGGACACGCGCCTGGAAAGCAAATCTTCAGCCACTTCCAAATGCAGCCGATTGTTCAAAAACTGTAAAGGAAAATGTTTCAGTTCATTCTTTTTTCTACTTTTTTTTTGGAGTCTGTAATCTGTAGTGTGTGTGTATATTTATGTATTTATAGTGTATGTGTGGTAGGTATGTATGTGCATATATATAATATAGTGTCCATTTGTGTGTCTCTGAAACACTGCCATCCGTTGGCATCGAGTGAAACTACATCTCTTTCTCTAACCCTTGCACAAACACAGACGCAGTCACAATTCCTAGCAATGGGGTGCACACATGCACTGTCCATTCTCAGGTTAGGGTGCAGTGACTTGTAACCACTTAACTTAAATACAGAGCTCAATACTCTCCATAGTAAACTCACTCCCCTTAATAGATAAATAATGGGGATTTGGTTCATGAACCGATCAATGCATTTAAGCGTGCAGCCCATTTCACAGGATCCAATGCAAGTCCTATGGGGGAGGGTGGGGTGGGAAGCGGTAGCAGAATTTTCAAAAATACTTTCAAGCGACTGGATGCCGCTGATTGGCTGAAAGAATTCTCTCAGTCAATCAGTGGCTGGCCAGTCTTTTGAAAGGATTTTTGAAAAATGTATCACCTGGCTCTCACCGCTGGCACACACCTACGGATCGTGAGTGCTAAAAAGCACTTGAGATGTGCTGCTGATGGGTCCGATCTGATAAATTTTATGTGCAGTGGGTTCAGTCTGTAGGGTCCGACCCAATGCACACGGGACCGCGCATTGGGTCGGATCGTATATCATACACGTCCGATTTGGGACGATTTCTAAGCCCAATCCATCGGTGTCGGGTGAAATCGGACCAAATAAAATGGGGCACCTTTCTAGTTGTCATTGTTTGTTTTGAGTTTGTTTCACGCACTTGGAATGGAAGTGTGCCTACTCTGCTTAGTCTGACTCTCTCTGTTCTGGAAATGAATTGATGAAGCATTTCCTTCCTACAGTGAAGCCTATCACCTCAACCAGTGGATCCTTCATGTCCTCGAGATAACCACTACGTGACAAGTCGTCATACACAATGATTTCCGTTTCTGAAAGCAGCATCCCTGGTGATGTGGTGCTGACCTTCCTCCTTACCATAGTGCATCCCTGGTAACTCCAAGGCTATCTCTATGTAGCATCGCACAGTATTGATGTCCTGGGACATCAATGATGATCAGTCAGCACTGTGCAATGCTTGTGGATCTTGGAGACCTAAACATGTCAACTATTCCAGTAATATCCAAATAAATATCATGTCTGTAGGCTCTAGAATATTAGAGCCTATAGACATATTAATAACCGGAACCAGGATCCCGGCCTGCCAGAGCATCCATATAGACCTAGGTGTGAATTTACAATCCATGCATTGTTCCGAGTGGGGTTGGTTGAAATCATGGGTACTTGTGTATTATCACGGCGCCCCCGATTTCCACCACAGGGCATTGTACAACCACAAAATCGCGTCCCATCGCATCGCATACCATATGATCACATGCGATGCGATGAGACGCGATTATACCCGATTTTAAATTGTACAGGCACCCAGACCCGATTTTACATTGTACACCCACCCTGATGGGTAATGACAATGTTAAATGCCCCCCCATTGTTAACGCCACCCCACTATCAACGCCAACCTGAAGCGAGGCGAGCGCAGCGGTACGCGTCCTCAGACAGTTTCATACCCCCACTACCCACGTCGGCGTGGAGTTGATATTATATAGTGTGGGGAGACCGAAGCGTGGCGAGGGGACGCGTAATACTTGTGAAGTAATGCTCGTCCCCTCGGTGGCTCGCTGCGCTCGCCACACTATATAAGATCAACTCCATGCCGACGTGGATAGTGGGGGTATGAAAAGGTCGGAGGACGCGTAACCCACTTCGGGTTGGCGTTGATAGTGGGGTGGCGTTAACAATGGGGGGCATTTAACATTGTCATTACCCATCAGGGTGTGGATACAATAAAAAAATTGGGTCTGGGTGGGCATTTAACATTGAAATCGCATCGCATGCCATTATATACACTCATCCCGGGAAAAGTCTAAAATCTGGTCCATCGCATACCTTGATTAGTGGTATGCGATGCGACGGGCGCCGTAATAATACACAAGTACCAAATCATGGCTCAAACATTAGCCGCCGTTGGTTGATTTTTGCTTTTGGCCCTTATAAAAATATAGCTGTCTAATATACCTTTCTTCTGCTTCGTTAACAGGAGAAATAATGTCAGAATTTCACAGTTTCTACTGCTATATCAAGACTTTTGAAGAAATAGTTCCTATTTAAAGAAAAGGTAAGCGGATATATCTTTGTATGCTTCTTTTTTTTAATTAAAACTACAAAATTGTATAGCAGTTATACAGAAAAGTAAATAATATATAATTTCGCTACCATTATTTTTATGAACTTTTTGAGTGGTAATCATTTTAAGATGGTTAAGAACAATTCATATTGTGGGCCAGATGCACCAAGCTTCAAAAAAGCGATAAAATGTAGCGTGATAAACAACCAGCCAATCAGCTCCTATTTGTCATGTTACAGGCTAAGCTTGAAAAATGACAGGAGATGATTGGCTTGTAGTGTATTACTTCTACTTTATCACTTTTTGAAGCTTGATGTGTCTGTCTGTCTCTCTCTCTCTCTCTCTCTCTCTCTCTCTCTCTCTCTCTCTCTCTCTCTCTCTCTCTCTTTTTGTAACCCGACAAAATAAAAAATATCACAACCAAAGTACTGCACTGTTATAATAATTAATGCAAATAAGACCTAAGATTTGGAGATTAACCCGAGTGAATTTGTGAAATAGGTGTGAAAATTGGCACGCAAACATTTTTATTCATCATAATTACCTGTAATGTTTACCTTATATAGGAAATAATCTTTTTTTACACAACATCTTTTATTTGAATTTATATAACAAATGTGAGCGCCGCTGGCTTTTTTATCTCAGACTGTTGGCACTCAATGGGTTACTACAGAAACTCTTTTACTTGCAGTTAGTATGAGAATAACCTGTTTCTTAATTTGGACCAAGAATCATGTATTTTTAGGTGGCTTATATAGGTCTTTTTACATGTAAATAAACTGGATAAGGTGACAATCTGGCAGAAGAGCAAATGGCGCAACACTTTTTTTGGTAAGCTGCTCAATCAGAGGTGTGTCACTCAAGTGCCAAAAGGGAGGGGCAATTCTGTCTAGGAAAAAACATTTGGTATCCCAATTGCACACTGAGTGAAACATAACTACATAATAATCAAATAACACAGAGATTTTGGTTGCGTATATCTGCAGATATAGTGCTAAGCCCCCAGGCCGTACGTCAAGGCATCTCTGTCACTGGGGGTCCCTAATACTGGGTATGGGTCTGGGGTGTGGGCCCCCAACATGCCGACACAGAGCAAATGGCATCAGCTTCAAATCTAATCTAATTGTCATTGATATTTGGATCTGCGTGGCAGACTGGTTTGTCCACTGATTTTCAGTGCTGCTTAATTAAAATATTGAGAAAGCAGAGTCTATGGACCCTCTGCATCTCAGATCAGTCTGTGTGAGGCTATCTTTGCCTTTCGTAGTCTGTAAAGACACATGACATTAAAGCATCAATTTCTACTTTTATTAAATGTAGGTAGAGGTATTATTCTGTTTACATGAAGACAAACCAGAACACATTCTAAATTACAATGCCACTGTCACTTGCAGAAGGCGGATGTTTATTTTGTTAGTTTAAACTAATATTGAGACATTTTTATCTCTTCTGTAAGTAAACATTTCCTAATTATCAAGTTGTTGTAGCTGGGTTTTATTTAGAGCCATGGAAAAACACAAAAATAAGCAGCGCTAAAACAGTTAAAGACTGGTTAATCTATCACAAATACATTTATTGGGTACACTAAAATTGACTAAATAGCCAGCATGTAGAATAAAAAAATACATAAAATAAATGAATAAAAATTAGGTTTTGATTGTCCCCACCAACCGTAATGTTAGAAGTGTCCTGGAGAGTCCGTATTTATAGGCCCATAGATGGTGAAATGGATCCCCAAATGGTCATCCGGAAGGAGAACGGATATAGGGCAGATTTTGCAAGGGGTGTCCCAAGAGGGCATAAATAACCACAGATCCTTTTTGTAGTTTAAAAGTCCTTAACCCCCAATGAAAAAAGATGTGTGATTGTTTGTATCCTATTGGTGAATGGAAATAGGTCCAAGTGGGGCTGTTGTGGTCTACAATCCAGGAACACTAGGTTGTGGGGGATAGCAATGTCCTCCCCATCACAGTGAATTACATCATTGAGAATTACTTACTTGACATGATCTCATAGGACATAGCTGGCCATGTAATAGCAATTTTACAGCGCTTAAGTTCTTCCTGATCCATCAGTGGTGTTCATTCGTTACTGGGAGATGCTGGTGGATCTGGGAGAATGGAACCTGTTCTATATTATTATAGTACTGTCCAAAGAAGTATTATAATATTGTGTGAGTCACTATTGCGCCACCAAAACATTTTCTTGAGGCATGGGCTCAACGAGACCACCACTGAATGTGTCCTCTGGTATCTGGCATGAAGACGTTAGCAGCGGAAGTCATCTAAGTTATGAGTTGGGGCCTCCATGGCTCGGAATTGTTTATCCAGCACATCCCACAGATATTCAATCGAATGAAGATTTTCTGAATTGAAAGACCAAGTTAACACCTTAAACTTTGTCATGTTCTCCAAACCATTGCTGAAGAATTTTTGCAGCATGGCAATGTGCATTATCCTGCTGAAAGAGGTCACTGCCATCAGGGAAGACCCTTGCCATGAAGGCTTGTACCTGGTCTAGAGCAATGTTTAGGTAGGTGGTGCATCCTAAAGTAACATCCATATTAATACCAGGACTCACGGTTTCCCAGCGAACATTGCCCAGAGCATCACAGGCCTTCCCTGGCTGGCCGCCTTCCCATAGTGCATCCTGGTGCAATCTCTTCCCCTGACAACTAATGCTCATGGAACTGGCCAACCACATGTAAAAGAAAACCTTTATTTCAATATATGAGGCCACATTCTTTTGCTCCAGTTTTGTGCTCATGTGCCCATTGTAGTCCCTTTTAGAGGTTGGCAGGAATCAGCATGGGCAATCTGACCTCTCTGCAGCTGACCAGCCCCATATGCAGTGTTCTGACAGCGTTCTGTGAAAGCCAACATTAACTTTTTTTGTGCTAGAGTAGCTCTCCTGTGCGATATGACCAGAGAAGCTAGCCTTTGCTCCACATGTGCATCAATGACCCTGTCACTAGTTCATTGGTTGTTCCTAGTTGGACACATTTTGTACAGTGTTTCCCCAAGGATTTGTTCTTTCCACCTTTCTTTCTTTGTTTCCACCTTTCTTTCTTTGTTTCCACCTTTCTTTCTTTCTTTCTTTCCACCTTTCTTTCTTTCTTTCTTTCTTAATGATTGCACCTCGAGTTATCCAACTGTGAAGCTCTTGAAATTTGAAGACGATACCATGTTCATTGGTCTTATGAAGGATTGAATGTCTCTCTTCTGCACGGATCACTAGCTCCCATTCACTATTACAGGACTTTCATCAGGATACTCCCACCCTATGGAATGCCCTTCCAAGCACAATAAGGATCCCTACTAGCCTTCAAACTTTCAAGCGTTCCCTGAAAACGCACCTCTTCAGACAAGCCTATCCTATTTACGTACCACACACACAACCCTCAGACAATTTATTATATAGCTTTCCTTCTGGACTTGCAACTTTGCGGGACTGCTATGCTATTACTGGTGCCTGTCCTTGTGTTTCCCTCCTATGTCCCTATAAATTGTAACCTTGCAGCAGGGCCCTCCTACCTCTATGTCTGTCTGTTGTTACCCCATTTGTTATATCACTGTCTACAATTGTAAAGCGCCACAGAATCTGCTGCGCTATATAAGAAACTGTAAATAAATGTATATGTTAGTTGGGCGCCCGTTACGTAGTTTGCGTAGTGGTTAATTGAGAATACCAATACACCACTATGCTGGCTACGTAAAGTACGTAACTTACGCAAATGACTTAAGTTATGCAAATGACGTAACTGGAGCCCTGCTAACACATAAAGTATCATATGGCCACTATCCACGTCATAACCCCAGTGTCCATGTGAAGCGTGGCGAGCAGACGCAGATACGCATCCCCTCGCGGGGCTCGCTACACTTCGGGCTCGTTACACTTTATAAAATTAACTCCACGCCCACGTGGACACTGGGGTTATGACGTGGATAGTGGCCATATGATTGTGTAAGTTTGTGTGTGCGCATAATACTTACCATCCACGATGTCCCCGGCAGCTCCGGCACTCGGTCCCGGCCTCCATGACAGTCCGTGAAGTACGCTATTAGCGTAGTGCTGCTGGGGGAGCTGGGAAACCAAGTGATGCTCCCCCAGCGGTGACTACGCAAAATCGCCGCCATTGTTAGCCGCCGCCTAGAGTTTCGCCGCCCGGCCGCTGCTGCATCCCCGATGCCCGCTGACAATGTAAGTCGATCCCCTTGTCCCCCCCCCCCCCGTCTGCCCGGCCGTCCCCGATCGCCGCACATTCCCCCCCACGGCCAAGATTAGCCGGCCGCCCGGCAGTGGCTACGCTGATAATGTAGCCAAAGCTACGTTGTCAACGTAGCGTAGCCGGGCGCCCGGCTAACATATAAGTACCATAAATAAAACAGTTGGTCTTTTAACGCAGTCAAAACAACTGGTGGAAAATGGTGGAAATGATCGTAGTCTTTAGGATCCTCATATGGTGTCTCCAATCGCTATAATTGACAGTGGTGGATACCTTCAGGATTCTGGGTTCTGCAATCTCCAGAGATATCAAATGGGGTTACATTATAGACCCAATTTTTAAGAAGGTTCGGTGAATATTGTTTTGCGCCAACTTAGGAAGTTTCATTTGCTGATGAAATTGTTGATTCTTTTTTTATTTGGCCCTTGTCAAAGGTGCTCAGATCATTACGCTTGCCCACTTTGTTGCTTCCAATACTTCAGTTTCCAGGACAGAGTGTTAACTTGTTTCCTTTTATATCCACATGCCATTGTAATGTTATAATCAATGTTCTTCACTTTACCCATCAATGGTTTTTAGGTTATGCCTATCAAGTATGCTGTGGACCGATAGAATCTCCTTTGGTGGGACTCCTCATTTACATGAAGTCCAACACCCATTCCCTGTTTGTTTTCATAATGAAATTCCTCCTATAACCAAGAAACCTAAACAATACTGTGGCTATTCCAGGCCTGTGTTGATTTATAAGCTTCTTTATAATTAGATACTCTTCTAGCGCTAGGTTTAAAAATAGCATTCTATTCTCGAGTGGTCAGTAAACCTTTGTGAAACAACAGTGGTGTCGCAGCCGAGGGGAGTACGGGTTACGCGGAGCCTGGTCGCAATGAAAACACCTTCCGTTGTCCGAGGCTTTGAAGAAACAAATGTACGCTTCGGGATAAATGCTAAATCTTGAAGTTCTGGACTGTCTGCCATTCCAACATTTGTCTATTGGCTTCTACTAATATGCAGATGAAGAAATGGTTTGCCAAAAATATTGCGTTCCTTTATCCTATGGAGTTAATGTTTTGAATGTTGCTCAGCTGTTGCTTTTGCGAATTAAAGCTTTCTAAACTTTGCCAATGTATTTCACATGATCGTATATTCAGTACACAAATAGTGGTATTCGGTGTCTGCTTCCAGGGAACCTTGGGTATGTAAATACCTTGGCACCATGTTATGAAATGCTGTTTATATCTAATTGTCACTCCTATTATCTGTCCCCCATATGTCAAAAATTCTGCTTCCACCCTCCGTTCATCAACACTGATGTAGCTACATGATTTCAGTGTAGCCTCTTCCCTTGTTTCCCCATTTCCAGTTTATCTCAACATGTCCAGCACATACATTCTAGAAACCTTGTCTGTGGTAGATTCCGTGTAGTAGGAGGGTGACTTCTTTTCATTATGGTTTGTTCTTCTGGTTTATATAGGCCATACAGGAAGCGTCAGCATTAGGGATGCCAATCCCGGGGCATTTTTTTCAATCCCGGGATTGGCATCCCTAAACGAAAAACACGCCCTGTCCACCCCTACATGGGCGGGTGCGTGGCAGCCGAGAACGGGGCAGAGCAGCGCTGCGGGGGTGCTTGGTGCCGCCCCGCAGATTTACTTACATAGGCGGGCGGGAGTGGGGCAGACAGCAGCGCTGCGGTGGTGCTTGCCTGGTGCCTCCAGGCAGGTAGTGGCAGCACCAGCTGGGCAGGAGTTCAATCCGGCCGGGAGTGGTCATCCGTACCAGGACGCTGCGGCCTGAGCAGCGTGATGGTCAGAAGTCACACTGCACAGGCCACACGCCGGGTTCGGGAACAGCTGGGCAGCTTCTGAGCGGGTTCTCAGAAGCTGCCCGGCATTAGACTGCGCATGCACAGTCTAATCCCGAAATTCCGGGATTGGATACTCCAATCCCGATATTGAAATCCCGTACATTTTGGAGCCGAATCCCAGAATCCCGCCGAGTCAGCATACAGGTCCATCTGTGGTAACTATTGTAAACCCAGGTAATATATGCTTGTTGTGGTTAATAGGTACGTTAGAAACATAGACTTTGATGGCAGATAAGAGCTACTTGGCCCATTACTGCAGTCTTCCCCTTTTCTAACCAAACCCTATTTCAGCAAATAGCTTGCACTCACGTACATTGATGAGTTTAGGGCGCTTATCAGTCAGCAACTTTACACATGCAAATTTTCAACGCAGGTTCACTTCCTGAAAAACACGGTGAAAAGTCACTCCAGTGCTTCGGAAAGTCAGCATTTCGGGCACCTTGTGAACATTTTTCATCAGCAGCATTACAAGAAGAGAATTGCTTACCCCCATTTGCTTCCTTATAATCTTATATAGTAATATTTATGTTTGGTCATCTGTCAGCAAAACTAAAGGTGCATACACACTGTACAATTATTTTGACCATTTTCGTTGAAAGGCCTTTCCCTTGAACCCAGTGTCCTGGACGAAAGATGTTGACAAAAGATGTAGCTACAGTTTATAGGCTCTTTTTGAAAGATTTCCAAAATGAGCCGCTTGCACAGTTGACCAACAACGTTCGTCGCAAACACACTGAAAGAATTTTTTTTATCAATTTCGTTCAGAATGGTCGAAATGAATGAAATTGTTCAAAAAAATTGTACAGTGTGTATGCTACTTAAGTCAACCTTTAACAGTAGTAACTTGGACTGGTTTATTCTGTTACATTGAACACTCCAAATGATTAGCTGTGACTGCAGCAGGCAGGACCCAGAGACTTGCAGCCAGTACGATGTAGTATCTTCTTCTACCGCTATTTATTGGCTTCTTATTGCGTTTGGTTATATAGCAATTATACATTTATATGACTGGAGTGAGGTCTATCTCCAGTTTGCTACAGGAAGTAAAACCTTTAGGGTATGCACTTACACTTAAGGCACGTACACACGTTGATATTTGTGCTAAGCGATTTAGGGTAGGCAATTTCTCTTGAACTTCTGGGTGTCTAGATCACCCATATAAATGTAGCGATGTGTGCAAAGTCTTTTGTGTTAAGCAGAACAAAAACCTGCTGCGCGATCTAAAGTCGTGAATACACGGTGAGATATTGGCTAATGGGCGATTTTGGCTAGGTGCACTGGAGATTTTGTATAACTATGATAGTCTGTGATCTAGTCAAAATTGCCTTGCCTGCATAGTCTATGCTAGGTGATACTGACTAATACTGTTTTCAGACCGCATATGCCGTGTCGCACCCGGGATTAGGACACTGGTCCCGTCCTCAGAGCGACACGGCATATGCGGTCTGAAAGCTCCTACCTGGTTTATTGCTGTGTCTGTGACGTCACATGAGGCGGAGCTGAGCGGCGGTGCATCACCCGGGGCTTGGGAGGAGGCTGCACTTGGAGCTGACAGTGCTGCCTCCTCCATACTGTGAACGTTTTCAATTTCTCCGCACAGAATCACAAGTAAATAATTAGCTCCACCTGTGGATCTTTTAAAATGTGTCCGTCAGTAATGAGTGCACATGCCGGGTGACCTAAAAAACGTGAACTGTGTGGGTGTCTTGAGGACTGAGGTTGAGAACCACTGGTCTACTCAGATCTTTTAGAAAACTGGCAAAAATTGCAACGTGTGTATGCCCCTCACACTACCTCCCCCTCCCAGGACACTTGTGTGCTTCCATATTACTACACTACTGCTCAGTCACTTCTGAGTCAGTGATAAAGTGGAGATCATGCAACAGCCAATCAGCTCCTTACTTATGTCACAGGCTGGGTTTGAAAAATCTACAGTTAGGAGCTCATCAGCTGGTAGTTTATCACTCTCCACTTGATCACTTTTTGAATCTTGGTGCATCTGTCCCATAGTGCTTTGTTTTTGTTCCATTTGAGCCCACACCAAAATGGTTCTTACATTTATATATTAGTACAAAATAATGTATGCATAGTGAGAAGGACCCATTTCCCCCCCCCCCTCCCCCCTTTCTACTTTACTCCTCTAGGCACTGGAGTAACTATAGCACCGCAGCCCCCGCTACAGCGGGGGGGGGGGGGGGGCGCTGTGCATATGGGGGCGCCGGGGGCTGCGGTGCTATAGTTACACCTCCCCCCCCCCCAATCCCCCGCAGGCTTACCTATTTCGCTGGTCCTGGTGGCTCCGTTCTTCTGTTGAGGACCACCACAAAATGGCCGCCCCCATATAGCACACAGTTCTCTGAAACTGTCTGCTGTATGGGGGCGGCCATTTTGTGGTGGTCCTCAGCAGAAGAACGGAGCCGCCGGGACCAGCGCGAAAGGTAAGGCTGCGGGGGATTGGGGGGGGGGTTTGTATAGGCGGCGGGGGGGGGCGCCCCCCCCAAACTGCGGGGGGCGCCCAAAACGGAGCTACGTCGATGCCTCTAGGCATTGTTCTTGGTGGCCACGCTGGTCTTCACGTCCATTAGTGATTTTCATCAAAACATATTACACAGCTGTGCCTGCCTCTGACTCAAGTGAGGTTTCACTTTCACTTCTGGTTATTGTATTGTGTGTTTTAATTGTTATCCTTTTTTATGATTTGTTTATGGAATGACTATAGATTAGACTTTGGTTAAGCTTTGTATAGGTAACTGTTTATCGTAAATGCTGCCTATGAGCCTTCACAGTCTGTAGGTTCCCACATATTCTGGCCATTTGTGATCCGTGTTGCCACCAGTACCCCTTGTAAGAAATAATATTGTTTTGTCAGAGCGAAAGCTGAGGACTGTGTCCCTTTCGGCTTGTCTCTTCTGTAGCAGCCTCAGCAGGAGGAATTTTCGAGGGCCCCTCCCTGATGGTGAAGGGGGGGAAGGGGAGTGATCGCGAAGCTCAGCATTTAACCAGAGGATTTGTGCAGCTAGTTTGCCAGCTGTCACTAGGAATAGAGGACACAAGATAAGCTTCTATGAAGGAATGTCCTGGCCCAGCGTGTACTATGGTGTGCATTAGGCCTAATAAATGTATGTCGCATATATATATATATATATATATATATATATATATTCATTTATTCATTTATTATTAACAGTTTCTTATATAGCGCACACATATTCCGCAGAACATTGACATCAGTCCCTGCTCCAGTGGAGATTACAATCTATATTCCCTACCACATGTACACTCACACACAGACCTTCTAGGGTTAATTTGTTGGGAGCCAATTAGCTTACCAGTATATTTTTGGATTGTGGGAGGAAACCCACGCAAGTATGGGGAGAATATACAAACTCTGCACAGTTATTTATTTATTTATTTATTAACAGTTTCTTATATAGGGCACACATATTCTGCAGAGCTTAACAGAGAATATTCAAACATTCGCATCAGTCCCTGCCCCAGTGGAGCTTACAATCTATATTCCCTACCACATGTACACGCACTCACAGACATTGTAGGGTTAATTTTTTTGTTGGGAGCCAATTAGCCTACCAGTATATTTTTGGATTGTGGGAGGAAACCGGAGTACCCGGAGGAAACCCAAACACGGGGAGAATATACAAACTCCGCACATTTACGGCCATGGTGGGAATGGAACCCATGACCTCAGTGCTGTGAGGCAGTAATGATAACCGGTACTCTTTACCTAGAACGGCGCCCGCGATTTGCATCACGGGCGTCGGGGGTAAAAAATCGCGGGCATCGCGGTCATCGTTTGCACAAAAAAACCGGGTGCGACACGATTTTCCCATAGGGATCAATGTTAAAAGTCAGATTGGACGCGATTTTAGTGTTAAATGCCTCAATGGCCGCGATTTTTACATAGGAAACAATGTTAAAATGGGCCACAGAGCCCTAATAGTCCCCCTGAAGTCTTAAATGGCCCCCACAATTTTTAACGCCACCCCACGATCAACGTGAACCCGAAGCGTGGCGAGCGCAGCGGTACGCGTCCTCCGACCTTTTCATACCCCCACTATCCACGTCGGCGTGGAGTTGAGAATAGAATAGTGTGGCGAGCGCAGCGAGCCACCGAGCCCGAAGCGTGGCGAGCGGACGCGGATACCTGTGAAGCCCGCGAAGGGACGCGTTTACCTGTGAAGGTATCCGCGTCCCCTCGCGGGGCTCGCCACGCTTCGTGCTCGGTGGCTCGCTGCGCTCGCCACACTATTCTATTCTCAACTCCACGCCGACGTGGATAGTGGGGGTATGAAAAGGTCGGAGGACGCGTACCGCCGCCCCTCGCGGGCTCGCTGCGCTCGACACGCTTCGGGTTGACGTTGATCGTGGGGTGGCGTTAACAATTGTGGGGGCCATTTCAGACTTTAGGGTGACTATTTGGGCTCTGTGGCCCATTTAACATTGTTTCCTATGGAAAAATCGCGGGCATTGAACACTAAAATCGCATCCAATCTGACTTTTAACATTGATCCCTATGGGAAATCGCGGGCATCGCATCGCACCCGTTTTTTAGTGCATACGATGGTCGCGATGGGCGCCGTTCTAGGTAAAGAGTACCTGATAACCTTTACCCCGTCTGCACTGCCCTGGGTATTTGCCACCTATTCTGCAAGTGTTTTAACCCCTTCAGTGGTTATTTTTTTAGGGAGCGCTCCCCACTGGGCAAGTTTTTTTGGGGGAGTACTCCCAACAGCCCCCCCCCACCCCTCACACTGTGTTTCTTGGGGCTGGGCAGCGCTGCCGAGCACTCTGCTGCTGCCTGTACCTGCCCTCGGCAAACCGGTTGTGAGCTGCATGGCGTTAGCGAGGTCATACCGCACACAGCAGTGGGAAGGAGGAGGGGCCGGGCAGAGGCTGAAGCTGTGTTGGGGTTCCTGCAGTCATGAGGAGCTTTGCTTAGTCACACCAGTGGCCATTATCATTACAGTAGCCTCACCCCATTGTGCTGAGCCATGGCTTCGAAATAAGCGTGCCATATGTGCATGTGTGGACGCATCGCAGCCATGATGAGCGTGACTACACACAAACACAGGTAGAACATAGGACTCCACGCTGTTAGGGTATTGGTGGGAATCGAACCTAAGGCGTCAGTGCTTTGTGGCCGTAATACTAACCATTATAGCCTCATATTATCCCAGGGCATATATTGTCTTTTTTCTCTTTTTATGCTAGAAATTCCCTTTGGTGTGTAAATAGTGCACCTGAGTTGGCTTGTGTGGTAGGGAACTGCTTATTGACTGTCCTGTGTTCTCGCTCTTATAAATCACTAGCATTTATTTTTGTAGTTAATGCTGGAGTGCAAATTAGACATTGCATCAGCATAGTAAAGGAGGTCTCTAATGCTCTCAGGAAGTTGTAATTGCAGCCTAATGTGTGTTTATTAAACCATCTTCTCAGTTGCACAGTGAAGAGCCTGCATTAAAACATTCATGAGCGGTTGCACTGCCCAGCTCTATAAGTGGCATTCCCCTTTTGGAGGAAAAGTGATATTTATCTCAATGAAGCTTAAGAAAATCATCTTCCACCTCTTGTTTAGTAATCTCATGCTGCCCTATGGACAGGTAGATGATTAATATGGAAAAGATGGAAACTAGTGGTGTTGTCTGCTAATAATATACTGTATTTGATTTTAAAAATAACATCCCTGAAAATCACACATAACAAAATGTTGGTCTCTGATGTGATTGGCTCCATTGTACAATGTGATCGGCTCCGTGGTACAATGTGATAGGCTCCGCTTTGTGTTCTATGCTGTGATAGGTTCTTCTCTGCATTCTGGCCAAACGTTTCAGAGGGGGGGGGATTTGTTATACATGTGTGTGGACAAATTGTACTGCAGCTTGTCTTGTACTACACGTTACATTGGTTGTTACATGTGGTCCATTGAAGTATAGCTATGGCCATCAACCATGGGTTATTTGAAATCATTGATGGTCTATAACCAATGGTAACATCCATGGGGGGGGGGGGGGGGGAACCAGATAGTTTCCTGCTACAGAGCTACCAATTTTGTTTTTCTTTCACCAAGGTCTCGGGACACTGAGCATAACTGTGGCCCGGACACCCACCAAGCCACGCCCCAGGGTCCTGATTGGCCCATAACTCAATAAACCGCAAAGGACATAGTGCTAGATGTATGAAGCAGTGATAAGGGAGGGGAAGTGAGCCAGAGGAGGAGTGGCCCATGGCAACCAATCAGCTGCTTTGTATAATTTTAGATACCTCAGTTCTGATTGGTTGCCATGGGCCACTTCTCCTCTGGCTCACTTCACTGCTTTATACATCTACCCCATACACTGCTAAATGGATGACATGCTTTGGGGTTACTGTAGATATTGGTGGCAAACTATACATGTTACAGTTACATTTAAACAAAAGGATAGGAAAAAAAACACATAAATCATATTTGGTACTTGTGTATTATCACGGTGCCCATGCCCGCGGATCGCATTGTATGCAAATATCGCATATGATTTGCATACGATGTGATTTAGCACACCACCACTAGCCACGGCAGCCTGAAGCTTGGCGATGGGACGTGGTACGCGTCCTCCCGACCTGTTCATACCATCTCTATCCACGTCGGCGTGGAGTTGATTTTATAAAGTGTGGCGAGCGCACGCCCAAAATGACCCCGAAGCTTGGCGAGCGGACAAGGAATACATCTCAGCTCGCCACGTTTCGGTCTCGTTTTCAGCGTCCCCACGCAGGGCTTGCTGTGCTCGTCGCGGTTCGGGCTTGGTGGCTCGCCACATTTTATAAAATCAACTCCACGCCAACGTGGATAGTGGGGGTATGAACAGGTTGGGAGGACGCGTACCGCGTCCCCACGCAGGGCTCGCCAGCCTTCGGGCTGACGTGGCTAGTGGTGGTGTGCTAAATCGCATCATATGCCAATCATCATGTGATCCACGGGCATGGGTGCCGTGATAATACACATGTACCTTATATTTGAAATAGAAAAGTTATTTAAAATGATTCCATTTTTGCCAGGTTGGAGTAAAATGCCATGACTGAGATTGCAGGGCATAAACGTTGGAAACCGGTTTCATCCTTTTTAAACACTAAAGTCATTCGGAGCAGCGAGATACATGACTCATTAGAAAACCTTGGTGGTATTGGTAACCACAAGATAATAAGATTTCTCTTTCAATGGTCCTGGTGACACAGCTCAACACTGGGATGTAGGAGGGTCCGAAGGAGCCAGGCACCTATCCTAAAGTTTTAGAGGGTAGGCTCCTCCCCTACTGCATCCCTGGACTCTTCAGTTCGTGTTAGGTGCCCACTGGAGTGGGTGCTATTCTAAAGGGCTGCAGGAGCAGCCGAAGAATTAGAGTAGTTAGGGGATTTTTATTGTTTTATTAACTTTTACCCTAGCTAGGTAGGCACAGTGTGAGGATTCTCATAGTGAATCCTCACACTGCTAGCGCAGCAGGAGCTGACAGAAGCGCGTCCTGTCAGCCCACTGTGCACAGGGGAGACACTGTCTGGTCTCCCTGTGCAGCGCTTATAGCCTTTTTCCAAAAGGCTGCCTGGGCTCCGGAGTACCCTGAAACCGGCTCCACATTTAGGTGGGGATCATGGGGGACAGGCGCTCCGTGATGGCGGCGGCCATTTTATGCGGAGCTTACACGCTGAGCTCCTAGATGAGAGGACAGCAGCGTTGTGACAGGCATGTTCCAAGTGATCCCCAGTTGAGGGGGAGACACTGGAACTAGGAAATCCTACCTGAGGAGCGGCTGGCTGGGGGTGGTTGGCGCCAAAAGGTCACGGACCCCGCAGCAGCAGGGACCTGTGGTCTCTTCCTTCACTCTGACTTTGGCGCCTTTCAGAACGCTTGCAGCGGAGCTGAGCTGGCTTACTGATCCTGGCAGAGTGACTTGGATTTCCTGGGCATCGCTTCCCCGCAGTTGAAAACAACAGACAGATAAGTGATTGGGTGCATTGCCTCTGTATAAACGCTTGTACATTGTTTGCACTGTGTATACTGATAGATATACATTTATCACTTGCATCATGTCTGAGCATCAGGCTGTGGTTTTGGGGGAGGGAGCCCTTAGTGCACTGAGCGCGTGCAATGTTTGCACACAAAAGTTTGTCCCTGAGCAGATGGCCAAGGGGGGCTTATGTATTACTTGCGCTGATGTGAGACCCATGGGCAGTGAACCCCATAGGGCAGAGCAGATGGAACCTGCGTGGGCCAGGGCCCTAGGCAGGTCAGTTAACGCTTTGGTGCAGCTTTTGGACAGGCAGAGTGATGGGCTGGTAGAATCACAGAGACCTATGCCATCATCTCAGCAGTCGTCAGGCTCCTTGCCTCTTACCCAGGCAGATCCTGCGCTGATTCAGGTGATGCAGGATACTGCAAAAGGGATCAACAGGTTCAGTGAAATGCTGGACAAAATGGATGATGTGGCAGGGACCCCTAGAAGGTCTTATGCTTTGACTACTGTGGTAGATGAGGAGGAAGGAGAGTATACTGACATCCCCTGGGATCAGGGTGATGATGTGGAAGAGAACTCTGCTGCTGGTATAGAGGATCTCATTGTAGCTGTGAAGCAGGCTTTAAAGCTGTCTGTGGAGGATAAGACTCCTGTTAAAGGTGTTTTTAAGCGACAGCGGAAGGAGGCTGTTACTTTTCCTTCAGATGAGGGGTTACAGGAATTGTTAGAAGGGGCTTGGAAAACTCCTGATAAGAGGCTACAGATGCCTAAGCGATTCCTTAGTCTGTACCCCATGCCAGAGTCTCATGCGGAGCTCTGGGAAAAGGTCCCAGTTGTGGACGCTTCAGTGGCACGTTTGTCCAAGGCTACTGTATTACCAGTACAGGGCGGTGCAGCTTTCAAAGATTCTGTGGATAAAAAGCTGGAGGGTAACCTCAAGGCTATCTTTGAAGGGGTGGGGTTTACCTTACGGCCCCTTATTGCTTCAGCCTGGGTCTCTAAGGCCATGATAGAGTGGGCTGGTGAATTATGCACCATGCTGCAAGCTGACCCTGGTGCGTTACTGCTTGCAGAAAAGATTAAGGCAGCTGCAGAATATGCAGTGGAAGCAGAGGAGGAAGCTATTAAAATGGCAACCAGAGTGTCCACAGTCTCCATTAATGCCAGGAGAGTGCTTTGGCTTAAAGCCTGGGAAGCAGACAATGAGTCCAAGAAGGCTCTGGAAACATTTGCCTTCAAAGGAAAGGTACTTTTTGGTACCGAATTAGAGGAGATTATAAAGCAGGCCACGGGCGGCAAAAGTACATTCCTGCCGGCCTCCTCAGCAAAGCAGACGTCCAGATTTTCTGCTTTTAAGCCGTCCTTTCGGCCCTCCCCTAGAGGTGGTGCGTCCTTTCGAGGACAGTCTTTCAGGGGAAGGTTTCAGTCCTCTAGAGGCAAGACACAAAAGTCAAAATTTGGCTCTTTTCACAAGAAGCCTGCCACAAAAGGAGAGGATAAACCCTCTGCATGACTGTCAGGGGCTTCGCCCGACAGTGACAAAAGTGGGGGGGCGTCTCACACTCTTCACGGACGCTTGGGCTTCTCTAGGCCAGGATGCCTGGGTGTTAGATATTATAACACAAGGTTACAAAATCCCTTGCAGAGGGCCGCCTCCGAAGAGGTTCATCCCCACATCCTTACCAAAGGAGGCACGGCTTCGTACAGCTCTTGTGAGAGCAGCTCACTCCCTTTTGAAAAAAGGGGTGGTTACACCAGTCCCCAGGGCAGAGTGGAAGAAAGGCTTTTACTCCACGCTGTTCCTGGTGCCCAAACCAGACGGGTCTTTCAGACCAATACTAAATTTGAAATCCCTAAATGTTCATTTATTTATGGGTAGACCATTTCAAAATGGAGTCCCTACGGTCAGTACTCCTGAGTCTGGACCAGGGAGAATTTTTGGCGTCCATGGATGTCCAGGACGCATATTTGCACGTCCCTATACACCCGGAGCATCAGACCCTGTTGAGGTTTGCCATAGGAGACCTGCATTTACAATTCCGGGCGTTACCCTTTGGGCTAGCAACCGCGCCAAGGGTATTCACAAAGATAATGTCAGTGATGGCGGCGGTGCTGAGGCTCAGGGGAATCACAGTAATACCCTATTTGGACGATCTCCTGTTCAAAGCAGAGTCAGCAGCCATGCTGCAGAGTCACTTGGCAGAGGCCATCAGTTTTTTGCAAGCTCACGGCTGGATTTTAAATTTGCAAAAATCTCAGTTGGTACCGTCACAAAGGCTCCAATTCTTGGGAGTCATACTGGACACCCATCTTCATCGGGTATTCCTCCCGGAGGTAAAGGCCAGGGATCTGGTCACCCTAGTCCAGGAGATTCTCAGGGCTCAGAGCATTTCAGTATGGAGGTGCCTCAAGCTCCTGGGGAAGATGGTGGCGTCATTCGAGACGCTTCAATTTGCCAGGTTCCATTCTCGGAGGTTCCAATGGAACATTTTGTCAGCCTGGTCAGGAAACACTTTGACCATGAAATCCGAGATGATAGTGCTGTCTTCGGACACTCGAGAATCCTTGAAATGGTGGACAGAAGTAGATTCCCTTCAGTGGGGTCGGTCATTACAGACCTGGGACTGGTTGATAGTAACTACCGACGCCAGTCTCAGGGGCTGGGGGGCAATAGTCCTGGATCTCAGGCTTCAGGGCCTGTGGACGGCAGAGGAATCAGCGTTACCAATCAACATCTTGGAGTTGAGAGCTGTCTGGAAAGTGATTTCCTTGGCGGGAGACAGGTTACAGAACCTCCCTTTGAGGATTCAGACCGACAATGCCACAGCTGTGGCGTATCTGAATCACCAGGGAGGTACACGCAGCAGATTGGCCATGTGGGAGGTGTCCAGAATCTTCCTATGGGCGGAACAGAATGTTCCAGCTGTATCGGCTATATTCATTCCAGGAATAGAGAATATAGAAGCCGACTTCCTGAGCAGGGAGGAGCTCAAGGAAGGGGAATGGAGCTTACACCCTCAGGTGTTTCACCAAATCACTTCGATGTGGGGAATTCCGGATGTGGACCTGATGGCATCCAGGGTCAACCGTCAAGTGCCCAGGTTCTATGCCAGAACAAGGGATCCACTAGCGGAGGCAGTGGATGCCATGACTATTCACTGGCAGGGAGATCTCCTTTATGCATTCCCACCAGTACCAATGTTACCGAGACTTCTGAAGAAAATACAGGGGCAGAAGGTTCCAGTGATCTTAGTGGCCCCAGATTGGCCAAGGAGGTCCTGGTACTCGAGGCTTCAGAGGTTGTCTGTGGACTCATGGCGTCTACCTCTGAGACCAGACCTTCTAAGACAAGGCCCATTCAATCACCTGGATTCAGATCGATTGATTTTGACGGCCTGGCTATTGAAACCACCATTTTGAAAAGAAAAGGGTTTTCTGAGGCAGTAGTACAGACGATGATAAAAGCCAGAAAAGCTGTATCTTCGGCAAATTATTATAGAGTCTGGAAGACTTACATTCGATGGTGTGAGAGAAGAAAGGCTCATACATCTCATTTTACGCTATCAAGAATGATGGAATTCTTACAAGATGGTTTTTCATCGGGGCTAAGCCTTCAGTCACTGAAGGTGCAGATTTCGGCCTTGTCCATCTATTTCCAGAAAAAGATAGCCATTTTGCCGGAAATTCAAACCTTTTTACAAGGAGTATCCAGGTTGAAACCTCCATACAAGCAACCAGTAGCACCTTGGGATCTATCACTGGTTTTGGAATGCCTTCAAAAGGCACCATTTGAACCTTTAAGGTCGGCTGACTTTAAGTTTCTCACGTGGAAGCTAGTGTTTTTGTTAGCAGTAGCATCTGCTAAAAGAGTTTCAGAATTGGGAGCTTTGTCATGTAAATCTCCCTTCTTAATTTTTCATGATGACAGGGCTGTTTTAAGAACAGTGCCTCAGTTTTTACCGAAGGTGGTATCTACCTTCCATTTAAATCAGGAGATAGTTCTACCTGTGTTTCAACCCCCAGAGGGTTCTAAGAAAAGGGACAAGTTGAGAACTTTGGATGTTGTGCGTGCCTTACGCATATATGTGGACAGAGTGAAGAGTGTCAGGAAGACTGACACATTGTTGGTATTGTATGACGTACACAAAATTGGTTGTCCTGCATCTAAGCAGACTATTGCTAGGTGGTTGCGGTCTGTGATAGCCTTTGCATACACCAAAGTGGGTAGACCAGTACCGGCCAAAATAAATGCGCATACCACCAGGTCAGTTGCCACCTCTTGGGCGGTTCGACATGGGGCCACAGCTGAGCAGGTTTGCAGAGCTGCCACTTGGTCATCTGTTCACACATTTGCCAAATTCTATAGATTCCATGAGTTCGCGTCGGAGGACGCATCATTCGGGCGAGCAGTGCTGAGAGCTGCAGACCTGAGCGTACCCTCCCAAAGGACCGGCTCTGGAACGTCCCAGTGTTGAGCTGTGTCACCAGGACCATTGAAAGAGAAAAAGGGATTTTTGTAAGAACTTACCGTTCGAATCCCTTTCTCTGATATGGTCCTGGTGACACAGCGATCCCTCCCTTACGCTCAGTAAGTATGCCAGAAGTTTCATGATGTTCATGTTAAAATGGTTAAAAGTTAACAGTTTCTGTTATAAAATGTGCATATAATATGTGCAGGCGTTTGTACTGAGTTAATGTATTCCAGTGGCTTTGAAAGATTGAACTGAAGAGTCCAGGGATGCAGTAGGGGAGGAGCCTACCCTCTAAAACTTTAGGATAGGTGCCTGGCTCCTTCGGACCCTCCTACATCCCAGTGTTGAGCTGTGTCACCAGGACCATATCAGAGAAAGGGATTCGAACGGTAAGTTCTTACAAAAATCCCTTTATTTGCATTGTGAAGTGTCTCCTTTGAGATGAAGGCTGCTGCAGCCTTGTTTGAACTGTTCCCAGGTTTCTACGCTGTATGGACTTTGTGGCATTTTAAAACAAACATGTATCCTTATGTGAAGTCATGTGCTGTTTGTTTTCTGGTGTATGGGTGACAACGCCTGTAATTTACACTTTAATATGGCATCTTCTGCTTTAATAGTAGATGTAGCGCTTCCTCCAATATTCCTGTAACCCAGGTGAAGAGATCATTTGTATTTCAGGTTTGTTTGTTTTTGCTCTCAGTTGTGTTTTATGAACACTTAGGTCCAACTTTAGACCTCACAACATAACACTTCTTATTGGACTGCAGTGAATGCTTCCACTTTTCCAGTTACAGGTGGTATCAACTACAGGTCGAGTATTCCTGATCGGAAATGCTCGGGACCACAAGCATTTTGGAGAAGGGATTTTTTTCGGATTTTTGAATATATATTTTTTCCCCATACTTACCTGGTGCCCCGATGGTCCCCACGACGTCCACGGTGTCCCCCGACGCCCAAGACTCACCTCGTCCCCGATGTCCACAACGGATTTCAGCATCCTCTTCAGCAGCATCTCTGGTCCCAGGGGTGCATTGCGCGAGTGCACCGGTGACATCACCAGCGCGCTCATGCAATGCACCCCTGGGACTGGAGATGCCGCTGAAGGGGATGCTGAAATCAGTCGTAGACATCGGGGACGAGGTGAGTATGAATAAAAGGGACGGGGGGGAACAAAAAACCCCAAAAATATTCCTGAAAAAAAAAAATACGGTTTTGGAATACACGGATAAGGGAGTCCCGACCTGTACTATAAATGTGGCCATACACTAGGGCAGGCATGTCCAACGTTGGCCCTCCAGATGTTGTGAAACTACACATCCCAGCATGCTTTGCAATAGTTTTAGCATTCTCTAATAGCAAAAATGTGGCAAAGCATGCTGGAATGTGTAGTTTCACAACATCTGGAGGGCCAACGTTGGACATGCCTGCACTAGGGCGATTCCGAAAGCACCCAAATCTCATGTGATTGACCGTTTCTCTATGCTATAGAATATTTGAACCATTTACACCCATTTTTGTATAATTACTGTGCTCTGGTAATAAAACG
This sequence comes from Crinia signifera, assembly GCF_055691185.1. Taxonomy (NCBI): domain Eukaryota; kingdom Metazoa; phylum Chordata; class Amphibia; order Anura; family Myobatrachidae; genus Crinia; species Crinia signifera. Next base: position 53,925,842 of record NC_139221.1, on the reverse strand, counting down.
TAATTTATGCTCTACTGGTAATCTGTCAATCTAAATGGGAAAACAAAATCACAAAAGTTCAATTGTTGGGAAATGCCATGTGAATTACTCTATGGAGGTTCTGTGTGTATTGAAGCCATAAAAAAGGTATTGGCTGGTTGCCACGGATGGTCCTAGTGGGCCCATATGTTGTCATTAAACTAATTATAAGAGTTTAGTGAAAGTTGAAAGAAAAGTCAATAACTTATATCTGTTTCTTTCTGAAATATGAGAAGAATCTCTGAGGATTATCGCCGTTCACCTAACAAGTCCTTGCTGAAAGTAGGGAACGGGTGCTATACTTGAGAGCACTACATTTCGGCTCTTGCCTACTGCAGCTTGGGGATGATGAAGAGATTTTATAGCGTGGCAGATCCTGACAGCATTGGTGCTGCGGTGTGAATTCTCAAGAATACGGTTTTAGTATGCTTCATTTGTTTGCGTACTGCTGATTGTTAGGGAGGTATGAGGCATACAATATTATACCTAGGTGAACAAAGACAATGTTGTTGTCCAGTAATGTGGCACAATTAAACTTTCTTCAGGGGGAATTAAATTCCTGACATTGGGGTTATTTCAAAACTGATCACAAAGCATTTTTTTTTTTTAGCAAATTGACAAAACCATGCTGCACTGCAGGTGGGGTAGATGTAACATGTGCAGAGTTAAATGTGGGTGGGTTATATTTCTGTGCAGGATAAATACTGGCTGCTTTATTTTCACACTACAATTTAGATTCCAGTTTAAACTTACCCCACCCAAATCTAATGGCCACCGATATACGCACTTGCCGATGCTGGAGTACGATGAGGGGGTACATGCTGCATTCAGTCATTAATGATCCGCTCCCTCGTTTACACCCGCAGGAGTGACCCATCAGTTGTCGTGTACAGCGTGCACATGTTATCGGCCAGTGCGTACGGCGGCTTAACTCTCTCTCTGCACATGTTACATTTGCCTCACCTGCAGTGCACATGGTTTTTGTCCATTTGCTATAAAAAAAAGTGCTGTGCGATCTGGTCTGAATAACCCCTGTTGTCCATAATGACACCTCGCAGCCTGCTGGCATCGTACCCCATAGAGATGCAAAGGAAAATTTATGATGGATGCCCGGCTTTTTGTGGGGGGGGGGCGATACAATTAGGAGCAGGATTGACCTCACACCTAAATGAACATAGTGGCCAATTCAATTATCTATGGAAAGGATGGGGAACCTTTGGCCCTCCAGCTGTTGTTGGACTACACATCCCACCATGCCCTGCAACAGTTTTAGCATGGTCACATAGCGAAACCGTAGCAGGGCATGCTGGGATGTGTAGTTCAATAGCAGCTGGAGGGCTGAAGGTTCCCCATCGCTAATCTATGGGAACCCCCAGAGGTGGGATTTTTCCTGACGAGCTCAGGAGATGAAAGGAAAAGTTAGCGTTAAATGCAGCCCACTGCATGTATCACACAGAGAATCCCATTGGAGTCTTTATTTTAGTGCTTGGGGAGAGTTATGAATATTTGGACAGCTCCAGGTGTAAAACCCAGAGCTTTTTGCTGCACACCTAACTGTGCACACAGAGAACATACAAACTCCAAACACCAACTCCTGTGTAGAAGTCCCTGTCTTCAGAGCAGAAAGGAGGCGTTGCTAATTGCTTTGCCACCATGCGGCTTATTATGTAGTCAATGAATATTCCTATAGAAATCAATGGGATTTTACCCAATGCTAATGCCTCCGAGAGCCGCAAGCTGTGTTGTGTATACAATAATCATTCCATTCAGTTACATAATATTTGTAGCTGCATCTAAGCCTGCTTAATAAGCTTTAAGACTGTGCACAAATCGCATAAAATCGGTGTACATGTACATATCCTAATGTCATTTTTTGTTAAATAGATATGTGCCAATTAATTTACTGCTGATACTTTTGGTCAAGTAATGAGTTATGGCTATTTTATTCACCACTTTAGTTGAATTTTTAATTTGACATAACCCAGGCACAAAGCTGCTTATCATTCGCAAACGTTCCTGCTGTAACCCAGTCAGCACCCTTTCAACTATATGTTGAGCAGCACTCTGGTGTGGAGGTGATGATGGCTTTGTGTGTGATGTTCTTGGGCAGAATGCAACTTTCTTTCCTTGCAAAATATTCCAGCCGTCCTGCTGACACCACATTACTTTTATTGGCAAGAAAGTGTGTGGGTTTTTTTTTTCCCGTAAGATTGTGACCGACTTCTATGGTGTCTAGAGGTGCCCCCACACAAGGTGCGTTTTCCACGTGTAATGCGTGCTCCAGCGCACATCGCATAATACAAAAAGTATGTGCTGCATGTGCTTTTTGGATTAGATTGCATTGTATGTCGTTCAAAACACACAGTACTGTATCACATCGTTCCGTGTGTGGGCAATGCTGCAATTTGTGCAGATTGACAAAACCATGCTGCACTGCAGGTGGGGCATACTTGCCTACCTGACCCTCTCCATGAGGGAGATAATGCACTGGTCCTGGGCTTCCCTGGTGATGTATGATTGACATCACCTGTGGGGAGCTAGGTAATTGATAAGAAAGGTGTTTCACCGTTCCAGAGAAGTCAAGGAACAGAGCATTCTCTCCCTGAAGGAAAGGGCCAGGTAGGCAAGTATGCAGATGGGGAAGATGGAACCTGTGCAGAGTTTTAGATTTGGGGGAGTTATTTTGTTTCTGTGCAGGGTAAATACTGACTGCTTTTTTCTTACACTGCAATTTAGATTTCAGTTTGAACACACCCCACCCACACCTCTCTGCATATGTAACACATGCCCCACCTGCAGTGCAACATGGTTTTGTCCATCTGCAAAAAAATTGCAGCCTTGACAAAAGGTGTGAATCGGGCGCTAATGCTGGCCACACATCAGACCAACTTTCCACCAACCATCCAACTAGTTGGTTGGATGGAATATAAACCTGGTACTGGATAGGAGCAAATGTAATTTGTAATTAAGTCATTTGTTTCCCAAATCTGAAAATGTACAACAACTGTCACTCAGACAATGTACTGTAGTTGGACCTATTTGATTTAAACAATTATGCTGAATGTTTTTGGCATTTGACCCCATACAGTACCAGATTTTCAGTCCAAACAACCAACTAGTTGGTCTGATGTGTGGCCAGCATTAGTTTATTTGCACATCTTGTACAAATGAAGTTCTTTTACTTTTTGTTGTCATTCTCGATGTATTCATTTTCTGTTGATTGCACACTGTGAATCATTTATAAAAGAATGCACAGACATCTCAAAGAGCAGCAAACAGAATATCTTCTGTGCATTCATATACTGTATATATTCTTTGATTTGGATCTGATAAGTTATCAGTGTTGGGCAGGAACATCATAGCCTGTTGTCCCACATTACTTTAGTTGCTGATGGCCAGACTTAATCACTGCGTAATAAAGTAATTCTGTTTCATCAGCAGGTAAGTAATTGGTGGTTTTAAAAGTATTGTCCTGCTTTTATTTTTATTCATCTGTGTTCATTTATACGGCTGTTCTAGTACCATCATTCCTTAAGCGATGTTGTTTGTTGTGGACTCAAGGGTCAGAACCTATTTATTGCCAATGGTTTGTTGTCCTAGTTCAGATTTGTATGCAATACCGATATTCAAGCAACTGAGTGATTATCAGTGGACTGAGCATGTGCTGTGATCGCATTGCCAAGGTCAGGGGTGGCCAAACCTGTCCTCCAGATCTACCAACAGTACATATTTTTTAGGCAACCTGTGGATCTATAGTAGGAATGAATGCAGCAGGTTTAAAATGTGACAGTTAGTAATGACGACAGCTGTGCACCAGCTCAGTGATTTGGAAAACCTGGACTGTTGGTAGATTTTGAAGAACGGTTTGGCCACCTGTGGCCAGTTACAGTGAGAATTCCAACACAGAGTGATTGACGGTAAGGAACAGTTTGGTGGAATGTGGCGCAGGTGTGTCACGGACGTTATCAGAGCGTGTATCTGCATTCAGCCGCAATTATATACTAAGAGAATATTGGGACTAACGTGGCTACTGCTACGTCCAGTCTGCGTGACCATAGACTCGCTTGGTGGATCGATATGAATGCTGCGTGTGTGTGTGCAGTTGTTGAGGATGGTTTCGTGGCTTTCTCTTTCTATCTTCTCTGGGCAGAATCTTCACTTGCGATGATTATCAAGTTTGCTGGCTACAAAAAAATCACAGCTGCACCGACATGTGCGTACAAATCTGAATTAGGACCAGTGACCTAAAGCAACCCATAGGAGGCGTCTACCACGATGTAGTAACCAGCTTTACTGGCTGTGCAGCACAGTTTCATTTTCTTAAACTTGACCTCTTAGGCTCAGCGAGACTGATTAAGATTAAGTCCAGCACAGCTAAGATGTTCTTTAACAGCTTTCCTTAAAATCTCAATAGACCTGCTGGTATAACGGGCCTATTTTGGAAGATGGCCTGCAGAGATAAGTGATGAAATATGTACTATTGGCAGATTAAGCAGGTGCGCTGATGCCTTGTGCTGGTGATTTTATAATGTCTTAGTCATGATGATAGAGATAATTGGGAGGGCTGTTGTGTGGCATGCACCACACCGTTCTTACAAAGCCAGTTGTTTCGATCAATTATTTTAGCAGTGTGCCACTGACGGCAAGGAGATATGTGTGTGTGTAAAGATAATCTGATTGGCTGGCAGTTCAGTAATAGATTTCTTCTTTCCTGTGTTACATTGTCCAATGCGCTGTATCTGGCTGCAGGGCACACATCATCTTTCCCACATGGGTACACTTGGCTGGTATCCTAGTTGCACTGTTTTACATGCAGATATTTTCACTGTGCTCTGTGCCCATAGCCGATATATGTTTTCTTTGGACACTGGTAATCTTTTTGCAGAAAGTTTTTTCCCCAGAGATGATTATCATATATTTATAATTGGAAAATTGACATACGAAGAATACCATGATTGCTTTAAACAGGTATCCAGGACAGATCTAGGAGGTGATTTACAAATCAAGGTAAAGCCAAAATACAGCAGCTGCAATCTAGAAGAAAAATAGAAAAATGAACAAATTTGCATGTTACATTTAATGTGTGAAATCCAGGTTTGTAACATTTTATTTTTCCGTTACAATTGGGATAATAAAATAGATAGGTAAGCAAGTGCCAGCTCTGCTACTGACTTGGAAATATTTAGTCTATTTACAGTATGGCGGGATTTCAGATAGCCGCAGTAAATTGTCCCCAACGACCAGGGATTTTAAATGCGGGAGAAACAAAATCTTTGATACGTAACGTTTGTTAAGGAATGTATCTTGTGTTCCTCTGTGTTTTTTCACACAGATAAATTCTTCTGTAAAAAAGGCATTAATGGAATTGAAAATCAGCCACAAAAAAAATGTAATCCACCCCCTTATTTTTTTGGGTGCAAAATTGAATCCACCCTCTCCAATGTGTACTAGTAGTTCTGATGATTTAGCCAGTGAGGCAAACACTGTTTTTTATTATTATTTTTATTATTATTATTTTAAATGCTGTTATTTTTTTTATTTCACAAGTACTGGTATCCCTTCAGGACCACAGCTTAAAAATGAGCAAATTCCGTATTTTTGGAAAATGTATGTTTAAAGCAGACTCATGTAACATATTTTTGTTTTGTTTAAAAACCGATTAAAAGGTTTTTGTTTTTTTATGCATTACTTTCTGTGCACAGGTACAGGTTGAGTCTCCCATGTCCGAAATGCTTGGGACCAAAACTATTTTGTTCATGCAACAAAGTTGCTCCAAAATCATTTTAGGGTACGTTTCACGGCGGCAGCTTACGCTACGTTTGAAGCGACGTTATTAGCGTAGCCCAACAAGTAAGTGTAAGCGTAGTGTCTCTGCGGCAGCCCTGCGTAGTTAGAGTAGTCACCATACTGTCCCCGGGAGCTGCAGCTCTGTCCCCGGTGTCCCTGGCAAGCCTAGTGAGTGCCTCTCGCACAGCGGTGAGGGGATCATGTGGGTGCCGGCGGAGAGGCGCTCAATCTGTCTGAGACACAGGAGCGTATCAGACGCGTCTCAGTAAGTAGTGCGGCAGGGTTAGGGGTTCAGTAGCGCGTGCGTCTCCTGCACAAAGGGGGTGTGTGGCCACAAGTGCTTTTCATGCACAGTAAAGGAGGCACTTGCCAGTGCTACATGTTAACTACTGGCAAATGCCTTCTTTTGAAACCCCCACTATCCTCGCAGCCTGAAGCGTGGCGAGCGCAGCAACCCAGCAAGGGGACGCGTCCTCCCAACTTGTTCACCCCCACAATCAACGTCGGCGTGGAGTTGATTATATAAAGTGTGGTGAGCCCGAAGCGTGGCGAGACCCCCCCCCCCCGGATTACTTTACATGTATTCCGCGTCCCCTCGCCACACTTCGGGCTCGGTTGCTCACTGCGCTGGCCACACTTTATAAAATCAACTCCACGCTGACGTGGATAGTGGGGGTATGAACAAGTCAGGAGGATGTGGATAGTGGGGGTATGAACAAGTCAGGAGGATGTGGATAGTGGGGGTATGAACAAGTCGGGAGGATGCGTACCACGTTTCCTCGCGGGGCTCGCTGCACTCGCCACGCTACGGGCTGGTGTGGATAGTGGGGGTGTTTCAGAAACACATTCACACCTGTCATGCCAGGCAGGTTAAAATGGTCAATGGTTCCCACACAATGTAATAAGCGCAGACTGACTACGCTGACTGCTAAAGCTCCGGCTGGTCGCGAACGAGCGGGAACACTACACTACGCTGCCTACGCTGGCCACGGGAACACTACGCCTATTCTGACAGGGACGCTATGCTGACTATGTAACTGCCGCTGCGAAACTACACAAGTACCCATTTTAGATTTTAAACATTGGATTTTTTTCAGATGTCGGTGACTCAACCTGTCATTCTTTAATGGCAGTAACATTTTGTTAAGATAGAGGTGAAAGAATAAAGGAAAAATATTTTGAAAGAACAGTTCTGCCAGTACACAACACAGTTACATAATCAATTTTATACACACACACACACACACACACACACACACACACACACCTAAATATTCCATCTATATTATCCAACTCTACAATGATATCCCTAAAGGCCCATACACACTTGACGATTTTCAGCTGAAAATCAGTCAAAACAGCCGTTTTGACCGATTTTCAGCTGAAAATTGCTTAGTGTGTATGGGTCAACGATCCCCGACTAGCGATGATGCGCGCTCCCGCATCATCGCTAGTAAGGTGGTTCATCTGCTGGTTTTACCAGCAGATGCAGCGATGATGGATGGTTTGTTATCCATCATCGCTGTGTGTGTACGGCCGCCAGGCTGAAAGATTAGCCACTTTCAGCCCGGTGGACCACCCTGCTCCATACTCACCCGACGTCCACCGCGCTGGTCCCCCGGCATCATCCTCCATGTTCAGCCGCCCGGGTCTTGCAGCTGACGCCCCCCCTCCGTCCTGCTCCCCCCGCCTGCCGTCCACCGCTGGACCCTCGGCACCGTCCTCAGGGCTGGCATGTTAAACTTCTGCTGCCCGGGGCTTGCTGCTGACGCCCCGCCCCCCTCCACACGGAGCACCACAGGCCACCAATGTTTGCTATTTTTAAGCCAGTAATATATATATTGCTGCCATGTGCCAGCAATGTATATATTACTGGCACCACTGGGCACCAATGAAATGCTTATGCCAGTAGTATATACATTGCTGGCACATGCCAGCAATGTATATATTACTGACACTGCTTGCCACAAATGTTATTAATAACCCACTGTCCACCAATGTAATATACAGTATAAGCTAGTAATGTGTACATTGCTGGCACATGCCAGCAATGTATATATAACTGGCACCACTGCCCACCAACGTAATGTATAAGCCAGTAATGTATACATTGCTGGCACATGCCAGCAATGTATATATAACTGGCACCACTGCCCACCAACGCAATGTATAAGCCACCCCCTTCCCCCTCCGAGTCCAGGGGAAAGGGGGTGAAGCGGCCACCGCCAATTGGGGGGGGAGGGCTTGATGCGGCTGCCCCTCTGAGTCCAGGGGGAAAGGGATGAAGCGGCCCCTGCGGCCGCCGAATCCAGGGGGGGGGGGCTTGATGCCGCTGCCTCCTCCGAGTCTGGGGGGAGGGGTGATGCTCGGTTGGGGGTCTGGTGTGGGGCGACGCTCACCTGGCTCCAACCAAGTAGGGAAGCTGCTCCCAAATGCTACCCTCCAGTGGCTGGCACCCTAGGGAAATATCTAAAGCTGTCTAGTGGTGGCGCTGGCCCTGCATTTACCTGATCACTGGGCTCTAAATATACACAGCCCAATGACCAGCTCTGAATCAGGCCCCAAGAACAGAAATGCATTGAATAAAATGGGCCCTAAACCTCGCCCATTATGTAAATAGCCATATAATGAAAGATTTTCAGCAAAGTCTTTCGCCTCCTGAAAATCTCTTGCTCATTGGGGAAAATAGCTCAGTGTGTACGCACTACTTTGGTGAAAGATAAATCTATCAGAGATTTTGGCAAAGTCTTTTGAAATGAAAATCTTCTAGTGTGTATGGGCCAAGACTAACATTGCAGATCTCCATAGTGGTGTGGCAGCCATCACACACATTACATGTAACATTTAAGGTATGTATATGTGTTCTAACTGCTATGTGTGTTCTGCTGTTCAGTATTATATGCTGACAGTCGGGGTCCCGGCTGTCAGAATCCTGGGGAAGCTAAACAAGTCCCCTTGCCTGCCCTCTGTGCTTGCCATGCTGTGGGCACGGTGGCTCGTTTCTCTCGCCACGAGGTTCTATTTCCCAACTATGGGGGTCATGGACCCTCACGAGGGAGAACAGACCCTGTGCACCGGGATTCCAGCTGGCAGTAATGTCGCCAGATGGGATACTACCGCCGGCATCCTGATCGCCAGTATCCCGACTGTCTACATATTAACTACATCCCCTCGCCACAAATAAGGACTAATTCCTGGGTAAGCAGAGCTGATTCACTTACAAGGCTTTAACTTTTATCTGTCTGTGCTGCCTCCTGTATTTCTTATATGCCTGATAATCTTATCAAACATGTAGTTGGAAGGGTTTATAGAAAGCCTATAGAAGGCCCACCTTCAGTGCTTAACTTCCCTTATTTATTTTCCAGTGTTTGCATTTCTCTACCCGACGTGACCCTAAAATGTTTATCGTATCAGTGGTTCTGAGAGGTTGGTTGTGAACATTGTTATATTAACCAAGTAAAAAGTGTTGGTGGAAATCTCCGCTCAAATGTTCCTTTTTTTTTATTTTATTATTTTAGACTTGTCGTAAAAAGCAACATTGACTTGTTTCATTTTGCTGTAGCTGTCACTTCCTCCCTACTTCCCTTTTCTGCTGTAATAACATGAACTTTTTAGACCTTGTCATTTTAAAAAACATGTTCATTTGGTCTCAATCTGGTGATGTGCAGGAAGTGTTGGGCTGTTGATGAGAATGTCAAATTGTGACTCTGCTCACCAGAGCCGTGACCTTTAAAAACTTCCAAACCTTTGGGGGAGACGTAGGCGACACTTACCACAGCTAGTGAGGCGCTGCAAACTTTGGTAACAAAATCAGAACGAGTGCGCCATAGTGCATTCAGGATTTATTGTATGACAAATACAGAGGTAGGGGATCTCACGTACAGAGGGTGGTGGCTCAGTTCACTGCAGTGTCACAGCATAATACACCGGTGCACCGCACCTATATGTTGGAGCAGGTTACACTCTCCTGGTCTCCTGTTTGTAGTAACGATGATAGGCCACGCCCCAACGCATTTTATATTGGACAAAGCTTATACATTCGCTGTAAACTACTGACATTACCTTGTTAAAAGTGTATACAGTCTGATTGTCATCATGGGTATACTTTTGTCATGTAAAATTAAAGGGGGTGTTCAATGAAGTCTGTATTTATGCGGCCATTTTCTGCCGGTTTTTAGTCCTTTTTTGACAAAGCCGTTTCACTTATTTTGAAAGTCCAAACTGCATCGGCAAAGAAAAATGACTAAAAAAGAATCAAAAACGACTGTGGCAAGTAAATTCACAATCCACTTCTTTCCAATGTGGTGATTTATTGTGTGTGGGGAGGGGATGGCAGCATTGACCTTGCTGAATTTGTGTATGTAACAATATTAGAAATAGGGTTTTTACGATAAATTGTTGCTCGTTATTATTGTCAATAGTTTATTTTTGTAGTTTCCATAAGTTTTCCGATCTGTTGCTACTAATCTGTTTATTGCTATTATAGTTCATTGCATAAATAACTTGTAGGTGTATGCTTACAATTACCCTGGCGGTGGTATATTATTTATTAAAGCTAGTATGAATCGATTTGTTTTTAAATAATATTTTAATAAAAAGAGCGTTGGACAAACAATGCGGTCTAGCTGACAAAATAGATTTTATAGTTTAAATGTATTCTCTGTAAAGGGCTCACTTGCCTAGTGAATGTTACAAAATACGTTTATGGGCAGGTTTCCTACAGGAAGCCATGTGACCGGCTATTAGTGTGGTTGTACCTTGGACTTTAATGAATAATCCGGGCCTGCCTATTGGGAGGCCCCTCTTAAAATTTTGTTGCCGTTCCAGAGCTGCCCAACCGTTGATGTGCCATTTTTCTGTTTTACAAAGTGAAAACAAAATGATACTTTTTCTTTTAAATCCATCATACTAATTGCTATCTGTTGAGATGAGCAGTCCTTTATTTGCCCATTAAACTGTTCATGGCAACAATGGCTGCGAATTGCATTATATCTTAGGACAATGCTCTGTCCTCTTAAGGTGGCCATACATCAGAAAGATATTGTACCCAATCATACAATCTCAATCGATTGTAAGTTGGATTATGTGCAGATTGTGTGCACATCTTGTGTACACAATCATACAATCAATCATAAGATGGATTGTATGACTGATTGTATGATGGATTGTATGCAGATTGTGTGCACAATCATGCAGCAGATGGATTGTATGACTGATTGTATGATGGATTGTGAGTAGATTGTGTGTCCAAAAACCACCAAGGACTGCCGGGGATTTCAAGGGAAATTGTACACAATCGTGAGTGCAATCGATCTTAAGATCGATCTTTCTGATGTATGGCCAGCTTTAGACTTTTTTATAGTTTCCAAATTGACCAATTATTGGTACTAGTAACCGGCCCACTAAAATGACCGAACATTTTGCCAATCTAGTCTGCCCCTTATGTATCCTTCAGGTAATCTCAACCCTTTTGAGAGAATAAATTAGTGTGCTGAGCTGGCCCGGTGCGTGGCGAGCCCGAAAGGGGGGGGGGGGGGGGGCGATCCATGTCACCCCCCTTGTCGGGATTTCGGCGTTGGAATTTCGACCGCCGGGAGTTCGTACCAATCCTGTATGATTTTGTCTACAGCTCTCACGGTGAAGCTGCCAAATATTACACAGTAGTAATGAAACATGAAGCTTTTAGACCACAAAGTGACAACAACACAGTTTTATGGGGAAAAAGCCACATTTTTTGGGGGTTATAACCAAATTTTTGACTGACAAAAGGAGATCTCTAATCCTAGATGGTGTATACTTTATATAGCATTTTGATCTATTTACCAAATAATTTGCTAACCTATAAAAACTGCTACACATTACAAATCAAATTCACACAGGTGACCCTGCTTGTGTAGGTTAATGTATATATCAGAATATAAAATGCAATTCCTGCCCTGTTATTTTTGTTGTCTGGGTATTGTGTTAATAATTAAAGCACTGAGCATAAATACATGGAAATTACATAATGTTGGGTGAACATATTAAATAAGGGATTGTTGTTACAGGAATGCAGAGCACGTTCCGTACACCTTCAGGGCAGCACAGTATATATAAGACTCGAACAAAAATACATTTCATCTATGAGTAACTAACTAGACTTCTTCTTCCGGAGCTCAGGCTCTGTTGGGTTAAATAGTTTTTGCAGACATTTATATTGTCAGCACTGATGGAATTTGGGTATTTTCAGAATGTCGACTAAACAGTGGGTCCTGGTGATGAACCCATCACTTTGTTCTGCTCCGGTGGATACGGGTGTCTCCTGGGTTAGGTAGGTGTCAGGCAATGTGGACTAATATGTGAATTGACATGAGTGTATTGCAGTGATGTGCGGTGAGATTAGTGGTTGGTGAGGCACTGGTTTGGTGGAGCCAGCGACGATGGGGTCCGTGGGGATAGCTGGGTCTGGTTTGCTTCTGCGCTGACAGGCAGGTGTAGGAGCTGCCATCTGCATAAGCAGCAGAGACCGGCAGAGCAGCTTCTGTCTGACAGCGCATAAGCAACCCGGACCCAGCACTTACTACAGACCCAGTTGTCGCTGGCTCCACCAAGTCACGGTGCCTGCCCATTGGTCTGCCCACATACCTCTTCTACTTAAAAAAAAACCAAAACACTTGTAGCCAAATGTACTAGCCTGTGTTCAGTGGCTGTGCGGAACGCCGGCTGAACTCCGAGTTTTTTTTAAAAGGGCAATCGTTTACAAGGGATGGGGTTGCCTTGTAAATGTCTGCCTCTTTAAAAGAACTTCTGAGTTCAGCCGGCATCCTGCACAACTACTGAACACAGGCTAGAACATTTGGCCAAAATACTTCTTTCATTTAAAAACACACAGATACAGTGCACACTTCTATAACTTTACACACACACCCCCACACACACACACACACACACACACACACACACACCCCCACACCTCTATTACTTTACACAAACACACACCTCTGTCACTTAACACAAACACACACAAACACCTGTGTCACTTAACACAAACACAGCCTCCACAATTGCCACACACACACAGCACCGTTTTTCACAGATGCTGCTTACCTAAGCAGCACAGACTGGTAGCAGTGAGACAGCATCAGACCGCCATGCGAGATACAGGAGACCCCGGACAGGAGAGGGTGCGGGGTGAGAGACCAAATGGAGCACAGTGTGTTCCCGGAGCCCAGATAACAGCGGGAGCTGTCGGCCTGGCTCCGTGCCGCCGCCCCCCCCTCCCCCCAATTTCATTACAGGTCGGCGGACGAGCCATGCAACGGCTCGTCCGCCTATATAAACGGCACTTACTGTATAGATAGAGCCTCAGTGACAGTAAGGAACGTGCTTTCTGCGTACATGAAAGCACGCCCCTGTCACTGTGGAGGCGCCACTGTCCCCAATCACATCTGCCCTCAGTGACAGGGGTGTACTTTCATGTACGCAGAAAGCACGTCCCTGTCACTGAGGCACTGCTATAGGTGCCGTATATGCACCTTTGTTAAATGGGCTTTTGCAGCCTGGTGCTCGGCCCCTCCCACTGCCTGCCCTATTTCTAATACTATACTATAGGGAGTGGGAGGCACCGCACTTGGTGCCTCCTAAACTATTAAAAATGAAAAAGTATTATAATAATACGAAGCATATACTTATGACACATAATATGTGTCATAAGTATTTTCTTTGTATTATTTTATTATATTAATCATTAATGACAGGGGAGGCTCTGCCTCCCCTGACTGCACGTCCCTGGTGTATTGGGAATGAACAGTGGCCCTGGAAAAATTTAAAATGTAGGTGGAACCAACACCAAAATAAGGGGTTGCATGTGCTGGGGATGGAGCGGAGGCAAATGTCTATATAAAAGATCTCACAATGGATATAGATAGGTGCCCATCTTAGATGAGCATTTGCAGCATTGTGAACCAGCAAAGGTGTTTTTGTGTGGGAGACAGGAGGTGGATGGGGGGCCACAATTCTGGGAAGGGTCAAATTTTAAAGAAAAACCACATCAAACACACATTTGCTGAATGGTGCACTTGCAGGTGACCTACAATCTTCCCTGAGAGACCTGTGGACAATCCACCCCTGCTAACAGATATCCCTATATCTGCAGAATGCTAGCATTTCACAAGTTCATATTGTGCAGAATGCAGATGTGTTCCATATTGAGAGGTTAACACTCTAAACCTGGGGTAGCCAACTCTAGTCCTCGAGAGCTACCAACATTTCACGTTTTTCAGACAACCTAGCTGCTGCAAAGGTGCACACTCATTACTCGAACACATTTTAAAAGATCCACAGGTGGAGCTAATTACTTCACTTGTGATTCTGTGAGGAGATCTGGAAACCGTTAACTGATGGTAGCTCCCGAGAATTGGAGTTGGCTACCCCTGTTCTAAACCACAGTGGCTGTTTAATCACGGCACCCTAGACAATCAGATTTTTTTCCGCGGCACTCCTAGGCCAAAATTTTATTATTGACACATTTTTTAAAAATATTACATAAAGTAATTAGTGTTTACAGTATATGTCATTCCTAGGTTCAATTTTGTAGTAAGGGACAGGATTTTCGGCACTTGCTTCCTTAGCAGGTCGCCCACTAAGCAAATTGCTTAGCGGGCGATTCTGCATAAGAAAATTGCATCGCACGCGGTTTTTGCGTGTGATGCGATTGTCCTATGTAATTTATTCACTGCTCTTATTTGCCCCGGAATACATGTAACGTAATCCGCGTCCCCTCGTAGGGCTCGCCGCGCTTCGGGCTCGGTGGCTCGCCACACTACATAAAATCAACTCCAAGCCGACGTGGATAGTGGGGGTATGAAAGGTCGGGCGCTTCGGGGTGGCGTGGATAGTGGGGGGGGGGGGGGGGGGGCAGTAAAGCCTCATTGTATGTCATACAAGTGTATAGCTAATGGCATGGCATTGCACCCTATAAAATCGTATGCGATTTTGAGAGAGGTGCAGTGCGATTCCCTGGGGCCAACATATCAATGAATAAATGACATTAAAAAATCGCATGGGACGGCACTACAACGGCCCATGCGATGAGATGCGATTTTGCTACGGTAGCGTACGTAAGAAATCTGGGTGCCCTGCTAGGAAACAAGTACCGGATTTTCTTCCGTTTGCCCAAATAAATTATGATTGGAAGCCACAAGCACTGGTTTTGCCTATTTCTTTGACCATAAATAATTTGAGTTGGTCCTGGACCACCAACCCAAGGCACCCCTGTAAGTGTTCTGAGGCACCCCAGGGCACAGTTTGGGAACCACTGCTCGAAACCCTGGGCCTAATTTGGTATACCCCTTTTGATTGTTGACATGGGACAGTGTTCTCATTCTGTGACCCAGCGTATAGTAAACATCCTGGTTCTGGTTGGGATAAATGGGTAGTTCCTCATCTTTGCATCCACCGCTACGCCAGTTACGTTAGCCGCTACGTAAGGATTTTCACCATTGTCCCCTTGCGGGCTCTCTTCACTCTCCGCACTTCAGGCTAGCCACTTTACTAAAGGTAATACATTGGCAGGTATTCAATGCCGTGGGCGAGCGGTGACAGCGAGCAGGGCTTCCCGCTCGCTGTCACCACTCTCCCTGTCAGTATTCAACGCATTCCCCCTCATAAGCCAATTCCCCCTCGCTCTGTTTTTTGAGCGAGGGGGAATTGGCGAATGCGGCTCCAGAAGCAAGACTTGCTAAAAACAGCGAGTTTTCTGCATTAGCCGCGGGTCTCGCTGTTTTGGGGAATTCTTGCCGTTCTTTGACGGCGAGGATTTCCCCAGAACGTTGAATAGGGTGAGTGGCTGGAGAGGGGGTTGAACAGCGAGGATTACTGGTTTTCTGCAATCCTCGCTGTTTAACCCCCTCACCGGCCGCATTGAATACCTGCCATTGTGGCGTGGACCCAGGGTGGTGGAATGGACACCGTACAGCTCACCATACACTTCGTAAGTTCTGTAGCATAATCGGTGGCTGCAAAGATGAGGAAGGAACAAAAATGTATATGGGACTTATTTATTAAGTTATTTATATATTCTGCTGCAGCGCATTACACAGAATGCTTCAGTCATACAGGAGAGCTTACAATCTATATCCCCACCACAGGGGCATACATGTTTGTTTTGTGTGTGTGTGTGTGTTTTGGAGTGTATACGATCCCAGCACATACGGGGGTGGGGGACATACAAACTTAACACAGATAGACAAGCAATAGTGACCACGCCGCCACCGTGCAGCCCTCCAGCACTGTCCTGGATGATTGGTTTGGCGGAGCCCCCAGGAGCAGGGACCGTGTTCCACCCCCCGAGGCTGCTGCAGCGGGTAAGAGCAGAGGCAGTGGCGGGGGTGTGAGCAGGGAGCTCGGGCTGTTGCATAATACAGTGTCACCGGGTGGCTCCTCCCCGGCAGAGGAAACAGTAAATAACAGAACCTGGCCGCAGCCTCCCCGGCGAGTGATCTGCCCCGTGCAGAGTGAGCGGCGGGGACGCCGGCAGCCAATAGGGCGGCTGTCAGCCAGCGAGGGAAGGTGGAGCCGGGAGGAAGAGTCACCGCTCCGGCAGCTGCTCATCACGTTTCCCCCGCTGCTGCTGCACACACACACGGCTGCCACAGAGGACCCGGGTGATGGAAGGGACCCACGGGGCAGAGAGCGGCGCGGTGCAGAGCTCCACACGCATCGGGAGGTAACTGGCAAACTTTCCTCCTAGGCTGCCGGGTGAGTGTCACCCGGCGGGCGTCAGGCACGGGGGCCGCTCTCTGGCTGTGTCCCGTAGGCTGCCCGCTATCTGGCCGCTCTGACCTTGCTCAGGATTTGCCCTTTGACTCGTTTTTACTTTGAAAATGTTGTTGTTGTGTTTTTTTTTAAAGCCCCCTCCCCTGTGTCACACAGCAGCAGCAGCAGCGAGTATGGGGACCTGCCACACACAGGCGGTGCTTAGCCCACACACTGGTTTATTCCCTGGCTGGGGTAACATAAGGAGCTGTGTGCCCCCCAGCACTGCCCCTGGGGTTCCCATTTGGTGTGTAGTCCCTGCACTTGTTATGTAGAGCAGATAGCAGCATCCATGGGCAGTACAGCAGACAGAGTGCTCATGTAATGCCACTGGGAAAGGCTAGCAGTCAGTGTATAACATATACACAGGTGACACAACTTTATCTTAGGAACAATCCGATTAGACGGAAACTGGTATGTGTGTAATGTCCAATGGGGATCTATCTGTTCCCATAGCAACAGGGGGTATTAATGTCTGAGAGTTCTACATCCATTCCATGCCTCTGTGTACAGTACAGGCGTATAGCAGTGTGTACAGCCAGGGAAGGGGCATTCCTCACTTGTCCTGGTGTCGGTTGTGTTTCTCCTGACAACTATTGAGGTGGAGCCCAGTTGAGCAGATACTCAGCTGGTTTCCCTTTGTAAAACCTGCATAACCAGTTTGTCCCCTCCTCCTCTTCCATTAATAATGACATAGTTTAATGATTATCTTCTTGTTATGACCTTCCCATAGTAATTCTAGTAATGGAATGTAAGATTTCTATGGAGTGGACAGCATGTTGTGAAATGACGCCTCTCAGGTAGAGCTGACCTAGAAAAGAAAATATCAGTGTGCAGTGTGTGTGTGTATAGATATATACATTTAGATAGATTAGATATATATATATCTATAGATAAATATATTTTTCAAGGCTATGTTTTAGGCAATAATACACTTAAATCTGGTTATTGTAGTGTATGTGTATATATTTGTGTGTATATATGTATAACAGTGTGTGTATAAATAAATTTTAGGTCATAGTGTATGGAGATTTTCAGCACTAGAGTTCCATATTTGACATCCTAATCCTATCTGAGAGGGGTGTTAATCAAATATTCATCCTAGATAAATTTGGTACCTGTCATTAGCAGGTTTTGTGATATTGCCTTTTGGGGGGGGGGGGGGGGGGGGGGGGCTAGGTATAGCAATTACTGTATCTTTAATGAAAAGATCATAGACAGATGCTGGAGATGTTAAATCCTCCTGTACATGGACTATGTCATCTGCTGTGTTTCTGAATTGCAGCACTCTGTTAGCATCAGATACTGTGTGCTGACTATGCAGTGACCTCCAAATAACCCCCTTTTTATACTCTCATTCCATTCCTCTTTTCTGTTAATAACTTTACGTTTTCAAGGTACCAATATTAAAACCAGCATGGAGTAAATTCATTATATTAATGGGGAACAGCATTCTGCAGTTGTTCGGTCGCAGAACTTCCCATGCCTGTAACATTTCTACTTGGCAGTTGGGGCATAGGATGATACTTTGTACAATCACGTTGTGTTTTTCTACTTGCGTCGCCTTTATTGTGGAGTCATGACAAGACGGTGCTAGAATGTATAACTGAGCAGGAGGCTGGAACTTGGCAGACCTTTGCACACACTTTCAACGTTTTCAGATATTTCCTTGGACGTGGGAAAAACAGAACTTTCTTTTATTTTTATTTTTCGCCCTGATTTACACTTGTTACCTTTTTCCAAATTAACCAGTCTTGAACGCAAGGGTACAGTAAATATTGGCTTCAGTAAACCCTTCCCTGATATTTCTTTTGGTAATTATGCTGAGGTAAATAGGAACTTAAAAATGAGATTCTAATATATCTATCTATCTATCTATCTATCTATCTATCTATATATCACATAATCCTTTATTACGGCATTAACCATTTGAGTGTTTGGACTTTTCTCTCCAGCTGTTGTGTGACCAGCATATTATCTGATTATATAGTGCTACAATTTGAAAAATGGTGCGATGTTAGTTTTGGCTATCATTTATGAACTCTCTTTTTCCAGCTCCCTAAGGTCGATTACTAAATGGCACTGTCAGTTGGCCTTAATACCCTATGTCAAATGTGATCACATTTGACATGCAGTGTTTCACCTGTTCTAGCCGCTGTGAGTAGGTTGAAGATCAGCAGAGATTGCTTTCACTTGTCAATGAATATGATGCAGTCAGTGTTAGGGAATAAACAGGGAATAAACAGCGACTCAGCAACAAGTGCAATCGCTAGTGGGTATAACGTAATATGAACCGGGTGTGGTACAGGGGTCCGACAGTCGGGTTCCCAACAGTCATTAGCCCGATGTCGGGATCCCGAGTGTCCGGACTCGGACAGCATGGTGAGCGCAACTAAGCCCCTTGCGGGCACGGTGGCTCGCCACACTTGCCACCTATTCTATTCTCCCTCTATGGGGGTCGTGGACCCCCACAAGGGAAATAGCAGGTGGCCTTCGGGATCCCGACGTCGGGTAAATGCCAGTCGGGATCCTGACTGTCGGGACCCCGTCTGGCACCCATTTGAACCAATGGGTCCGGTATCCATACCTAATCACATGTTTTTACAAGCATTAAAACATGCTACTGAAAGCATGTATATTAATGCCAGTGAGTCCAAGGGGGGCCTAAGTCTTTCTATTCTATTTTCATGGTGTGGGTATTTGTCAAAGTTTGGTGATAGATAAAATTGTGAAAGCTTTCATTTTTCTAACACCGCCTGTAAAATGTAACAAGCTGATTGGCCAGTACTTAGGGCGAGATGTAATAAACCTTGAAAAGTGATAACATGGAGAGTGATAAACCACCAACCAATCAGCTCCTGTCATTTTTCAAACACAGCCTGTAGCATAGCAGTTAGGAGCTGATTGGCTGGTGGTTTTCACTCTCCATTTTATCACTTTTCAAGCTTAGTACATCTGGCTCAATGTCTCTCTCATGATTGTATGTGTTTACGAACATTGATAAATACCTACTCTGTGATTTCCGGCCTTGTTTGTGTCTGCACCTTTGGTATACGGTATATGAGATTTAGTGGGATTTTAAGAAGCTACAAATCCATTATTTGGTCAGTTTTATTTGCGAAGGTATTTTCCCATTGGCTATTCTTAAATCTGCGTAAAATTTGCTTAAATCCATTTTTTTGCAAGTATTATGAGGCTGTTTTTTTAAATTGGCACATTAACGCTAAGTGTTGTGCCATAATTATCTATTGATAGCTATTTTATATCCCTTTTATGTTAAGCACGTGATCTTCTGCATGCAAATGGTTTAACTTACCCAAGATTACTTACCCGTATTGTAATTTCAATGTCAGAATCCACAGCACATTGAACGCGCTTTCTGTAGGTCTTTAAGGTAGAGTGAATGGCAGGAAAAAGAAATGTTGGTCGTACAGTGCACTATCTTTTCCTTGGAAATTGAGCTGTTTACTCAGTAGTTCCTCACTACACACTGCATATATTTTTCTTGGCATCTATCCCACATCCAAAGTCACTGAGACTTAAATCAAATAAGCTGCTATTATCAGCATTGCATGATACAGCAGATGTTTCCTAATCTATCCTGTACATCACCTCTCCACAACAACAAAAATAGTAATCCTAAAATAAAAAAAAGCATTTGGGTTCTTGCAGAATTTTTCATGACGGCTCAAACTCTGCAAAGGTTTATATAGCAAAACAGATGCATACGAGCGTACAGTGCGATGATTTTCACGTCATTGGATTCAAATACTGTCAGGCCAGGCTCCAACTGCATAACCAGTATTATGGTGGCGATACCACCAGCTAATCCTGCCTGTTGCCATAATTAATTTCCATTGGGCAATGCAGGTTGGTGGTCATTTAGTCAAGTGTGGTAATTGAGCATTTAGAGTGGATGTAACACATTTATACATCTCCTAGAACAGGGCTGGGTAACACCGGCCCTACAGATGTTAATGAACTACACATCCCAGGATGCTTTGCATTAGTTTTGCTATGTGGCCATGCTGAAACTGTAGTTCATCAACATCTGGAGGGCTGGTGTTGCCCAGCCCTGTCCTAGACTAAAATGTCACCAATTCACACACGGATAGATAATATGCAGGCTTTCCCATTGAGCCCCCACCTTTTCCTTTTTAGATCACCCCTGTAGGTCCAGATTTTTTGTGTGCCCTGATTTCCCCATTTTCTGGTGCCTTTTAATAATGCATTTGTGTACAGATGAGATTTTTTTTGGTTACATCCATAAATGATCTGCTAATTCAGGCATGCCGACAAGTAGGGACAGTTTGTTGTGGCCTCTATTCCTGCATGTGTCCTCAACAGGGCCACCGACAGTGGCCACGGGCCTAGGTACTGAGGGAAGGGGGTGTGGCCAGATCCAATGAGACATGCTGCCACTCAGTAGCTGCCCCACTTCCTTTTTTTTTTTTTTTTATGAGACTATGGCATGTACTGTTTGGAGGTTATTATAAAACTTTATTTAAATTTAAATAAAAGATCCGTTAATATAGGTACTGTGTATAGGCAGCGTTCAGTGTGCACTTATGATGTGGTTACTCCTACGGTTATTACAGGTGTCTTCTAGCAATGCCATGAAGCCAAATACAGCATGGCATACTCAGTCACCCCTGCATTGGCAAGTGTTTATGCAGTTGCTAATGCAGGGTCCTTCGTCTGGCGGATCGGCCTGCTGCACGTTGGAAGTCATCCTTGTTGATTTGAAAACGCTGGGTGTCCCCATGTGGACAGGGGCGGCTTCCTGCCTTCAGTGGGTGGGCAGCTGAGGTCTCTGGATGTCTGCTGCCCGCCCTGAGCAGGGTGCCACAAATCTGAGTCACCAGAGAGTGACTTAGATTTGCGAGCACTGAAGAAATCATTCGATGGTCGTGTATGTCTGTCAGTTATCGTGCATAACATGTTTTTACCAATGATAATCAGTTCAGTCTCCCAACATTATTGCATACTTTCAGGACCCCCTGCAGTGACAGAGAGCTATCTTTGTTATTGTGGATATTTGAATATTAAAAGAAAATAAATGTATGATTGCCATGGAAGCTGTCAGTCAGCCTTTATTGCTGAGACGCATTTCCTTAAGGCTCAGGTCACATTTACTGATTCTTGTGACTTCTTTCCTCTAGTTGCTGATATGTTTTCAAGATGAGTGGAATCGGAGACAACCCCTCGGACCCTTCCAGGGCAGAGCAGCGGAAGAGGAAAGAGAGCCCAGATCAGCTTGGCCCCAGGTAATTGTTATTATTAATGTTCACTTGCATAACAATTTCAGCCAGACATTGCTGTAAGGGTGGTGGTGGTGGTAACCAGCTCTTGTGGCATGAACCTTCATGTCCATTATGCTCCATGCTGGTTTCACTTGCAGTTTTTTGTTACGGACATTTTGGAGCTACATTTACAAAGAGGGTAGTTCTGTTGAAAATGTTTTGTTGCCCATAGCAACCAATCATCTTCTACTTCTTATTTAGCACCTTCTAGAGCAGGCAAGACCAAACTGTGGCCCTCCAGCTGTTGTGAAACTACAAGTCCCATCATGCCTTGCAACAATTTTGCTATTAGGGAATGCTAAAACTATGGCAAGGCATGCTGGGATGTGTAGTTTCACAACAGCTGGAGAGCCATAGTTTGACCATACCTGTTCTAGAGAATAATAGATAGAATCTGGTTGATTGTTATGGGCAACCTCCCGTCTTTACTAGAACTCCCATCTTAGTAAATTTACCCCTTTGAGTGGGGTTTTGCTATAATTGTATCTACAATACTCCACCCACTGACAATGACAGAGCACACCACCTGTTGTCTTGTGTGTTTGTTATATTTATGTATACGTGTGATAATGACCCTGTCCCTAGTCCTTTTCTGCAGTCCTAGGTTTGTCCGGTCTCCCATGCAGTGGAAACCTGGGCACTCTACGTCCCTTCCAAGTGCTGCCACTGCGTGCCCAGGACAGATCTTTACAAATGATTATATAGATTTATATTCTGTGTATATAATGTGTGTGTGAGATCTATGTGTCTTTTTCAATATTTTACACTTTAAAAGTAACTGTAGCTCATGAATCTGAAGACAGGCTTAGGATGTGTAGCGTTGTATGTGCAGGTCCATGTTATACACACACACAGACTCATATATACATTTGGTTGCAGGAGGGGTATGGAAGGAGGGGCGGACCCTCTGACTAACACAATCTTGTGACTGTCTTGTGTGATTCAGATACATATTTTGTTGGGATTGAAGACTGGGGACATTGTTTTAGTCCTGAAAGCCAGCATGTGGTGTTACAGGGTGCTAATTTCCGCACAGTATCTCATTATTTTACACATTCTAATTCTGGCCATGCTAGTACAGAAATGTTGCTTACACGATTCAAAGAAATTAGCCATAGCTGTTATTTTACTTTTGCCTCATCCACCCCTTTTTAAAGCTGCTCAATCTCCTAGTTTTATACTGTTATACATAGGTCAGGGTCCTGTTATCAGCGTTCCAACAATAAAATGGCATATCTCTAGTTTTCCCTGTACTATTGATTAAGAATCACTGGATGTTGAGGTCCGGTCCATGCTGTTTCCCCAACCGCAGCCATTTAGCCATACTGAAACTATTGAATTTCTAGACCACACAGTCAGTCAGTCAGTCAGTGCTTGCAGCATAGAAATGATTTACTATCCATTACCAAGGTGGAGAAGCTAGGTTTTATTATTTTTGCCTGACCCTCACCTTGCTCGCCTAGCCCTCTTTTTAGATCTAGTTTGACAGCAATGCGATATATCGGAAATAAATGCTTTAATATACACTATGTGTATATACTCATCCAATCATCGGGACCTTCACAGTTGGCGGACTAATCATTGTCAATGTGCATCCATCCAAGCCATACAGGAGCTGAGAGGACCCAGTCATCTCATTGCTATAAAATTCAGTAGAACGGAACAAATGGCTCTTTATTAGAAAAGTTAGTGTATAGTACCAATGCTTCTAGACTGGTTAACTCAGGAACCAGTATTGTCGCACCCATTGCATAAGGAACATTCTGTACTGTTACCGAACAGCATGGTATTGTTTCTTTTTGTATACAACGTAGTATGTACTGTACCTTACTACTTCTAGCAAAGGAATGCATGCAGTTATATATGTTCTCAACCGTCCTCTCATTTTGCTACTTTCCGTACCTTTTTCAGCCCTAAGCGCAGCACCGAGAAGCGTAACCGTGAGCAAGAGAATAGGTACATCGAGGAACTTGCCGAGCTGATTTTTGCCAATTTTAATGATATTGACAACTTTAACTTTAAACCTGACAAATGTGCAATCTTGAAGGAAACTGTGAAGCAGATTCGACAGATCAAAGAGCAAGGTAAGCTTTTTTTTTTCCGTTTTTTTTTTTTTTTTTAAGAGCTGGTAATGTAGAATGTAGACCCTTTAAGTTCACTTGTACAAGTCAGAGGACTTTTGCTGTGTGGTGCAGAGTACTTTTAAACATTGTGTGCCAGTTTGAAAATTGTTTTGGGCCAAGCATACTAGCCTGACCGGCTTGTCTGGTTCATGACAGTGTAACCGCCTGTGCTTTTTTTTTTTTTTTTTTTTTAACTTTGCATATGACTTGTACGTATGTTGGAGCAACTCCAATAGTGTTCAGCTAGTATGGTCCTTATTGAAGCAAGTATGATTAGGAGGAGTGTAACCGTTATACAAAATAAAAATAAAATATATACGACACTATTCCAATACGCGCTATAATACAATATATGGTTTGTTAATTATGGAGCAGCCTATACACTAAATTTCCCTGAAAGGGGGGGGGGGGGGGGGGGAGGAGGAGGAAGAAGAAAAACAATATATACAACAGAAGTAAACTGGCGTTCTTATAGAGCCCTTAGATTGGGTACTGTGGCTTTAAAAATGACGAAGTTTTCCCATATTTCAAGAAGCTAAGCATAAGTTTCATGATCCAAACAAGTCTTTATTAAAAAGTTCTTAAAAATGCAGATTGGCACAGATCTTGGTACTTGTGTAGTTTCACGGCGCCAGTAAATCGCATGTGATGCGATTTATTACCGGCTCATACCCCCACTATCCACTACGGCATGGAGTTGATTTAATATAGTGTGGCGAGGGGACACTGATTACTTGACATGTATTCACTGAGCCCGAAGCGTGTCAAGTAATGTCCCCTCGTGGGGCTCGTCACACTTCGGGCTCGCCACACTATATAAAATCAACTCCATTCCGTAGTGGATAGTGGGGGTCTGAACAGGTAATATATGGTATCGCATGTACCCAGATGAAACTACACAAGTACCCAGATCTTTATACGGCCAACAGATTCTTCAATTGACTTTCATAAACACGATGATGTACTCGACGCGTTTAGTCCTTAAACAGACTTCGTCAGGGGTAACCGTTTTTCCACTGAAGATTATATTATGAAATGCCAAAGTAGTTGTATCCTAGGGCTATAGCATGTATAAGGTCCATCCTGGTGATTAAGAAGTAAATAAGAAATAAGAGGCATCAGGAAATTACCTTTTTAAATAGAAGTTCTCTGTGTCAAACACATGCTTCTTGTATATTTAATGTATAAATATGTATATTTAATGTATAAATATGTATATTTAATGTATAAATATATATATTCTGTATAAAATGAAATTCCAGTACTTCCACTGAGCCGCATTCTCTATGATGTCACAAATGTTACAACTGGGGGAGCTGCATTGAGTACTCCAGAACCATGGGAGTCTTTTTTTTATGTGATTCCTGAAGTTTTGTTAATTAGGTAATTAGGTGATGGAGAAAAAAAATATAAAAAATGTTCATGACGTTTTATAAGGTGAAAGGTATATCCCTTTATCAAACATCCCAGTCCATTCAGTGTTAAGGGGCATACACACGGAGCGGTTTTGTGCTATTTTCTAAGCAATCTGACTAGATTGCTTAGAAAGTAAGCACAGATCTCTCCATGTGTATGCTCCGAGAGATTAATTATCTCCGTGCATCTAGTCAAATTGCTTTAGCAAGTGACTGCAAATCTCTGTGTGTACAGAATGAGAGATACTGATTGCAATATCTCATTCTGAACCACTACCCAACCTTTTTTTGCTTAAGCAAAATTGCTTAGCACAAATCTCTGCGTGTGTATGTGCTCACCATGGGAGATCTGGACACCAGGAAATCGCCTACCCTAGCTTAGCAAAATTGCTCAGCACACATCTCTACGTATGTACGCCCCTTAAGGCTGCTATGCATATTACAGCTGCATCCACTGTAAGGAAAGAGCAACTCTTTATTATGTAGCAATTGTCATATAGGTTAATTCTTTTGTTCTCTTCTGATCACTCTTGGATGTAGATAGTATGGGCAGTATTCAATGAGAATTATGACGATGTGCAGCGAATCCTGTTTAGGATTCGCTGCACATTCGCCACTGCCCGCCGCGTTCAACGAGTCAGGGGCTCACTGCCCTTGACCGGCGAATTTTAACTCCTGCGTTAAATCCAGGGAGCCTGAGGACGGCGGCAGGCAGGGAGATGGAAGTCTCCCTGCCTGCCCCAGAACGTTTGTGGGGGGGATGTGGGCTCCCCGGGAGCCAGGCAGCACAGGCTGCCCCCCCGGATAGCCAACAGGGGACCGGGTATTCACTACACCCGATCGTGCATATGTAATGATCAGGTGCAGTGAATATATGAATATCTAATGAGCGGCTCGGCTCCCGACCCCCTGCTGGCTGCTGTGTAAAAAAAAATAATAATATTTTTTTTTAAATTAAATATATATTCATGTGCTTACAGCACATGAATAAAAATAGCATGCCCCTCCTCAGAATAAAATTCCTGATTTTTTGACACCAAATGTAAAAAACAAAACACTTTATTTGAAAAGTTCACATTCCACTTCACCATAAAAAGATAGCGATTGCTACTCGGTGAATCATGGCGATAAAAACCTTGAAATGTATTCGCCATCTGGTCATTGAATAAGGTGATTCACCGTTTTAGTCAAAAAAATCGCCGTACAGCAAGAAAATAGCACAAAATCACCATAAAACATGGCGAATCAGCCTCATTGAATACTGCCCTGGCTGTATGACCCTGTATGATCACTAGAAAATTGGGTTGTTTTGAAACTGAAAAAAGTGTTTTTTTTTTGTATATAAATGATAGACGTTTTACAGCTTTTTATGTTTTCTGTATACGGCCCAACCCTAGAACAATTTATCTTTGTATACAAGGACTTGAAAAGTGAAAGTCCTTCCTTTTGGTTGAAGCATTAGTTGCAGGATGATTGTAGCAGATCAGTGTACACCCTCTATTCAGAAGTAAAGCTTTTTGGAGAAAAATGTTTTCAATATCCTTTATTGGGACCTTAAGTGTTTCTAGTCCTATTGACGGCAAATTGGGCCTAATTCAGACCTGATCAAAGGGCAAATTTGTTCTCACAATTGGCAAAATCATGCTTTACTGCAGTAACATCTGCAGAGAGTGAGTTAGATTTGGGTGGGCTGTGTTCAAACTGAAATCTAAATTGCAGTGTTAAAATACAGCAGTTAGTATTTGCCCTTTGATCAAGTCTGAATTAGTCCCATTGCCTGTTATCATCCTTAGTACTTGGCCCTCCTCATTGGTGTTATATATTCATTTATTTTTTTAGCTCCCCAGATGAGTTTTATCATTCTGTCCTTTATGGCGACTCATTTTCTCAGGCATATCTCACTTCTGCATTGTTAGGTTTCGTTTTTATCTGAACTATTTCAGTCTTTCCTGTAAATGTTACTTGCTGCGCTCGTTTGCGTTATCTATTCAGGAAAATTTGCACATTTTCAGAATGTGTTCCAGAATATTCGTCACATGGTCATTTCAGTGACCCAAGGTATTCATAGTTCTGCTAGTAGAAAAATGATCCGAGGGGAACATTGTTTTATAATACTACGTAAAAGGAAAGTCAACCTACTGTACTTATGATACTTCTAGTTGCAATGCTGCTTGTAATGTTTTCAGTTCAATTATAATCTGTTTAATTCCTGACTGATTTACATGTAACCGGTGTCCGTTCAGATGGTACTTAATGTACTGCTTATATTACTAGGAAAGTAGTATTATTATTTTGGTTCTGGAAGACCTGGATAGCCAATGTAGGTATTAGCATAGTGCTGAGGGGAAGGTCCGTCTTTCCATGGGAAACTGTTGTTAGGTTGACATACATTGTGCGATATGCAATCTGCTGCCACTATTTCCGACATGGGAATTAGTGGCAGCTCCCTATTCAATGCTGTCATTAACGACAGCACTGATGAGGGATCACGGCAGAAACGGGTCCGACTTCAGAAGCTGTCGGGCCCGTTCTGCCGATACCGGCCGTGGATTGTCGTTATCCGGGCCGCAGATCGACAATCCACGGACGTTTTCGCGGCCACGCCCCCTTTGCGCCCATCGGCAGGCGGGACATTGAATCCCGTCTGTCGTTTTGCGGTTGATCTGACTACAAACGAGCCCGGATCTCGGCTGTCGGCAGGGATCGACAGCCGTGATCCCAGATTGAATATCCCCCATTGAGTCAACCGCTAAAGGTCGACACACTATGCAATAAAGGCAGACTATGCACTATAATGATATCGTTAACAATATTGTGCATATATTGTTCAATGTGTGCAAATGATAACCATGCACGCTCCATCGGTCGTTACCCGCCCCTTTCTCATCTGTGCGTGTAGACTAATTTTTCCTTTGTCAGTTATAAGTGGAGAACATTCACTGTGTATGAATAGATATATTTTTCATAAAACTAGAGGTCAGTGGAAAAAAGTGTTTTTATTTTCATCTTTATCGTTCAGAATTGTTCAGTGTGTATGCTCCATATGGTTCATTCTGTAGCTCAGAGGGGTTTTCATGGAAAATTGTTAATGATATCATGGTCTGCCTTTTATTTTTTTATGTTATCAATAAGATCAGAAATATTTTGAGGATGTCCTACATAGAGGCCCAACAATAATATCACATAATATAAAAATGGACAGTTTAGTACATGTAGAGGATAAACCGTGAATAGCCCTAAGGACAATCAGATAGGCAGATTATAAAGTCGCATCTACATTTTCTGTAGTAAAATGAAAATTAAGCATAAAATAGAAGAAAAAAAAGTTAAAGGGGGGGGGGGGAGAAAAGTCGGAGTAGGGAGAACTTGATTGGATAACTCCATGGCAAGCTAGTATGTTGAGTAACCAAGCCCCAAAGTAAGTAAATGCCAGGGGGAGCACAAAATACAAGGTTCTCAAACCTTGATAAACTTTAAATTTAGCTATAATCGCAATTGTTTTTTCTCTTCATGGCATAGTGTGAACGAGCTCTAGAATTGGCGTAGATTATTGATGGTGCTGTTTCAGTGGAATGATGGGTGTTGACGGGTGAGTCGAGAATGGAGTGAGAGAGAATAAGTGTATGTACACAGATTGCCTAAACCATTGGAGGAAAGAACTGGCAATAAGCAAATGGGTCCAAGGTGGCCAAGACCAGAATCTGCTTTAGAGGAGCATTGGTATTGGTCTGTGCGATGGGCCAAGGTAAGGTTTAGACCTTTTAGCGGTATTTTTAATAAAGCTTGTAAAAATGGTAAAGTGGTGAAGTTGCTTATAACAACCAATCAGATTATGTCATTTGTCTATTGCATGTGTAGTTACACAACAGCCGGGAGCCCAAGGTTTCCCATCCCTGGCCTAGGCTCTGATTAGGGAATTGAGTGTTTATATAGTTCCTGTTTATAAGCACCTTTGTAAGCGTTTGCTCCAACTGCTGTTCTACGGTCACCGGGAATATATTGGAGGCTGGCAGGTGCTGAGAATTTTATATCACCAATAAATCCTCCAAGTTTATTTGAAATGTTAGGTCATAGAATTGGGTGATTTTTTTTTAAAGTTTATGCGAGATATGTGCTTGTTCTAAATCCTAATAAGGTGTCTGTCGACTTAGTCACCAAACCTGAAAAAATCAGGTTGACTTTTTGACGGTGTCGGCCTTTTTAATAATGTCGACATTTCCATGTGTCGACTGTGTACCTGTCGTCCAATAGTGGTCGACCTAACCATCCACACCGGATACTTCTGATTATTTAGGTTTATCTAAGTTACCGCAGCCGTCTAGTTTTCCTTTCTCCGGTGGCTCAGAATATTTTTTTTGTGGGGTTGGTGACTCCTGCAGAGAAACGCCAGGCTGCCATTGTGTGGGTTAACTTTGCATTCTGTTAAGCAAAAGTGTTGAGCGAGCTGCTGTCCCCCCTGTGTGCTTAGTCATTTTGTCACGCGCCGCGCAGAGCAATTCCTGGCATAGCTGCATCAAAGTCTCACTTTCTCAGCTAAGACGGGAACAACGGAATTGTGCTTGGACCGGTGATATGTGTTCTGGGGGAACTGTGATGCTGCTAATGAGGATGAAGTGAGCATGTGAAATAAGAAGGAAGTGATGCTAAGGTTTGCTGTGGGCTGCTCCCAGTGAGACAGCGTACAGCTGCGCCTATCGCCTGCCTGCCTGTTGGCTTTTTTTCATGCACTGTGGGAGATTTCAGCAGCCAGATGATCTATGGTACATTAATGTTGAAAAGATAAACAGATTTGGAGAGCACAGGAAGGGCCTTGTATTTTTATGCTAGCAGAATGCTTCCTAATGAATACGAATGTGATACTGGCTTTACCGAGCCATATGGCAGCTTTTCTAATTTTAGTTTGTGCAGATGTATAATTGTCTCACTCGCTTACCTCCTAAAGCTTTCCTGAGCAGCAACATGTCCTTAACTCCTTTAATGCCCAAGAGGCCTAAATTGTCTTGCAAAGCATTTCTAAGGAGCTGCAGCACACGCCACAGTGCATTGGAAGCAGCAGCCAAACCCCCTAACTGCATGCCGAATGGGATTCACTAATTGTTGTGGCTCTACTTGCACCACAACCATTAGCTCCGCCCCCCACCCACCCAAAACAATGCTTTCTGTCCCAATATTTCATCTATAAAGAGACAAGCTCGTTAGAAATAGTATCGCTTTTATTTCTCTCATACACGTCCGGTTGATGGAGTTCATTTCACTGTCTCTGGACCTCCGGCATTATATTCGTTCTTAACCCTTTTGCCAGCGTTGCTGTGAGAGATTTGCAAAATATCCGCAAAAAATGCTAGGGCCATTGTTGAGGAAGATGAATCACTTCAGTTACTTCCGGAAAATGATCCGCAGTCAATTAATTGCAGCTTAGTTAAATATCGCGCCCAAAAAACAACAGGTGCTGTGAACGAGGCTGGTATTTTTTGCAGATATTTTGCACATCTGTCTCTGCAACATTGGCACTCAAAGGGTCAACACTGCATCTACCTGCGTTGTGACTAGATCGAGTGAGGAGCACAGATCGTACTCATCTACCTCAGCCCTATCTATAGTAATAGGAAGAGAACAATATAGGGGTTATGTATAGATCATAACTACATAAATGAACATCTTGCCTCCGCTGACTAATAGAATGGTGGAGATCCATAACATGGACTTGTTAGGGGGAACATAATACCAGTTCTGTAGCCATTACTTGTCCTTTTGACAACCAGCAGAGCAGAGATATACAAACGGGATGCAGTTAAAATCCCAGCGGTCGGGATCCCGGCGTTCAGAATCCCGACGCCGGAATCCCGACCGCCGAAATGCCGACACATTCTCCCTCCTGGGGTGTCCACGACACCCCTGGAGGGAGAATAAATTAGTGTGCCGAGCGTAGCGAGGCACCGGGCCCGCTGCGTGGCGAGCGCAGCGAGCCCGCAAGGGGGGGCCATCCACGTCCCTCCCTTGTCGGCATTTCGGCTGTCGGGATTCCGGCGTCGGGATTCTGAACGCCGGGATCCCGACCGCCGGGATTCAATACTGAATCCATACAAACAGCTCTGTGGGGTAGATTTATTAAGCTTGGTGCCGTGATAAAGTTTCTGGTTTTTATCACCGGCCAATCAGCTCCCATTTTTCAAACCAAGCCGGTAACTTCACAGTTAGGAGCTGATTGGACGGTGATAAAAACCAGACACTTTATCACTTCACTGAGTTTAATAAATTTGCCCCTGTCGGTTGGTTGTAACAAAGATGGCGAATGTGGGGATCCATTGCTCAGTGCCTGTGAATTTACCTGGACACAATCTTTTATAGCTCGTGTGCTAGTAGTTCCCCTGAACCACTGTGGCGCTTGGGTATAATTTATGGGAACTTAGTGCTTGTTTTCTTGTGTTTCTATGCTCATTATTTCACTCTGCTTAGTATGAACTTTAATGTGTGACTTCTGTAATGGGATATGCTAGAGTTTTGTTTGGAGGAAAAGCAGATAATCAGATTTACAGAGTTAGATAGTGCATCCGCTTTAGCACACATAGTAGCAGAGATTTCTGGGAGTTGGAGCATTAGTGCGGTTTGTATGCAGTTTGCTTCTTGTTTCCTTGGCATTTGTGTATGTATGGCTGTATGAAAATAGTCACACTGGTCCCCACAGGTAAAAAATATATATTGTCCCTCACATGAAAATAAGAGACCAGTGAATAACAGTTAAACCGGTGGTGGTGTCTGTAAAGTGGTGTGACACCCCACCCAAATCTAAATCTCTCTGCACATTTTACATCAGCCCCAACTGCAGTGCACATGGTTTTGTCCATTAAAGGAGGAGTTACTTTTGCAAACCAATTTGCTGAACGCTTCCATAGAAATCTATTGTATT
Source organism: Crinia signifera (assembly GCF_055691185.1). Classification (NCBI taxonomy): domain Eukaryota; kingdom Metazoa; phylum Chordata; class Amphibia; order Anura; family Myobatrachidae; genus Crinia; species Crinia signifera. Next base: position 53,893,495 of record NC_139221.1, on the reverse strand, counting down.
GCACTATGTGGAGTGGCTTAAGAACGTGGCTGCAACACTGAAAATGTTTGTTTGAATCTGTGTGTACAGGCCCATGCACTTCTAAGAGGTCTTAAGCATGCCTGCTTTGTGTGTAATATCCACTTCTATCCTTTCACAGCTGGACGACTGCAGTGTGCAGAAGTGCAGCAACTCTTTGTGTTTAAACTTCAGATCTCTGCAGCCAGTAGTTAAGTTGTAGGACAGTGTGCCCATCCCGTATTAATATCTGTGCTTTTCAACTTCCTTATGTGCTAAGTACGTAAAATAAACAAATCTGCTTGGTAGGTTTAATGGCTGACTTCAGTTCCCCTTTAATTATAAGAGAGTAATTTCCTCGTCACGTTTTCTCTTCTCCTCAATGTATGACTTCACCCGTATACAGAGAACTCCACTCGTTTGTATATCTGTAAGCTGATGCTTGTGTGGATCTGCAGCTGTCAGTCCTCTCAGCTGTCACAACAACCTTCTTAGGTGCTTCTGTAGTCCGTCAAACACTTATTACACAATGAGACCAATTTCTTTCTGGCAAGTGGCCCTATAAGCATTTTGCCGTTAATGATAGCCAGAGCATGTTTTCAGGATTCTCCAAAAGTTTGTGAAAAGCACATCATTGTATGATCATGTCGCTAGGGAGAGAGCCCTCTGTATGGAAAAAATGTGTTTACCACGTCCTGGAAGTGCTATAATGTCATTTGCTTAGGTGACTACAAAGAACCAATGTTAAGTCCTGGCTTCTCCAGAACAACAATATGGTACTAGTCTGCTTGTGTAAGGTCGAATTGAGTTTGAAATCTGGGACAAGATTCAAATTAAACCCCAAAAATCCCCTTTGGTGCTGATTTTTTTTTTACTAGAGAGTAGTAGGAAACGTCTGTTTGCTCTTAGGTTTGCCAGATAAAAGTGCGTTTTTCATGTAGCTGAAGTCTTGCCTCCTCCTTGCAGGGAGAGTTCACATTAATGTGGTGTTGTAGAACTATTTGAGGAATGCCTGTGCTCTCTACCACCGAACTTGGAAATCTCTTATTAGCTGTGGCGACTGTGTCAATTTACTCAGTGCGTCTATATATGTTTTGGCTCTGCGAGTCCTTCCTTGCATGTGGTGACTAATTCCAGGAATCGGGGTTCCTTTCAGAAGTGGCATGCCATTAATTAATTGGGGGCAGTGTGGGGTTAATATTACATAATGCAGAGATCTATTCAGTTCACTCACTTTAATTTGTTTTTTTGGAAATATTAGCATTACTCTATGTATCTGCTAATGGTGAGGTAAATCAATGGCACTTAAAAGCTTTCCAGAAGAAATGATGCCATTTTGAATACACTGTTTGCCAGTTGATTGTTTTACAATGAGCTAATACCATAGTATTCTGGTGGTTTGTGAAAAACAAAAGAAATAATTTGGATTCGTTATTTCCAAGTGTTGGTAGTCCTGCTGGCTGGCATTATTTTATAGCTGTACGGTTGTAGTGACTTGTGGTAACCAGGAATGTCTTGTTTCTTTAGATAAACTTTGTGCCAGCTCAGTTGCCCAGTTCCCCGAGGTACAGGAAATGGGAACATAAAAGAGCTGGTTTCAAAGCCACCCTGTGCTCATTATGGAAAATCCTGTTGTATACGTTACAGTGGAGCGTTCTGTTAAATTCTGCTAGGTCCCTAAAAACATTAATGGCTTTTCATAATAGACCACATATGTTGCACCTACAGGAACCTCTCATGCTCCCAGCTTGGCTAGTTATTTAAGCCACAAGGAAACTTTTTTTATTTGTCTAACGAGCTTGGCCGTTCCTTTTTTACAGAAAAAGCCGCCGCCGCAAATGAGGATGAAGTTCAGAAAGCGGACGTGTCCTCTACAGGCCAAAGTGTCATAGACAAGGATGCCCTTGGACCCATGATGCTAGAGGTATATCTGACAGTTATTACTTTATCTATGTGAAGGACTCGACTTAAAATTAAGCTGACACTTTCCTATCATTCTTGCATTTAATGCTTCAACTAGAATTATCCCAGGTTAAGGGAGGCTAAAAGGCACACCATCTTATGCTGCGGTCTCATTAATGTGCGCCATCAAGGGTTGTATTTTTCATGGTATATTGTTTATCCTAAGAACTACTGTGCATAATGGCATATTGTCTATAGTATAGCTCACACTTGGTCATCAAGGTACCCAAATAGCCCACGCTTTAAGTATACTTAAGCTTAGACAATATAAACCCCTTTGCCAGAGCCCAGTTTTAGGTTTGAGGGCTTAGAACAGCGGTGAGGAACTTCCGGCCCGTGGGCCGTATACTGCCCCCTTAGCCGGTCCAAGTGGCTTGCCCAGCGGCTGTGCCGGGAGTTAAGTACAGGGGAATTCTCGGGAGAGGTGGGTAGTTCTTGCGAGATTCCTCATGATCAGCAGCAGCCGGAGACTGTCAGTCCTATTCAGTGGCAGCCGCCGGAGCGTGAGCCGTCTGCAGCATGACAATTTGTAAGAGACATTTTTACATATGGCCCCCGAAGGATTTGTTCCCCATACAAACGACCCTTGGCACAAAAAGGTTCCCCACCCCTAGATTAGACTAGCTACCTGATTTTTGCTTATTTCTGAAAAGATACCAATTCAGGAACATGTTCCCAGTTTGGCAGTTCTGCTATTGACCAGGGTTTTCCCAGGACTAATGCTAGGTACACACCAGAACGATCATGATCGTGAGATGACCATACGATGGTCGCGCGATCTGCTGGAGCTCACAATCGGCATCCGATCTGATTCTGATCTGTACCCAGTTGAAGGGGTCGTTTTCAAATCCTGACTGCAGCAGGTAGGATCTGCAAAACGACCAGCGGGGAAGCCCATCGGATCTGAATCGGATCAAAAATATGCTGAATTTACATACAATCAGAAGAGATTTTATCGAAATTAAGGGAATTGAGGCCAAATCGTTCTGTTGTGTACCCACATGGCAAACCGCTGCAGTGTGTAAGAGCAGCCAGTGTACCCTAGCTACAGAGACGATGCCGTCTGGTGGCTGAAGGAGTGTGTGGGTTTGAGTGTGACATATGCATGTGTGTTATGAGAGCAGCCTTAGCTTGCTGTATGCCAGGGCTGAACTTGGCTCTTGTCTAAAAGGGGGCAACCAGTGAATTTTCCTAGTCTGTGGTGTAATGTGAATGGGGGTCAGCCAGCAAAGACCCGTATGTGAGCAATTCTTAGGTTATAAGCCTGAAAGGGGTATTAATTAGTAAGTCATTTACATCTGTGCTCAAGCACAGATATCCTTAAAACCTGGATTGTTATGGTGTTTTGAGAACCAAAATTGGTAAACCCTGACAGCTGTTTCAGCATAATTATGACCTCTGAGTATCCGCTGGAATTTTAACTATTGAAGTGTGGTTTTTAGATCCCAAATAGCAGTCTTGCATTATCGATCAACATATCAGACTCTACTGGGGCCTACACATGTAGCGATTCCCGGGCGTTTTCTAAGCAATCTCACTAGCTTAGAAAATTACCTGACATAGCTCCGTGTATAGGGGTATAGCGATGAGCGGCCTCCAGCACACTGGATAAATCTAATCGCTGGTGTGGTGGCTTGACTCTAGGTCAACAGTCCATAAAGTCGACCACTAATGGTCGACAGGGTCCAAAGGTCGACATGCATTTTTTAACAGAATTTCGAGCCGAAAGGCGGCATACAATACCCTACCATCCATTACGGCAACGGCCCCCGTAGCCAGTATGATGGTCCCGCCCCCCGATGGCTTGTCTGGGTTTCATGGAAGGGTGTGTGCTCGCAAGATGTTGGGAGATCTCGCAAGAAGGGTCTTAATCAGCGGCAGCCGGAACAAGGGACAGGCGCCAGGGATGGGTGAAGCTGCCAGCCGGTGCGCGGGACTTATAAAGCAGAAAATTTGTAAGTTCCTATTGTAGATATGGCCCCCGAATGATTTTAACACATTAGAAATGGCCCTTGGAATGAAAAACACATGCATTACGGCGTAGAGGGAGAATATAATAGTGTGCCGAGCGCAGCGGTACACAGACGTGTCCATGTGGACAGACACAAAAAACATAAACTCATTTCGACCTTTTAAATGTCGACCTTTGGACTGTTGACCATATGATTGTAGACCTAGACACTGTAGAGCAGGGATGGGGAACCTTTGGCCCTCCAGCTGTTGCTGAACTATACATCCCAGCATGCACTGCTACAGTTTTGCTATTTGGCCATGCTAAAACTGTAGCAAAGCATTCTGGGATATGTAGTTCAAAAACAGCTGGAGGGCTGAAGGTTCTCCATCCCTGCTGTAGATCTAATATACCATAACCGCTGTAGATCTAATATACCATAACCGCCTGTGTCAGGGCCAGTTTTCTCATGGAGAACACTGTCCCTGACCGATCGCTCAGCGGCCCATCGTTAGGCAGCGCTATGTGCTGAGCGATCCACTCTGAACGTTCATCTCCCCCAATCCTCCCTGCAGCACATTGACCCATTTAGTGGTAGTTCAGACCGCATGACTGCTGCCCACACCAGCATAATTTGCACTAAGCCTTATACAAACTGGGGGAGGGTACCACACCCTCCATGAGCTCGCCTTAGGACACCAGGTGTACCGCAGCACACTATACACTATATAGAAAGTAAATGGCGAGTTGCTAGTTGTTACTCCTAATACAGACCAGGTACTAATACGTTTTCCATTCCACACTTTGTATTCTGATTGTGCAGAGTCACTGTGGTCATGCTTGTGCAAACTTAACACTTTGTCATCACTTTCTGTTTTTGTACTTCCAGTTGTGTGTGTGTGTATGTATATATGTGTATATATATATATATATATATATATATATATATATATATATATATATATATATATATATATATATATATATATATATATATATATATAGCCATATAGTTCCCTAGTTGTGTAGGTTTTCTGACTGAAAAATAAGGTTAATGTTTCATTCATATAAAAAAAATTTTTTTTTTCATTTTGCACTGTGACGTTACTGTGAACAACATCATAAAATACTCTCATAAATACTGTGTCATAGGAATGAATCTTCTCTCTGCCCTCATATACTCGGAACATGTTCCATCATTGTTACTACTGTCATGTATATTTCTGTGCAGCTTGTTTTATAGACCTAGGTCTGCTGGATAACTTTGACTGCTCAGTCTGATTTAGTAAGGCTTCAACAAGCCTGCTCATTATCTGTGGTGCCACTGTGCTGCTGCGTATCTAGTCAGAAGTACTTCAGCAAGGAAGCATCTGCTTTTTAATTGTTCCTTGAAATGTCTGCATTTGTGCATGTCACAACAGAAGTATATAGCTGTTGCTAGGCAACCGAGCATGAGCTGCAATCTCTTGCAGCGAAGTAAACATCACATGACTGTGGGGATGTGACGCTACATCCCCTCCTACAGGACACGTTTGCCTGTCTTAGTATGTTCTTTTTTTTTTTTTTTTTTTATAAACATGTCTTGGCAAAGTCTTACAGTTTTTAACACTGGTAATTACACCCTTCTTGATTACATTTGTCCGGCATCACTGCTGGTTGATTTTTCTGCTTAGGTCACTGCAAAACCATAGATAAAAAAAAAAAAGTTACTTTAGAAGCGTAGTCTGCAATTTCTTGAATTATTCTTAAACAAGTAAAAGGAGACATTTCCCCATGTGATCCCCAAATTTGCTGAAAAATATAAAAAATCTTAATTTTGATAAAAAGGTTTTGCCTACCAGTATATTTTTGGATTGTGAGGGGGAAACCGGAGTACCCACAAGCACGCGGAGAATATATGAACTCTGCACAGTTAGAGCCATGGTGGGAATGGAACCCATGACCTCAGCGCTGTGCGGCAGCAATGCTAACCATTACACCATTCGTACTGCCCACTCGCCGGTTCTGTTGCATACAATGCAGGCGCATCATCGATTTACGAAACATGTTGCAGGCTGGGATGTGCCACCTAGCCACTCATGCCCCTTTCAGACCGCACTTTAAAAACGGTATATTGCCGTTTTTTTACCGTTTTAAAACGGTAATGTGTGCGGTCTGAAAGGTGCAGGACCACTTAACCGGTTAGAAAAAAACGTTTTTTCTAACCGGTTAAAATGCAGGGTCCTACCCGTTTCAGAACCGGTATTTTAGGCTCAAAATCGGTTCTGAAACGGCTGGGTCCTAAATTCAGCACAGTGAATACTTAATGAGCGCTCATTAAGTATTCACAGCACTTTAGCCCCCCCCGCGCGCGTGTCGACGCCCCCCCCCGCGTGTCGGCGCCCCCCGTGTCGACTTACCCCGTGCCGGTATCTCCGTTGTGGTTCCCGGCACTGCAGCTCAGTATGCTCGGAAAGCACTTATGAAAAAAGTGTCTTTCAGAAAATGGCTGCCCCCATACGAAAGACAGTTTTTTTAAACTGGGTTTCCTATGGGGCAGCCATTTTCTGGAAGACACTTTTTTCATAAGTGCTTTCCGAGCATACTGAGCTGCAGTGCCGGGATCCACAACGGAGGTACCGGCACGGGGTAAGTCGACACGGGGGGGGGGGCGCCGACACGCGGGGGGGAGGGGGTTGACATGCGCGGGGGGCGTCGGCATGCGCGGGGGGGCGTCGACACGCGCGAGGGGGGGGGAGCTGCACGGAGGGGAGGGCTGAAGGCTGCACTGGCTTTGACCCTGTATTTGGAAAGTTTCCAAAAACGGGTCTGCCAGTGTCAAAAAATCGGCACTTAAACGGTAATATACCGTTTAAGTGCAGCGGTGTGAAAGGGGTTTTATCTGGCAGACCCGTTTTTGGAAACGTTTCCGAATACAGGGTCAAAGCCAGATATGCGGTCTGAAAGCAGCATCATTGTATTGTTTAATGGAGTTCTTATTTTATACCTTTCTTTTTGTAATGTAGCAGTGAAGATATTTCCTGTTGCTGCTACTGGCATCACCATGTGGCACGGTGCACTTTTTTTTTGCATATTATACATTGCAACATATTCCTGTGGCTGTAAGATACATATTATCTCGTTCTACTGTTTTACAGATTGTCTGTAAACATCAGGTAATACCCAGGTGATTGTGGAAATGTAATCCAATAATGAGTACCTGGCAATGCCTACTGTACATTGTTATGCCGATAATGGTCTCTTTAGGTTGGTGTTGCATTCCTCGATTTCAGCCCCAGCATAGGTTATTTGTGTCATATTATTATGTGTGGGCTGCAACTTCAGTGCTGAATATAATGTATTCACCCTGTGTATACCGTAGATAGACAAACAGATGAATCATGAAATTAAGCCCACTTGCACATCCCGGCAAATAATGAATGTAATACGTTTGCTCTGGAAACCAACCCTTTTTTGTGGAAACATTTCACAGCCATTATCTAGAATCCAAACGATGAGATAATTTAGGATTTTTAAAAGCATAAATAAAAACATAATTAGGTACTTGTGTAGTTTCACGGCGGCAGCTCTACGCTACATTTTCAACGTATTCTAAGATACGTTGTCAGGGTAGCCGGCGCCGTGAAACTACACTTGGGAGCAGGGTGGTGTGTGTTTTGTTTTATACTTACCTTCCTCCGGGCGGCGATCCCGACCTTCCGAATCCCAGTCAATTTTCGTTTCTACCAACGAGAAAATAAAATAGAACCTCGTGAGCTCTTTCATACAGTGGATTTTTTTTGTGAACATTTGACTTATAACTGTTTATTGGCTCTTTTAACCTATATATTTTTTTTCAAACATCGTCATCTTGTTTGGTACATGATTATTGTAACGTAGATGGTGAAATTGCATTCCTTAAGAATATGCGCAGTATATATACTTTAAAGCCTAGAGCAGGGGTGGGCAATACGCAGTCCTACAGCTGTTGATGAACTACACATCCCAGCATGCCTTGCAACAATTTCAGGATGGCCAAATACCAAAACTAAGGCAAGGCATGCTGGTATGTGTAGTTCAGAAACAGCTGGAGGGCTGCTTATTGCCCACCCCTGGCCTAGAGGAATGTGCTGACAGGCATATAGCCTACACTGATCTGTGTCATAATTGTGAACATTTGCCTGGCCACCTGCAGTGTAGAAATTCAATAGACCTCTTGCAGAGTCGGGATTACAGGTTTCCTGAAATAGTTAGTGTTATTACTTGAGAGGGACCGAGCCTGCGATTAATATTGTGTGGGGTAAGCTAACAAATAGAAACTCTTTCAAGTCTTGAATCAATCGCCGTTATTTTAAATGAAAAGCGCCTAACATCTTTGTAAATTGTAAGTCTGTAGACAATAAAGTTTTTTTTTTTTTTTTAAGTAGTTAGGTTGTGCTGCGACTATAATGTTTTCAATTTGGCTGTCTACCTGCAGGCCCTGGATGGGTTCTTTTTCGTGGTGAACCGTGAAGGGAATGTGGTATTTGTCTCTGAAAATGTGACTCAGTATCTCCGATACAACCAAGAGGAGCTAATGAATACCAGTGTATATAATATATTACACGTAGGAGATCACAATGAGTTCATCAAAAACCTGCTGCCAAAGTCATTAGGTAACAAATGCCATAAGATCACAGTTTGCTAGAGTGCTTGGAATGCTATTCTGTGTGTAATATGTTCTATGTATGTACTTTGAACTCCCAATAAATGCTAATACCCTTTAGAACAGGGATGGGGAATCTTCGGCCCTTTAGCTGTTGTTGAACTACACATCCCAGCATGACCTGCAACAGTTGTAGCATGGCCACATAGCAAAACTGTGACAAGGCATGCTGGGATGTGTAGTTTCACCACAGCTGGTGGGCTGAAGGTTCCCCATCCCTGCTTTAGAAGGAAGTAACTCTTTTAATGTTTTAACAACTGGTGTGTGTGTGTGTAACAACTGAGTTTGTGTATCCTCTATTCTGTACTATACATTAATATTGACAAGTCAACTAGAATTACCCCATGATGCTTTGGAGCAGATGTATCAAGCCTGGTAAATTGGTGATAATGTAGTGATAAAGTGTAAGGTGATCACACACACCAGCCGATCGCGCTGTTTGAAAAATGACAGCAGTTGATTGGCTGGTGCGTCATCGCCTACATTAATACATCTCCCCCCCCCCCCCCTGTAACTTTAAAGCAAGATTTAGTAAAACTTCTAAAAAAAATTGGTTGTTGGACATACCAGCCAGACAGATTTTAGCTATTTGTGCTCTCTTGTATTCTAGCAGCTGATAGCCAGAATGTAATTGGTAGAAAATGATTGGGTTATAATGATTATATTTGTGTATTGCGACTGTATGGTGTAGACCCCTCTCAGCTCCTGATTTTAAAAGTAAAGTTATAAAGCCTGGAAATAAAACTTGACAGTATTTCTTTTTTTTCTCTACCTTTTACATTTATATTTCATTTTTCCTTCTCTCCGCAGTTAATGGGGGACCTAGACGTAATAGCCATACCTTTAATTGCCGTATGTTGATGAAGCCAGCCGTAGAGTGTGAGGAAGAGAATCACGACAGCCATGAATCACACCAGAAATATGAAACTATGCAGTGCTTTGCAGTATCCCAACCAAAGTCCATTAAAGAGGAAGGGGAAGGTACAGTCATTGCTGAATCTAGCAGATAAGGGAATAACTAACTTATTTCAGACATAAGTAGGTTAAATGCTCGCACGCTGCTTTCCAATACTCCACTACTCAATCTCCTTCCCTAGAATAATGTCATGGTGTTAAATTCAAATAGAATTTCTGATGTTAAACTATTACGCTGAGAACATAACGGTCTGAAAGATCATATTCTCGGAACCGCAGGTTTTATTCTGATTTATTGACCTGTTCTTTTGGATTTGGCAAAACCAAGGCACTTACCTGATTACACGAGTGAGCCGATGGGGAAGTCTTGGGGTGCACACCAGTTTGAGCTTGCAAACTTTATTACTTTAATTGTTTTTTTCTTTTTCGCTCTCAGATTTTCAGTCTTGCTTGATTTGTGTGGCCAGAAGAGTTCTGGTGAAAGAAAGGCCTCCGCTCCCCTCATCCGAGACTTTCTCAACTCGTCAGGACTTGCAAGGTAATAATCCATCACCGGCTCTTGCTGTCATTGCCTGCCTGTGTCCAAATGTGTAATTAAGAGAAAGTTATTTGCCTCAAGTGGAACTACAATGATTATATTGTGGAATTATGTTGATTTATTTTCATAGCAGCTGATGTACAGGGACACATGCTTTCCCTTTCATGTGGTTTCCAAATCTTAAGGCCCATACACACTGGGCGAATTTGAGCTGAAAGTCGCTCAAAACAATAGGTTTGAGCGGCTTTCAGCTCAAAGCCGCCCAGTGTGTATGTCCCGGCGGTGAGTGCTGCTTGGCACTCCCGCATCATCGCCGGGAAAGCCGCTCATCTGCTAGTTATACCAGCAGATAAGCAGCTTTGAGGATGACTGTGCTATGCAAAGCTGTCCTCCCCTCTCCGTCGGCGCCGGGCAGGCGTAAAGCCGCTCAATGTGTATGCACTGAGCGGCTTTACCCCCAGCGATGAACGCGATCATCGCTGTCCATACACGCTCTCGCCCAGTGTGTATGGACCTTTAATGAAATACTGTGTGTAAAGGCACTTAAGGCTGACTTAAGTCTCATTATAATACATTCTGATCATAAGGTGAATCCTAGTTTCTGATGGTATTGTCAGTCAAACCCCCCCCCAAAAAAAAAAAGTTTTTGACGGGCCATATTCAGAAAATGTGCTTGTGCCACCAAGTATTTCAGCTGGGCATTGTTGTAATCAACCTGTAATTCCAGGTAAAATAACTTCTCTGGACACAAGCACTATGAGGGCGCTAATGAGACCAGGCTGGGAGGATCTAGTGCGCCGGTGTATCCAGAGATTCCATGCGCAGCATGATGGCGAGTTATCACTCAGCAAAAGGCATCACCAAGAAGGTAACAGTCACCCTGGCACAAGTTTATTCTTCATTTCATGTATAACTGGTTGGCTACTTTTTCTTTCTAGATTAGTGTTTTTCAACCACTGTGCTGTGGCACACTATTGTTCATTGAGCAGTTCCCAGGTGGGCCACCAATGCTAGAGATGTCCACACTAGCTTAGCACCACCATTTCAACTGTTATCCACTGGGCTCTTGTTTTCATGTAATGCCAATGTGTTTTATTTTTGTTAACTGGGGGGGACCATTGTGAATGTTTGAGTTATGGTTGCCAATGTTTTTTTGTTTTTTTACTTATGGGGGGCCAATGTTATTTTTCCCTGTGGGGAGGTTTGATGGTGTGGCTTGGGAATTCTTATTTGGTGTGCTGCTAGTTGAAAATCATTGCTCTAGATCAGTGGTTCTCAACCTCTGTCCTCAAGAGCCCCCAACAGTGCCGTTTTTTTTTTTGTTTTTTTTTTTCCGATTCTCCACACAGAATCACAGGGGAAAAAATTAGCTCCACCTGTGAACTTTTAAAATGTATCAGTGAACGAGTTCACCTGTGCACCTGCCAAGTAGACCTGGAAAACGTGCACTGTTGGGGTTCCTTGAGGACCGAGGTTGAGAACCACTACTCTAGATCATTATTTCCCAACCTCGTTCCACAAGGTACAGTCCAGATTTTAAGGCTTTCCATTCTTGAGCACGTATGTCTACATCACAATAATGGAAGTACTCATTAAGTCACCTGCGGTTTTATGGATTGACTGGAAACCAGGATATCGATGTGCCTTGAGAACGGAGGTTGGGACCACTGCTCTAGGTGATATGGTGGAAGTTTAGTTTGCAGTATGCTTGGCTGTGTTCTAAGTAGGCAGTGCTGAAGAGACCTGTACAGAGATGGGATGTTTTAGTCTTCCCCGGCATTATTTTCTTATTTGATCCTTTGGAGTCAGTACGTCACTTCACATAATGGGGTGTATTCAATAGGGCTGGCGAGGGGGTTTGCCAAAAACAAGAGATCCTCTCTGTTTAACCCCCACGCCTGCTGCTCACCCTATTCTACATTTCGGGCGAACCCTTGCTGTCAGAGGACGGTGAGGATTCCCCAAACAGCGAGGCAGCCCGCTGCAATTAGCCGCGAGTCTCGCTGCATTAGCGCCCGCATACGCCGTTTCCCCCTCGCTCCAAAAACAGAGCAAGGGGAAATGGCATATACAGGGGGGTCAGTTGAATACTGACCCTGTCAGCTTTGGCTGCAAGCAGGCAGCCCTGCTCGCTGTCACAGCTCGCCCTCAGCATTGAATCCTGCCCGATGTGTTTATGTGAATCTTTAAGTGCTGTTTTGCCATTGTGATGTGGTGGCAAAAAATCCTATTTTCTTCCTTCCTTCCTTTTTTTATTCCCCCCTTTCTCTTTCTCTTTGCTTATCTTACTGCAGTTTGCTTACTTCTACAGTCTTCTGGCATTAGTTTCACTTCCTTAGCACTTTAAGGAATATTTAAAATGTTTCACAATGCCCCATTAAATGTAGATCTCTTTTGTCCATAAGCTCAGTAACGATGAGATCAAGGGTGGATGTTTGTTTTGCAAACCGATGGTAACATGATTGCTTGTTTGTCTCCTTTAAATTATTCTGCAGTTTGGGTAGAGATCGGTTATTCACTTTTACCTGTTTTCTGTTTAACGTACTGAGACACACTGGGGCAGATGTATAAAGCCTGGTAAAGAGATAAACTGGAGATAAATTGGAAGGAGATAATGCACCAGCCAATCATAATGTGTTTGAAATATGACAGTTGGGAGTTGATTGGCTGGTGTGTTATCTCCTTCCACTTTTTCTCCACTTTATATCCAGTTTATCTCTTCGCCAGGCTTAATACATCTGCCCCACTTTGTGAAAAGACAAAAGCTCTGGTCCTAGGGATACCAAAGACCACGTCATTTTGCAGACTTTGTACTTGGTTAATGCTGTGGCAGCCATTACTCTGATAGGAATTAATGGGTATGGCTCAAAGGGTTGACACTATGAAGGTCGAACTCTAAAGGTCAACTTCGCTTAAGTTGACACATGAAATAGGTCAACAGGGTTGGAAGGTTGACAATGGGAAGGTGTTAGCCCTGTTGACCAATGTATGTCGACTTTCATATACCGAATGAATAACCTGTAGAGAGAAAAAAATGGCGGTCCAATATGAGCATTATGTTCCGGTTCTACATCTCTAACGCATCTCTTCCTTCCTCAGTTCTCAGGCTAGGGCTTGCACTTAGTCCTATATACCGGTTTTCTTTGTCTGACGGCACGATTGTTGCAGCCCAATCAAAGAGCAAGCTCATCCGCTCACAGAATAATAATGAACCTCAGCTTGTAATATCCATACATATGCTCCAAAGGTAAGAACGCCATGTTTGCACCAAGTGGTAATGGAATCCTTCCCATCATTTCAGATCGCAAAGATTATTTTCTTCTTGTTATAATTTGTGACCTTTTCAGTAATGTAGTATTTGTACATATTTTAGCAATTGTGGTCACTAATATGTCACTCAGACCCATTTGGTAATGTTACCTATTGCCGGCAGCATATTTTGCTTAAAGTGCTGTCCCCCTTAGATGCATACACGGTTGTGTTGCCAGCAGCCTAAGGGGGATATTCAATCTCCGGCGAGCACCTCCCACCCGGCGGGGAGATGCCCGCCGGGCCCTATTCAATGCTGTCTTCCCCGACAGCATTGAGCAGGGTATCTCGGCAGAACGAGCCCGACATCACAAGCTGTCGGGCTCGTTCTGCCGAGAACAGCCGGGAAGTGACGAGCTGCCGGATGCAGCTCGACCTCTTCCCGGCCGCAACTCGCCGCCACTCCCCCTTTTCGCTCCCCGGCAGGCGGGACATTGAATCCCGCCTGCGTGTTCTCGGTCGAGCTGTCCGAGAACGGGACTGGGTCACGGCGGTCGAGCAAGCTCGACCGCCGTGACCCTGACATTGAATACCGCCCTAAAGCTGCGGTGACTGACTACTAGCTAATGCATAAAAGCAACAGCTCGTCTCCCCATGCATGTTGCACTTTCGACTGGCAAGGATTGGCATAGACTGGAAGGCTTCTCCAAAGTCGGAATGACTTTGATGGGTCCCCTATGCGACCTGCACAGGTAACACCATCTGTAATCTATGTAATCGATACTGTCACAAACAGATATCAGCTTAGATTACAGATATTTGCTAAATACTTGCAAGCGCTCAAACCCCCTTCAGAGATTGCTAATGATGTTATGACTCTTTCTTAAACAGAGCCTATAGTTTTGATTGATTTGGATATAGGTGATCTATACATATTATGGTTACAAGATGGGCTGGTGACCGATCCTGTCTTTGTTGGTAATACTTTTGCACCAAGGGCCTTATTCAGCATAGGACGCTTTTGCAAATGCCCATGCAGATTCCCGGTTATCGGGAACGTGTGCAGGCCTCATTTTGCACATGAGCAGAATGGGTCCTGAGTACCAGGTCGCAGGGCTGTGATAGCAGGTGCAGCAAGGGGGTGTCTGACACCTCCTTCTGCATTTCCGTTTTCAGTGGATGGTTTTGCATTCCATCTACTGTTAAACCAGGTCCCAATTTGGATAATTTCTTGTGATACGTTTCAGCTAATGGAAACAAACATATTTGTCAGCATATTATCTAGCCCTTTGCATGCTGCAAGCGATGTAGGTAATGGGTAATGTAAATGCACTTTGATTGTAATATGTTTTTTTTTCATCTTCCAGAGAACATAATCTGTGTGGAATGAATCAGGACTTGGCCGGACAAAACATGGGAAAGACGATAAACCCCATGGTTTCCAACAGCCCAGCTCATCAATCGATGTGCAGCGGTAACCCTAGTCAGGATATGACAGTTAGTAGCAATATGAATTATGCCATGAATGGCCCAAAGGAACAAATGGGCATGCAAGCTGGCAGATACGTTGGTTCGGGAGGGATGAACCATGTTTCCAGCATGCAAGCTGCCACTCCTCAGGGTAATAACTATGCACTAAAAATGAATAGCCCATCACAGGGAAGTCCTGGCATGGGCCAGGCTCAGCCTAACTCTATGCTATCCCCAAGGCACCGCGTAAGCCCGGGAGTGGCAGGAAGTCCTCGCGTTGCACCCAGTCAGTTTTCCCCTGCAGGAAGTTTGCATTCTCCAGTTTGTAGTAGCACAGGAAATAGCCATAGTTTTACCAACAGCTCTCTCAATGCACTTCAGGCTCTCAGCGAGGGCCACGGTGTCTCTCTTGCCCCACCCTTGTCATCACCTGACCTGAAAAGCAGTAACCTACAGAATTCTCCGGGTAACATGAACCCACCGCAGCTCCGAAAGATGGGCAGTGTGGACTCTAAGGAACAGTTTGGGCTTTACGGGGAGCAGACTGAGGCCACAGCCGGGCAATCAGAGACCACGTGCCGCTCATCTGACCAGAAGGATTGTAATGAAAGTATGGCTTCTGGTGGTGACAAAATGGATGGTCAGAACAGGTTACTGGATAACAAAGGCCAGACAAAACTATTGCAGTTGCTTACCACCAAATCTGATCAGATGGATCCTTCACTGCTGTCCAATACTTTGGGAGATACAAACAGCAAAGACTCGTTGGGACATTTTGCGGCCAATAGTATGTCTGCCTCAGCACACGGAACCTCACTGAAAGAGAAGCATAAAATTTTGCACAGACTTCTACAGGACAGCAGTTCGCCTGTTGACCTGGCCAAGCTCACAGCAGAGGCCACTGGGAAGGAACTGAACCAGGAGTCCAACAGCACAGGCTCTGGCTCCGATGTTACTATAAAGCAGGAACCGGTGAGCCCCAAGAAGAAAGAGAATGCACTACTTCGCTATTTGTTGGATAAGGATGATAGTAAAGATAATTTGGCAGATATAACGCCCAAGCAGGAACCCTTTGATAACAAGATGGAGCCTTCGATAAAAACTGAAAAACCGGAGCCAAACTTTGTACGTGGTGATCAGGTAAGATCAAACCGCTAACATAAAGCATGATGTATGTGGATGATGGATGCGTGTATGCTTGATTTCTCCCTCCATGGAGAAACCTCAATCCTCTGCTAGAGACACCCAACCAGCCTTGACCTTGTAATACAGATGTCAGAATTTCTACCACTGATTGCTGCAAAGATAATATTGGTGTGTAGGCATTGGTATAGTGGCTCGTTGCATTTCCTTGGACCAAGAACAGAAATTCTTATGTACGTTGAGTCGGTGGAGCCGACGTCTGCGGCACAGACTGCAATGGCCGTTCAGTGTATGAAAGTGCTTTTGATGGCAATATTTTTTTTTTTACCACCATTTTTGTGTATATGGGATGAAAGTCTTTATGTTGTTGTTTGTTATATTATGGCTGCATTACATATTTGTATTGCTTTGCATAGTACCGCCGTCGTAAGTAGAGCTCTACAGGGAGTACTGAATCATGGTGAATCCCATTGTTTAAATTCCCTAACATACAACCACACACACACACACACACACACACGAGGGTCCATGTTTGTCAGAAGCTAATTAAACTTCCAGTATGTTTTTGCATGATGGGTGGAAACGAGCACCTGGAGAAATCCCACCCAAATACAAAGAGAAAATACCAATCCCACACAAAGGCTCCCTGGTTAGAGTCACACGCCGGCTCCCTGTGCGATAGAAATTATAACCACTGGAATTTATTTTTGATGAGTCATGCTTGCCCTAAAGCTTTTTAACAGGAGTGGGGAACTGGAAATTCAGTCTTCAGACGTTCTCCCTTTGTGGGAAATACTGTACATACATCACTGTAATGGTAACCATAATTATCTACTGTCCCAGAAACTTTTGGGAGTGTCGCAGGACTATCGGCAGAGCAGGGAATAGGCCTGGATCCCGCCCACTTCACTGAGAAGTTATCATTGTGATGCCGCATTACCTTGCATTATGCTGTTAGGTAAAGGGCCATGATCATGTGAACAGTGTTGCCAATCCAGCTGCACTTACCATTTGGACCCACCTCCCTCTGGATAGGAACTATTTGCACTTCCCATGCATATAAAGCCTCTACCCATACTCGTAGATACTTCATCATGTTCATGCTGTCATCCATAATGTTCTATGTCCTTGTGCAATAGTAGTCAGGTCTTCTAAGATGGAATGCATTCAGAAAGATTATAGCTGACAGGTTACTGTACAGTCCAACTTCATGTATATAGTTAATAACTGCACAGTGGCCTTTTTTTTTTATTTTGAAAGAACTTTGAGTAATGTTCCGTTTGGTAGCCATTATATAATCTAACACCTGATCCCTCTGATCAGAGCGACACACATCAGGGACATGGTCTAGTGCAGTGATGGAGAACCTTGGCACTCCGGCTGCTGTTGACTTAACCATCCCAGCATGCCCTGCTACAGTTTTGCTATTTGGCCATGCTAAATATGTTGCAGGGCATGCTGGGATGCATGGTTCAACAACAGCTGGAGTGCCAAGCTTCTCCATAACTGATTTAGTGTGTACCCTTTAATCTGTCCGGTGCACTGTTAGTGTATATACTCCCTTTATTTTATGAGGCCTGGACAATTTCCAAGTTCCAGTTAACTTCCACATTTAAAAATTGTACGTTAAACAATTGTTGAACTTCTAAGTGAGGGCCTTGTTTGTGGCCCTTGGATTTTGTTGTTGATATATATTGGCACCTTAATTCTAACTGTCATTTTGTACACCCCCTGACTTAAGGTTTTGCAACATGTGTAAAATGTGCTCCTGCTCTGTAGCTTTTATAAGTGGAAAAACTGCTATAATCTTACATAGAGAACAAACATTATGTTGTGTATGACTGAAGTGCAGTGTGTTACTTCCTGTAACTGGTCGTATTGAGCGATTGTGTGCAGTATAGGGCTCAGCTGTTTTTGTAGTTGGTTAAAGAAATGCTCAGTTTTCCTGTATGGGCAATATTGGTCGTGTTTACTTTCTACCCTGACTTATGGAAACAGCATTTATGTATTGTTACTCATGACTGCCCTCGGGTGCCACCATACGGAAGATACAAAACGTGTGTAGTGACAGTGTTTCTATCTATGTATTTTTATATTACATTGTTAAATTTTCACTCTAACCTGCAAACCCATTTGTCCTTTGTGCAATGATACCGCCGCAGATGAAGCTGGTAAATGTTTCTGTGCAATTCTGCGGTCATTATTTGGAATCAGTTTTCCCATGTCGGACTGTTACACAGCGCAGTCCAGGATTTTACTTTGCCACTGTAAATGTACATTCTCTGATCTAACGCATGAAGACTACCAGTGTGTTGGGAAATGCAGAAAAAAATTTAATCAGTTATGTTTTATTTATTATTTATTTATTAACAGTTTCTTATATAGCGCAGCATATTCCGTTGCGCTTTACAATAGCAGACAGTGATACAACAAAACAGGGTATTTACAGACAGTCAAAATGTAGGAGGGCCCTGCTCGCAAGCTTACAATCTATAGGGAAATAGGCATTGATACATAAGGATAGATACTGTATTCTTTATTGCATCGATTCCATCAGAACGCAAGGTTCTATGACTGGTTCTGGAATTTGATAAGCTTGCCTGAAGAGATGAGTTTTTAGGGAACGCTTATAGGTTTGGAGACTGGAGGAGAGTCTTATTGTGCTTGGGAGGGCATTCCACAGAGTGGGTGCAGCCCGAAAAAAGTCCTGCAGTCGGGAATGGGAGCGAGTAATGAGTGTGGATGAGAGACGCAGATCTTGGGAGGAGCGTAGAGGTCGTGTTGGATGATATTTTGAGATAAGAGAAGATATGTATGTTGTTGGTGTAGTTTGGTTTATGGCTTTGTGTGTAAGTAAAATAATTTTGTATTATGTTGAAGTCATTGGGTGGCATTCAATTGTTAATGAACCCTTGATCACCCATCTAAAGTGACGGGAGATTGCGAGGGGTTTATTCCCCCCCCCCCCCCCCCCCCAAGTGACCAAACTAATGAACGTGCCGCAAAAAAATACTCACATGGTTGACTTGCGCATTTCAACTTGCCCTCCCCTGAGGGTAGCAAGCTGAAATGATTTAGCACACTTGTCGTCAGGTGCAGTTAAATAGAAGGTGGCTGCACAGAAGGGGGGAGGGGGCGTGACAATTGAATACCAGTCATTGTTTCCAAATAAATAAAGCTAATAAGCTGCTGCAATTAGAGAAGATCCTCACTGTAGAGAATATTTAGGGGAGTATTCAATCCCTGCTGCTATTTCCGACGGGGGAAATACCAGTGGGCTCCTATTCAGTGCTGTCTTTCCCATTAGCATTGAAGAGGCAGATTGACAGAATGTGCCCGACTTTAAATGCTGTCGGGCCCGATTTGCCCAGAACGGCCATGCATGGTCACGATCACGACCGGATCTCGACAATCCACGGCCGTTTACGTGGATACGCCCCCTTTTTGCCGATGGGCAGGTGGGACATTGAATCCCGCCTGGCGATTTGCGGTCGACCAAAACTAAAACGGGCCAGGGTCGCGGCTGCCGGGACGGATCGACAGTCATGACCTGGGATTGAATTACCCCCCCCCCCCCATGGGATTGAATTACCCCCCATAGAATTATTTTCTGTACAGAAAATAATTCTTACTGCATTTCCCCTTTATCCTGCTAGACGCAGTGGAATAGCCGGAGACAAAACAGCAGCTTAATCAGATTGTGTTGAGTTATAGGACAGTTTCTCTGCATCACTCTTTCAGTTCAAGAACATCCTTCCTCAAGGTTAATTCCAATTCCTTTCCCAAAGTAAAAGACCCCACAGTAACAGGCAGCAACTGCGGAAGGGTTTCTATGCTGCATCTATAATGAGACCACCCTGATGTCTGTCTATTGTGCCGTTTCTTCTGCCGCTCTCCTTGTATAAGAGTGATGTGTATACAGTGTCCTAGTCTCATTTTATTTGATCAGTGTGTCAGAAATGGCATTAGCTTTCACTATGGTGCGCATAATAGAAATGCCTCATTCCGTGCTCAATAATAAAAAATACTACTTTTTTATTTTTTCATAGTTGTCCATATAGGGCCTGGTTCAGAAATGATCGCTGATCTGTAAAGTTGCAGATGACTGCGGGTACTTAGCCGCCGCCCAGACAGACAGAAAACCCGCCCCATGTAAATTTGCAAAACTATTGTGAATCAATGTATCACTATTAATTATCCACTCGCAAATCCATACGCAATTCACAAACCATGGAATGATTGTTCAGTCTGTGCAAATTTCAGTGATCCTGACCGGCATTGACGTCGGAGCCCCCGCCTTAACCGCTTGGCAATGCCTGCATTTGTTTGGCCACTCCAGAAAACAGCAGTTGTCCACGCCCTAACGCCGGTTTCCAATCCATACGCTACTTCTGTCGGTATTCACCCTCACATTTGCACGCTATGATCCGTACGTTTGTGCACTCATGCGATAATCGCTCGATCTGGGAATTCGCTGATCAATGATCAACTCTGTCAGGCCCATGGCACCTAAAAATTCTCTGCTTTCCTAATAGTGTAGCCTGAGATTACACAGTCTGCAGAGACTAAGGAGTTGTCCTTACATATATAGGGCCGTATTCAAGGCGGCCGGCTGCTCACCCTAGTCAACGTTCCTGGGGAATCCTCGCTGTCAGGATGGCGAGGATTCCCCCAAATGGAGAGGTTTGCGGCTAATGCAGGAAGGCCGTGCGTTTAGCCATGAGCCTCGCTGTTTTGGCATCCGCACACACAGTTTCCACCTCGCTGCAAAAACCCAGCAAGGTGAAAATGGCGTGATCAGGGGGTCAGTTGAAAAATGACCCGCGAGCTGTGACAGCGAGCAGTCAGCACTGCTCGCTGTCACCGCTCACAAAAGAGCATTGAATACGGCCCATAATATTTACCCATCTACCCAGCTTGCCATGCAAAAGCGGTCATATGCATGGTTGTACCTGCAGGTCCACAATAACGGGGGGGGGGGGGGGGGGGGGGGGGGGGGGGCATTGTGCCTAAGCCTGTACTAAATGTATGCAGAACTATTTTGTCCATAAGTTGAGGAACAGATTTCTGTCTTTCATGTGTTCTTACCCCTGAATTGTTCAATCTTTCAGATGGCATGCATCAACAGTAATTAGGTTAAGTCAATAGGTAACCAATATTGGTCGACATGATCAAAATGTTGACAAAAGCAAGAGGTCGACATGAGTTTTTCACATTTTTTTTTCACCTAAGGTGGTTTTTCACACTTTAGTCAGAGAATGCGGCTTTTTGCAGCTATACACCCACAAGTACCGGCATTCTCAGTCAATAGATATTAGCAGATGTTGGCGTATACATATATAGTATGTTTCCAGCTCAAAGTAGCATCAACTAATATCTGTTAGTTACATATTAAGTGAATTGTTTTGGCATTGTGCATATTTTCGATCTGCTTACCAAGAAATGGTCTGTCATTTCTATACGGTCAATCTGAGGTGAGAAATGATCAAATGGTTCTTGTAATTTAGAGGGTGCCAGCTGTATATCCCCAGAGCCATTCTATGAGGGTGGGTCAATAAGTACCTGTAGTGTATGAAGACAGGTGGCGTTGCTGAGGAAAGTTGGTATTACTATCGTGTGCTACCATCTTTCAAACAACGCCATACCAAATTTCAGATTGATTCAGAAGTTAGTTTTTTTTTTTCCACCACGACAATGCACCAGCTCCATCATCCGGAATTGTTGTGACCGAATTGCGCTATGAATTGGTGGGTTTTTTTTTTTCCCGCGAGCCATCTTTTCAGGTTATGGAACAGAAAGAAGTCGCAGGGAGCTAAGTCGGGCGAGTACGTTGAAAAAAAAAATGAACTATGAAATCAATGTGAATTTTGATATGGAGTGGTATGAAAGATGGTATTACACGATAGTAATACCAACTTTCCTCAGCAACGCCACCTGTCTTCAAACACAGGTACTTATTGATCCACCCTCGTACATTTACAATAATAGAGCAGGGGCGGATTGGGAATTAAAACCAGCCCGGGAAATATCTTGAAGCAGCCCTAAGTGGGGGGGGGGGGGGGTGTTGCGCGCCGCAGGCGCGCCCGATTTTTTTGGGGGGCGTGGCCTATCAATATGGGGGTGTGGCCTATTTCAACGAGCTGCTGGCTATGTCCCCAGCCCCTCAGGCTACAGAATAGGCACATGCGTACAGCGTTTATTCTGCAGCCTGTGGGGCTGGGGAGATAGAGACAGGGGGGGGGGGGGGGGAGTGACAGGGGGTCTCCCAACACAGTAGAGTGGCAGGGAGGGAGGGGAGATGCAGAGTGGCTGAGAATGAAGGGAGTGAGGACTTACGCAGGGTGGCACAGGACGCAGAGTGTGAGGGGGGCATGGTGGCACGGGATGCAGGGAGGGGAGTCACAAAGTGGTGGAGGATGCAAGGAGGGGAGACAGTGATGCCCATTATACATATGTCACACACCATGATGCTCCATTATACATATGCCACACACTATGATGCACCATTATACATATGCCACACACCATAATGCTCCATTATACATATGCCGCACACTGTGATGCCCATTATACATCTGCCAAACACTGTGATGCTCATTATACATATGCCACACACCGTGATGCCCATTATACGTATGCCGCACACCGTGATGCCCATTATACATATGCCGCACACCATGAGGCCCATTATACATATGCCACACACCGTGATGCCCATTATACATATGCCGCACACCGTGATGCTCATTATACATATGCCTCACACCGTGATGCCAATTATACATATGCCACACACCGTGATGCCCATTATACATATGCCGCACACCATGAGGCCCATTATACATATGCCACACACCGTGATGCCCATTATACATATGCCGCACACCGTGATGCTCATTATACATATGCCTCACACCGTGATGCCAATTATACATATGCCACACACCGTGATGCCCATTATACATATGCCACACACCGTGATGCCCATTATACATATGCCGCACACCGTGAGGCCCATTATACATATGCCACCCACCATAATGCTCGATTATACATATGCCGCACACCGTGAGGCCCATTATACATATGCCGCACACCGTGATGCCCATTATACATATGCCGCACACCGTGATGCCCATTATACATATGCCGCACACCGTGATGCCCATTATACATATGCCGCACACCGTGATGCCCATTATACATATGTCACACACCATAATGCTCCATTATACATATGCCGCACACCGTGATGCCATTATACATATGCTACACACCGTGATGCCCATTATACATATGTCACACACCATAATGCTCCATTATACATATGCCGCACACCGTGATGCCATTATACATATGCTACACACCGTGATGCCCATTATACATATGCCTCACACCTTGATGCCCATTACACATATGCCGCACACCGTGATGCCCTCAGGGCGGCGGTGGGGTTGGTGCCGCTACAGGGGGGGGGGGTTTGTTGCTGTCGCCACAGCTGGTGGGGGCGGGGCGGCGGGGTTGAGGACACTACTCACCACCGCCTCCGTTGACATCCAGCGGCATTGCCCAAAATATATATATACACACACACACTTTATATATATATATATATATATATATATATACATATATACAAACACATATATATATATATATATATATATATATATATATTGTATATATACACACATATAATATATATGAGGCAGGCTGCATTATTTATTATTATTATTATTTGTGGCACTCACTTTACCCGCGTCTCCTGTGGCTGCCCTCAGAGTCAGCAGTCAGACTTTTTCTGCTGCTGGCCTGCTGCCCTGCTGCCCATGAAATCCGGCTCCCCAGCCCAGCGTGCAGTCCGACTCATGCACGCTGCTGCAGCTGGGGAGCATCACGGGCTAGGCAGCACTTCATCCAGACCGCGGGAGCAGCTGTGTGCGCTCGCGCATGCGCACCAGCCCTCCCGCGGCCATGTTAAGTTTGGGAGCATACGAGGCCGGCCGCGGCCATCTTTAATGAGGTAATAGTGCTGCGGCCGCGGACAGCACGGAGACAGCTGTTCGGCGGCCCGCGGCCCTGATAAGGAGGGTGGGCGGCCACTTCGGCTTTAAAATGTGCCGGCCCACCGGGAAACGGCCCGGTTTCCCGGTGGGCCAATCCGCCCCTGTAATAGAGTACTACTTACATATACACAGTCATGCGGCTGTGGACTGTGACTCCAGCTAGTCCATATTTGCTCTGGTTTTTCTAGTGCGCCATAACTATATGCTTTTTTTGTAACAACTCCCAGTCTACTAGTGTCGTTTTCCCCAAACAGGAAGTAATAATAATATCAATTTAAAAAAAAAAATCACAAAGTTTCTAAAGACTTAAACAGTTTGGAAGCTACAATAATTCTTGTATCAACTTATGAAGAAGGCACTTGTACTTCTAAAGTAATGAGTGGAGAAACCTAATTTTTATAGGAATACAAGTTCCCAGAATTTAGACCAGAGATGACATGTTATGCACCATTCAAATTGAGTTGCTTTGGAAAACTGACTTAATATTTGACATATTTGACATGTTTTGATTTTGTTTGTGGTTATGCTTTTGGTTGGATTGCCTGATCATGCTTATTTCACTGCTAAACCTGTGTGTTTTCGCCTGGTTGAAGCAACATTTTGTTGAACATGCAGCTGCATTCGGGGATTGTGCTTCGTCTGCCTGCCGACTTATTGGGGCTAATTGGATAGCCATGAGCACGCCTATTACCTGTGATCAGAGATCGATGAGTGAAAGGATATAAGCTTTTGTCTTTTTTTGTACTGGCATTTTGCTGTAAATGGATTAGTATATACCTGGCAACCTTTATTTCTGCCACATATTCTCGGTCTATTGAAACATCAGTGTTTATTTTTTAGCATTTTAAATTCTTATGTTGTGTTTTCTTTTTATCTATGAATGATGTTATTCTTAGATGTTTTGTATGATTAAGCTGTAACTCATCTCTCCATTTAATGGCAAAAATAATGTTTAGGTGATACGGGGGTAGCAATGCCATCTGGACTACTTGGCTGGCTGTGTGCGTGTTATACAGGATTCTGGGACATATGTTAGTTGTGGTGAGCACGGTAGTGCTTGTTTGTGTCGGATAACAATTAACCTGACAATGGCGTGCAATAAGGATGTGACCACATGTTATGCACAAGAATTCTAATGTCGATTCTTCATCATGCAAAGCAGGGAATGTTCTATACAATGCAATGTCCATACATAGGAATGACCAATGCCTTCTTTTCTGGTCAGTCGGTACATTTGCATTCAGTCAGAATATCGGAAGAAGTATTACTATGCTTTTTCAGTTGGTGGGTTATGTTTTATCTGTACATCGCTTTTACAAGGGAAATACTCCCCAGGCAATACTCTCTTATTGGACACAAGGGGCTGCCTGATGCAAGCTGGAGTGGGGGAGGGAACTGCAGAGGGTGTAGCTTTACATGTGGAGAGGTGTTTCCCATAGCAACCAGTCAGATTCCAGCTAGATTCTGATTGGTTGCTGAGGCCAACGCCTCCATTTGTCCTCTTAAGAAATGATACAAATTTTACTCTTATACAAGATGAGCACTTTGTCATCGTACTCATAGTGCCCACCACAGCAGTTCAGTTAACGCTGTGGCGCAAAAAAGAGCCACACACTGACTATATTCACCTTCTGCGTTTACTTAAGGATTTTTTTTTAAAGATATTGTGGTAGATTTATTAAGCTTGGTGGTGATACAGTGTCTGGTCTTTATCACCGGCCAATCAGCTCCTGCCTGTCATTTTTTTAACCAAGCCTGTAACTTCACAGTTAGGAGCTGATTGGCCGGTGATGAAGTACCAGCCACCTTATCACTTCACCAAGCTTAATAAATCTGCCCCATTGTTACTTGGAGATGTGTTTAAAATAGTAGATACATTAACTCCTTAATTGCATGATAGCATTTTACTCCTTTAACTGTAAACGTTGCAGTTATTTTGGTACTTGTGTACTATCACGGCGCCTATCGCATCGCAGACCATAAGTCATGCGATGGTATGCGATGCAACGAGATTTCCCCCGATGTCATACAATGTTAAAATTGTATATGGCATACAATGCGTTGCGATTTTACATTGTATAAGCACCATAATGGGGGCTTACAATGATAAATGCACCCCCACTGTGAACGTGAACCCGAAGAGTGGCGAGGGGCGGCGGTACGCGTCCTCCGACCTTTTCATACCCCCACTGTCCACGTCGGCATGGAGTTGATTTTATATAGTGTGGCGAGCCACCGAGCCCGAAGCGTGGCGAGCGGACGTGGAATACATGTAAAGTAATACCCGTCCCCGCGCGGGGCTCGCCACGCTTCGGGCTCAGTGGCTCGCTGCACTATATAAAATCAACTACACGCCGACGTGGATAATGGGGGTATGAAAAGGTCTGCGGACGCGTACCGCTGCGCTCGCCACACTTCGGGTTCACGTTCATACTGGGGGTGGCGTGGGGGTGCATTTAACATTGTAAGCCCCCATTAGGGTGCTTATACAATTTAAAATCGTATAGGGGGCTTATACAATTTTAAATCGCATCTCTGTGCATCGGGTGTATGGCATGCGATGCGATTAAAAGTCGCGCGACTTAATATCGGGGGCGCCGTGATAATACACAAGTACCGTTATTTTATATGCTTCCTGTGAGTAAGCGGTAATGATCTCTCTCTCTCTCTCTCTCTCTCTCTCTCTCTCTCTCTCTCTCTCTCTCTCTCTCTCTCTCTCTCTCTCTCTCTCTCTCTCTCTCTCTCTCTCTCTCTCTCTCTCTCTCTCTCTCTCCCCCCTTGGGTGAGATGTACCAAGCCTTGACAAGAGATAAAATGAACCATGATATACCACCGACCAATCCTCTCCTAGCTGTCATTTTCCAAGCCCAGTCGGTCACATGACAGTTAGAAGCTGATTGGCTACTACTTTATCAAGCTTAGTACATTTGACCCCTTGTATATGAGTGGTATGATGCCATCGGGCTAGTCGGCTGTTCCTCTGTGTTACTTGGAGTGTTGTGGGACTTACATGTCTGTATTCTCATTGTAAATCTGTGCTTGGACTGGGGAGCGCAGATTGCAGCTGGTTCTGCGCTATTAGGGCTTCTTGCTGTTTAGCAGGGTCAGTGTTTGTATTAGGACGAGGGAAGCGGACACACAGGCACATCGCTACTGTTAACACTCCCTTCGCTATCCGATGAAAGCCCCGTGCCTCCGATCATATGTCACAATTAGACTTATGAATGACATTTTCATACAGCGTGTTTAAATGGATCTTTTTATTCATGTTAGCTCCTCATTACACAGCTCTGAGTAGCTGCCTGTTTCCCCTCTCTGGATTATGTGATCCATTTGCTCATTAATTGTAATTTCTTTTGTTCTCTGTGTATCTTGTGGCTTGTTACCTGTCCCCA